>NC_079518.1:5009457-5678982 GCF_000801105.2 Raphanus sativus | reverse complement strand
AGAAATCTTCCAAATCCCTTTTATCTCCTTCGATCTTGTTCTCTCTTTTGTTTTTTTATGGGTGAGAGTAATGATTCTTGTGGATAAATGAAACAGAATGATTCCTGGAGTACAAAGCTACATAGATGCAGAGAAACAAAGTGGGGTTGTGTCTGAATCTGCAGATTGTTTTAGTGTAATCGCCAATTTAAAAAAAAAACAATTCTAAGTCTATTTAATGCTTTTGCTGTACATGTCTGAGCTAGTGATAAGATATATTTATATAGACAGTAAGGTATATAGATAATGTTGGCAGAGAAACAGCAGAATGTATTAGACCAATGGATATTTAGCATTACTGAGACATGAGTTTTGCTGGAGGTTTAAGATTTAAAATATAGAGAATTACTTGGGATTTTAGACTGTAACAGAATAGTAGTAAATTACTTAGATCAATACTGAAAGCATGGTGTACACAGCGTATGTTTATGGTCAGAGACTTCAATTTTTATGCATTTTTCTTTTGTCCTTTTCGCTCATTCAAATTTGCATTGACACTAACTAATTGTGTTTTGTTTTTCTTCTAACTCACAGGTTGTTGATCAGTTACAATCTTGTGGCAAGCTCTAAATTAAAAATAATTGGGCTAAAGAACTCCCAGTAAAGGTCTAGGTACCCAAGTTCTAGAGGAAAATGGAGACTGAGAAGAGGAATGATCCTACTTGACAAGGAAAATGCTCTGCACTGTGTAACTGTCTCTGGTACTCTGATGCTTTTCCTTTGTGGCTGTGATGGACATTCGTTTTAACTTTGTACTACCTTTTTTCTAACAGATACATAGGTGGAAGCGAGTCTGAAGGACATTTTACATTTTTTTTTTTTTTTGTCAAGGGGACATTTTTACATTGATAAACCATGCAAAAGAAACGTTTCAGGAGAAGAGATATGCGGAAACATGACGTCTGGAGGTACAGAAAGCATAGTGTTGGCTGTGAAGTCGTCTCGAGACTATATGAAGTACAAGAAGGGATCAAACGTCCAGCTATCACCCGCTTATGATAAGGCGGCTCAGTATTTTAACATCAAGTTATAGCGAGTTCCAGTAGGCATAGACTTCCGAGCCGATGTGAAGGCAATGAGGTGGCATATTAATAGAAACACCATCATGTAATGTGCCTGTTATAATTGTTGTTTTGTGTTTTCGCTTTCCAGGTTCCATGTTTGATTTTCTTGGACCTTTGTACATATCTTTTTTTTTTCTTTTTTCTTTTGTACATATCTTCTCCTGCCTATTTATATTCCCTCCGTTCCGAAAGTAAGATTTTCTAGATTTTATTTTTGCTTCACAAAGATAGATTTTCTATATTTTTAAGGTACTTTTATATACTTTTGAGGATCATTAATTATGAATATTTGAATTGATTAAATTTTATTGATAGATAGTTATTGGAACTTGTATAAAAAAATAAAATAGTAAACTAAATTGCAAAATTTATTATAGTCTTAATAAACGTGAAAACTCTAAAAATCTTACTTTCAGGAACGGAGGGAGTATATGTTATTGTTGTTGCAGCTTTAAGAATCTGCATGAGTTTGATTTTATGAAGAGGAGCGGATCTCATGTTGACGTAGTTCCACGTGTCAAACTGAAGACGTGAATGTTCACTGCCTGTCTTTCAACGTGTTCATGTTGTTATTCCTGAAAACTCAATTAAGATCGATTAGATGATAAATAATCACATTTAAGCAAAAAACATTCATTGGAACAAGAGTATATAGTGAGATGTCTATGGTACATGTGTGGACTCTACGTTTCTTGATGTTCTAGCATGTCATCAAAAGTGATCAGACCCTTATCACATCAAATTTTTAATCAGCATATATATAAGACAGACTCATCCGTGTCATTTTTTAGCGTATGTTGAGGATTCAATACTCGAACACCAATGCCTTGTTAACACAACACAAAATTGCCACAAGTCAAGAGTGTTATAAAGACTTAAATTAGCTTTTGGGAAAACCAAATCGCATATTAATTCTTGATGTTCTAACATGGCAACAAGTTTATGCCGTTTCTTAACATTTTTTTTTTTCTGAAACACTCCGTTTTTCCATTTTTTTAAACTCTACAAAACATTTGGAAATTTTATTGTTTTTCCTTTTCTATTTAATCGACACACCAACAGTTTTTTTTTTCTGTCAATTATTAACTTACTAGATGACTCATCGACGCCCCGCATGAATATTTTTTAAAAAACTAAAATTATAATTTGAGTGATATCTATGAGTTTAGTGTATTTTTGTTGTTTTTTATATATATTTTTTTATAAACCGTAGTGTGATCCCAAAGCTTTTTAGGCCCAAAAACTAATCACTACGAGGCCACAGAAATCCGGGTTTTTTTGCCACTTAAGGCGTCCATGGGTGGCCAAGATATCGAACCCATGGCGAAAGCTCCAGCCGGAACTCCTTTACCACTAGGCCAAAACCACTTGATTATTTTATATTATCTTGTTTAATCTTTTTATAAGTTGTTTAGTTGTAGTGTTATAATTTTTGGTGCAATATTTTAAATTTGGTCATGATATTTATTTCTATAATATAAAATCACCAGCGTAAAAGTTGATTTTAAATGTGTTAATTTTTTAATTCATCTTTTACTAACTTTTCTCGAATTTCTTAATCAAGTCATTGCTGTTGCATGAATACAGTTTTTTTATTCAATTTTGATTTTTTATAATTGTAGAATTAGCAGAGAAATTGGAAAATATGAATTTTACAAATTAATCTCATCATCAACGAATTTTCCAAAATATCATGATGTTTATTTGATTTTTGCATACATGTAAAGAAAAATCAATTTTCTGAAGTAGCCATGTGAATTGTTTTCTACAATATAAGATTTAGTTTTTATGAATAAAAAGATTATAGAGACAATTTGCTAGATATACCCAAATTGAAGTAAAATTAGCTAACTACCCAAAACCATCAAAAACCTATACCCACTATAGCATATTTGTGTCTCTTTTTCCTGTTTTACCTATGCCCTAAGTTTTCATCTTTTTCTCTTTCTTTTCCCGAACTTACATCTTTTTCATTTAAACTTAGTATGTTACATATTTGATTTCAACACAAAATATAAGAAAAAATAAACATAGTAAATTATTAGTATGTTAACGATACACATTAACGCTAAGATAAACTAATACAATTGTTGATCTATATATACAATAATTGTTAACCACTAAGAATATTTCATGTCAATAGATAACAATTAAGTTAACACGCTAATTTATATTTACCATTTAACAAAATATATTATCGGTGTACAATAGGTATTTTTCACATCTTTGCAACAAATTTAAATACATAACATGTTTTATAACAGTTAACAAAACATATATCGGTAATATAAACATATTATATAAAATGTATCTGCTAAGTTTTGACGTGAAATGTTATATGACTTGTTAGAACTGATAATCAATTTTGTACCATTTAACAAATTATGTATCCGTTAATACCATCTATTTATTAACATCTTAGAAATCATTTCAAATATTTTAAACATGTTTTATAACAGCTAAGAAAATATCTACCTACTCACTATACGACTAGCACCTCCATCATCTTCATCGTGATCTTCAACAATCTGCAACTATTTCAGAAGAGAGAGAGAGATACACAATATATAAGAAGAAAAGAAACACAGTAAATTATTAGTATGTTAAAAATAATCATTTACGGTAAGATAAAACTTAATACAATTGTTTGATCTATATATACAATAATTGTTAACCACTAAGAATATATCATGTTAATAGATAACAATTAAGTTAACACGCTAATCTATATTTTACCATTTAACAAAATATATATCAGGTGTATAATATTTATTAGCATCTTATAAATCATTTCAAACACAACTATTTTAGTTATGTGTACCTTCTGAATTTGACATTGTAGGTTGGTTGTGGATCTTGACTTTCTTGTCACCAGATCCACATCATGACTCTCTAATTTTTGAATCGGATTCATGAGGTGAGAAACTGAAGGTGGATTTCTTTTCGCTAGAGATGGTTAGAGTCCATCTAATCGCCACCGTAGGAGTAACAGTACCGGTGAGTGACAGTGTTGACGTCGAGATGATTTTGAGGAATGAGTACATAATTATCAATGTTTCATGGAATTTTCTTCTTTCGGAATAAATGTTAATTTTGAGTAGAGAGAAATATTTGGAATGGAAAAAGAAAGAGAGAAACAAAGAAGAAGAATATTGTTTGGTCACAGGAAAGTGAGAGAAAGAAAGATGGAAGAGTTTGGGCAGGGACATTATTGTATTATAGATTTGTTAATAGTGTTAACAATAATGTTACGGTAGTTAGCTAATATTGATTTTTGTAGGTATATACAGCCTAATTTCTCAAGATTATATGTGAACGACGAATGATTGACTGATACTTATATTTATACTAGATACTAGGTGATTTTTCTGTGCTCATGCACGGCAATAAATTCTTATAAAATAATTAAATCATAATAATTTTTAAACATTTACATATGTTATTTATAACTTTCAAGTAATTTTATAACTTATATTTATGATAAATAAAGGAAATTGTATTAGGTATTATTATATGGATATAAATATCTATACATTTGTTCATAACTTTTAAGTTATTTTAATTTATATCATGAAATTAATATTAACTATTCTTATGTTCTTATCATTAGATATGTGATTCCATGTATAGTAATTTGGATTATTCATGTATGGTCTCAATATTTAGATTCAAAGTAAATGACAATTTTTAATTAAGTAACATTAAATTTTTATTTTTTATTTCATTTAGTTTTTTCATTCTATTACATTTGTAAATATATTTACACAAGTTTTAATATATGTTATTGCATTAATAAAATAAAAGCTGGAATTGCATTAATAAATACTTCTAATATTTTAAAATCTTAATATATGTTATTTGGATAGAATTATATAAAGTAAATTAATATGCTAAGAGATTGAGAGTTGAATAAGCATATTAATTCAAAATATTTCAAATCTTCATTGATTGATTACGAATTCATAAGGTAGTTACATCCATAAATTCAAAGAGTCGTATTATACATATGTTTCATCTTAATTAGGTATCTTACAAATATAATATTTTGGACAGTTCAAGTGTTTCATTGCTGGGTATGTTTTCACATCTATTATTTCAAATTGAACAACTGTTTTTACTTTAATAAGATTAAATTATATTTACTATTTTGGCTTAATTTAGTCCAGTTTATCATTTTATATATCTAAATATATTTGATAAATCAATAAAATTTGGTAAGTTTATTTAAAAACATAGAAACACACATAAATGTTGTAGTTGCATTCATGAACATATCTTATAATATTTGAAATTTAAGTATATATATGAATATTTATAAAACAACTAAATCCTAATAACTGGTAAATCATCACTTGCTTAGAATTGTGAATACATCTTATAATTTTATCAATGAAAATTAGGTAAATATTTAATTTATAGTTTTTCTCAATTTACCATGTGATTTGAAAGATATGATATTAGATGATCACTTTACATTGTTTGAAATTAATTTCTTTAAATCATTTGATCAAATATAATCATTATAAAAATTATTTTCTAAAAAGTATCTAAACTATTTTCGTTTTCTAAATTATATATAACCTATATATTTTGAAAAATATATATACACATATATATTCATTTTTTAATCTATTTTTTCGGGAAGATATAAAGTAAAAAAAATTCGTTTTTTGTAGATACAAAATCAATATATTTATGGATATTTACTTTTATTATATATGGTTTTATAAATAAGTAAATAAATAAAAAAGATAATTTAAACTTTATTAGTAAAGGGGAAATTAAAAAAAATAATAGTATGGAAATTGGTATAACTAAAATTAATTCATTAAGGGTATTCGTGTAATCAACGATCATGAAATCAACGTGAGCACGACACATAGGAATCTGACTTCTCAAATAATATTATAGAGATGGGCCCGTTGCACGGATAATTTGATATTTTATTTTCATGAACATATAAAAAAAAATAAGTCTTTTCCACTTTAGTTCTTGGATTTTTCAGTTTATATTGTTGACTTATTTTTGTTTACAATTATATTCTGTTTAAAATTTTAAAATAGAAATATATTTTGTTTAAAATTTTAAAAATATATATTTTTAATTATGAGATAGATTAATAGATATCAAAATTTTAAATATATAATTATATTTTCATTGAGATTTCTGAAAAGGAAAATTCTTATTAAATAAATTATTTTTCAAATATTATAAAAAAATTATAAAAAAATTATAAAAAATTATTTCTATTAATTTTTTTTCAGAGTTCCTTTTTATCATCAATGTATATATATTTTTTAATCATTATATATTTTAATGCATGTAACAATATTAGAAGAAAATTATTGTCAGATATTTATTTACAATTACTTTTATTTAGGATTTTTAAAATGGAAAATTACTATTAATAATATTTATAATATTTTTAAAAAAATTGTTTTTGTCATATTTTTATTATAAGATAGATTAACACATGTCACAATCTTACTATTATAAAGGAAATTTCTAAACAAAATCACTATTAAGTAATTTTTTAAATAATATATTTGCTGCGAAATATTTTTTTCAGAATTTGTTTTATTATCTAAGTGTGTATATATATATATATATTAATCATTATATATTTCAACACATGTAACAATATTAGTACTAAAATTACTATCATATAATCTTTTGCAATTGTCTTTTATTTATGATTTTAAAAATGGAAAATTACTTAATAATATTTATAATTTTTTTAAATATCATTTTTGTTATATCTTTGTGATATGCTTTAATTATGAGACAGATTAACACATGTCACAATCTTAAATATATATATATATATATATATATTGTTTAATAGTTTAGATTTATGAGAATCAATTGTTTATTTATATAATTTTAGAGGTATTCGTATAATATTAAGGTTAAAAATCTATAATGTAAAAAGACTAAATTGCATAAAATTGTGCATATATTTTTTTTGTAGAAATAAAAAGTTGTATAACTATCAAAAGGTAAAGGCGTTCGCCCTAGAAGCTCTCGGACACGAGAATCGAGGCAAATCTGAAACCACTGCTTCTTGACGCTGGTGAGCCTTCTGGCCGCCGGCGTCGGGATCTCTTCTTTAGCTCTGATCGTCTACATCTTCTCTCCTTCGTCTACACCGGTTCCGCGGGTTCGCAGATCTGGTTCTCTGTCTTTGCCATTTTCTCTGCTCACGCCATTGTTTCTCCTTGGAGCAAGCTTGTGTTCGTGAGTCGAAGCTTTTTGTTGTATCTTTACAGATATAGTCCGACTAAATCTGTCTTTTTCTGGGGGATTCCTCAACCCGTCGAGTTGGTCGCCGGTTACAGTCGCTGTCACCTGCCAGATCCGTTGCCTTCTCCGCCGCCTGCCCTCTCCATCCTCCCGCCAAAGCTTCCCGCTCCACACCGGAATAGAAAGAGTTTAATCTATTTTCCTCTGCCGCGTCTCATCACACTATCCCGGCCATTCACATGTCGCTGCGTTTCCTCCGCCATACTCGCATCTCACCGACAAGGTCACGTCTCTATCTCTCTCAGGTTGGGCCCTCATATATTGAAAATGGGTCTGGAGAGCCCAATCGATCTTAATTACTATTTGTCCAGCCCGATGGCTTCACAGCCCATATATTTGTGGGGGTGGTTAGTTCTTTTGACTAATTGCCTGAAGATTACCAGTGGGTTCGTTGGGATCTTTACTGAAGCGGTTCTACACATAGCACATTATCTCTCTTATGCGAAGAGTTCACTAGTTACTCGTTTACCGGTGGGTTCATCGGGATCATCATTTTCATCGCCACTCATATCCTTTTCTACGGAGAAGGAAACCGTCCTATCCACTATCTCCTTGTTAAGGAGTGTTTCCCTTCCAAACGTTAAATGGAAGCGTCCATCCATATCTATAACCGTTTTGCTATCTTGTGTACCGGTCCGTTTGGGGCTTGAAGATGCAATGGATTTCGTTTCGACGATACTCCGAGGTGCGGATTGGATGCTAACGTCACTTCTCGGAGTGACTAATTCTCAAGTTTCCGGCTGTGCCGTGAACCTTGTTTCGACGCATTTGAGTTCTACTCTGAATCTGCTGTCTATCTATCTTAGAGTTCTAGCTTCCTCTTATTATGTAATGCTTTATGTTTGTGGAGTTTGTATTAGTTCTATCACCTATTGTAGCGTGAATGTTTGAGTTTAAATGAAAGTTGTGTTTCAAAAAAAAAAAAACTATCAAAAGGTACAATTATATAGTTTCCTTTTTATTAAGAAAGAAGATATTTTATTTTTGATATCCTAAGATTTAAAAAAAAAATATAAAGAAAAAGGTTATAAAAGTGGAACTTATATAAACAGAATACTCTTTTCTTTTATTAAATCACACGTGTAAAATATATTTAAATATTGTGTTTTAATTGTTAAAATATTGCCATTTTGTACAAAATTCCTTTTTTCCAATTTCATTAATAAAATGAAAATAAAACAAAAATATTTTAAAGATATTGTCTTTTATATAAATTTCTTTTTTTTATACTAATAATTTAGTTATAAAAGGAATGTAGCAATTGAAGAAAATAAAAGTAAAATATGAATAATGGCAATTATAGTAATAAACTTTATTTATTATAGATTTTATCTGAATAAAAAAAGGAAAATCAAAAATTTCTCTCAACAAGGGAAATTCAACAACACCAGGCTCGGTTTATTATATAACGTCGTGCGGCCGACGGTGTTGTCTTATATATGGAACCCTAAATATAAACAATACGAGTAACAAAGGGGAAGAGAAAGAATATGAGGATTTTGAAGAAGAGAAGAAGACGAGAGAGATCCAGAGATGATAATAGATTACAACCAAACCATATTCCTCTTGATCTAACCTTGGATATACTCTCAAGACTTCCTGCCAAATCAATCGTGAGATATCAATGTGTCTCAAAGCTGTGGTCTTCTTCTATCAAACTTCCGAGTTTTATAAACTCGTTCACCGCTCGGTCCACTTCACGATCGCCGACTCTTCTGGTCACCATCTCATCAGGTTCACGAAAATATGTTTTCTCGTTTCCTCAACACCATATTCCTGACGGGTCGATTTGTTCTCCATTCTATAGTTATCAAATAACAAACCTAGATCATTCCCGATCAGACAGCATCCATGGATTGATTTTAACATCGTTATTGAAGATTTGGAACCCAACCTTGAGACAGTTTTTAGCGTTACCACATCCTGATAAATGCAGCTTGAGTCGAAACGGGTCTTATAATTCAGATTTGTCATCTTATTTGGGCTACGATCCTTTGGAAGGTAAACACAAAGTATTGTTCATGTCGACAATAGAATGTACTGATCAGCCACGGGTTCTTACATTGGGAGCTCAAGAATCATGGAGAATAATAACCAAAGGACGTTGCCCTATGCATCGCCCATGTGGAGATGGGCGATGCTTCAATGGTATTCTGTATTATATAGCTTGCCTTCTTGATGATAGTCATTGTATCATAATGAGCTTTGATGTCAAATCTGAATACTTCAATATTATAAACTATCCGGAGGGTCGCTTTTGTTCCCCGTTTCATATGATATCCTATGAAGGAAGGCTAGCTTTAGTTACTTATGATCATCCGTATGATTATGTTGAACTCGATATTTTGAAAGATGCGAATGGACACATATGGAGACGTGAACGCTATGTTCTTCATTTACCATATGAGAGCATACGGAGGGACTTGATACGTTTCGTGGGTACGACAGATGTTGGTGAGTTTGTTTTTGCTCCGTATGTTATCAATGAAGCCTTTTATATTATATATTTCGATCCGAGGAGAAACAGTACTAGAAAAGTACTTTTTGGAAGAAATTCGGATGAGTTTAGACGCCGTTGTGGATTTGATAGCAACGACTACTTCAGCATGGAAGTTTACCCAAATCACATCGAGAGTCTGTTTTCTTTATAGAGTACCACCTTCGGTGCTTAACGCTCTCCAGTGATTTTCTTATGTACCTTGATGTTCGTCAATGTTACTTTGTTCCTTTTGATTCACTGAGTTCATGTCTATGCGTTACTTAGATTTTCTCTTATGCTATTTCTTACTAGGATTTTGCATTAGAATACTTATTCAACGATTAAAGGGGATACTAATTGCTTCAATGATTCTATAACAATGGGAATCACCTATAGATTAATGATTCTTAATTATCTTCTCCAGCAATTGAGATCTGAATTAATTATTATCTTCTAAACACACAGCTTGAGTTTCCTGAATCCACAGTAATTAAATATAGTATATTGATTGAAAAGTTGAAGCACAAAAGGAAACAACAGCCTGGTTATTTTGTGGTGATTCGATGTTCCTCAAAAATTCACTTTAGGAGGTGGTGTCGAAGTTTCAAGAGCATGGGTTAATTTCTCAAGACGTTACGTTAGGTGGTGATGTTGAACTTTAGATAGATTTAACATGGGTAATTACGTTCGGTTGTGTCTTTTTAACTTTTGTTGTTGTTTTTATTTGTTTATTCCTCAGTTGATGTGCCTTTAGAACTGTTGCATGTAATAGATGCTACCGACTAAAGCTCTTAGAGACAATGGCATGACTTGTTTGTTGATGATATTAAACTAACTCTCCAATCTGAGTTAAAGCAACTTAAAATATTTTGAGGATGATCCACACTGGATTCAAAGTTATGTGGTTAAGGAAGAAACATGTGTTTAAAGAGAAACAAACATAAGACAATCATCAACCATAACCTCTCTGTAATTAACAAAGTTCAAGTAACCTCATCTTATTTTATGAGTGAAAATCTAACATATCTTCCTTCAAAGTTCGGTTGCTCAACATGGATGAGACCTGGGCATCAACAGAACTGTTCCATCACACACTCATTTTGATTCTGAAGCCAATGCATCAATTAAAATATGGTTAGGAATCACCATCACTGATGTAATGTCCTTGAGATAATGTCCTTGGCTTGCTTCGGACGCAAGAGTCTTTTTCTTAAGGTTGCTCATTTTCACCTTTTTTTTATGTGGTTCAAGCAACCCGTGCCTGATCATCTCTTGTTTCTCCTTTTCTTTTCCACACGCCTCTGAGTTCGAAGTTTCTTGTGTTCCTTCTTTTTCAGTTTAAGAGGTTGTGGAGGTGGAGATGCCCAACGTAATGAGTAATTTTTTCTATCCTCAGATGGCTCTCAGTAATGGTGCCATTCACCATAAGGATATATACTTGCATCCCACCACTCAACATGATGATCATCTTCCTTGGGCTTCTCTTTTCTTGGGACACCCTCAGATAATAACTCTATTAAATTTGGATTTACATCATCCTTTGCCTTTGTCAGATATGCGCTTGCTTCATTTACCTTGAGCTCTCTTGCTCTTGCTTCACCAAAGCGACAATTTAGCTTCAAATTCTCAGCATTTCTTGTCCATTTATTTACCTTGCTCAACAAACTGAAAACTCATACGTTTAGGTCTAAGAATGGGGTGGTGAGTTTACTAGTCCGGTTTAAGGAACTGATCAAAATCATCTTTCTTGTTTTTCTTTTATATTAACCTTCAATATACTAATAAGATCACTTGGTTTAGTCACACTAATCACACGTCAGCCGTGTTCATCTATCGATCTCTCTTCCAAGTGCATCCACACGCAGAACAGGGGCTTTGGTCGGTTTCTGTGCCACTGCAGCAGCTGTCTCTGTGGGTTCCTGTCCTGGAAGCTGACAAAATTTCATCTGACAAGATCCAGGTCTTGAGCTTGCATATAACAACTTCAAATATTTGACTATAGAACTTTTCCATGCAGTAGAAGCAGAACGTCGGCACGACATAACCTAGCTTTCTTGATTGCCTTCTCTTCCTCTTTGTCTTTCCTCTTATTCCTCGCTACCATCTCCTCACTTCATTCTTCACACAACAATTAATTTCCCTATCGGAAACTGGAAAGTTTATGCCCTTTTCCATATTTTCCTCGTTTTTTTTTTACTAAACTCTACAAAAAAAATGGAAATTTTATGTTGTATTATATATGGAACCCTAAATATAATTAAACAATACTAGTAAAAAGGGGGAACATAACTGGAAGAAGTAATATGAGGGTTTTGAAGAAGAAAGCAATGTTGAGCAATCAGCCATGGAAGAACAAGAAGAGAAGAAGACGAGAGAGATCCATAGATGATAATAGATCACAACCAAACCATATTCCTCTTGATCTAACCTTGGAGATACTCTCAAGGCTTCCTTGGAAATCAATCATGAGATATCGATGTGTCTCGAAGCTGTGGTCTTCTTTTATCACACTTCCGAGTTTTATCAACTCCTTCGAGTCTCGGTCCACTTCACGATCACCGACTCTTCTGGTCACCTTCGCATCTGGTTCGGCAAGATATGTTTTCTCGTTTCCTCAACACCATATTCCTGACAGGTCGACTTGTTCTCCATTCTACAGTTACCAAATTACAGACTTAGATGGGAAAGGCTCGCGATCCGAGAGCATTCATGGATTGATTTTATCACATGTATTCAAGATTTGGAACCCAACCTTGAAACAGTTTTTAGCCTTACCATATCCAGATAAATGCAGCTCGAATCAAAAAGGTTGGGGGTCTTATTTGGGCTACGATCCTTTGGAAGGTAAACACAAAGTATTGTTCATGTCGACAATAAAATGTACTGATCAGCCACGGGTTCTTACATTGGGAGCGCAAGAATCATGGAGAATAATACCCAAAGGACGTTGCCCTAGGCATCGTCCATGTGGATATGGGCGATGCTTCGACGGGATTCTGTATTACAGAGCTAGTCATCATGGTGATAGTCATGAGACCATAATGAAGTTTGATGTCAAATCTGAGTACTTCAATGTTATAAACTATCCGGAGGGTCTCTATTGGTCCTCGTTTTCCTCGTTTCATATGATACCCTATGAGGGAAGGCTAGCTTTAGTTGATTATGACCGTCTGTATGGTACTGTTTACCTCTATATTTTGGAAGATGCACAGGGACACAAATGGACAGGTGAACGCTATGTTCTTCATTTACCATACGAGAGCGTTCAGAAGTATTCTATAGATTTCAGGGGTACTACAGATGCTGGTGAGCTTGTTTTTGCTCCATTTGGTTTCCATGAAACGTTTTATATTCTATATTTGGATCCGAGGAGAAAAGGCACTAGAAAAGTCATTTTTGAAAGAAATATGGGTGACCTTAGACGCCGTTGTGGACTTGATACCAACAGCAAGTTCACCATTGAAGTTTTCCCAAATCACATCGAGAGTCTCTTTTCTTTATAGAGCACCACCACCTTCGGTGCTCAACGCTCTCCAGTGATTCTCTTATGTTTTATGTACTTTTGATTTTCTTAAGTGTTTCTTTACGATTCACCGAGTGATCATGTCTATGCATTACTTAAATTTGCTCTTGAGCTATTTCTTTACTAAGATTTTGCATATGATTACTGATTCAAGGATAAAGGGGATACTCCATAATTGCTTCAATGATTCTATAATAATGGGAATCACCACTAAATGAGTTAATTACCTTCTCCAACAATTGAGAAAGACAAAGCATGAGTTTCTTATAATATTATTCTCTTATAATATAGCCAAGAACACGTTTCATTCCAACAATGCCAAACACAAAGCATGAGTTTCCTGAATCTTTGGTAAATATTTTTTTTTATTTTTTTTTTGTCATCAAACATACAGACTCATATTGATTCTGTACACCAAACTCATATTGATTCATGTGAATGAATCTTTGGTAAATATATATATATATATATATATATCGATTGAAAAGTTGACACACTAAAGGAAAAACAGCTGGTTATTTTCTGGTGACTCGAAGTTCCTCAAAACTTCACTTTAGGCGTGGTGTTGAAGTTTCGATAGCATGGGTTATTATGTGTTGTTTCTAAATTTGTCAAAACGTTACTTTAGGCGGTGATGTTGAACAGTTCAACTTGAACTTTCGATCGATTTAGCATGGGTAATTATATGGTGATGGAGTTCAAAGCTATATTCTGAAAGATGCACATGGACACGACTGGACACATCAACGCTTTCTAGGTGTACTTTGTAAACGGGAATGAAGGATTCCTATAAGTTTTCAAATGAATTTAAGAGGGTGGAAAGTTTTTGTTCTCTGGCTTGTATTAATATCATTGGGGAAGTTCTTGAGATGGTGGACACTGGAGACATCGATACTCTCAGTTAGCTTGACCATTTATGTGCTTGTTACTAATTAAGTTAAGCTAAATTTAAGAAACAAAGCAAAGCTTTCAGGCTAGAGATAGCTGATGTTTTAATTTTATTTTGTTCCTTTGGTCCGAGGTTTTAAATAGAGTATAGTTTTAATGTGAAATGGTTGTATACACTAAACTCACAGACCAAAGTTATGACCGGAAAAAAAATTCAAGCAATTAATTGACGGATCTGTTTATTATAATATCACCACAAAAAATAGAAAAGTTATAGTCATAGAAAAAGTTATAAAAAATCATATATTGCAATTATTGTTGATAAACACACAAACTAACTCACAAACATAAACAAAAAAATGTTTGTGGAAATTTTTGATTTGTTTTTCAACATCAAATTACTTATACCAAAAAGCTTATTTGGGACACATAGGGAAGCTAAGTTTTCCACCGAAGATAACATTGGCGTTGGTACAAAGAGCTCCGACCAAACCTCCTGACGACGAGGGATGTCCTCCTTTGTCACCTACGAAGTTCAACTCCACATCAACGACGCTGACTCCTTTGCACGGTACTGCTTTGCTGCACATGATCTGAACTTCATCTTTTGAAATTGTTGTTCCTCTTACGTTCTTGAACAGCACATTGCTTATCGCAACTCTTGAATCCTACACACACAAAAAGTTATATTTTCGTAAGCTGCTGAATGATCAAGTGAAGTTTTGGTTTGAGATTTTCTGGGGTATATATTCTTACTCCGCCTCTTGTGCCGTAGTTTTGGTCAATGATGATTGGGTTCTTGACGTTTGTCATAATAATATCTTCATAGGTGATGTCCACAGCTGTGCTTGGAGACGAACCACCCCAACTCTTGATTCTAAGACCATTGTCGGTATCTTTCATGGTGCAGTTCCTAAAGTGAATATCGGCAACATTCTCCTCGTTCGGGTACTTACCAAGACTACCGACACTTAGGCCGTGTCCTGGGCCACAAGTCACGCGTTCGACGGTTACATTGGTGGAACCACGACCGACTGAGATACAATCGTCTCCTGTCGCTACTAAACTGTCAGAGATGTAAACGTTGACCGCATTGCTCAAATGGATACCATCGGTGTTGGGACTTTCAGCAGGGGCAATAAGCTTGATGTTTTGGACGTTGACATTTTTAGTTTTTACCAAGAACATGTGGAAGGCCTTTGCGTTGACCGAGCTAATGCCGGAAATGTCAAGATTTAAGATGTTTCTGAATTTTAGAGACTGCATGGAGGTGTAAGTATGATCAGTACAAAAATATTAGTTAACGATATTATTTATTCTATTAAATAGGAACATGTTCAATTGATAAATATTTGATCCAATAATATATTCTATTTATTTTAAAAATTATTATATCAAATTAAATTAATATTAAATTCAAAATATGATTACATAAAATCTAAATATAAAATTTAAAATTTTCACAAAAATAAATAAATAGAACTATACCTGCCCTTTACAAAAAAAAGGGCGGTTAATACTCTAGTTATTAACTTAAATCTTACCGTTGGAGGAAGATTGCATACGGCCTTTTGACCACAGCCATCTGCTTTCCAAACGGCTTCACCTTTGCCGTGGAATGTGCCGGGTCCGGTGAGGACGACATTATCGACATGTTCGAATAAGAACCATTCAGGAGTCGGGTATCCGCTTGGTGGAGCGGTGATTGTGCCTTGAACTTCGACGGTCACTTTGCTCTTGCATGGACCAGCAAAAATTACTGGACCAGCCAGGAACTCTCCTTTAGGAACTAGTAGCGTTGCCGGTACAGGACTGGCACACACTTGGATCCATGTGTTTAGAAACGCCTGTGGTACAATTTTTTTAGAAGAAAGAAACCATTTATTATTGGATAAATGTTTCTTCTCGTGTGTATTTTACTAATAATAACAGTAACTTAAATTACGAAGCGAAACTCAAGCTAATTCCCTACAATTAAAGAAATCTCACCTTGGAAGAATCGGTGGCACCAGTTCCCACTGCTCCATTCTTAGTAATATCGAAGACCGTAGGGTTGCCGGCAACAGCGGCAAGGCCACGGCGGCCACCTAGATATTCACCATTCGCTACGCAAGAACCTAACACCAAGGCCATCAAGATTAATGAGCCTACATTAGTACTATATGCCTTGGCAACAAAAATTCCTGCGCTAGCCATGGTGATAATATCTTTTTATTTTTGCTTTTTGTTCTTTTAAAAATGTGTTGACAAATTTAAAAGTGATTTGATCATGGGAGGATTCATGTTGTTTTATAGTGTTCGTTTGTGGGCTATTTTTAGATTTTACTCAAATTAAAGCGTGATCCGCAAAAAAAACAAAGAAAATTTCTTAAATGCCATCACATTTCTTACAAATTAAGTGGAACTACTATTAAATTGTTTTTCTATTTTAAAAACATCAATACTTGCATTACGAATAGGGAAATATATTTTGTTAACAAAATATCCTAAATAGTAAATATATATGTAAATCTAATCTATTAAAATAGAATCCTATTTTTATCTACAGTTAAAAGGTTGCCATTAAATTTTGGATTCATTTTTTCATTAATATATTTACCCAAATATATATCAGATTATTCTGTTACAATAATACACAAAATATTCTGTAAATCTACTTCTTAACTAACGAAATTTTATGTGGTTCAAAATTATAATAATCATAACCTAAACTAAACAATATAGATATGTATTGCTGAGGGCTGTAAACTTATGGGTTTGGACAAGGTGGTGATGGGTTTATAAAATAAACTCCAATGTAGATATGATACCAGCGTTGACTTTGGACACTGTTTTACTTATTTTAGTTGGTAAACACAATCTCTTAATATATAGTAACATAGTTAAAACCTGAAGTTCATTTTATAAACCAAATTGCGAACAACTTAACACATTTTTTGGAAATTTTCTGTCTGTAGATGTTATTAGTCTTGTGACTTACAAATGATTCAAATGCTTGGGAAAAGAAAGAAGAAATTGGAACTTTTTTCTCAAGAATATAAAGTAGTATTTATTTAATTTTTATTCTCTAAATATAAACAATAAGTAAAATATACTATATTTTTTTACGGAGACGATCCATTAATCATGTTTTTACTGCATAAAAAGAATATGCAAGTAAATGATCATATGTTTCATCGCATTTGTGAAAATCACTCTTTACAAAGATTTGTCACTTCTAAAATAGTTTATCCGCGTAATAATTAAAAAAATGTATCAGTAAACCCAGTAGTTAGCCTAATGGGTCGTATATAAATGGTAATGATCTGAGTCAAATCCTATATTGCTAATAAATAATAAGTTTACTCCAAAATAACAAAACATCTAAAATTTTATAAATTATCGAAATCAAAGGGAAAAGAAAATAATCCGAGTTTTAAGGCGGGTCTCATTCTAGTATTATATTAAGGAAAAGTACTTTGAACAAACTTAGGTGTGTTTTTAGCAATTTTTTTTTTTTCTAAAATTTGAAAAAAAAACAAACTTGCTTCTGTTTTTTTATTAAAAAAACGTTCTGAGTGCGGTAAAAAGACAACCCTTTACACAAACCATTCCGTACATCTTCTTCACCCAAACGCCGCCGGATCTTTTCTTTTTCGTTTATTCCTATCTATTTTCTGTTAGATTAGTGTGTGATCTCTGTTTCGATATTGTTTTGGATGAATCAGATGTTTCATGATTTCATCTATACTTTCTGATTTCCTGTGGAAATCATGGGGTGTCACTAACTCTGACGGTGACAGATTCTCCAATACTTCCTGCTTCGGTTATCGACGATCGTCGGTTTCGACGTGATGGTTTTACCTTTACTTGAGTGGTATTTTCTGGCCATTGATCTTTGATTCAGTGGCGGCATTTGTCCATCAAATTCTGGGTTTGATAGTGTCTTTCCGGTGGTAGAGATTTGGTCATCTTATATTCAACCCTTCGATGTTTGTCTGTTAGCCTTACGGTTTAATGGTCTGTGGCGAGCACTGAAACAACCATGGCCACCACCAGATTTCATCTTCTTGAGTGAACGGTATGGAAATCTTTCATCATGTACGGGTTGGTGTGGAATGATAATAATGCTTTGTATGGTGGTAATTATGTGTGATTGGTTTCAACCATTCGCTCAAATATTTCGGGAGGTTATCTTGATAATCAATGGATGTGTTATAATCTCTTCGGTTCCACCATGTAAAGGATTACTATAAGGAAGTGAAGATTTCGAAGCAATAAAAGAGGCAGAAAATGCTTTTCCACACTACAATAAATTGAAGATATGGCGTTATGGGTTTCAAAACAAAAGGATATCGATGCCATGGATATGTACAACTAAATATGTTATCTCCTACAGCAGAAGTGAATTTTGGGTATAAATTAGTTAACGCCATATCTTCAACTAAATTTGTTATTGATATTATTATGAGAAATTACTTGAAATGACTCTAATTCATCTAAAAATTACTAGAATGACTCATATTAAAATTTAATTACTAGACTAAAATTAGATATAAGTAAATTTACTCAATTGCCCATCTGTAAGTTGATATCAAAAGAAGACATCGACAGAAAAAAACAGAAAGCTTTGTTGGGTCTCTCGCTCACCGCAGGCATCGACAGAAAACTCAGGTGGAGCAATCTCCAATCAAGAGTTGCCGTCGTCCCAATCCCACTCCGTGAACATCTCCTCTGTCACATCCGCTGTTGGTTTGGATATTTCCTCCTCAAGTCGCCATCGTCTCTTTCAAGTAAACCCTAAATCCCAATTTCAACTGTAATTGATAAATCTATCAAATTCCCAAGTAGTTATTACACTTTTTAACATATATTGTTTAATTGAGATGTTTAATTTTAAAAATTCTATATCTCAATTTCAACATTCTTTTGGTAGACATTTTGTGAGTTGTCTACTCTCAGTGTTGTTGTTGAGTTTGGTTGATATGTCTTATGAGAAAGATAACTCTGTTTCCCTTTATATAAGGGATTAGACCATTAAAGAATCCAGAGTTTGGTTGATATGTATTGAGATTCAGTTTTCTCTTCTTCTCGACTTGATGCCTTTCTCAATGTAATCTGAACACTCAAGCTATCTTATGATCTTCCCACTAGCATTAACTGAACACTCACTTATGATCTTATATGAAATATATTTGTTATGCTTTACTCTTTGTCTCTCAGTATCAATCAATTTGTTGTCTTATCTATTTAAGCAGTGGACAACTACTACAAACCTGATTTAAAGAAGATAGCACTTGCTAGGCGCAGCACGATCAGGAAAGGCCTTAGAGTCGCAATGTCTCATCTCAAGAAGAGGAACATGCAGGCTTGAAGATTTGGTCATTGACTGAACATTTTACTTCTGAAAAAACTATGTTTTGTGATTTCAGACAAATTTTTGTAGGTTATAAAGATTTTTCATGGATAGTTCAGTTTCTTGCTTGAAACACCTCCACTGTTATGTTTCTTTTTCTCAGAATTATTTTTAAAAAAGTAGTAAACTGGTTGCTGTCCATATTCCTTGTCAGCAGCGAAGTAATACTAGTAGTTGCTCTTTGATCATGATATTGTGAATCAATTCATCAATAGTGATAACTAATAGTACTTCTGAACTTTATACATATGTAATATGAATGGAAGAGAGCAGTATCTGATACAAACTCAAGAACATGTCAAATTCAAGAACCTATTCTTACATATAAGGATTGCCAGAAGAGCAAGATTTTTTTAATGGCATATGGTAAGAAACTCATTTCTGCAAAACCTCACTGTATTTATTTGTGGCTTTGACGATAGATTGTTCTTTCTTTTTTTTCGATGACAACAGATTGTTCAAGAAACAATAAATGTGGGAACAAATGTTTATCTCCACCAGCCATGAACATACGTTCAAGAAAAGAGGGATGGAAGAAATGATGACAGTTACCAAAAAGTTACTTAATTCTGATCTTAATTAACCTAAAAATAAATCAGATTCGGAACTAATGTAAACCAGGTCGAAATTGATTAAGTTTGGTTTACATAAATCCAGATTTTTATCAATAAATCTGCCACAACATAAATCAAAAAGTCTGTCACCACATAAACAAAAAGTCTGCCAATAATTTTAAATCGGATATAGAAATCTGCCATAAAAAAAAAATCTAACATAAAAAAATAAATCGGCCCTTAAGAAAATAAGTTGACCATATAAATCTACCATTTATAACAAATCTGTTACCTCATTCGACAGACATATTTTAAAAAAAACTGTTTTCTAATCAAATCGGACAATTAACTCTGCCGTGTGAACAAATCTGACGTTTTTAAGAAAGTATGTCACCACTTTAACGGTAGATTTTTTTTTCTACACAGATTTTATAAACAGATTTATTACTCGACAGATTTATTTTTTTTAAAACAAATCTGCCGTCGATAAATAATAAGGATATTTTGGTAATATGATTTTTTTTGTTATAACTATGTTCAAGGGCAATTTTGACCATAAAAATATTCTAATAATTTTCAAAAAATATGAGTCATTCTAGTAATTAGATAACTAATTTGAGTTATTCTAGTAAACTTCCCTATTATTATTAACTTAAATCTTACCGTTGGAGGAAGCTTGTTGTATCCAACTGATTACCAATCTTGTCTCACCACCCGAATTCGTCGTCTCTCTCATCTGGAATCAAACCAGGATCCTTTGAGTACACAGACCCATAAACTCCAATCAGTTCCTCTAACTCTCCAGACCTGTGGAGCTTGGTCAAAACCCCTGAAGCTTGTCCCTGATGTGGTCACAAGCGGATTCCCTCTGTCAGTGGTGGCTCATGTAGACGAGGTTAACACCAAATCAGTTTCGGGAAAGCTAGAGCTGTTAAATATTGGGTGGTTTATATTGGACAATGGTCCAGAAAAATGTCCAAGATCAATAGAGATCATATCTAAATGGGTATATCCATAGGCATTCATTAGTATTTATTAATTATTTTATTTCTCTAAAATTTTGAAAATACATTTTTTTCTCCAAAATTACAAAACTATTGTTTTCTCTCTAAAACTATAAAACTATATTTTCGGCCAAAACTGAAACTAAACCAAGAAGTTATGTTTTCCACCAAAACTTAGAAATCACGTTTACCCGCCAAAACCGAAACTAAACCAAGAAATCATGTTTTCTGACAAAACCGAGATATCACGTTTACGCCAACACTGAAAAATCACATTTTTCCGCCAAAACAAAAAAAGTCACATTTTCCCATAAAAATAAAAAATCATGTTTATCCGCCAAAACTGAAAAATCACGTTTACCCGCCAAAACCGAGAAATCATGTTTTCTGCCAAAACCGAGATATCATGTTTTCCCGCCAAAACCGAAAATTGTGTTTTCTCGCCAAAACCGAAAATTGTGTTTTCTCGCCAAAACCGAAAAATTGTGTGTTTCTCGCCAAAACAAAAATTATGGTTTTAATGTCAAAACCGTAAATTATGTTTTCCCGTCAAAACCGTATAATTATGTTTTCCCACCAAAATCGTAAAATTATATTTTTCGCTAAAATTATGTTTTCCGCCAAAACTTTAAAATTACGCTTTTTCATCGAATTGTAAGGTATTGAGATTTCATCAAATCGTATTTTTCAAAAAATTGTAAAACTATATTTTACGAAGCCTATGGACATCCATTATCCATTTGATTTTTGTCCATTTAAAACATAAATCAATTGGTCTTTTGTCCAATTAAGCTATTTATTAATTAGACATGTTCATAGCCACCCAAACCAAATTGGACTGATCTAGTGGGCGGTCCGCTCAGTTGACACCTCTAAGAAAAAGAAAGCCACCGAGGTTAAGGCTGATGGGCCTTCGATGTTCCCTTGGCTGCAAAGACGGGCCCTTCCATCCGCTATTTTTACAGAACCACAACTCCGTCTCTCATTTTTTTGATAATCTAGTATCCGACCACTAAGCGTGATCGACTAGCCCACCGGGTTTATACTCATGCCATTACAAGATTTTTAAGCGTCCACTTAAGGGCCCCTGATTACGCGAAGTGGTCTGGAGGGCGAGAGAAGCCCATGTAAATTCTCTCGTGGCCAACGCGGATCGAACCCGGGGCGGTGATATGAACCAAAAAGCTTACTTCCTCTTAACCTAATCTCTCTTAGAGATTAAGTTAATTCTTGGAAGCTTGTCTATTATTAATAATAAGAAACCCTTATATAGGGATACAACTTTGTAGAATATAGAAAATCCTTAAACTAATATAAAAAATAAATCAATTATTAAATAGAAAACTACCAAAACTCTTAATGTAAAATATCATTAATCTATCTAACCATATTCCCATATCATTCTCCCCTCCTTCCAATCGGAGCTTGTCCTCAAGCTCCAACTCTTCATATGCATATGACAGCTTTCATGCATCTTCTCACAAGTTATACTAATCTCCTTTTCTTTGTAGAACTTCGTAACTTCATGTATGCCTCTCCCAACCATGTCGTTATTTTCCTTATGGTTAGGGTTTTCTTGTTCTGAAATTACCTTCAACGGCATGTCTGATTTCAGAGTGATCGTCACATAATCATTTCGAGGTTCCTCCATATTCTTCTCATGAACTTTCTCTACTGTTGCGTTGGTTTGCACGGGTGCTTCCTCATGCACAGCAGCGAAAGTTTCCATCTCTAACATGGCTTCTTCTTTTTTCTTCCTCTCTAGCTCTTTCAACGTTGCTTGAATGCTCTTTGTAATCTCCATTATCTCACCAAGTTGTGCTTTCATGCTGTTATAACTCACAGATAACAATTTCCAGTAATTCTTGTCTCCCATCGAATCGTTCGGCTCTGATACCAAATTGATATGAACCAAAAAGCTTACTTCCTCTTAATCTAATCTCTCTTAGAGATTAAGTTAATTCTTGGAAGCTTGTCTATTATTAATAATAAAAAACCCTTATATAGGGATACAACTTTGTAGAATATAGAAAACCCTTAAACTAATATAAAAAATAAATCAATTATTAAATAGAAAACTATCAAAACTCTTAATGTAAAATATCATTAATCTATCTAACCATATTCCCATATCAGGCGGACACTCCAGCCGGACACTCCAGCCGGAATTCCTTTACCACTAGGCCAACACGCGTTGGTTAACTACTACGTCTCTCATGGAAGACGAAACTCCGAAAGTCATTACTCCAGATCACGTCTTGATGAAGGGGCTTGAGAATCAAAAGGAGTATATCATAGGGCAGTTCTTCCGGTGCAATGCGCCTTCAGGAGGTCTCTTTCGTGCTGTGAAAAATCAAATGTGGGGTAGGAAGTGTAAAATATTCACCCGTAAACTTAGTGAGTCTTCTTATCTCTTCCATATTCTCTGGTAAGTTTAGTAGGGATTGGATGTTGCAACGTGGGTTGTGGGATGTAGATGACTGTATTCAGATAGCTGATGTTTTAAATGTGAAATGGTTGTATACATTAAACTCATAGACCAAAGTTATGACCAGAAATTTTTCAAGCAATCAATTGAACAGTCTGATTATTATATTATTACCAAAAAAAAATAGAAAAATTGTAGCCATAGAAAAAATTATCAAAAAGTCATATATATTCCAATTATAGTTGATAAACTCACAAACTAACTCACAAACAAAAACCAAAAATGTTTGTGGAAACTTTTGATTTGTTTTTCAAAATCAAATTACTTATACCAAAAAGCTTATTTGGGACACATAGGGAAGCTAAGTTTTCCACCGAAGATAACATTGGCGTTAGTACAAAGAGCTCCGCCCAAACCTCCTTTGTCACCTACCAAGTTCAACTCCACATCAACGACGCTGACTCCTTTGCACGGTACTGATTTGCTGCACATGATCTGAACTTCATCTTTTGAAATTGTTGTTCCTCTTACGTTCTTGAACAGCACATTGCTTATCGCAACTTTTGAATCCTACAAACACACACAAAGGTTATATTTTCGTAAATCAAGTGAAGTTTTGGTTTGAGATTTTCTGGGGTATATATACTTACTCCGCCTCTTGTGCCGTAGTTCTGGTCAATGATGATAGGGTTCTTGACGTTTGTCATCATAATATCTTCATAGGTGATGTCCACAGCTGTGCTTGGAGACGAACCACCCCAACTCTTGATTCTAAGACCATTGTCGGTATTTTTTAAGGTGCAGTTCTTAAAGTGAATGCCGGCAACATTCTCCTCGTTCGGGTACTTACCAAGACTACCGACACTTAGGCCGTGTCCGGGGCCACAAGTCACGCGTTCGACGGTTACATTGGTGGAACCACGACCGACTGAGATACAATCGTCTCCTGTCGCTATTAAACTGTCAGCGATGTGAACGTTGACCGCATTGCTCAAATGGATACCATCGGTGTTGGGACTTTCAGCCGGGGCAGTAAGCTTGATGTTTTGGACATTGACATTTTTAGTTTTTACCAAGAACATGTGGAAGGCCTTTGCGTTGACCGAGCTAATGCCGGAAATGTCAAGATTTAAGATGTTTCTGAATTTTAGAGACTGCATGAAGGTGTAAGTATGATCAGTACAAAAATATTAGTTATTGATATTATTATTAACTTAAATCTTACCGTTGGAGGAAGATTACAATTGGCCTTTTGACCACAGCCATCTGCTTTCCAAACGGCTTCACCTTTGCCGTGGAATGTGCCGGGTCCGGTGAGGACGACATTATCGACATGTTCGAATAAGAACCATTCAGGAGTCGGGTATCCGCTTGGTGGAGCGGTGATTGTACCTTGAACTTCGACGGTCACTTTGCTCTTGCATGGACCAGCAAAAATTACTGGACCAGCCAAGAACTCTCCTTTAGGAACTAGTAGCGTTGCTGGTGTGGGACTGGCACACACTTGGATCCATGTGTTTAGAAACGCCTGTCGCACAAATTTTTTAGAAGAAAGAAACCATCTATTATTGGATAAATGTTTCTTGTCATGTGTATTTTACTAATAATAACAGTAACTTACATTAAGAAGCGAAACTCACGCTAATTCCCTAAAATTAAAGAAATCTCACCTTGGAAGAATCGGTGGCACCAGTTCCCACTGCTCCATTCTTAGTAATATCAAAGACCGTAGCGCTGCCGGCAACAGCGGCAAGGTTACGGCGGCCACCGAGATATTCACCATTCGCTATGCAAGAACCTAACACCAAGGCCATTAAGATTAATGAGCCTACATTAGTGTTATTTGCCTTGGCAACCAAACTTCTTGCGCTAGCCATGGTGACTTTTTATTTTTTATTTTTTTGTTTTTTTTATTTTTTTGTTCTTTTAAAAATGTGTTGACAAATTTAAAAGTGATTTGATCATGGGAGGATTCATGTTGTTTTGTAGTGTTCGTTTGTGGGCTATTTTTAGATTTACTCAAATTAAAACGTGATCCGCAAAAAAACAAAGGAAAATTATTAAATATCAATACATTTCTTACAAATTAAGATGAACTACTATTAGATTGTTTTTCTATTTTAGGAACATTAATACTTGCATTACGAATAGGGAAATATATTTTGTGTTAACAAAATATCCTAAATAGTAAATATATTTAAATATTATATATATATATATATATATATCTTAAATAGTTTTTTTAAGTTTTCGTTCCTTAATAATCCCCAGAAGTTGTTTTTTTAAAGAAGCTTATAATGACATTAATAAATATGTATAGCATCTTTCTGAATTTGCAAAAAAAAAAATATTGAATTCATGATTTTTTTTTATAAACGTGTAACTAAACTTGTTGAATGTAATTTGTATGTATATTTAGAAAGGTTTTTCTAATTGTGTATGACATATTTCTTAATTAAATCAATTTGGCCTGATAGTAAAATGGTTCAGCTAGAGCTTCCATTCTGGGTTCGGTAGTATTGGTCATCTATCTATGTTTTAAATGGATTTAATTGTTTATGCGTATCCAGATGCACAACCTCGTGAATAAGGTTTTTATGCCTATTGAACCTTTCCGATCTCTATAGTTATATATAACTTTGGCTTATATTTAAGAAAACATTACTAAATATGTAACATCTTTCTAGAATTCACAAATATATTTTTAAATATGTGTAATATCTTTATAGAACTTAGGTATTAAATTCATAAAGTTATTTCTAAAACAATAGAAAATATATATTTATTTAAGAATATCTTACTACATATACGCATAATTAAAATCAGTAAGGTATTATATACATATATATATATATGTATTCATGAGGTATTTTCTAAATACACATCTAAGAATGTATTTTTAAATACACATTTAAGAAGGTATTTTTAAATACACTTTTAAAATAAAATTCTAAAACTATGACGATATTACACATATTTATCGATATCTTCCCAATTTATAGAAAATAATATATTTATTTAGTAATGATTTCCCAAATGCATACATGCATATAGCTCAAATTGAATAAAACCTTACTAAGCTCTTTTTAAAATGTTTCCCGAAAAAGTTTCAAAAAGGAAATTTTGAATTTTTTGTTTTAAATCTGAATTTTCTATTTAAATATTTATTGATTTAATATATTTATTGATTTGAATTTATTGATTTATAATTTTATTTAAATTTTTAATGAAACATAATTTGATCATTTATACCCTTATGTGCTAGTTTGAAAAAAAAAATATGTTTTAGCCTCTAAGACCACTTCTCAAATATAAACGCAAAAATGATTTAAGGATGTAGCCTCTGATTCTTATTACATTGGGAGCTCAAAAATCATGGAGAATATAGAATAACGAAAGAACGTTTCCCTATGCATCGCCCAACCGGAGGATATGGACGATGCTTCAATGGGATTCTCGATAATATAGCTCGTCTTCTTGGTGTGATCATATGATATAATAATAAGCTTTGATATCAAATGATCTGAAAATTTCAATACACACAAAAATTCCCGAGGATCGCTCTTTATCGTATCATAGTCAGATGATACCTTACTAGGGAGGGCTAGCTTCAGCTATTGCTTCCTTTAGTTATAGTATTTATGGATACGAATGGCACATCAAACCGTGCTTCATGGATGTTTGTAAGGAAAATATGTATGATAATTTTTTTTACTTTGATATGATCAATATCTGTAAATTTAATCAAACATTATCAAAAAGAAAAATATTATTTGTAAGATTTACAGAAGAAGAAAAAAAGTATTTGTAAAGGTGAAAATGATATGTAAAATAATTATATAGATAGTTTTCTCTGGTGTTAAAAAAAGATAGTTTTCTATAATAATTATTTGTAATGTATTTGTCGATATATCTTATTACTAATTAAAATGATCGTGACATATGTCAATCAAAATTTTAAGATTATGACACATGTCAAAAAAAATTATTATATAAAATTTGGTTCGTCAAATTTAGAAAAGAAAAATTATATAACATAATATATATATTTGGACTTTAGAAAACAAATTATTATCAAATAATTATTTTCAGTTAAGATTAAATAACTTTTTTAAATTGGTATTTTTACAATTCGTTTTTTAATATCACTACTATTTTAAAAATTGCATTTGTTAATTAAATAGGTTTTAGTATAATGTTTATCATCAAATTCTCAAAAGGAAAAAAAAATCACTATTAAATAAAATTTTATAATTTTTCTTTATCAGAATTTACAAAGAAAAGAAAATAAATTCACTTTATGTTAGAATTTAATAAATAAAAATTTATTTCACAAATCTATTTTATTAGAATTTTAGAAAAAGAAAATTATTATCACATAAACGCTTAAAATTTTTTACAAAGATGATCATGAAATATGAGTCATGACAATATATATTTTATTATTGTGACATGCGTTTAATTTCTTGATAGAATTCAATATTTTCAATATACTTACTACATCGTATGATGCTGTCATAATTTTCTGTAAATTATGATGTTGTTATCATACAAGAGTATGTGTTATTGTGATGAATATGTGTTTTTGCATATAAGACAAACTATATAATTTAATAAAAAGAAAATTTTCTACTAAAAAGAAATTAGTTGTTGAAAAAACTTAAACTAAAATGAATGATAGAATCCTATAAATATAAGAAATATTTTAATGAAAAATATTAAATAAAAAAACTAATTATAAAATAAGTAAAAAACATAGAATCAATAAAATTGTAACAGTAATCTAAGTTTTTTATAAATAATTATCTGTCTTTTTAATAGAAAGAATGAGGGTTTCTAAGAAGAAAGTATTGTTGAGGAATCAGCCATGGAAGAACAAGAAGAGAAGAAGACGAGAGAGATCCAGAGATGATGATAGATCACAACCAAACCATATTCCTCTTGATCTAACCTTGGAGATACTCTAAAGACTTCCTGCAAAACCAATCGTGAGATACCAATGTGTGTCAAAGCTCTGGTCTTCTTTTATCACGCTTCCCAGTTTTATCAACTCATTCACGTCGGTCCTCTGCACGGCCACCACGTCTTCTGCTAACCTTTGAATTTCACAAAAAGCAATTAATTTTTTCTTTTTCCTCAAAACCAGAACCCTGATGGGTCTTATTCTCCGGCAAAACACTTATTATGATAGCGTCCAGGGCCTGATTTTATTATATGGATCCCGGATCTGGAACCCAAGCTTGCGTCGGGTTTCAACCTTAACCACATCCCAAAGAGCACATTCCCACCTCGCTTGATCGTCGTAAGTCTTTTTTAGGTTACGATCCATTTGAGGGTAAACACAAAGTACTGTCCTTATATTATGGAAGTAATTCTGTAAAGCCTCTTATCCTTACATTGGGAGGAAGCTGCCCTATGCGTCAATGGGATTCTGTATATATTATGAAGCGCTTGATACTGATGGTCATCGTATAATAATGAGATTCGATGTCAAATCTGAAAGCTTCAGTCTTATAAAATATCCAGACTGCTCTCGTAACTTATGAGGGAAGGCTAGCCTTGGTTACTCGTGACTTTCCATGTGGTGATGGTGAATTATATATTTTGAAAGATACACATGTACACGAATGGACGCGTCAGTGCTTGTCTCATGTACGTTTTAAGAGCAAATGGAGGAATCATATATGCAATTCAAAGGTATTACTGATGCTGGTGAGCTTGTTTTTGCACCAAAAAGTTTTGTTGAATCGTTATATTCTATATTTCGATCCAAGAAGAAACAGTACTCGAGAAGCCTTCTTTGAAGGATTTATGGATGATGAATTTAGACGCAGTGGTCATGGAGTTCTTAACGACCGAACAGGCTCTATGAGTGTTTACGTAAATTATTATAAAGTGGTAATGCAGCGCCTCCATTTGCTAAATGCTCTTCAATGTTTTTGTTTTCGTTTCCCCTTCCAATGACATTTAATGTTTTTATGAAACTATGTAATTTTGTTAATGTCTTTTGATTTTTGTTGTGATTCTTCTTTGATCATTCCTCATTTAATGTACTATATATATTTCTCTTTTTGTTAGAACGGTTGCATATATTATAGTTGCTAGCTAGCGACTTAATGTATTACAACACCCTCAATAGAGATCCTTAAGAAGTAGTCTTTGGAGAAAAATAATTAAATAATCAGTGGATCCACTAAAAGTTAAAAATTTAATATTTAAAATCCTTAAATAAGTACTCATTCTTACTGAATCTCTTGCACTATTTGCGGACCCCACTATATGTGGCGGTCCGCGATTGGTTGATATTTTCAATTTTTTAGTCTGAAAAAAATAATAGTTAAAAATTTATATAACACTATTTGTAAGGACTTCAACGGAGTATCACCATTGAAAGTGCTCTTAGAAATGTCCACCCTTAATTACTTGCATGCATGGTCCTACCTATAAGTGGACACAAATTTAATATCCAGATTTCTAAAGATATTTAAATGATTTGTTTTGTTTCTTACAAATAATTAATCACTAGAACGATTCGATCTATACTTATCTGGATATTCAGTGACTAGATATCCAGAAATATTTTTATTTTTAATCAGATACCTGTTTAAATCCATACAAATATTTTTTTTAAAAAAAAACAAAAATCCAACATAATATAAAACAATAATATTTTATTACAAAAGTGATATAATTTTAAAAACTCATTTAATAAATAAAAAGTTTGTAAAACTTACATAAAATTTAATAATCGTATAATTCATATACATAATTCCTTAAAGATAAGTGTATATATGCATATAGTATTGGATCAGATATTCGTCACTAAAAATATTAATATTTGTGATTTGTTTTGTTTCTTATGATGTTATATATTATTATTTGTTTTACTTCATAGCATTACAAATATATTTTGTTTATAGAATTTGGATATAATTTTTTTTGTTCAAATCAAAATGAATAGTAAATTAAATCAAAATTTACAAAATATATTGTCGAGTCCTACTCCCACCACACGATTCTCTTTTGTCTATCCCATTCCGTTAGTCACGCCACATAATCTCCATCCTAATAAGTTTGGTCTTTGATTGATTAATTGCATTAGTCTTACCTCTTTTTTTAATATATTTGTTCATCTTTTTTGCACCGAATTGATTACTATTTTATTGCATATCTTCTCTTGTTTTCTTCTCACATTACCTCCTCCTTTTTTGGTTAAAGGTCACGGGCACTTTATTCTTCCCATTCATATATTCTGTAACTTTTTTGGATGGTTGATATGTCTCAAAAACGAGAAGTGCCTACTCTGTCATAGACTCATAGTCATCTCCCCAAATTAGTCAATGTTGCTGGAAGTTGTTTAATCTCATTTTCTGTTGACAATTTATTTGTTCGTTTCTAAAAAATCCTAGAATCTAATTTCAATGTTAGATTACAGTCTCAGATAATGATGTATTGTCTAAATGTCTACTACAGAAAAGCCTAGCTATCCTGTCCAGGTAAAGAAATTTGAATTTTTACAGTCTCTTCAATTAAGTTGCATTTCTTATTAGTATATCTACTAGGGTCGGCCCGCCCTACGGGCGGGAAATTAAAATAAAAACTATTTAATACTAATTTATGAAGCATTTAAAATCATTATAAAAGATGATAATATATACAAACAAATAATGAAACTAATTCTGCGATCATATTGTTATTTTTAATAAATATTTTTTTGTTTGAATTAAAATGCAAAATTAGCAAAAATAATTCAGAAAATGTAATAATATATAAAGTATTATTATTTATATTTCAGTTTTACATAATAAAAACATAAAGTTTAAATAAAGAATACTAAATTTATTTCAAGAAGATCTAAGTTTTTAAAACACTTTTACACAAGTTATTTCCTTCATGATAACAAATTAGTTTACCTCCAAGCTAATAATTTAAAATATAATAGTTAAAATAATTAAATCTCAATTATAAAACACTATATAGTTTAATAATATCATAAATAAATAAAATTAACAGGAAAAGATGTTTTCGAATATATTTGTGTCGGATCATACTTATATTTGGAATGAAATATTAGTGAAACTTTAGTGTTTTACTGTTAAATCTCAATTTTAAAACATTATATATAGTTTAATAATATCATAAATAAAAAAGTTTAACAGGAAAAGATGTTTTCGAATATATTTGTGTCGGATCATAATTATATCTAGAATGAAATATTAATGAAACTTTAGTGTTGTACTGGTTATGTTTTGTAACTTATTCTAGCTTTTGTTGAACTATGTTTAGTAACAAAATTATGTGTTAGGAATTATTTTCATGCTATTTTAAAATATTATTTTATAAATTAATGAAAGAGTATTCTTTCTCATTGCATGTGTTTTACGTTGGATTTGTAAAAGAAATGTATAATAATGTTTGTGGTTGTTTAAGAATGATTAGGTGTTGAGAGATTATATGATAAGATTTAGTATTCATGATCTTGATGGTTGTGTTTTTAGTAAGAAATTGCTACGTAGAAATATAAATTTAAGTTGTAACGTCAAACAATTAGATGCTATTAATTTAACCAACGTTTCATAGAATATGTCAATTTACTTGTGTTATAAGGTAATGTTTATATGATGATGGTTAGACATCAACGGTGTATGGTTTTTCTTTGTTGTTATATTGTGTAGAGTACTTCTTACCGTAAGATTTTTCATTATAACTATTATTGACAAACTTCAATTTTCAGGACTAAAAAAAGAAAGACCAAAAAGAACGGAAAGAGCAGAAGATGAAGTAGTCTATTTCATAACGCATAATAAATAGTCATGATTGTAAGAGAAAAAAAAGAAATGAAAAATATTTTCTTTCACATAATTCCAACAGTCACACGCTATTTTCGGTTAGTTTTAAACCCGGAGCATAAGAACAACATTATTGGTGGTTATTGCTTTGAAGTTCTATATATATATATATATATATATGTGTATGTATATGTTACATATGCATATACAATTATGGATTTTTAATTTTACGGGAAATCCAACCGAAATTATCTTAATTTTTTTGTTTGAATTTTAACTTTAATTATATATTTATTTTAACATATAAATATTATAAATATTTAAGTAGTTAAATAAGTATAAAATAATTTAAAATAATTTATTTGGTTTAAGGGAATTTACAATATATTGTTGGTCCAACACTATGATCCAAAAACATTACTGAGTGTAATTAAAAGCAATGACCATGGCTTAAGTTTTTTTTTGGGTTTATAGTATATATGATAATTTTCTTCAGTGGGACACACTACCAGCCACAAAAAGTTTTACTAATTTACTCGCAAGATTTTGTCTTCAGAATTCACAATTGCAATAATGTTTTGTACTTAAACTATGTACGAAGCGAAATTAGCATTATATTACCCTAAGAATAACGATAAAAGTTTTGTTTTTTTGGTCAAAAATAAAATATTTCTTTATAATAGAAAAAATAGATAGGTTGTTTGACTCAAACGTAGACGACTACCTATAACGGAAAAGCATAAGCATTATTTAAATACATAGTACTTCAAACGTTTATCCTTTCATTTTCAACCCAATCCATTTGCGGCTTCTTGACGACTTGCGAAGTTGGGTCGTCCATCTTGCTCGGCACACTACTAATTGGTTCTCTAGCAGCAATCAAAGATGCTCCACCACTTCTCCCTCCAGATTCGACCTTAGCAGGAATTGGTTTGTCACCTCCCATGTCGCCACCATCGTTATCACCTCCCCCTGATAGAGACGGATGGTATGAACAAACAAAACGTAGTCAAGTAATGCAACAACATAATAACATTAGACTTACATTTTCAACGAAATCGGGGAGTGGCAGACGTCCACGTTAAGAATGCGTGATAGTGAAGCTTTGACGGCTTGCTGTGAAATTATATGTAGTCAACTTGACATGGAAAGTGATGTCTTCCTTTACATGCCTGTAAAAAAAACGGAGGCATCCGAAAGTCTCTTACCCTGAATCCCCATGTGGTCTCTATGTCGAGGATATCCATCTGAGTATCCTCAGGGCCAAGTTCCCGTCGCATCCGTTTTCAGGAACGGCAATAATGGAAGTAAGAAGCAAATTCATATGGATATCCTCGACATAGAGACTAAAATAAGAAAAGAATATTAAATCAGTATTAGACCACATTTATCACCAACACAGGCTTGGGTGATAATTTATACCTCAATAGATGTCCGTACTTTCTTTTCACTAAGTATTCTCATACTTCTGCTTCTTATTACCAGCTTTCAGTCTTTGTCAAGGAAGACTGCATTCAATTGGGAAGGTAAGCAAAAGACCGAACTATTAATAACCAATAGCAACATCTCAACATGGAAGGTAAGAGAGGTACACACCTTCCTTTTAAGAAGTACATGAGAACAAATTCAAGTGACTCCAAATCATCCCTACGGCTTTGTTCTGTGATAAAAGGAACCGTTGCACTTCAGAATAAAGTTTATAGAATAATTAGAATGTTAGAAACTAAATGAACTGGCGTATCTAGCGGTTCCAGTCAAGTTTTTGTTTTCCCTGAGATACAGAAAATATTAGGATTATAGTTGCTAAGCTAATGCATCATATACTGCAATCATCGAAATTGTTTATAGTCCTAGCAATTCATCAAAACTATTTTCTCATATACTAATCCAGCTTCACACAAACTGGGATAATCAGATAAAGAGGCTATACAGCTACTAAAATGGGAGCAAGACCTTCTTATTCCAACTGAGAGAACACGTACCAAAACTCTTTTTTATGTCTCCAAACATTTATACACACTAAAATAAAAATGAAGCTAAGATTATAAAATAAGAGACTAAAACCTCGACATAGAGACTAAATAAAAAGAAAAGAATATTAAATCAAGTATTAGACCACATGTATCACCAACACAGGCTTACCATAAGAAATTATTTTTAAACAATTTAACCGAATTTGAAATCAAGATAAACAAAGACACACCTACGGTTTTGGGTACAACAGTGCCGTAAAATCCAATAACGATCCTGCCTGCAAGTATTAGCAACAGAGAAAACAAAACAAAAAAAAAAGTTAAAAGGGAGCAAATGGTAAAGAAGAGAACCCAAAAAACTAAAGACTGTTTGACTTGAAGAAACAATTTATATATGAGTCCCTTTTACCTAAGCTCTGGCCCTCGACATCAATATCGAAGTATACTCTGTGTGTAACATGGTAATTGGGAAAGTAAGCAAAAGGCCGCACTATTAACAACCAATAGCAACATCTCAACATGGAAGGTAAGAGAGGTACACACCTTCCTTTTAAGAAGTACATGAGAACAAATCCAAATGACTCCAAATCATCTCTACTGCTTTGTTCTGTGATAAAAATCATTGCAATTCAGAATTAAGTTTACAGAATAATTAGAACTGCATGATAGAGTTTGATGAAGGTATTAACAAACACTGGAGCTCTTATTCAAGCCAGATAAGAGATCCAATTTAATAGAAACGAATCTGTAACCGACCGATTGCTAGGCCAGTAGGATGAAGATGAATAGATCCCTGGAAACTCTAAATCCGATTGATTGCTGGATCATGAGGAAGAAGACTCAGTTTCAATGAGAACCCAAAAATCGCCAATAGCAGAAAAGAAAGGGCGATAAAAGAGAAAATAAGGAACGCAGCGTTTCGAATACCTCTATGTTGATAGGGTTTGATAATAATAACGCGCACACAAAAAACAAAAAAGCCCAACAGGGTGAAAATAACGCGCACACAAAAAACAAAAAAGCCCAACAGGGTGAAAATAAATGAAACGCAGAGTTTGACACGTGTCGCATTCTCAGCTTTCTAATTTATGACGTGGCATCTGACGTGTCAGCAGGAGGGATCCAACCTTTCTTTATATATATAGATGTATGATGGCAATATAGAAATTATTGTATACCCAAGAAGTTCAGTCACACACAATAGTCAATAGAGAGACTACGGACGATGTTTAGTTACTTAGACCACTTCCATAAGTTTCTTATCCAAAATATTTCCACAAAATAATACTAAAAATCAGAAAGTAGAAGAAAGAAACAAATATTTGAGAACTTATATCTTAAACAGAATATTTTAAAAACCTCTGATTAGATACTGCAAAGAGACATATCACGTTTTTGATGATTGATTATGTTATTAAAATTAAAGCTTAAATACAATAATGACAAATACAAAAGATACTACTAATATTTTATTGTTAAGAAGCATCCTACCATTAAGATCATCTCCAGTGGTTAAAACTATTTCTTACTCAAATATACTATTTTAAAATATAGTAACTCTATAATATAACTATGATATGCTCCAATTGTACTCTACTTTAAAATAGAAAATAGATTGATAAACAAAAAAAACTTACACTATATATAAAGTAAACCTATTTTTACTTTATAATAAAATAAAAAATAGAGTATCACGGATTTACGGAAACATTTTTATTCTAAACTCCATTTTAAAGTGAAAAGTAAGTGGGATTGGAAATGCTGTCCCATGATGTGTGTATTGGTGTCTCCATAGCGATCAATGAGATGCCCCAGTCCCTTCACACTCCCTCAATCCTCACATTATGTTACTCGGCCTCTCACTTTCTCCTTCTCTGCTTTTATCTTTTCCTATTGTTTCTTTCTTCTTTTTCATAAAGTTAAATCACCACAAAATATTCAAGCTTTTGTTTTGATTGATATAATTGTAAAGAGTTTTGATATATAAAAAATAAACTATTTGCAAAGTTACACAATAATAACTCAGTATTTCGATGAACATCCCAAAATTTAGAAACCCCTAAATTCATCATTTTGATGTTTCATTTGTTACTCGGTAAAAATATTTATGGCAGTAGGAAAAAGAACGTACTTGGACCTTTGAATATGGTACATTATTAGGTTGTCTCATGACTACAAAGGGATTGAATGGAAAACAATATATATGATTAAATTGTAAAATTAAAGCCCTAAGCATCTAAATTAAAAACTGCAAACTATTTTCTTTTCTAACCAAAAATATAAAACTACATACAGAATATCGTCTTGCTATCAGGCGGATGTAAATCGTCTAAGAACATTTCCAAAAAAAAAAAATTCTTTTAAAAACAAAATAATTCTATAAAAATTTGAGTTTTGTTTCAACTTTATTCTATTTCAGAGTAAAATATATAATCATGAGCAAAAAAAATTATTATTACATTTATGGAGTAAATCTACTGTTTATTTCATTATAGAGTGAAAATAAAAATGAAGTATAATTGTATTTTTAATTATAATTCTATTTTAAATTGAATTATGGAACGTCGTTGGAGATATTTGCAGTTGGCTAACGGAAATATATGTTTTCTTTTCATCTCATGACACTTTATGGACAACATTCATATACAACTAAGTTGAAACAACATTATCTCGCTCCGGTGGTACAGCAATTACAACAACAAAAAAATTCCTAGTAATAATAATTGTATTTTATCTTATTTTATCTTTCGCCAAAAAGTACATATTTATTTTTATTAATTTATCACTAAGACCACATTTATTTTGTACGACTTTAATAGGAAAAAAATGAAATACAAATCAAATGAATCATGTAAATGCTAACCGGAGAAAACCAAACTTTCTGGTTTTCTTATAGTACAAAGCAAGAATGATTATGACTACGTGATGATAAAATTACTGGTGCATTTTAAATCAGCTTTATGTAAGTGTGGTTTTATCTGGCCATCTGAAATAATGTACATTTTGGGTTTGCTTGAAGATCGGGAAAGTTGAGAACTATAGAAAACAACATAAAGTGATTTTACATAAGAAAGCATCTCGAGGCTATCTAATGATTAATAGGAAACTGTAAATGTCGATTATTTTAGGAGGCTGAATTAGAAAGAAAAATGTTTATAAAGAACACAAAATGCAGCTTTTAACTAATCAATACTAACAATCGAAACTAGTATAAGGGGCTTGAATTTGGTTACAACTCCTCAGCTACTAAGAAACGATGACAAGACGAAATAGATGGGGGGAAAAAATTCAAGAGGTCCATTGATTTAAATAAAGCATCAACAGAAGTATAGAACTACTCAAATTACGATCCATGTTTTCATCTCAACGAAATTAGTCGAAGTTAAAAATAAAATAAAAAGTGGTTAATTACCTTTTTTATTATAAAGTAGTCGTATAGGCAAAAAAGCTGATCAACCTCTTTGAAATCATCTCATCCTAGTGGACCCACAATCAACCATTATCACCTATTCAGTCCCCATTTGCACCTAACGAGTAACGACTTTAAACTAAAAACACAAAGAAATGTCAACAATTTCTAAAGAAAAATAAAAAACTTAAAGAGCTTAATCCTATATAAGAACACACTACTTCTCAGTACATCCACAATATCACATTGTCTTTCTCTTCTCCCTATCACACTACACAACACATCATGGCTTTCTCCACTAGAACCAGCTCCCTCTTCTTCTTCTTCTTCTTCTTCTTCTTCTTCACAACACTTGTTCTTCTTTCCACTCAAATCAATGCAAGAGATAGCAACTTCTTTGGAAAATTCCACCGAGAATCCTCCAAAGACCAAAGCCCTAACAATGTCCTCCCTCTCAAGACCAGCCAAAAAACCACAGTAGAAGAGTCCTTCCCAAACAAGAAAGACCAAGAACAAGACCCTACCTTTGTCCCCGAGTCCGAAAACGGCTATGGCTTATATGGTCACGAGACCACCTACAACAACAACAAAGAAGAGTTCAACAACAACAAGTACGATGAAAAGTTCAACGGTGAGACTTTCTCAACTCCAAGACTGAGCGAGACCGAAGAGTCTTACAACAACTACGACGAGAAGTACCCCAAGAAGACGGAGAGCTACGACAACAAGGAAGAGTTCAACCAAAAGTACGATGAAAACGTCAAGGAAGAGTCTTTCTCTGAGAACAATGAAGACAAGAGAAGCTTCTACAACTCAAACGCTTACGGAACCGAGTTAGAACGTGAAACGCCGTACAAAGGTTACAGCCACAATATGGAGAGACAAGGCATGAGTGACACAAGATTCATGGAGAAAGGTAACTACTATTACGACCTTTACAACGATAGAAACCACGGCCATTTCTACCGGAAGCCTCATCAGAAAAGCCCTGCCGGTTATTATTCTTCTCAGGCGACCGAGAATAACTACGACCAGTCGTACAACAACTACAACAACGAGGAGGAGAAGAGCTTCAAGGATCCTTACAACTCTAAGTGGGAGAAGAACATGATGAATGAACAGCCTGAGGAGTTCGATGAGGAGCAAGGAGACCAGTTCAAGCCTTGATGAATACTACACTCTTGAAAGTATTTTTCTTTTATTTCAGCTAAGTTATGTTACGTATGGTTGATTAGTCAAACTAAATCAGTGTTATCACTACAACAAATTAAAAGTGAAAAAGGAGAAATGGGTTTGTGTGTGTGTTTTCAGTTGAAATGTGTTTGCTTTTGCATATAATATTCGGAGGAAAGAAAGATTATATATATATATACTATTATGGTGCTTCTTTATCTTATTTTCTTACTTAATTTAATCACTTTTGGTTACTTTGTAACAAATATATGATTAAGGACTATCAGACAATGGATCCATATTTTGAAGGGACCAAACGTGACTGCTTTTAATGATTTATAATGGGGGACATGAAGATGCCCATTCCTCCTTGCAGAGGTGCCAAAGAGACACTAATAATTACCTGCACTGCTGCACAACCAACATTTTGGTTTTGAGTCTAGAAAACACATATCATAACCAAAAAACATATAGTATACGGTCTTTAGATCGACATATTGTAAGTGCCACAAAAATCGACTGTGCCTCTGAATATTAGTTGAGATGGATACATGAATAGTTACAAAGCTTGTACTCAGTTAATGGCCATAAGGGGTGTAATCCCAACTATAACGGCCTTTTTACTACATAGCTCCGCTTTAATTGGAGACTGTATACAAATAAGAAACATAACTTCACAGATAGCTAACAAACAATCAAACACACAGAAACACCAGAGTATCACAACATTAATTTTTAGCTAGGTTGTCGACCTATACGTTTGGTTGCCACTATTCGTGTTTATGGCCTTCGTAGCATATGTATAGGAGTGAAAATGTATTGTTTATATTTTATAATACGATTTAGGCCAACATTGATATATGGGTGGAAAAGACAACATAAACGCCGTGACAAGTAAAAGACAAGGATACTTCATAGGCCAGCAATGAGAATCCCATCTCTTGACGAGAAAAAGAAGACTTCCAGTTCCGTTAATCACGGCCAACATAAAGGACAGTTAATTTCCCTTTTTCCTGATTAATTATAGATTCTACACCTTTTTATAACTAGAGACCCGACTAATGTTTGGTCGGAAATTTTTAATAACTTATTGAGTTATTTCATTTAAATATTAATACTTTTATCTATTTAGATGTTTTATCAAATTTAACGTATAAAGGAATATTAAACCACTCATATGAAAATATGTGTTAAAAATATCTTATGAGTTTCTCCAAAAAAAATCAAATGAGTTATTCATCTTATCAACTTACAATGCATTTTTGAAAAATAATAGTCTCGAAAGAATTAAAATAACTTTTTATAAAAAAATATAAATAATTTAGAGTAATTTTATCTCTAAATACTATTCCCTCCATATCATTTTAAGTGGTTTTTAAGAATTTTAATTTCATTTCAAAATAAGTGATGTTCTCATTTTTCTAGATAAAATTTAATGTCACTTAAATTTTTTAATCAATTACAAAATAGTGGGAGTATTATAGAGTTAAAATAGTAATGACTTGAAAATCCTCTTATACCCATTAAGAGGTTGGTAATGGACTTATGAACATGCTTTTAGTCATGGAGTTTTGTAATAATACCAAAGTGTTAACCATTTTGAATAATCCAAAACAAATTTTTATTTTGTAATAGTTAATTTATTAGCATATCGAAATGTCCCAAATGCACATGTGTGTTAGGTTATACAATATCCGATGATATCATAAGAGGCGTTTTTGTGAATTTTATTTGTTAATATATTTTTTCATTCTAACTAAATATTTATTGTTACAACAACATAGTTTTATATTAATTGTTTTTTTTGATAAAAATATAATGGATTATATATTTTTGTTGTTTTATGAACAAAAAATATATAACCTCTATCTCTATATATTATTTTAGAAGTCAATTTTTTACGTATCTCATTCACCTTGTTTTTTAAAATAATTAATTACAGTGATAACTTTAATGAATAAAATTTATTATTAAAATACCATTATTAATATTTTAATTAACTTTTTAATATTTTCTTTCCAAATCACCGGTTTATCAAAACGGAAATATATTCAATTAATATATAACACTTTTAAACATTTAATTTAAATAAAAACGAATTTTCTTTTATATAACTCAAAAAGGAATTTAATATAAAAGAAAATATATGTAATATAAATCTATTAATATATATCATATATTTATATATATATATACTATAATTAAATAAAAATAAATATTATATAGATATATCAAAAGAATGTAATATCAAAAACTAAAAATATTTAATTTATAAATATATAACAGTTTCTTTTATATTTTATAAAATGTTATAATTAAAAATGTACTCCTTTAAAATCTCAAATTCACAAAAAATATAAATTATATTCCTAAATCGCGTTTGTTAAATTATTTTTTATGACATTATAATTTATAATATTTCATTAATAAAATAAATACATCAAATTAGAAAGAAATATGTTTTAATATATTAAAACATTTTTTCTTATTTAGAAATATGGTCACGTTAATTATAAAATATTTTTAAGGATATAATATTAAAAGTTCTAATTTATATTTTCACGTTACTTATACATCATAATTACTATTTACTTTTATTTTAATCATTTTTTTATTTCTAAGTCAATTTTTCTATAATTAAAAAATTTCAACATAGTAATATATGGATGTTCATATCTTTATATATTAATAAACAGTTAAATTTTTAAGTTGGAACCATAAATTGTCTATTTTATTCATAATTTTATGTTATTCTCTGTAAAAACACACTTTCATTAGTTTTGGTATAGAAATTCATTTATTTTTATATACATGAAGATCAAAATGAATATCATAAAGTAAATTGGATATTGAAAGAAGACTTCAAATAAGTTATTTAACTAAACAATTTATCGAGACAACATTTATAGCAAGTCATAGAGCCAGCTAAAATTTTAGTATTTGTAATGTTTGTTATTCCGCCTAGATCAATATTTCAGTTTAGAAGGTGGTGCATACAATTTTTACTTAGTGTTGTCTTCACTAAAGAAAACCAAATATATTATTTACAAAAAAGTTTTCTAAAACATTAGATAGCTTTAATTGAAATGTAAATTTATATTTTAATTAATGCAGTTTTAAACTGATTTTAAACAATAATTTTCAGTTTTCATTTTTATAGACTGTATAAGTGATTTTTGATGATAAAAATAAAATTAAAATTGAAATAAATATATAAACAATTAAAGTAACTACGCATATTAAAAACAAACTAAAATTTATAAAATAAATATCATAACAAAATTAAATATTCTGCAAAATCAAGTATATTAAAAACATCACAATTCAATAACTCATAAATAACATACTTAACTGACACGTGTCTCTAATCGAGCTAGTAACATTCATCAAGCTCACTGTAAGCGCAGCTGCACCAGATCCTCCCCTCTTCACAAAACCCTACGCATAAGCCCTAAACTCTCTCGAAGAAGAAAAAAAAAAGAGAAAAAGAGAGAGAGAGAGAGAGAGGCTTATCGAAAGATCTCAAACGTCCAATGTCAGCCGCCAGATCAGTCTTCCGCTCCGCCGCGAGCCGAGCATCCGCCGCCGCGTCAAGATTCTCAACCGGACCCAAGCCTATGCCATCGGCATCTTCTCGGCCTGCGTTTCGGATGCCTAAACAGAGCCCTCTCTCGAACCGCATTTTCAGGTAGTCCAGAGAAACACTGATTCTATCGATTTTTTTGATGCATTCTGATTGTATTTTTTTATTTATTTGTAAAATTGGAAAGATCTCCGGTTGAATTGAGCTGCTGCGTGGAGACGATGCTCCCTTACCACACGGCCACTGCTTCCGCTCTGCTCAATTCGATGCTCTCTGCTTCTCGCCGTGGTTGGATCGTCGAAGGTACCTCACTCCTCACTCACTCTCTACTGTTACTTTTTTTGATGATATTAGTTTACATACTTAGTTGACTGATAATTGAAATGCACGAACTAAGCTTTGATCATTCTTTTTTTTTGCATAATAGTATGGAATTATTGATGCAATGTTATATGTTGTTGTTCTGAGCTAACTTTAGAGTTATGTTTTACATTGCAGTTAATTGTTTAGAACTATGTGTAGTGTGGAGTGGCTCTTTATATGTTCATGGATTCTGGTTCTGGAACATCTGACTTCTTTTTGATGTGTTCATTGTTGATTTGTTGCTAGCTTTAAAGGCGTTTCTTTCTTCAACACATGTTCGTGGAACCTTAGTTTCTTAGGTCTATTCCTCTAAGATTTTGTTATTTAATGATAGGAGGTCAATTTTCATACAGATTTTCTTGGCATCTAATGTTTCTGTAGAATACTCCACTTTTGAAGTCGAGGATAACATAGTTCTCTTTTACATATCGTTACCCAGTTATCCAAATTTCTTGCATACATTGAGAACAAATCATTTTTTTTTCTTTCCTTTGTAGGTCTAGACGAGACTAGATGAAGATCTTTCAACAAAAAAAATGATGTGAGTCTGTTTATCCTCTAGTGTTTCAGAGTTAGGTGTTTTTACTTGATTTGCCATCATAGTTATAGATAACGGAACCTTAGGCAGTTCTGTCTCCTAGCAAAATTGGTTGATTCTGTGTGATTGTGTTATTTGTTTGCATATGCTTGGAAAAAACATTGATATTTTTCTCTGAACCTCTCGAACTCGGAATCAGTGTAAGAATCACACTGATGCAATTGTATTCACTCAGATTGCAATGATGATGTATGATGAATTTACTGAGGAGTGGTCAGCGATGCATGCAGTTCTTAAGCAAAGGTGGTGCTGAAATAAAACTTTGTTTTCTTGGTTTCTTGAACATGATCTTAGGACAGTTTATAGAAAGAAAAACCTTTAAGACGTGATAATTAATCGAGTCGCGTCTCTTAGGTCACAAGATATACTCCTTATCTTTTGTTTTACATGCTAATGGGTTCATATATCGTTTGTTTCTGTTGTGTTGTAGATGGATGACTCTCCTTCTCACCATTGCAGTAAACAGGAAGATTTGTTTTAAGAGTTCTAAAACCACTTGTGTTGATTCTTAAACCATAACAACAAATGTTTCTGCAAATGTTTTTTTTTTGTTATTACTTTATAAAAGATCCAAGTGGATTGTTGAATCAGTCTCCTTCATCCCATCGCCTTGTATTGTAGGTCGTTTTAGTGTTTTGTCATCTGAAGTTACACTTATCATTGATGAATAATTCAACGTCTCTTGGTATATATAGCTTCAATCGTAATAATTCATTTCCCAACAATGCTTACAAACATTTTGAGATAAATACTCTCTCCGTTTGAAGAATAATAATACATATTCACACTTTTAATAAAATTTAGCAATAAATATATTGTTCTCTATATTTTTAAACCAATAAAATTAATGTTTTTTATTATTTGTTAACAAAAGTTGCATGAGAAATATAAAAAAAATATATCTTTTTAAAACAAATTTTATTCTAAAATATGCATTTTTGAAACGAGGAGTATTAATTAATAAAAATTTGAATTAGCATTTTTCTTGAAAGCTCATAATGTTTTACGGTATGTGTTAATTTGCTGTTTAGGCTAATCTTGTGATTCTTTAAACTGAATAGAGATAAGGTTTATAAAGTCGAATAAAACAAACAGTGTCAGTCTCATTCATATTCCCTCTGTTTCATAATACTTGATGTTTTGCCTTAGTGCACAAAGATTAAGAAAACTAGATTTTTCTAAAAAAATTATTTTTAAAAAATTATTTTAGAATCAATTAACCAATAATAAAAAAGACAGTGAAATCTAATTGGTTGAACAGTTTCCAATAAAGTTAAAGTTAACCTTAAAATTTCAAAACTTCATCTAATTTGAAACAAAATTATCCTTCTAAAACATCAACTATATTGAAACGGAGGGAGTATTAACTAAAACCTTGCCGACCATAACGAGCCGGAAGTTGCAAAACCGAAACATCACATGTGACGAGCGTAGAGTCTAGAAAGCCAATTAGATAGTAACCAATCTATCTCCTAGCGTAGAGTCTAGAAGGTCAATTAGATAGTAACCAATCTATCTCCTTGATTTCAGTGAGTGGACTTGGGAACGAACAAGAGACGTAAATTTGGGAAATCATGATCTACGTACGTTACATGAGAGTTACCATAGTCACCTTCTTTTTCGGAATACAAACAAATCTTTGAACTCACATACATCCCTCATAATAATTGCCGCTTTGTCTCATTCCCAAAGCCAAAGGGCTCTAGATTCTACAGACTAGTCCAAGTACATTTTCTTGTAGGAGATAAATTCGATTATTGCACCGTACCAGAAATTAACCAGGTTAAATATTTCCGTGTTTACATAATTGTACATCCTCATTCCTTTGCAGACAAAACTGAAATTAATTTAGTATCGAGTTTATTGCCATCAATTAATCTACCAATATATCCGGTGTATATTCACACTATCAATAAATAGTGCATGCAGAATCTTTACTTCTAAAAGTGTATCATCATATCAATACCCAAATAATTTGGTAAATCATGAAATTATGGAAATGATTACGCGCACTCATGCACAGATACACACACGTTAAATGCAATTAAAAAATCAAACATAATCGAGCAACTTTGAAATAAAGAGACAATAAAAAGTTAAAAGAAAGTTGAAAAAAACACTTTTGATTGTTTTCACACTATCTTTCTCTTGCTTTCTTGCATCAAAGGCAATTATTCAACAGTGATCTCAACTCCCTCTTCACCTTCTTCAAAATCTCAGACATGCTCCTCTCTCGCTCTTCTCATTCTCTCTCCACCTCTCCTCATGGGTTACCTCTCTTGCAACGGTGAATCCGCAGTTTCCATCTGCGATCCACACAACTACAAATACAATCCTCGCCGATCAAAGAAACGTCGTCCAGCGCTCCTCCGTGTTTTCAAATACGACGAACTCGCCGCCGCTACGAACGGCTTCTCCGCCGGTAACTTCCTCGGGAAAGGCAGCCACGGAAGAGTTTACAAAGCGGTTCTCGACGGCGGGAAGCTTCTCGCCGCCGTGAAACGAACCGCGATCGCCAGCGCGAGCCAGGTGGACAATGAGATCGAGATTCTCTCGCGTGTGCGTCACCGTTACATGGTCAACTTAATCGGTTACTGCGTTGACCAGCGGAGGAAGACTAAGCTTCTGGTCGTTGAGTACATGCCTAACGGTACGCTTCATGATCACTTGCATTCTCGTAGCTCGTCACCTTTTAGTTGGAACCAGAGAATCAAACACGCTCTTCAGATAGCGACTGCAGTCCACGCTCTTCACTCGGCCGAGACTCCCGTTATCCACCGCGACATTAAATCGTCCAACATTCTAATCGACGGAGAAGGAAACGCGAGGCTGGCGGATTTCGGATTGGCGTTGATAGGACACGTGGACGATGAGCATCTGAAAGCCACGCCGCCGGCGGGAACGATGGGATATTTAGATCCGTCGTACTTGGCGCCGGCGGATCTAACGGCCAAGAGCGACGTGTTCAGCTTCGGGATACTGTTGTTCGAGATTGTCAGCGGTAGAGACGCCATTGATCTGAACTACAGTCCGCCGTGCGTCGTAGACTGGGCGGTGCCTCTCGTCAAACGCGGCGAGTACGGAGCGGTTTGCGATTCGAGGATCGGGAACCGTCCGAGCTCCGCCGTGATCCGGAGATTGGTCGTTATGGCGGCGAGATGCGTGCGGTCGACGGCGGAGAAGCGTCCGGATATGTCGGAGGTTGTGGAGTGTTTGAAAACGGTAAGGAAGATGTCTCAGGAGTCTCCGGTTTGGAGTCGGTTACGGCGGAGAACAGAAAACAAACCGGAAAACGTTTTCGTTAGTGAAGAAAAGGATGAGATCAATGTGAGAGGAGGGAGCAAGAAGAAGATGAACAAGGTATCGAGCGTGATCACTGAGGATGATACAGTGCCTGAGCAGGCACCGATTCGTCGTCGGAACCGTGTGATGAGATCGAGATCAGTTGGTGCGATGGGGGGAGCGAGAGTTGGACCTGATCCAAACGACGTCGTTGAGGATAATATTAATAGGGAGGTTACGACGATAAGGGCTCTTGTGGAGAGGGAACGAACGGTGAAGACGACGGCGATGATGAAGCTGAGCAAGTCGAGGTCGGTGGGGATTGTACGTAGTCATAAAACGGTGTCGTTGAAGCTTTATTGAATTGTTAACGAAAGTCAGCAATTTGCCAGGCAATCTGTTTGACTGTTGTCAGATTTGTTTTCCATGTTTTCCTTCTACTATTTTGTTTTTATTGTATTTGATTCTCAATAAAAAAATACCAAGTGCTTGCTTCGAATTTTCAAGAGATAACTGAACATCTATACTATTAAAAGTACAGTTTTGAGGCTCCAGGGAGCGTCCACATCAGCGAAAAAAATTCTCTACAACGATGCCACGTGGCAAAAAATATAAAAAGTAAATATACGATAAAAAGTAAATATATAATATAACATATATAATAACATCTATCATAGTATTACCATTTGATATAAAAGAAAGAAAATTAGAATAAGTAAATAAATAGGAAAAAATAGAAAAATTACATTAAAAATATCTTTAAAATATACAGTAAAATAAATATAGTAAAAGAAAATTCAAAGACTATATACGTGAACAGTTTCGAGGCTCCAGGAAGCGTCCACATCAGCGAAAAAAATTCTCTACAATGATGCCACGTGGCAAAAAATATAAAAAGTAAATATACGATAAAAAGTAAATATATAATATAACATATATAATAACATCTATCATAGTATTACCATTTGATATAAAAAAAAAAGAAAATTAGAATAAGTAAATAAATAGAAAAAATAGAAAAATTACATTAAAAATATCTTAAAAATATACAGTAAAATAAATATAGTAAAAGAAAATTCAGAGACTATATATGTGATGTATCGATTTCTAGCAAATTTTAAAACCTTCTTATAATCAAAAATTTAACAAAACCTAGAACCACCGCTTCAACCTATGGTGAGTACTAAACTCCATTTTTTTATGAAGAAATAGTTTATGGGTTTGGACATGGTTTCACGATGAGAAGGCAACATTACTAAAACAAAATTCTATATGTGATGTATCGATGTCTAGCAAATTTTAAAACCTTCTTATAATCAAAAATTTAACAAAACCTAGAACCACCGCTTCAACCTATGGTGAGTACTAAACTCCAATTTTTTATGAAGAAATAGTTTATGGGTTTGGACATGGTTTCACGATGAGAAGGCAACATTACTAAAACAAAATTCTTTTTTTATTCAGTTTTAAATTTCTGATTCATCTATTCGAGGTATGCCATCTGAGTATAACATTAATATTTCAGTCAACTTTGGTCCAAGGTCTATTGGGGATCAAGACTCAACACTTTCAAACTCCTACTGAGGAAGAGAGAATCTACTACTAATACAAACGTGGATTTGCAAGATATGTTTAGCTACTCATGCTTTTCTCAAGCTCTACCTTTTAAGCTGAAATTTAGAGGTTAGTTGTGTCTTCCATTTACACATGTTTCTGCAGACGTTTTTGGTGTTGTTTGTGGCATAAAGATCACCTTTAACAATGAAACTCAAGGAATACAACGTGTTATGATTACAATCTGAGTTGACAAATAGGTTAGCTTAACGCTTATGTTATACATTATAGTGTTTTCGTTTTTTTTTTTGTTCTTAGTTAGTGTCCTTGAGTACGTACAACCGTATATTTATTACTGCCATGCATATAATACACCATCATCATATCATTTTCCTTAATTTCCTCATATCAGATTGTAGGTAAAAAAATTTTGAATACAACTTCGAGAAACACTTCTCTTTCGACAATGAAATAAATTACATGACATTATTACATGACATTATTATTAAAAAATAAATAAATATACAATACAAGTAAAATTAAATAATAAGTAAATATACAATATAAGAAATAGAAATATTACATTAAAGATCTATTATAATATTATCGTTTGATATAAAAAAAAAAAAAAATTAGAATAAGTAAATATACAATATAGGAAAAAATTATACATTAAATAAATATAAAACTAAGTAATTAAAAACTAAATTAAACATCTAACTAAAAATATACATTAAAATAAATAATAAAAATATACAATATAAGAAGTATAAATATTATATTATACATTTATCGTAATATTAGAATAACTAATTATACAAAATAAAATAATAATAATAAGAAGTAAATGTGCAATATACATTTATCGTAATATTAGAATAAGTAAATATATATAATAAGAAAAAGATAAATATAAAATATAAGAAATAGAAATATTACATTAAACATCTAATATAAGAACAGTTTCGAGGCTCCAGGAAGCGTCCACATCAGCGAAAAAAATTCTCTACAACGATGCCACGTGGCAAAAAATATAAAAAGTAAATATACGATAAAAAGTAAATATATAATATAACATATATAATAACATCTATCATAGTATTACCATTTGATATAAAAAAAAGAAAATTAGAATAAGTAAATAAATAGAAAAAATAGAAAAATTACATTAAAAATATCTTAAAAATATACAGTAAAATAAATATAGTAAAAGAAAATTCAGAGACTATATATGTGATGTATCGATTTCTAGCAAATTTTAAAACCTTCTTATAATCAAAAATTTAACAAAACCTAGAACCACCGCTTCAACCTATGGTGAGTACTAAACTCCAATTTTTTATGAAGAAATAGTTTATGGGTTTGGACATGGTTTCACGATGAGAAGGCAACATTACTAAAACAAAATTCTATATGTGATGTATCGATGTCTAGCAAATTTTAAAACCTTCTTATAATCAAAAATTTAACAAAACCTAGAACCACCGCTTCAACCTATGGTGAGTACTAAACTCCAATTTTTTATGAAGAAATAGTTTATGGGTTTGGACATGGTTTCACGATGAGAAGGCAACATTACTAAAACAAAATTCTTTTTTTATTCAGTTTTAAATTTCTGATTCATCTATTCGAGGTATGCCATCTGAGTATAACATTAATATTTCAGTCAACTTTGGTCCAAGGTCTATTGGGGATCAAGACTCAACACTTTCAAACTCCTACTGAGGAAGAGAGAATCTACTACTAATACAAACGTGGATTTGCAAGATATGTTTAGCTACTCATGCTTTTCTCAAGCTCTACCTTTTAAGCTGAAATTTAGAGGTTAGTTGTGTCTTCCATTTACACATGTTTCTGCAGACGTTTTTGGTGTTGTTTGTGGCATAAAGATCACCTTTAACAATGAAACTCAAGGAATACAACGTGTTATGATTACAATCTGAGTTGACAAATAGGTTAGCTTAACGCTTATGTTATACATTATAGTGTTTTCGTTTTTTTTTGTTCTTAGTTAGTGTCCTTGAGTACGTACAACCGTATATTTATTACTGCCATGCATATAATACACCATCATCATATCATTTTCCTTAATTTCCTCATATCAGATTGTAGGTAAAAAAATTTTGAATACAACTTCGAGAAACACTTCTCTTTCGACAATGAAATAAATTACATGACATTATTACATGACATTATTATTAAAAAATAAATAAATATACAATACAAGTAAAATTAAATAATAAGTAAATATACAATATAAGAAATAGAAATATTACATTAAAGATCTATTATAATATTATCGTTTGATATAAAAACAAAAAAAAAATTAGAATAAGTAAATATACAATATAGGAAAAATTATACATTAAATAAATATAAAACTAAGTAATTAAAAACTAAATTAAACATCTAACTAAAAATATACATTAAAATAAATAATAATAAAAATATACAATATAAGAAGTATAAATATTATATTATACATTTATCGTAATATTAGAATAACTAATTATACAAAATAAAATAATAATAATAAGAAGTAAATGTGCAATATACATTTATCGTAATATTAGAATAAGTAAATATATATAATAAGAAAAAGATAAATATAAAATATAAGAAATAGAAATATTACATTAAACATCTAATATAATATTATCATTTGATATATAAAAGAAAAAATTAAAATAAGTAAATATACAATATAAGAAAAATAAAAATAAGTAATATACAATATAATGAATAGAAAAGCTAAATTAAACATTTATCTCAAAATATATTAGTAATCCCTACTACTAAAGAAAACTTTTGAGGTTCTATAGGGTGTCCACATCATCGGAAAAAAAATCTCCGAGATGCCACATGACATTAAGAAAATAAATAAATAAATTTATAATAAAAGAAAAGAAAATATAACATTAAACATCTATCGTAATATTATCAGTTAATATAAAAGCAAAAAAATTAGAATAAGTAAATATACAATATAAAAAATAAAAATAAGTAAATATGCAATTAAAATGAAAAAACTAAATTAAACATCTATATAAAAAATAAAGTAAAATAAACAATAAAATATACAATATGAGAAATAAAAATATTATATTAAACATCTATTGTAATATTAGAATCTATTGTATTATTAGAATAAGTAAAAAAAAACTAAACAGTAAAACATCTATAATATAAGAAATAAAAAATTGCATTAAACATCTAACGTAATATTATGATTTGATATAAAAGCAAAAGAAACTAAAATAAGTAAATATAAATTAAATATCTATCTGAAAATATATAGTAAAATAAATAATAATTAAATATATAAAATAAGAAATAAAAATGTTTAAACATCTATTATAATATAAGAATAAAAACAAATAATAAATAAATATACAATACAATAAATAGAAAACTACATTAAACATCTATATGAAAAAATGTATAGTAAAACAAATACTAAGTAAATATACAATATAAAAAATAGAAATATTACAATAAACATCTATCGTGATATTACCATTTGATATAAAATCAAAAAATTAGAATAAATAAACATACAATATAAAAAAAAAATAAATAATAAGTAAATATACAATATAAGAAAATGGAAAATTACATTAAACATCTATCTGAAAATTTATAGTTTTACATTTTATTATTTTCAAAAATTACTCCTTGTGCTATTGTTTTCTATTTCTATTAAAAATAAATATTAATTATATGTACAATAATTTTAACGTAAAAATATGAAAACTCTTTATTATGCAAACCATAAATACAAAGCATTCATGTATTCATACAAACATTCAAAAATACAACATGAAAAAGAATAGATATATAGTTAACATTTGAAAATCAAAATGCATAAAATATAAATAGAAGAAATCATCAAATAGTGTCCACGTCTTAATACAAATCCCAATTCGGTAAAAGCCATATGGCATTACATTATAAAATAATAATAGGTAAATATGCAATAGAAGAAACAAAAATATTACATTAAATATCTATTATAATACATTCAATACAAAAGCAAAAAAAATAATAATTAAATATAAAATATAAGAAAAAAGAAATACTACATTAAACATCTCTAAAAAATGTACAGGTTTACATTTTTAAGTAACTATACAATATAAAATATAAAAATACTAAATTAAATTAATCTGAAAAAGTATAGTTTTACATTTTTATTATTTTCAAATATTTTAGATGAAAAACTGCTTATCTCGCTCTCAAACACATAATTATAAATGTTTTTGCAATGAAACAAGACTCATGCTGACTCATATGACAAAACGAGCTATCGAAGGTGAAATAGTCACATATCACATGTTGGTGAAAGAATATCACTCCCAAAAATCATTTTATCTCCAATAGTCTTAGACCACTAATTCATACTTAATAGAAGATAATTTTTAATAAGAGTATGCAATACAATGATCATAAACAAAAGAAAGATAAAAATGCAAAAAAATACCATTATTTAATCCTAGAATTATAGCGTTTGCAAGTGCAATGGAAATATAGAACAAAGACTGCATTTTGGATTAAAATATATGTTTTCCAAACCAGTAAGACGAAGAGATTGGCTAGAAAAAATATATAAGAATATTACCATGCGCATGATTGTTTTCAGTCCTTTCAACTTATCACAAAAATGAGTATGAATAATTCTTCCCTAAGAACAAAAAGCAAAGAAAACATATCGAGTTACAACTTTTTGGAATAATGGTAAGAAGTAATGAACAATAATTAAGGAATCAAGTCAAGTCCTAAAATCGCTATCCCAACGTAAGTAACGGTAAGACACAACTAAATCTATCATAAACAACTGCAACACAAGGAGCCGGTAACACAATCAAATCTATCATAAACAAACACATCCGTCATAAGCACACCACAATTATTAGTTAGATGTGTCTTATTTGTCAAAAATAGTCGATGTGACATATCGTTAGCAGCTAAATTAGAATAAGCTTTGAAAATATATATTTTATAATTTGTAACTTGATCTGTAAAATGATTAGATTCTCTTTATATAAGTATAATTTGTAAAATAAATAGACAAATTTGACTTGAAAAAAATTATTTATTTTTTAGATAGAAATGAAAATATTTTAAATATATTTAAACTATTTGTAAATTATTGTCCCGCCCGTAGGGCGGGTTTAATCCTAGTAAAGTCAAAAAAGGAGTATGGTATAGACTTGAACGATATAAGTTGAACAGAAAAATAAGTTGAAATGTTTAATATTCCCACTGGATACGTAGTTTTCCTATAAAACTCAGTTACGTCAAAACCCTCTATAATATTATTTTAAAAATTAATTTCATGTCGTGAACACTAAAAGCCCAAATCAAAAGGGTCAGTAGTACGAACAAACATAACAGATTAGCTTCAAAGAAATTACAAGCGTGGACAACCAAAAAAGTCCACACGGTTAAGAAACAAAGTTAAAAGAGAGAAATTCAAGTTCCAAGCAGAGTAGTAGCTGTAGCTGAAGTAGGGGTGACTTGTGTTGAACATATCAATCTTTGCATTCCGCAGGATTACAGTGTCCCTGGCTTCATCAGATCCACTGAAACCACACAAAAAAGAAGCAAAAGACTTATTAGCTAAATACAATTGTCATGTGTAATTCAAAAGATAGTACCAGATAACAAAATATGACAAGCAGAGCAAAGGGATCTACGACACCATAATTCAATATGAGGATCAGGTCAGAAAAGATTGTTTGTAGTAATGGAAAGAAGTATCAGTAAAAGATTTTGAATGCCTTTTCTCAAAAAGTATCAGTAAAAGATCCAGGTTCTGTTTAAGTGCATCGGTTGAAAAAGCAGAGCAGAGCTAAAGCGCCTATCAATAAAGAGCAAATGGACCAAACGATAAAAGTGTTTTTATGGTTTGCAAATGCAATGGCCTTCCTGAAAATTGGAGGACCATAAATATTTTATAATGAATTTATTTCTATAGTGACCATGCAATCTATGTATAACTAGCATTTTAAAACGTAATGTTTCATCGCTTTTTGCCCATGACCCGCCATGGCAAAACAGAGCAGAGCTAAAACGCCTAACAAAGAAGGCATGAAGCTCACAAACTGTATTGATAAATCAATGAGAGAGAGTGTAGACATGAAGTAATCAAAGCTGTAACCTTCTTAAGGTCAACCATTAAACGATGAGTCAATTGATAACGACTACAAATTCAAATAACAAAACATCTCAGAGCCAGTGACTTGTAATTATCTGAAGATGAAAAAAAGAAGAGAAACAGTGTATGACCTTCATAGTTGCGTGCGTTTAAAGCAAATTCTTCAAAGCAACCTCAGGCCCTAGACCAAAAAGCTAAGAGATTATACAAACACAACAACATTTATATTTTTTCTCTCAAAAAAATATATTTATATTTTTCATAAGGCTATTACAATTTATTTTGTATCCAAATTTGGCATCCTAATGCCAAAACTTAAGAAATGTCACAACTTTTAATACACATAACTCTTTAGTATTTTTTTTTGTCATCTGTTATTTTATTAAAACACTTGAACCGAGTCTTACAACGCCAAGCCAACAAGTCCTACAACGCCAAGCCAACAAGGATCGCAATCCTTTCGGAGACTAAAGCCGGCGAGTTCACAGATCGAACATCCCGAAGACAAGAAGAAATACATGATACCAACATATCTAAAGTTAAGAGGGGGTGAATTTGAAACGCTTAGGAACTAAAGGAGCCAAAATCAAACTCACATGACTCTTTAGTATAAGCTTCCAATTTCAGGGATGTGAACCAGTTGGGTTTGCTAGTAATCCTAAATCCATAAGCTGTAGCCTAAAACATCAATAGAACATAAACACATACAACACCTGATTGAGAATCACAAAACAAATATATATTATGTAAAATAGTGAATTCAACAATATACATAAACAATGATATACATTTACATCAACAGATTGAATAAATCTTTTCAACAATCCAAACAACACCTGATGAGATAACCACAAAGCCTAATCACAAACTGAAAAAACCTGCAAAAATCCAACACGACACACTAACTTTGTGTTCCATGTCCATGGAACTGACAATGAATATCTCAGACCAGTGAATCTTCAGATATAACAGTGAGCAGCGAATACTTAGCTTTGATTGAGATCTTCCCTGCCTCAACACAAAGCTTAGCACCAGTCACAACCCAATACCCAGGCGGTACTTCCGGACCTCTCACCACCTCCTTCATATCCACAAGACTCAGCAGCTTCGGTTTCACAGGAGGTGATGGCCCTTTAGGATAAACAGCCGAGTTTATATCGATCCTAGACACTGGCTTAGCCGTTGGCTGGTTTGGACCTAACCCTGCGCTTAGTCTCGTACTAATCATGGAGAAAACACCAGATTTTCTTGAGATCGATGAGAGATTATCCCATGTTGATTTACGTGTAGTGGCCGAAGCAACCAGCGAGAAACCAAGCCTCAGGAACAGAACTTTCCTCATCCCTATTCCTTTGACTTCTAACCAGGCTTTGGTTACAATAGAAGCCGCGTCTTCAGAGCGTGCTCCATTGTACTGAACCGGGAAGGTGCAAACGTGTGAGAAGATTCCCCATTTCACAGCTTCATAATATCCTTTTTCAGATGGTTCATCGACGGGTTCGTAGGTGTCGTCTTGTGAGAGGTGGAGACTCGGAGGACACGTCGAGAGGTGCTGCAAGTGGATTGCTAGATGATCTCCTTTCTTCCCCTCTAGGAACAAACGTAGTCCTGTTACTGGTCGCTCACCTGAATCAACCTATAAAACAGTTTTTTGTAAGATTGAGTAGTTTAAAAATGAGTACAAGTTTATTGATATGTACCTTTGAAGTGTTGACATAAAGTTTTGGACCCATCAAAGAGAACTGTAAGGACGGAGAGCTTTGTTTTCTGCGGCGTAGTCCAAGAGGGAGGTCTCCGTAGACCGGAGCCCATTGGCGTGGAAGTTGAAACTCAAGAAACTGTTGCAACTCTTCTATTGGTGGCTTATCTACAACATTTTTATACAAACTCGTTACCTAAAAATGAGCCGTTGAGTAACTAAGATAAAGTAGCAAAAAAACACCAAAATGCTCACATCTAAGGTATAAGTTCACAGCATGACTAAGAAACCCTGTTCCTGGAAGACCACTCAAGAGTGAAGTTATGGGAACAAAGCACATAGATATAGCGTTGGGTGATTGTGATATCGTTGAAAGCCAACGATCATGACTTTGTCCCATATCAACACCTCCTCTTCTTATACAAATGCTCACTAAATCCTGCGAGATGCAACAGTACACGTCTTTTTTTGTAAAACTTTCCAGCTTTAAGCTGATAAAAGAAGTAATGGTGAGAAGAAGGGTACCTCGTTCTTGGAGTGTGTTATAACAGGACGACTAACAGAGGAACCAAACTGTCCAGGAAACCCCCACTGGATAGGATTCTCCTCCTACAAAACCATTATATCATTACATGACTTTTTATTTTTCGAATTATTTTTTTTTTGGTTTAAGACGGAAGCCCATAATCCCCTAGGTCCGAAACTATAGTATATAATATTATAAGCTAACGACCTACAACTCGATCAAGATTGTTTCTTTTTTTACCTTTGGGGTTCTGGTGTAAGCAGCATTAGGAGAGACACTTTCAACTGGATCAACAGCAAATCTCTTATCACCCAACTGCTTCAACAGCTTCTGAACCTCATCAGGCTCATGATTCGAATTACGCAGCTGCTTCATATGAACCACATCTTTACCTCCCATCGTCACACCAACAACAATATGAGTACCATACTTCTCAATAAACCTGTTAAAACACCCAAAAAAAAATCATACTCCACCCGGGCTAGCGTTAAATCATAAAAATATATGGAAAGCCGTGGCTTCGTGGTTTTAGTCCTTATGACTTCGGTCGCTGGATCCCCACGGTTATCAAAAAAAAAACCTCTTAAAGTAAAAAAAGAACACATACCCGGCAAGCGCAACAGAGTCCCAAGAAGAAGGAACTTCACGCTTCACTTCATCACGTAGAGTCACCTGCGACCTATCAAGCTCTATACTGTACAAACTAATAAACCAACCATCATAAGAAAGCGTCTTCACCGAGCTAGCATCTTTCTGCCAACCTTCTTTCAACTCAAACATCGTGTTGAACATCCCAGACGGGATCTTGCCCGAAAGAGACATGTTCTGATTGAACTTCTCCGACATCTACACAATCGCCAAAATCAAAATAAGGTCCTTAGCTCAACTGAAAAGTTTACTGCTCGCTGCTACGACAAAACTAATATTATATGAAACTAATATTATATGTCCAAACCTCCTAATATTAAAGATGAAATCAATAAAAAAAACTTGAGAAGGAAAGAGAAGGTATCCTCCTACCTGGTTAAAAGAGAGTATGTCGGAGCGGAAACGAGTACGTTCGCCTTTATCGCACTTGATCGAGCTCGAGACGTTACTGACGACGACCCCACCCGGGAAAACGAGGTCTCTGTTCCTGTTCGGGTCGATTTCGACGAGTCTTGACCCGTCGGGTGTGGGTTTACAAGCTGAGAGACGGACGTCGGAGCAGAGATCGTAGCCTGATCCGATCACCGATACTGCTTTCTCAGCGGCGGATTGAGCGTCGAGACGTGAGATGTTGAAAGCCATAGAGGAGAGAGAGAGAGGAGAGAGAGAGGAGGAAGAAAGTTTCAAAAGATTGTGGCGAGTGGAGAAGAAGAAGAAGAAGAGGAGCCAAAGGCATTGAAGTGGTCAACGGTTTTAAGCTGTTTCAGTGTTTTGTAATATTAGTCAACACGCCATTACTTTGACTTTTGGGGGTTAAATGTTTGAATCTTATAAAAATACAGTGTGAAATCGGAATAATTTATATTTTGTTGACAGGGAATTTTTATTTTTACTTTGATTTTTGAGATTTTTTGACCGTTGTTTAATAGGGAATTAGCAGCTATGCCCATTTTTTAATAAGGCAGATGGTATTTGACTAGCTTTATACGTTTTTTTCCCTAACCCAACGTAATTGATGGTTGTTATCAGCATATGTCACTCGTTTAGTTAGTTTAACTGTTTGGTAACTAATGTGTTTACTTTTTTTTTTTATGAGAAAGGGCTAATGTGTTTACTTTTTCAAAGTTTTTTTTTGAATTATACAGAATATCCTGACCCCACAGAAGTGGTCCAGACTAGTCATGTGTTGCTACGTGTCGGTCTTTTGTTTCTGACGATGCCGAAATGTTAATTCTCCAGTAGCCGGGATTCGAACCCAGATGGCGGAACTCACAGTTGTGAACCCTTTACCATTAGAACTAGAAACCCATGTTAGTTTTTCAACTTCATAGTATTGTGTTAGTTGATTTGATTAATTATGAGAGAGAGCTTCAATTCAGAATTTAAAATATGTCTATATACAACCTAATTCTTTTGTGCCAGAATCTAGAATGATTGTTAGATACTGCAAGTGAGGTAGACATTCATGTCATCTAAAAAGTATATACGGTTGTTAATTGTTATCATGATTGAAATAGATTGAAAATGTTTTTTTTTTTTAAATTGATCATTATGATAAATTTTTAGATGGTTTTTTTGGTAAAATAATATTTAGATGGTTGATTTGGGTGTAGGATTACTTACTGCTTTAAGTTTTGTTTATGATGTCAAAATTATTAACCATGTTTTATATTATTTCTGAACCATGTTTTACATCTTTCAAGCTTCTCTTTTTATAGGGCTCAGTTTCCGGGAAGTGTGTTTCTGCCAGCTTAATCTCCGAGAAATTTTATATATTCCGTTGGCTCTGTCCCAAATTCTACAAACAAATAATTTACATCTACAACTCAAAAATCATCATCTTAGAGACTTAGTATAAAACATAAACTGGTCAACTTCTATTTGGATTAAAACTATTTTTCTTAGGAAATCAACCATTCAAATACCACTTCCTCTACCTAATAGTAGTTACATTTTTATATTCTAATTCACAATATCGATTTATATCCTTAAATCAGATTTTTAGGTGGTTCCTAATTCTTTATTCAGGTTCCTGATTAGAGAACTAAAATATATTTTATTTTAGAATTCTTTTGAAAATACATAAAAATTATATTTATAGTGGAATGAAGCCAGTATAATTTAAAACTGTAGATGTCGCAAATATAATTTTAGCAACATATAGATTTGTAGTTAAGTTTTTTTTTTTCTTTGCTAAACATTTGGTGCATGTATAGTTAAGTTTTTTTTTTGAAAAAGTTAAGTTACATCTTTCTTTTTGGTAAAACAGTTAAGTTACACCTTACAAGTTCCTAATTGTTAGCAAAAAAAAAAAGCATCCGTTGATGAATGAAATTGTGTAAGGTGTCCACAACGAAACATCAGAATCAAATACCATGAGTGGCCGTGAATGTGAATATGAGCCAAGGCGTACTCCTAGCTACATTTATGCTAAAATTTGGGGCATACTAGAAAGATTGATACCAAGTCGGACCGTATCCCTAGCTTCTGTGGACACATTTACAGATAGAACAAATGTTGTGACATATTTGATGTTATAACTGTAACACGACACTTTCTTTGCAAGACTTTTCCAAAGTGCAAGGCTGTGAGGCAGAGAGAGAGGCCTTTCATCATTGATTAAATACTTTATTTCTATTTAAGATTTTGTCATAGGTACATTCATTTTGTTTTGTATACTTGGGTCATTGGGTGTCAACACACCGTAGTTGGTAACTTGATATATATACATAGAAAATTGCAACTTCCCAAAAAATCAACAAAGACGGAAATTGCATTTTTCACACGTTACTAGTCACATGTATGGAACACAGTAAGGACGTTAGACCAGATATAGGCTTGACATATTTTTCTAAAGTTTGGATTCCAAATCCGATGTTCTTTTTCAAACTAAAAAAGCATACAAGATTTGCAGTGTTTTATTTTCAGTGTAATGACTTATATCTACTTCCTGCTGTTCGGTCGTCGGATCAATAGTGATCTGATTTATATGGCTTCAGAATTCAATAATTTGTGTATATCATTCTACAATAACTTATGAAACTCATAACTTATTGTTAATGTGTGTATTCAATCAAACATCTGTTAGAAAGATTAATCTTTTTGATGACATTTGAATGACAATAATTCTGAGTGAATTTGTTCAGATTGTTATTTGTTCTTTTTATTTAAATATTCATAATTAATACAAAATATGAAATTTAGATGATTATATTTTTGACAAGAAAAATCACTCTAAAACACCACGAAAAATCACCAGTCCAAGTGATATTTTGAATTCTTTATAAGATTATTTGAATAATTTAGTAAGACAAGCAAATCTGTCTCTTCCATCCGTTTGTTTGAAGTCGTTCGTGGTAATAGGATTAAAATTCTAGACTTTGTGCAATATCTGGTTTGTGGTACAAAATATTGTATGTTGAAGAATTTTAAAAAATTAGTTTGGTTATCTATATCATCAACATACAGATATTTTTGTTAGTTAAAAATGATTGAATTGGAGTTGTGGAAGAATAAATAACCTACTAATATTATTTTTTTGGTTTAATTTGGGAGTATCTCAGGTTCACGGAGATGTCTAGACTAATTTTTAAAAGGAGATGTAATCCATGAATAGACTCTCTTTCCGGATATTCAAGTAAACCCTAAAATAAAGATTTATATCCGTGTTAGGTGACCAAAATAATTATGACTTAGTTTTATGTAGTAGATGGATCAAACCTAAAATATGTTAGTGTTCCGGGCCCGTCCCTTTACCACCTGACTACAATCATTGGGTCATAACCTACAAACATTGGTTTCCGATTTAGTATGAATGAGGTAAACACACACAAAATGATTATGTAATAAATGCCCACTAGATTTTGATCCGCGCTTTCAAAGCGCGGATTTATTTTCCTTTATTTTTTTTTAAATTGACAAATATTTAGTAAATGTCATATTTTTATATATTTATTTTTTTTATAAAAGAATTAAGTTTTTTTATTTTTCTTTATCGTGTTTCATTTTAAAAGAGTATAGGTCAGAACACAATATTCGGACCCGAAGAACCAACCCGAAACCGACCCGGAAATCAGGGTCCCGATTCCGATCAGACCCGGGGTAAATATCCGAATGAGTTCTAAATTGCTATATCCGAAGAACCGGTCCCGAATCCGACCCGAACCGAGAACCAAATGAGTACCCGAAGATATCTGAAATATATCTAAAAATATATGTTATAATTATATTTATAATTATTTTAATTTTAAAATTAATTTTATAAGTTAACTATAGTAGTTATTTATGATATGTGTGCTTGTACTTTAATAGTATAGATTAGAAAATTAAACTTCATTTTTAATGAATTAAGTTGGTATAACTCTGATATATTAATTTTATTATGTGGTTAATTTTTAATAAAAAAATATATACTTTTAATAAAGATTTATACTTTTCAATGAAAAAATTCAAATTTTTTTATGAATGCTTAAATTATATTAAAATAAAAAACATAATAATTAAGTTATTAATTTTTGTTCACTACACAAAATATTAAAAATGGTTGAAAATAAATTATTTGAATTAGGGAAAAAAATAAGAATTGGATCTGATTTCTTAATCATCCCAAATGGTCCAAAATAGATGATGTGGGCAGTGGGCTGGATCCAAAAAAATGACCCAATAAAAATGTGTTATTAATATTACTTGATTGCCCTTAATGAAATAAGCAATGTGAGTTAAAAAAAGGGCATGTTTAGTAAAAAATCCAAATGTGCTTGTACTTTAATAGTATAGATGTAGTAAATAAATCTTCTGCTCTAAAAATTAATATACCTGCCGTCGGATGGAGTCGAACTGGGGCGTCACATGTTGGGCTTCGAATATTTCATGTTGTGTTAGTTTGTTATTGCTCTCCATATTTTTACACGAACGTATCTTGAACACAACTATTACTCATTATTTTGAGTAATGAGACTTCTTAATAAATATTTTCTCCGTAAAAAAAAAATATATTCTCTCCGTTCGGAACTTACTAATCGCTATAGACATTTCACGCAAAATTAAAAAAAAGTAATAATTTGTCTATTATATTCTTATCAATCATATTTATTTACAAATTTAATTGTATGTTTTAGTATTTTAAATTAGTAGTAAAAAACAATTTATGTGTATAATATTTGTCTCTTAGCATTCTTCATCAAATTATCTTTGATTATTAGTTGAACTAGGTGGTTTTCATATGACATGCGCAAAAATAATAATTTTAAATATAATAATTGTAATTCAATTTTTTTATATTTCAATATTATTATAATATTTTTATATTTTTAATTTCAATAGGTTTTAAAAATCATAAACGTATTTTGTAATCCTATTTATTGTGATTTGTTATAACTATTTCAATTAGCTTTTATTTAAATTTTAATAAATATAAATTATATTTTAAATATTAGTTTTTAATTATATTATATTATATTTAATGATTTTTATTTTAAATATATATCTTATCTAAAATATGTTAAACTGAGAAATGAATTGGTTAATTAACATGATGAAGAAAACGGAATAAATTTAAATAAATTTTTAAACTTTAATATAATTTTTTTGGATTAGTGTTACTTTAGTTTTGTATTTTTTATGCACATTTACAATTATATTTAAACAAATATGATATATATTTATATTAGTTGATGTAAAAAATTATATTTGTAATCTTATTTAGCTTATTTTATTAATGTGAGATATACACATATATATATATATATATTATTTTAATAGTGACATATGAGTTACTAATACATTTTAATAGTTTTACTAAAAGTAAATATTTATATGGAAAATTGACATTAATATTGATATATGAGTTAGTAGTCATTGCCATATTTAAAAGAAAATATAAAATTTTATAAGAAAATTTTATAAGTTATAGTTAATATAATGTCATATCATTTCTAAAAACATGTCATCTTTTTGTAGTGTTATACCATCTGCTTTTATCGAAAATGATTGTAGTAACAACACATATATAAATCACTTGGTAAATAATGTATAAGAAAGAGATTAATTACATTGACTATGTATTCTTGTTAACTTCAATACATTCAGAGGGAGATTAAAAAATTTACGTGTCTTTATACACCCAAACAAAAAATAGTGGAGGCAAGTAAACAATTCAAAACTCCATCGAGAAAGCATGCAAAACTTTTACATTAGGATCATGAATTTCCTTTCCAATCTTTGAACTTTGAGTTACTTTCTCGACACTAAATGTGTTGCAAATGGATTTGCCATTTTCTGTCAATAATAATTACTGAACAGAATCTAAATAGGCTTGTTACCTTTAGAATCTAAAGAGTTTATGTCAGTTTTAACATTAGTATGTTGACCTCATTGGAAAAGATAAGGAATATTTAATTGAAGAAAATGGCTTCTCGGATGATGTTAAAGGAAGTTTTTTTGAACTATAATTAATTTAATTTAAAATGTTTTGTTATTTATGTTAAGTTTATAATAGGTGCTCCATCCATTTCATATTAAGTGTTGTTTTAAATTTTAATTTTGTTTAATTGTAAATTTAGTTTTACATTTTCAAGACACATATTAATATTTTTTCTAACTTTTACCTTTATATTTATTTAATTAATTCTTAAAATCAAGCAATATAAAGTATTAAATATGGGTAAAACAGTAAATTTAATCATTTTTAAAATTTATGTGCAAAAACTTTATAAATCATATTGGAAAGCGAAAACGATATTTAATTTTTGACAAAAAATTAAGCTTAGAACGATAAGTAATTCGAAACGGAGGAAGTATTACATTTATAGATACATGGTTTACCAAGAGAGTGAAACAAAATGTGTGTATGACTAATACTCTGTATATGTCTATGACCAAACACAAGCGAATACATTGTTCATATGCCGTAAGTATACATGCCTTAGCACTAACTTTTTCATAGACCACCATCCACCAATATACCAAACGCTTTACCCACAAGTAACAAAGTTGAAGAACATATAAAACATAACTTCTGGGTTCATTGTGGCTTCTTATGTCTCTGTTTCGAATCTACACTGCCATGAGGAACTGGCCCAGGATACGGAAAACCGCCTCCATAAACCGGGCTAGGGTTCCAAAACCCGTAATCTCCATACAACTTTGGTCGAAGGCTCTTGAATTTCACCTTATAGGAAGAATCTAAATCTTGAGATGATGAAGATTTGGAAGTAAAGAAAGAGGGTCTTGCCATTACGGTCGAGATGATGATAATAGCAAGGATAGTTATGAGAAACATAGACATGCTAGAAACATGAGGAAACATCATCAAAACACTTAGGATGTGCATGATGTCCCTACCTTTTCTAAGCTATTTAAAACCAGATTAGATAGAGGATTACAGCCCATCTCCTGTTTTAATATTTAATTATATTTGTATAATTATGAAATTTTTATTTTTTTTACATTAAAGGTGTAATGAAGAGAGAGCTTTTGAGGATTCAATAGCTGTTTTTGGTTATCACGTCATATGAATGAAAAAGATCATGGGGTTTGCATGTACTTTGTTGTTTATACACTTGGAAACGAAATCACATTGGTTACTAATTAGTTCAACTCTAATTGGATTCTTTCGAACGTAGCAAATAGAGCAAGGCCCAGCCCGATAGTATGATAAGGCCAACATTTGATATTGACATAGCGCTAAATTTCTTTCCACGTTTATTTTTTTGGTTTGCCTTTAAGGCCCTTAACTCTAAACTCAGATTAGGGACCAACCAACGCTGAAACATAAACTCTCTTAACTCACAGTGTCAGTCACTGCACCAGAAAAGCAGCGAGAACCCGGCACTGTAATGTAGTAGGATACTACCACTACTTAGTTCTTGTTCTCACATTTTTATTTTCCTCACTTTCACTTTTTTCCTGATTTATTTTTACATTATTTTATTTATAAAGCATAATATTTTGTTTTCTTATAACTGTTATTTTCAAAATTATAAAAGCAACCACATTGGAAATTTTTTTGCATTTTATAACTTTTTGGTAAAGAAATTAACATTTTATCTTTTAAGTAGAATTATTAAAATAAACGAACGCATTAATAAATACTCCCGCAACTGCATATTCTTTTTTTGTAAGTTATTAGTCTTTAGTTACAAAAAGAAAAAACATGAATCCCCTATATATTAATCCTGAAGCATTGCAACATTGTTTAGTAGCCACGTGTCATCATGAGAATTATTCTCAGAATTATTAGAGAAATAGGTTGGTCCATCTACACATATATTAGAGTTTTTATTAAATAACTATTAAATTAATTATTAATATACAAAAGAATATTCTCTATTCTTTCCTTAAATAAAAGCTACGGAACTTCCTAATATGATTGACATATATATCACCATTAATGATTATGAATAATAAAGATTTGATAATAATTTTTTATCCTCTATACTTTTCGTTTAATTTTATTTTTTAAAATAAATTAAACAATCACATTAAGCATATAATAAAAAAATTTATATTTTTTCTTATATGTTGTATTTCGAATTTTTTAAAACGAATATAAATTACTAAAAGTGGTACAAGCCTCACATTGAAAATTTGTGATCAATGATAAAAAAATTTCAGTTCAGCCCATTGTTTTTAATTGTCTTTGAATTTTTTTAATGATTAACTAAATAAATCACGTAAATAATAGAAAGTGTTTTGGTTTAAAAATTGTTGCATACCCAAAATCAGTATGAACCATCGTCACGTTCATTTGAAATTTGGTTACAATAAAAAATATATGGTTGGAAAAAAAATCCGAATCCAAATAACCGAACCAAATCCAATCCAGAAAATAGTATAGAACTTTAATCAAATTGGTTAGATATATGAACATGTTTAAAATTTTGGTATCTAAAAAACCAGAACCGCCCGATCCGGACCAAAATATATTGAGTATCCAAGTATATTCGAACCAAATTTATATACTTAAATATATTATTTTAAAAAAATTAATATCTAAAAGAAATATACAAAATACTTAAGATGATTTTAAATTGTCCAAAATACTTAGAAATATATAAAATAGTAAAAATTATATATTTAAAATAACTAAACATTACTCAAAATATCAAAATACTGAAAATATCTATTCATTTTCTGTCCAAATATTTAAGTTAAACCAATTTTTATGTTAAGTTTAAGTATTTTGGTATACATTATTCAAATTTATATGTAACATATTATTTTATTTTTATGTTTTGAGAAATTTAAAATATATATGAACTTTAAGTTTTTAAAATATTAAATGGATTATCTGAATCTAAGCCCAAACCGAACATATAAAAATACGAACCAAATTTGTAAAGATCCAAACCGAACCTAATCAAACCAAATGATACATATCCACATGCCATTCCTAATCAAATGTAAAAAAATTATTGGTAACAAAAATGTATTATTTATTTAGATACAACATGTAAGTTCGAGATACAGCGAAAACACAAGGCACAAAATAATTCCAGAACACAAATCTCTTTTATTAGAAATCTTTTACACAATCTCTTACAGACTTGTTTGATCCGAATTACACGACTCGACACGGATCGATTTCTAACACACCCAACTTCCTTGACTCAACACCTGTTGATCAAGTCTACCAATTCACTCAGCTATGAAACCCCAAAATCCTTTGTGTTTCTCTCTGAGAATTACAACGTGAAAGTTCTAACCCTAAAACTAGGTCAAAACCCCAATATATATTAAATAACCTTTTCCTATTATCTAATATAATATTTCCTATATTTTAGCATCACCAAATCTTCCAATTTGTGATCTAATAATATTCTTTTAATGCTTATTTCGTCATCCAAAGCATATGGAAATATCCCATATCATCACATCTTGATGTTTCCTTTTTATTCTTCGAATCGTGTGTCACACACCATCCTGTGTGTGTAACACAAGTACACGAAGCAAAACTCCACCACTGCAACAGCTTCTCAAGCTCCAAGTTCTTGAGCTTACATTCTCCCCCTTTTTCACTGAGTTTTACAACTCAAGCCTAAGAACAATATGCATCATACATACCACCAAAGTACTAACTTAAACTCCCCCTGAATTAAGTATCATCTCCCCCTGCTTGAGTGAAAAACTCTTTGAACAACTTCATGATACTTGTGGGACCATCAAAAACTCTCAGTACCTTCTAGGCCATCGAACTGGTTCTTCAAACTCAGTATATTGATCACCCATTCGATTGTATGACACACTAATATGCTCATGTGACACACCTTTCATAAACTTAGGATACAGATCCTTCTTAGCTATCCAAACATGTCCATATCTTCTAGGTTCCACATAACAAAAGTTCATCCTCCAAGCTCGCTCAGTCTGGTTTCTCCTAGAATAACAGAAAGCAACAGTATGTCCGGTCTTACCACAAAAGAGACAGCCATTCATTCGCTTAGCAACAACTTTTCTGTCTTGTATCTTTGGAACCACAGTCTTTGCTTGAGTTTCATCCTTTCGTTCAGTTGAAACAACTGGGATTGAGCGTTTTACAAACTTGATTCCTTCATTCTTGTCAACCTCTTGTGAAGTCGTCCCTTTATAACCCAAACCCCAACTGATTTTTGGAGACTGCCCAATTGACAAGATATGATCCAGACTTGCTGATCCAGTGTTCAACATTCTCAATTTCTTGTAGTTCTCAGCAAGTTGTCTTTCCAGAAGCTGACTCTTCTCAAGTTCTTGATTCAACAGCTGTTTCATCTGATGAAACTTTATTTCAGACTCCTGTTGAACTTGATTCTGCTTTGCAATAACTCTCTTAAGAGACTGAAGCTCGTCTTCATTATCATCCTCTCTCACCCTACACTTTGATTCACCCTTCACATCAGTCCGTTCCATCTCTAGGGTGTTGACTTGATCTTTTAAGACAGCTTTATCCTTGATGAGCTGTAGGTTTTCGTGACTGAGTTCTGCAAATTTACCAAAGAGAACCTTATACTCGGCTAGAAGATCTGCATCTAAATCACTTTCTGTATCACTGTGTGACGCATCTGAATTGGTGTGTGACACACATGACATACGAATTTCATCCTTAGTGATGTCTTTTTCAGACCCTATAACTCCATGAAGAGACACAAAATTGAGAGCATCTTCTTTTCTCTCTGGCACTTTATCACTGCAACTTCTCTTCATTTTCATCTTCTTGGTGTTCACACAATCTGATTTTATGTGCCCATAACCATTACATCCATTACACTTGATTTCTTTTCTCTTGAATGATGGACACTCTGTTTTGACATGCCCAATACCATGACAATTAAAACACACCACTGCCTGCCATTTATGTCTTTCTTCTTCTCTAGGCAGTCTGTCGCTGGACATCTTATTCAAAAGATTCATGGTTTCTTCAAGTTTCTGAATCACCAAGTGAATAGATTCTTCAAGCTTCTTAGCTTTCTGGATGTCTTCATTAACTGTAATTTGAGAGTCTTGAGCAGGCTTTGAACACTTAGATTCCAATTCCATCTCCTCAGCCTTTAATATCCCTACTACCTCAGCAAACTTCAGTTCATCAGTGTTCATCGTCAATGTTATTGCTGCTTTATGTGCTGCAAACTTAGTAGGCAAACATCGCAAAAACTTCTTCACCAATTTTGCATCTTCATATTTTTTACCTAAAACTTGTGCTTCATTGGCTATGGAGCTGAGCTTCGCACTGAAATCTCTGATCTTCTCATCATCCCTCATCCTTATGTCTTCAAACTGTGATGCAAGCAAGTCCAATCTTATCCTCCTAACATTCGCAGTACCCTCGAAAGCATTTTGTAGTATATCCCAAGCCTCTTTAGCTGATTCACATCCCTGAATAAGTTCAAATTGCTTTGCATCTACAGAACTGAAGATTGTATCCAGTGCTTTTGCATTAAACCTTGAAAGTTTTTTCTCTGTTGCTGTCCACTTTGTCTTCAGTTTAGGTCTCTTCAAACCATCTTCTTGCATCACAAACGGTTCTTCCCATCCAGTTTGAACAACTGTCCATATATCTTCATCAGCTCCACGTAAGTTTGCTCTCATTCTTACTTTCCAATACCCATAGTTCATATCATTCAGCAGCAACATATTTTGTGCCAAAATCGCCATATTCTCTTCTCAGGATCTCACCTTGGTTCGAAGATGTCTTCTTCGTTTAGGTGTCCTGCTCTGATACCAATTGTAAGTTCGAGATACAGCGAAAACACAAGGCACAAAATAATTCCAGAACACAAATCTCTTTTATTAGAAATCTTTTACACAATCTCTTACAGACTTGTTTGATCCGAATTACACGACTCGACACGGATCGATTTCTAACACACCCAACTTCCTTGACTCAACACCTGTTGATCAAGTCTACCAATTCACTCAGCTATGAAACCCCAAAATCCTTTGTGTTTCTCTCTGAGAATTACAACGTGAAAGTTCTAACCCTAAAACTAGGTCAAAACCCCAATATATATTAAATAACCTTTTCCTATTATCTAATATAATATTTCCTATATTTTAGCATCACCAAATCTTCCAATTTGTGATCTAATAATATTCTTTTAATGCTTATTTCGTCATCCAAAGCATATGGAAATATCCCATATCATCACATCTTGATGTTTCCTTTTTATTCTTCGAATCGTGTGTCACACACCATCCTGTGTGTGTAACACAAGTACACGAAGCAAAACTCCACCACTGCAACAGCTTCTCAAGCTCCAAGTTCTTGAGCTTACACAACATATTTTTTAAAAAATGCATCCCGCGTAAGACGCGGATTATCATCTAGTTATGATATAAAAGGGAAAAAAAATGAGATAGAGACTTATTTCAGAATTCATGATATTTTTAGCACATGTTTTAAATGTTTTTTAGCTTGCCATATGATACGCGCCAAATAAATGAGATTCAGTCAATGAGGGACACACGCTTTGATCCAAATGTCTCCACTGTCTCCGTCTTGACCACCAGAAAAATCCAAAGTCTCCTCCTTTGTTATCTTTTTCCCGGCACGTTCCCATAGTTAATTAGTCTTATAATTCTTTTTTCCTTGAGAACAAGTATAATTCTAATTTTTAAGATATTTTTATCGCAATGATGATTGAGTTTCATCATATTCATGCATCAACCCCACTAGTTTGTATACTCTGAACCATTTGACTTTATTTATATTATATTCCACTGTTCAATTGAATCAATTCCATCGTTGGATCCAAAAAACTATCCTTAAACGTTCTGACCAAAACGTTTTTTCAGAAAAAAAAACAATTAACGCGTAAGACGTAAGAATGTATGTATATTTTTCGTAGATTCGTACAGTACGTTGTCCAGATGAAAGTGAAAAAAGTTCCAAATAGTGATTGTTCGGTTCGCCGTGTAAAAGGTGAGTCTATACGCGGACGCATATCATATTTGCATTTTTAACATATTTGTCTTTTTAGAAAAGACATATTTGAGTTTTAGAATTGATTATCGATGTTGATGAGTTTTTCGTAGCAACCAAGATCAGGTTCTGAAACCTAAAAGACTTGTTAATATGAAAACTGAGAGCATTTTTGCTACACATTTCCCAAAATATATAATTTTATAAAGGAAAATCGCATATAAAACCCTCAAAGTGTCACTTACTAGCATTTTAAACCTTGAAATTTTTTCACTAACATTTTTAACCTTCAAAGTGACATTCGTATCATAAAAAATCTCCAAAACAAAAAGTTGACCGGTTCAGCAGGTAATTTTTCAAAAATAATTATTTAACTCATAAAATAAACAAAATAATAAATAAAATGTAAAAATAAATAAAAATCGAAACTTTTAATAAAGTTTACAAAAAAATAAAAAAATAAAAAAATTAAATTAAAAATTTAGAAAATAAAATATATTTTTAAAATTAAAATAATTTTTAAATATTAATAAAATAAAATAACTAAAAATTAATAATAAATAAGATTAAATTTAAATAGAGAAGAACTAAATAAAAAGTTCACAATTTTTTTAAAAAATGGAAAATAGAAAATTCAAAATTCACTAGTGACGATGATGGTTTCTCAGATAACCATTAATAATAACGATAATTGCCATATCTCCAATGATAGTTTCCAACATCATCCTTGAAAATGACAGAAAAATATTTTTCAAACTTTTGAATTTTCATTTTTTTTTGAAATATATGATTTTTTTATTTTTATGTTTTTTAATTTGATCTCATTTATTTTGAATTTTAATTTTCTAATATTAATTAGTTTTCTGACTTTTTCTAATTTTCTGATTTTTATTTAATTTATTAGTTTTTATTAAATTTTACGATTTTGTTTAATTTCTGATTTTATTTAATTTTTGTTTATTTTACTAATTAAATAATATTATAATTAAAAAAAAACTATTTTTTGAATTTTGAATTTTCTATTTTTCAAAAAAATATTGAACTTTTTATTTAGTTCTTCTCTATTTAAATTTAATCTTATTTATTATTAAAATTTTAGTTATTTTTATTTTGTTAAAATTTCGAAAATTATTTAATTTTCTAAAATTTTAATTTATTTTTATTATGTTTTTATTTTTGTGAATTTTATCAAAAGTTTCGATTTTTATTTATTATTTGAATTTATTTATTTTGTTTATTTTATTAATTAAATAATTATTTTTCAAAAATTACTTGCTGAATAGGTTAACTTTTTGTTTTGGAGGTTTTTTATGATACAAAAGTTTCTTTGGAGGTTAAAAATGTTAGTGAAAAAACTTCAATGTTTAAAGTGATAGCAAGTGACACTTTGAGATTTTTTATGCGATTTTCCCAATTTTATAATACACTCCTAATTTTATTAGATAGCATACCATCTAAAGAAGTAAAGAACATGCATGTATGAAAATATGAAATGACTAAGAATCTAGAAAGAGACTTAAAATCAATCTTACTTATTTATTCAATAATCAGTGTTTACGGATTTATTCTATATTTCTATACTAACACTTTTTGGATTACCACAGAAGTTTTAAATCTTATAAACATCGACTTTAGAAATTCCAATTTAAAGCATAATATTTCATATGAAAAATAGTTTGAAACCAATAAACACGAGAATCAATCTCCTTTGGCTAATAGACCACAAATAAATTGGTATGTTCACTTTTACCAAAAAATAGTAGGGAAATTAGGTCTAATAACCAAAAATACTATAATTCACTAACTAATCAAAAATCCACTCTCTCTTCTACTTTCTATTCTCTTTCTTAAAATCTAATTTCTTTTTTTTTGGTTATTTAGTAAATAAGCTCAAAAAGTATTGGTATGTTCACTAATATTTAAAAGACTGTAAACTAGTGACAGCCATTTGTTGGAAACTGTGGCCACAATTGTATACTTTCAAGTCTATCAAAGTTTTCTTAGACAAAGGTTGTGACCGATAAATTCTAGCACAACACAAAGTAAATATAAAAATAAAAAGTAGAGTTAGGTAAAACTAAAGAGTTGTAAAGAGGAAAGAGACTAGGAAACTGGAGTAAATTATTTTTCTCACAGATATAGACTTGAATCATGCCCTTAATTAGCATTCGACTAAGAGATCGAGATTAATCATGCTCTTAATTAACATTCAAAGCATAATCTTTTTATTAATTTTATCCACGGTATACAAAGTAAACATTATATGATGACACTTTACCTAATTAGTGAATTTACAACTGAATATAGAGTAAACTGGTTGATGACAAAAATATTATAGAGAAAACTGAATTTCAGAGTTAAAAAATTACTATATAAATGTCAGCCCGTTACACTCAAAAACTATATGCAGTAAATTCTTTATATGTTTCAATTTCTACTGTTGATATATTTGGAAACTAGACTTACTTGCATTTATGGGTAGACATTTTAAAATATCATTTTTCAGAAAAACTTGTTTGAAATTAATATTAAATTAATTCAAAACAAAAAAAAACTGTTGTCTAACAAAAAAAATTAAAATTTGATAAATATCCTGAAAACGAAAGATATTTAGCAGAAAAAAGAAACAAAGATAGTTCTGTGAAGACCGAGTAGTTATTATGGACTTATAGTCCATTCGCCAGAAAGTCCAAATGCAATTAAATAATTTGAAATTCTGGGGGGGGAAGAATCTTGTATCAAATACCGAAAGAAAGGTGTGGAGTAAATGCATTGAATTTGAAGTCTGAACGGTGGGAAACCGGGAAACCGGTAGCACAACATAGTCCCAACATTTTCTCCAGTAGTTTTGTTGTATTTCTCACAAATCCCTGATAAAAGTAAATAATTAATAAATTTTTTTTTGGTAAAATATAAATAATTAATAATTGGCTGCGATAACTGCACAAAATACGCTTCTCATCAGTGCTTGTCCTCCGACATTTGTTCAGCCATGTGTCTTTGGTTCTATAGCCCGATCTTTACGTTCTTTGGTCTATACAAATTATCCAAAATGTGTACCTTTTAATTTTAAGCAACATCTAAGTAAGTAATCATGTTTTATTCTTATTTTTAGATAGATGTGTTTTTAAACTATGGTTTTGTTCTTCTAACTATTATTAGGCGTAAAGGCTGGGAACGAAAGCCTTCCGCAACCGCATGTGAGACAGTTTGGGTACTTTCAATATTGGCACTGTTTGTTTTAAATATTACAGTGATTCTCTTTCTGAAGACTTTGCATATATAAGAGTTTAAAGTCATCTCCAACCATACTCCATTTTCTACTCCAAACATTATTTTGGAGTAAAATCCTCTCCAACCCCACTCAATTTCCAACTCCAACCCCACGCGGCAAACCAAAGCCACGCGTCTAAAGATTAACCGACCAAGACCGTCGGTTTTCGACACAAAACCGGAACACGTGTAGGTCCCTCAGTCAAAAAAGGACACGTGTCCCACCAATCTTCCCCATTCTTCTCCGGTGAGAGCGCCGAAGAAAACCGCCGGAAAACACCGTCAGGAAACCGGCTCGCAATCACCAACCACTTCAAGACACACGCTTTCATCTTCTTCGTTCCAAGCAGAGGAGAGCTTCCATCGACTGTTCGAGATCTCATCCCACGCTCTAATTCACAAACACACAGAGAGAAGAAGCTTCAGCCGCGTCAACACCATCATCCATCGGAGAGCTTCACCCGTACTACTACGAGATCTCATCCGATACACCAACACCGATTCCAACCGAAACCACCTTCCAAAAAAATCAACCGCTACCGCCTTCAAAGATAAGACGACGGCTCTGTTTTTTCTCTAAGCCGACGGCGTGGAACTTGGAGTCTCCACCCTTGGAGTTATAGCCGGCGACGAGAGCTATGATAGCCTCTTACTCCCGGAATCAGAAAAGAAACCTATCAATCTCTCACACCCTCAAAACTATCTCAATCCTCTTAAGAGAGGAAGAGAAAACGAGAGAGAAATCTCTCTCTAGGAGAGGATGAGAGAGAAACTTGTTGTTTTATACGTCTGTTCGTAGTTTGTTTACCAATAGAGGAAGAAAATATAATAGCGATGCTAATAATATGTTCAGTGTCTCGCAGCAAAACGACATGTACCAATATAAGCGCGTGGGCTCCTCTCCGATTTGTGGACCACGGCACGCAATTTATTGGAAAAAGCCATTGTAAGCCATCAAAATATATACTACTCCTACATTTTTAATACTTATCAGAAATAGATCCTAAACTAAATAACTTTCTTATAAGTTGGACCTACTTCTCTCTCTAAAATCAGAGCTCCGCCTTCTCACTAGAATACAACCGTTGAGATTTCGTTTCCCGGCCGACGGAGTGGCTTCCTTAGCCATCACCGTCAGTCCGGCCTCTGCTTTTCCTTTTTTCTGTTATATACTTATGTTTGTATCGTTTTTCTCTTTCGGCGTCGCTTTTCCTCTCGGCGGTCGGCCGTTCTTGACTCCGGCGTTGTGCCTTGTCTTCTCAGGCGAACGGCCGGCTTCTAATTCCGCGTCGTACGGTACATGCGTAATGACGGCGGCTCTGTTTTGGGACTCCCAGATTTTACGGTTGACGAAGGTGATGAATGTGGGGGCTTTACTTTCGGACGAGATCTCGGCTCCCGATGGATTCTCTTCGGTGAAGAAAGCTCAGATGATGAAGAATGGTTACAGCAGTGGCTTGGATGAGAGCTCGAGATTGTCTCGACAAAGCTCTCCGTTCAATTGAGCCCTGGTGAAACATATGGGTGCGGCGACAGCATATTCCGGTGAGTCCTGGCGAAACCAATGGCGGTCTTCGTTTCTCCGGTGATGCTGGTCGGCTGGGTCACGATTTGTGACAAGATGACGCGTGTCCGTTGGGGTCTCACACATGGGCGCCTGGTCTTCGCTTGGTGCGACGCGTGGCGAGAAGAGCGGTTTGACTTTCGGTTCTTGGGCTTCGACCCATAGTTTTTCTTTTAGACTGGCCCGTTTGTCTTTGGGCTTTTTGTGTACTTGGTGTATGGGCTTTGCCCTTTAATAAAATTCCTTTTAGACGGCAAAAAAAAAAAATCCTAAACTAAATAAATTTTAATCAAACGATGGATAATATTTTTGAGTATTTCGTGCAATTCCATCCGTCATTATGTTAATTATTTTCAAATAATTAACATACAATTAAAAAACGAAACTAATATCAGCAGACAAATCATTTTCCACAAAAAGCAAAAAAAAAAAAAAAAAAACAGTCCTAGAGAGAGAAACAGCCTCTTCACTCACATTCCCCGTTCGTGTCGTGGAGACAAGACAAAAGCAAGAAGACGCCACGTAGTTCGATAATAATTACGACATACTGCCACCACTCAGCCGCCCTTTAGTCAAAAAACCCGCGTTGACTGTTTCCGTCTCTTCATCTCTTTTCCTTTTATAAATTAAAGTCCCTCACTTCTCACAATCTTCACAACACAAAACACCCCAAACTTCCCTCTCCTCTTTTAATACTTTTATTAAGAGTTTTGTCTAAATATGGCACCGACGGTTAAACCCAACGGCGGAGACGGCGGAAACAAAGAGAACCGTTACAGAGGAGTGAGAAGGAGGCCATGGGGTCGTTACGCCGCCGAGATCAGAGACCCGACCAAGAAAACCCGAGTCTGGCTCGGCACTTTCGACACTCCCGAAGCAGCGGCTCGTGCCTACGACAAAGCCGCTTTTCAGTTCCGTGGCGCTAAAGCCAAAACCAACTTCCCTCTTCCTTTCTTCGTCGGCGGCGACAACGAGAGCCCTAGCCAGAGCAGCACCGTCGAGTCACCAACCTCGACGACGATACCTGATCTCAACCTCGGATGTTTCTCCTCTGCTGATTCGAGATTCCCTTTCCCCAAGATTCAGGTCAAGTCTGGGGTGATCGTGTTCGATGAAGAGTCGGCGAGGAGTGAGTCGGACTCGTCCTCTGTGGTGATGGATCTAAGCTCAGAGAGACGTCCACGCGTGTTCTTGGATTTGGATCTTAATCTCCCTCCCAAGCCTGAGAACTAGTTCTTGAATTTAACTATTATGGATCCAAGTATTAGATAAACTTTAGATGAAGCTTCTTTATTAAGTTGATGCCATTTTTTTTGGTCAGCAGAAAGTTAAAAATAATTTTGTGTTGAGAACGTTTTGTTCTCAGCACCTGTTTGTTTATCTTTTTTTTTTTTCCATCTAAAATTTTATTAAACAGGACTAAAGTCCAATGGGCGAAGCCCATACAAACTAGAAACACAACATTCAAGCCCAAAGACAAGAGGGCTGTCTAAATCCGAAAGCCCACCACGAGGCCCAAAACAACAACACGCGTCAACACAAACCAAACGCATTAAACAAAAGACAAACACGCGTCACCACGCGTCATCCACGCGTCGAACTCCACCGCATGCACCGACTCGAAATCCGACGCCGGAAACCTAACCGGCGGTTCACCGCAATCCCGTACTACACCGGAGACGAATGAGGAACACAAACCTGCGTCCTCTGTACCGGCTTCAATTCTTCATCATTCCAAACAGATCTCTTGCCACAAGTTTCAACCGGGCACTTGTCTACCACCACCACCACTGAGAATCCACTTCCGACGACTGTATCGGATGTATTGGATCATCGGTAGCACCAACCTTGAGTTTTAGAAAGCATCAATCGATAAAATCGAGATCTCATCTAAACCCAAACTCTTTTCTTCATAAACAACCATCTCCCCTCTCTCTCGGGAGAACACCATCGACCACTAAAAACCTACGGTATCACCTTCCAAGCCGGATAGTTTTGCCTAAGAAAGCGCAACTACTACCGGAGTCAAAAGCCGGCTACACGGTGTCAAAGAGACCACCGTCTACCAGAGTCTTTGTTTACTAATCAGTGAGAAGAAGCAAGAAAAGGAGGAGGAGGAACCACTACGATTCTTTCTTCTCTTAAGAAAGAGAGAGAGAATCTACCATTCCTCATTCATTTTCCCTTCACCTGTTTGTTTATCTTAATTGTAATCTTTCTCTTTTTTAATTTTCTGATCAACAAAAATAATAAATTTGTTTTGGCATCAATCTTTTGACTTTTTAAGCATTTTTCTTTAATTTTGTCGGCGAACACATGTCCTTCATTATTTTGAAAAAACTGTAGTCGGTATCCAATTGACAAAAACAAAAGGGACAAAAATACTTTATTGTAAATGTGATTAGGACAAAAAGATAACATAAATAGAATTTTGCGCCTGTTATTTTGGAACGTGACACTAACAGAATGTACAGAAAGCCTACCATGTTATCTTGGAGTATGTGATAGTAAAATCTTATCGTGCGTTAGTCTGCTGTTATAAAAGAAAAAAAATACTATCAAAGAAGAAAACTAACTAAAATTTGTTTCTAAGAACCCCAATTTACCATCCCTTGCGATAAGGTTGCTCTAAGTTAATTGTACGTACGTTAATCCGCTGTAATGTAAACAAAGAAAAAATCTAACTACAGAAAAAAACGATGGGACTTGTATGTCTTGCTTTTGTTGTCATGGATTAGTGGAATACTTTTCTTTCCTAAATGGAACTGTAAGATATATAGGCTGTATTATTAGGGTAAATAGATAAAATGGAATGGGAGATTGTGAAATTTTCGTTAGTCCATTGAGCCGAGCATATATAACAGATGCATAGTTGTAGGTTAAAGCATATATGTGAGTTATGGGTTGGAAGTTTGTGGCTTCTTCCAAGTGATTTCTTTCTCTCCATTGTTTGGGTTCTTGGAGGTTTCTGCAAAAGTTTTAAATTGGTTGGATTGAACAGAGCCGTGCACACTATAATTCCAAAATATTTGTTATAGTTTTTAGTGTTAAGAGATAAGTCCATGTGTGAGAAAGGCCCCCGATTCAATTCCTCTCTCTTTACACCTATTTTCTTTTTAAAAATTGTCTTAGGCGTCATTTAACCTAAGCACGGCACTAGATTGAACTTATAACTTTAATGGTTTCATGTTTTTTTTTATTGTTTCATGTTATTTTGTAATAAGGAATAAACAAGAGATTCAAATCTGATTTTATATTCAGTTTTGTGATTTCTGTAGAAGTTTTTTTTCTTCTTCTAGATCTATGTTAGTTTGGTCATCTGTTTTTCTATTTGCAGATCTTAGTCGAAAGTTTTTGTTCCCTGCATGTGTTTTTCACTTGTGTTTTGATTTTCCTCTCTTGTTTGGATTGTTGACTTAGAGGGCATTGTATGGGTATGTTTCTATATCTCATATGTTTTTGTACTGAGAGAATAAATGCATAGTGATCTTGGACCTACATTGCTTAACTGCCCATCAGGTCTTTTGGCCCATACATATACATTGGAATTTGAAATTACTTGTCCAAATTTTCTCCACAGCCTTCAGGCCCTCTCCACTCCAGTGGCAAAAAAAGAAGAAAAAAAAAACAACAAAATTTCTGTCAAGTGTCAGCAATATATCCATTTTTTTATTTAGCTTAGGTAAGAAGATGAAGTATTAACATTTCCGTCTAGAAGAAAAATTGAGCTAGATGAATTATTTAAGAGATCCGGCGTATAGCTAATTGTATGATACCAAATACAGAAATACCTCAAGTTTTAAACTCAAAATTAAAATCAGAAACCGAAATTTTCCAAAATCACGGATTGTTTTTTCTTGGGACTCCTTTTGGACATATCTTCGAACCATATATACACGCAAAATGCATGACTACGAAGCACCTACAAAATATGGTCGGCCACTGCCGCCACAATGTGAAGTAAAAGTCAGGCGACGGCGCGTGGGGTCTCTACAATAGACAAAAGAAGTTTATTTAATATCACGAAAAACTCATGTACGTTCTCATAAATACCACACGTTCAAGTTCATATTGAACAACTCTTTAGGCCCAAAAGATACTCATTGCCTAGCTATAATTAGGCTCCTTAATTTAATGCTCTCTTTTCATTATTTCTCCGCATCTAATTTTTTATCTCTATCATATGACTAAATGGTAGTAGTTCAGTTACAAGTCTCTTATAAAGTATGATAAAAGACTACTCTAAACGTAAAAACAGTTTTAATAACGATGAACTTGGGTTAGTTGTTACATACGACTAACACTTTGAATGATCCAATACATAATGTTTTGTAGTCGCGTAAAACGCTTCAATCGTTGTTGTAACTAACAAACAAAAAGTTTCTAAACGAACTTTTGAATTGTTCTGTATATGATTTATATCCGATGTTGGGCTTAATTACGTTGATTATGTTATGAATCAATTATGTGATCGACCCATTTCTGTCCAAACCGGACAGACCGGACCAAACCATTTCTGGTCGGACCGAACCAAACCGAACCGGACCGGACCAGACCAAGTCAATGTTAAACCAGACATGGCCAGGCCCGACTCAAGCCCAGCCCAAGGAGACAAGATCTGGCGGCCCAAGAGAAGTAGAAGATAAACATCAAGTCGATTCATGATTATCCATATGTATGAGGAAGAAAGGAAGACTTAGACTTACCATATTTATGTATTAGGATATTACTATTTCCATGTATTTCCTATTTCCTTTTAGAAATAGGATCTTTCCATTTATCTCTTCCTTGTAACATGTATATATAGATGCCTATTGGCACATCAATAATAACAACGAATCACTTCCATTTACAACACGTTATCAGCACGAGCTAACCTAAAACTCGAGCTAAGCTAAAACCCTAGAAAACCCTAATTTACCCGCCGACTTCAAACAGCTCGAACTCCCTAACCACGAGGAACCAGAAGACGAGCTACCTACCGATTTGAAGATCTCGGAGAGAAGAATCCAACGCCGAAGACCGCGACGCAATCCGAGTTCAGACGAGTTCGCAATCGTCGTTGCAAGTCAATCGGACAGGGAAACCCTAATCTGCCCGATTTCTCTCTCTAAAAGACTCAACTTCAAATCGATCGTTCTCCCAAACCACAACGATCCAGACGACGTGTGACATATCAATTTGAAGCTATTGAAGAGTAGAATCCAACGCCACCGACCTCACCTCAATCCGTGATCAGACGCGTTCTCTACGACAGCTACAAGCCGCGCCGTCAAAACAGAAATAAACCTAAGGCTGCAAACTTTTCTCTCTAGTTTGTTTATAGCTGATTGTTTTTGATCTTACTAACTTTTCTTTGATCAATTTGTTCTAAGGAAAACAAAGTCAGATCCATTGAGGTTAAGCTATCAAAGAGAAGTCAAGGAGCATATCAATCGAGTTTAAAGGTAAGTTATCAAACTCCAAACATCCATTGAGAACTTGATAGAACTTGGTTAATACTTTGAGAACTAGAAATCGATTGATAAGCTTGATCTAGAGGTTTACGATTTGAACTTGAAACCACCATTGATATTGCTTGTTAAAATCGAATCATTAGGTTGCTAATATTAAAAAATTGAATCATGAACTAAAGAACCCTAAGATCATTGTTAAAAATCGGAAATAATGTATTAAAACTGATCAGTCTTTTCTGATTGGTTGATAATTAAATTTCCTGCAAGAAAATAAAATTTTTCGAAAAGCAAAAAGAATTTTGGAAAACCTAAAATATTTTCCTAATCCAAATCAGTTTTGGAAATCGATTTTCTTAATCCAACTTTGAAAAGGAAATTTTATAATTTGAAATCAGAAACCAAAAAGGAAAATTTCTAAAGAATGTTAAACCCATCTTAACCTTATGGTAAACCGGGTTTGTGACTGACCCCAATCGAACCTGTCCAACCCGGGTTTAACCATCGACCTATGCAACTCCTAAAAACCCTAAAACCCTTAGGTTATTTATTTAGATTCATGTGTGCATCCTGGTCGATTTGTTATTGCATTGAAATGATTATTTGTATATTGTTATCTCATTTCTATAATGGCCGAGTGCCTTGATCATAATATGACCGAATGGTCTTGATTTATTTGATGATGACCGAATGGTCTTAGCAGCCTAAATGGGCGCATGACATTGTTTCCTTATATAGCCAAAATGGCATGAGAAACTAACTGATCATTGTTTGTAATGAATTCAGATGTCAATAAACTCAGATTACAGTGTCCTAAATCTCTCCGGAGATAATTATATTGAGTGGACCATGAACACTTCAGGAAGATTAAAACTCAGAGGAGTTTGGAAGTGTACCAAGTGGGATAATGATACCACTGCGAGTGAGAGGTCGTATGCCCTCAAGATCATGAAGGATAAACTCTGTGATGATCTAAAAATGATGTACAGCTACATCAATGATCCACATTATCTCTGGTACACATTGAACAACAGATACTCAGAAATGTTCTTGCATAAAGCAGAAAAAGAATGGCGACATATAAAGTTCCAGAATTATGATTCAGTGGACGAGTATGCCTCTGACCTTATGAGAATTGCCTACACTCTCAACCTATTTGGAGAGTCGATAACCAACAGGGATAAGCTCACCAAGACTCGTGAGACTATCCATCCGAGTGATGCGATATCATTATATCACGCCAGTAAGTGTACTACTTACTTTGATCTACTCGACAAACTGTTGGAAATCGAGAAAAAGAAGAAAAGAAAGGCAGAGAACATCAAGCAATTTGATGAGATCTTAAGCATACATAAACTGAGACAAGAGTTTGATTTGAGTATTCCTGAAGCTGGAGAAGAACAAACCGAGTGGACTCATGTAGATAATGAGCTTGATCTATTCATTGAATAAGAATCAATGTAAGCCATATCCAAAGTGTTAAAGAGGAATGGCCGGTTTTGTTTTGTTTTATTTTGACATCCTGAATTTTATTTATGATTTGGTTTTTCATTTTATTTTATCTTGTCATCTCTGGAAAGCATTAATAAAATTTTATCTTAAATGATTTGATTACAATCTTTGATTGAAAAAAGACAAGAAAATTTCGAAAACCAGTGTGTCTAAAAGAGACCACGCCTATGGCATTACCCTGAAGGGGGACGATTTTTATCACTCAAAATGAAAGCCCCATTGATTTATTTTGAATGGTTTCGAATGGGCTAAGGACAGAAATGTTCTTTCTGTTTATACAAAAGAAAAATTGCCAAAGGTATAAATGATCAAGAATAAATTCTCCATGTTGATCTAGACTATGCAAATGATCAATATGATAAGGAAAAATGGCATTTGGTAACCAGTAAGGTTAGCCACGAAATTATACTTAATGGTATGACCGGATTAGCCATCCGGATTTAAATTTTAAAATCTGATGCAAAGATTTAAAGGCACATAAGAGTTCTCCCATAAATCTCACGTGTGTAGTATGAACACAAGGGAAACTCATGAGGCTTCATTGTCCAAAAGGTATCATGGAAATGACACAATAATTTTGTGTTCTTACAGAAATGATTTTTTTATAACATGTTCCTGATAACCTGGCTGAATAAATTTCGAATCATAACCTATACGGTTTAGACTATAAAATTTATGAAAAGTCATGAGCATCCACAGATTAAAGTATGTTCATGAGGGGGAGAGAGGATAACCCTATGATACATGAACACACAATAATCTTGAGGATATAAGAGCTCAGACACATTGTCCTTTTAAACCACAATACAAACTCGAACAACCATGGAAATGGAAACCACAATAACCGTGGTCGTGGTTCCTACATGGTCGTGGTCGAGACTGGTCGAGACTTAGTCCGCAGTAGTATTTCTGGTCGGACACAACAACACTCGACCAAGTATGAACTATAAGTTCAATGACTCTCCATACAGAGGTCACAAAGATATCTGGTTAAGGACATGGATTAATTCCCAAGAATTTTAACAGATTATAGTATGTCCATGAAATGGAAGTGAGGACAAATCCACACATGTCCATACTATAGATCTACTCGGACAGAATTCTTTTATGAATCTAAATGAGCCATTGGCCATAGCCATCCGAGCATTGGGAACAGAGTAAGAATTCGAAATTATATAGCCCAAGACATGGGACATAAAGAAATTATTCATACAAGTTAAAGTATAAGCATCAGGCCATTAAAGTAAAGCATAGATATTCCCATCTCAAAATGATTACGGGTCATGATCCAGACATCATCCTAAGATAAAAATAAATAGATCACCACAAACATGTGTGCCGTCTAGGATGAACCTCATAAGGAAATGAGATAAGATTGGGAATATATATTGGATAAGTAAAATGTTTTCTCCTGCGAATTTTTAAAAAAACCAAGAGCCAAACATGAGTGACTAGATTGTGGCCAAGGTACATTGATTTATACAAGATAAATCCGACTATCCAATATTCATTAAAATGAGAAAACAGTAAGCTGGAAAGAATAAGAGAAATGGATTGGTATGAACCACCATTGTCTTGGCAAGATCCTCAGACCATAGATTATAATCTTGGACGTCCATACAAAGAAAGAAAGAAAGAAAAATCATACAAGATGATAGCCAGACATAATAGACCCGATGACTATGTCATAACCAGCTTAGCACCACGAAAATGAATGTCCTAGTAGAGACATATTCAAGTTGCTATAAGTGAGTCTATAAAATAGACCTGTATGTTCCATATACATAAGAATCTCGGAAATAAAGGTGCATAGAAATGACATATCCGAGTTCACTGAAAGAAACCATACCAGACATAGAGAAAATGCTGGCCAGCTAAACATCTAAGGTACCAAGCCATGTAGATTGGATTAGCCGAGATACAATGGTAAAGGTCCTGGATAATATAATCTCTAATCGATTAGAACATGTCTGGTACGCGATAGAACGCAATGGAACAAGTATATAAGTGTCGACACATACACATACATAAGTGATAGAAATGCATATGAGAAAGCACTTGAGAATAAGAAATAAAAGAGGATCTCGAACCCACACATGAGAGTACTCGGAAAATAAAATAAAAGAAATGAACGTGGGGTTCTAAGAAAAGGATAAGAGATGCGGAGACCATCTAACCAAGGGAAATAAGAGTCTTGTGATGAATGGAAACCGTGAGAAAGGACATGACCATGTTGAGGTCGTCCATATCTAAGCATAGAGCATTCTGTGAATGGCTTTATTACACAAGGTTATCCACAGAGACTAAGGAACAGATTAGAAGGAAATAAAATTCCTATGTGGTGAATGCTACTGCATAATATAATTAGTGTCTGGAAACACATAAGAAAATCGCAGTAAGTAGTATATAAATCCCTGGATATATAAGGGTACATATGACCTGAGATTTAAGAGATCAGGAGATCTAAGAAATGAGAAATATGAATCTCATAGAACAACATCGTTCCTGCGTTGTTCATGGACTATCGTAGAAACAGCTGCCTGCGTATATACACACATAATAAGACTAAGAAATGCTTAGTAAGAAAGTTCTATAAGAACATTTCAGATCAGTCCATAAAATTATGAAATAAACTCCTTGTGTTTATAACCTGAGAAAGGATGATTAAGTCCAACTGATCTTGGACAGGCTGTAATGGAAATAAAATGATCTAGAATGAAGATCACAGCCGTATAAATATGTATTGAGATCCATGATCTAACATACCAAGAACTGGATATGATATGGTCAAAGTAATAAAGGATGAATCCATCAGATTCACGACCATAAGGATCCATATCCAAGTCTGACCTTAAATCACCTTGGTCCTAGGCAATTCCGATCCGACCCATAGGTCATGATCCGACCATAAAGTACCAAGTATGATGGGACGGCATGTTGATCCAAAGGAAGGCTTCCAGCCGATCATGAAAGAATGATGGCGTATGCCATATACATAGAAATTTCATGGAGAACTTTGGTCAACCTCTAAAGTACGGAATATGCAACAGTATGATCCAAATAAAATCGTGGATATACAAATGGTATTCATTGTCGAATTTTATAAATTCACATGACCAAGGATGAACAGAAAATATTTAAAGTCAAGATCCATTTCAAGATGGATGAATACTCCCATAGAAAGTCCATATGTTCTGGTCAAGAACCATAGAACATAACTGATCATATTTTTTAAGAAATGGACGAAGTACTAATAAGTACATATACCTCATGATCACTGAAACAAGTTCAGATGAATTATACAGCAGTTGAAAGACATTGCACGGAGGTACAATTCAGGGGGAGTGGTACAGGTTGTACTCTTTTCCCTTCACCTGGTTTTTGTCCCAATTGGGTTTTACCGGTAAGGTTTTAATGAGGCAACACCATAACTCTAAGTTTGGTAAAATGTATCCACAAAGGTCCGCATGTCTATGACATCTATTCATAAGTTCATGCGTTGTACTCTTTTTCCTTATCTATGGTTTTATCCCACTGGGTTTTCCTAGAAAGGTTTTAACGAGGCAACTTAAGAGCATGTTACTGACCCTGAAAAGTATGTGTCGATCAAGGGGGAGTGTTATGAATCAATTATGTGATCGACCCATTTCTGTCCAAACCGGACAGACCGGACCAAACCATTTCTGGTCGGACCGAACCAAACCGAACCGGACCGGACCAGACCAAGTCAATGTTAAACCAGACATGGCCAGGCCCGACTCAAGCCCAGCCCAAGGAGACAAGATCTGGCGGCCCAAGAGAAGTAGAAGATAAACATCAAGTCGATTCATGATTATCCATATGTATGAGGAAGAAAGGAAGACTTAGACTTACCATATTTATGTATTAGGATATTACTATTTCCATGTATTTCCTATTTCCTTTTAGAAATAGGATCTTTCCATTTATCTCTTCCTTGTAACATGTATATATAGATGCCTATTGGCACATCAATAATAACAACGAATCACTTCCATTTACAACAGATTAATGATTATCCTCTTTATTTATCGGTAGTTTGATTATCCTAACACTTTTATATTTTTCACTATAAAGTAGTGCTTTTATTTTTTTAGAAAAATATAGAAATGAGTTCGAGCTGGACTAAATATCTAGTTAAATCATTTCCTATATAATACTATGATGATTTCTTAAAATAGCAATTTCCTTTATAAAAAATAATTAGAAGTAAATGAAAAGATTTACAAACTCAAACAGTCAAACTGATAATACATTTATTGTCTGTAAGTGAAAATGGCAGTGTCCAACGTCACACGCTTGCTCTGTTTGATTTCTCTCCACCACTAGTCTCTATTATATCTTTTGTCTGTTTCTCTCTTTCACAGTCTTTTGTCGTGTTAGAAGGCGCGTGAGTCAAAACAGTACACAGAGCTTGCACAAGTCAGTCCGTATTCCACGACACGGCATAGACAGAACACAATAAGATTTAAAAAATCCCCTCGAAACCGACATAAGCGACGGTCGTAACAATTCACGACATGAAATCTACTCTTTAGATTCATTTTCTAATCCTTCGAAACCAGTTTAGCAATTAAGAGCTTGTGAGTGTTCACTTGTGCTAATAATTAAGAGCTTCTTTTTTCCCGCAACATGGATCAATTAACAAATCTCCATCTCTTACATAACCAAAAAGAAAAAGACAAGTTGAAAAGGAAACTACTCATACTACTCTAAGAAAAGATATTTGCTAAAAAGAAATTAAAAGTTAAACAATAATAGTTCCCACCGAAAGTGGTCAAAAACGGCGCCGTTGTCTCCGTTTCATCTGTATGTTTTACAACCAAAGCGGCGGCGGCTCGTTAAGATCAATGGCTAAGCCACGTCTTGCCGTTGCGGAGGAGGAGGAGGAAGGAGAAGAACTCATTATCGGAAACTCAAACACTCGAGACGATGACGTGGCAACGTCAGGCGAGTTGGCGAAGTAAAGCGGCGCTGCTTCTGTAGAGGAGAAATCGGAGGTTTTATCGTTGAGCACTCCAGTTCGGAGAAAGACTCGGTGGTGGTGGTGGTGGTGATTGTCGGTGATAGACAGAGGAGCGGGGAACCAGTGGTGTTGGCTGTGGTGGTTATCCGCGGAGGTGGCGGAGGGAGCGGGAGGAAAGTCGTTGAGGTTGAGGTTGAGAGAGAGAGGAGGAGGGAAGTTAGTCTTAGCTTTGATACCACGGAGGAAACGGGCGGCGCCGTCGTAAGCGAGAGCAGCTTCTTCGGGAGTGTCGAAAGTGCCAAGCCAAACCCTAGTTTTCTTCCAAGGATCTCTAATCTCTGCCGCGTAACGGCCCCACGGTCTCTTCCTTACTCCCCTGTAGTGCACCTCCCTCGCGCATGTAGTCGTCGACGCCATTCTCAAGAATCTCAAGAGATTCCAGAAAGAGGAAATGAGAGAATCTAGAGAGAGAGATAGGGATAGAGAAGAAAGAGTTTTTGTTTTGTTGACTTGTTGACCCAAACGAGAGAGAGTGTTTAAAAGGAAAAGAAAAATGTGAGGCCCACTTAAGACACCTGTATACCTCGGCTTCTTTAACGATTAAAATAAGCAAACATTTGTTTCCCAAACGTCAAGTGTTTTATGTCTAGGGTCGAGGTTTTCTCTGGCGTTTTAAAAGAATCAAGCACCGTTCGATCTTTTGCTTGTTTGAGGAAAAAGGTTGCACAGATCTGATTTTATGGTTCATTTCAAACTGTAAATAATACAAACCATATGTTCGATGGGTATATACTGATCGATGACTTTACTATATGGCACATTATAATACCTAGTCACCACCTACATACTACCAGAAAAGTACATCATTCAAAAAGTTTCTTAGTCTGTTTTTAGGGATAGAACAAGAATATCTAGTTAAAGCTATTTTGTGGTTGAAACTTGAAACACAAGTCTGTGCGCTGCGGAGGCTATGTTGTGGTTGAATTTTTTTCCTTTTTTGGGGTAAAATTGTGGTTGAAATTTGCACAAACGTAACCATTTTTAACATTTGATGCGATCATGGGGAACAGTAAACATAATAATCTGGCTTACAAAGGTGAACCCAATCTCAGTTCAGGTTCACTAATCGTAAAATAACCTCGATGGTTATCAAAGATTCTTTTACAAAAATAATTGTATTTAACGAAGAAGAAAAGATAATGGGCCGCCTCTTTGACTGGACCTGTTGCAATAGGGATGCTGACGCAATCCCTACTTCTTTAGCCCTCACTCTATTTTGGACTTCCTTCTATGATGTTCTCTGTTCTCATTGGTACCTAATATTTATGATGTGATTATGATGGAGGAGGACGAGAATACAAGAAGAAGATCATTAAAATAAAGTAGCTAGACACAACTACTCTATGTGTAGCTCTGACTGATTATGTTTCTGTTTTTGTCCAAAATAATTAGCCATCTGGTGCGACCTATGACCGAAGTTATAAATACAATCTGGAAAACTCTACAATCTGTGGGGTTTCTTTTTCTTTATTAAAGAAATGCACTTAAATTATATATTTCCAATAGTGCAAAAACCTTTTTCAATCTATTTCAAAATGGGTCTAGCTTGGTTGATTAGACTAACTGTCTTGAAATTCTATTTATTTCAAAAATTTAAAACGTAAGTATAATGCAGAAGAAGAAGGAGATCCATAAATAATAAGTGGGCGTTAGAAACACTCGCCAACTCTGTTTCCTTTCACGTGACAAGGCTTGGCCTCTGTTGTTTTGACTGGACAAATGCTTTCGTTCATATCTAACAAAATTTGCACACGTACGAACTCTCTTTGTGTCCGACTTCTGACAAAGTTGTACTATTTGCATTGCTTTATTAAATTAAGAAAAAGAAGCTCACAACCAAAAAGAAAATGATCATTTCGGAGAAAATTTTAGAAAAATACTGTTTTTGGCTTTCATGTTCACGTGACTCTGTGTCTCTTGGAGCTTTATATGACTGTAGTTTTTATGTTGCAGACAGCTCTAGAGAGAGAGAGAGATAGAGAAGACAAAGGATCCTCAAGCTGACTACATGCAGAACCAGAGTTGTTTTTTACAACACAACACACGAAAATCATGAAGATGAACGATGTCTCTTGATTCCTCGCATTTCATGAACTCTCAATATACTTAAAATTATAGCATGGTTCTTATCCAGGACCAATGGATTTACGACATGCTAACATTAAAAGTTTCCCACCATACCTAGCTATTTCAATAAAAGTATAGCATTGTTTTTCTTTGGGGGGGGGGATTAAAAGAGCGATCCTCCAACAGAGGCAAGTAAAACAAAGTGTTGACACACAAAACAGTGATGGCCCACAATCACTGAAGTTGAGATCATTGAGAAAGTTAACTGTGAAAAAGAATCCAAGTACCAAAGATCTGTGAATCTACACAAAATCAAAGCTCATGGACCTTGGGCCTCTCCAGTATTCTATTCTATAACAATGTACATAAAATTGATAAATCTCTTTTTAGCAATGATGCCCTGGTAACACGATGTAGCATAGAATATATAGCGTCAGTTTTGAAATGAGAAATATCAGAGGGCGTAAAACATATGAAGTTGGTTATCCATATATACCTATCTGAAAGAACGTAAATGACACTTTCTCCAAATTCATACAAGGGACTAGACAGTGACTTCTCAATGATATAATCACACCACTTGTCGGCAAAAAATTCTCCATACCGAACTGCATGGCCACTGGCCAGGTGGCTACATGTTCGTATAACATCACATGTTTGAAACTGGCTACAATTTTGTAGACTCAATCCTAAACGCTACTAGACCCAGTCTCATTTACGTTCTTTCAGATCAAAATTAAACAAAGCCATTCTCGTTGCTCTCAACGAGAAGCTTTCCGTCCGTGTCTTCACTTCTGCTTTCATTGAATTGGATCTTGGCTCCGGATCAGGTAAAAGGCTCCCAAGTTTCAGTGTTTGGTTCAAAAATGTCAGTCCGATCCAACTACACTATCTCAAGCTACAGACATGTTAGAAGTTTTACGCCATAAAACCAAATCTCCTTTACACGAACCAACATGTGAAGCAGCGAGGAAGGAAGGTAATATGCATATTATTCTCAAACCAAGCTAAACGATGAACAAGGGGCACAACAACAGTCTCCTCAACTTCACTAATACTGGAAACAAGAATCTCCAGTCCTTTTTTCACTTATCAATTATCATATTATAATTTGCAATTCTTGTCTGCTCAGACAGTATATTTATGAAAAGTTAGTTTCTTATTAAGCACCAATATATGAGGTTCAGCTCTTCTCAAAACAAAAGATAACTCGATAGAATTGCAAGTAACTCAAATCCTTAAGGCTCCAACGATGAACACAAGTTTTTGCTTCTTTGCGTTTGCAGCTTCACCTGGTGACTCTGAACAGCTAAATAAAACAAGGTAAAAAAAAACGACAAAACCAAAAGAGTCAAAGAGGATAATACATGTCAATATACAAGCAATGTGGTTAATCAAACCGTAACACACAAGGTAGAGAAACATTTTATTACCTTGACTTGTTCCAGTAGATTTTTGGCGCGCTCATTGGTTTTGAAATGGTCGCGAACAGGCTGAGACATAGAGATATTGATAAGAGAAGCATATCATTCATATAAATAATAAAAAACTAATAGGACTCAAAACATCAAAAGAGAGATTGAAGGTTGAGAATATCATATCATCATTCACAGAGGGAAGAGTACTTACTTGCAGCATTATATTCAATGCTTTTATCAAAGCTTTCCTCAGATCTTCACGACTCAACTCGCCGCTTTCGTAGTCAGCCGAAATATCGTCAAAGCTTGTGAAGGTCCTGACAGTTTAAGAAAATTTTCAAAGATAAGTCTGACATAAAATGATTAATCAAATCCTCCTATGTAATTAATGCACAGTCAAGATTTAGTTCCATCAACTCACTTGTTACCGCCATTCTTTTCATTTTGAACCACGAACTCATTGAAACGTGGTAGAACTAAGAACTTGACGTATTCAAGACACGGATTGCCTGCAACAGTTCTCTCTGGGCAATGAGCGTTGCTAATCTTCTCATTAACAGCATCCTAGAGGAAGACAAAAGATCACTACACAAGTCAGATACCTTCAAAAAAATAATCTTCTCTGTATATTTTTTTTTTGCAAGTTCAGTTTACCTCATCATCTTCCATAAATATGGCAGATGATGGATTGCTTTTGGACATCTTCTCTTGTCCTTCTAGAAGACCAGGAAGCATATCTGCAACAAAAACAAAAACAATTAACAACCGTTAAAACACGAGACGAGAAACACAGTGCAAGAAACAGAATATGCAAAAAGAAACATACGGTGGGACAAGATGATGGGTTTGTTTTTTCTCTTAATGTCATCACAGTACTCTCTTGCTAGCATGTTTACTTTCCGCTGATCCATCCCTAGCTGGCAGATATCAGCCTACACATGTCAGACAAACAATTAAGCATCAAAATATCAATCAACAGAAGCGTGATATGAACCAAGAATTAATGCATATATATATAAAAAAAAAAAAAGAAATACCTCAAGAAAGAAAATATCAGCACACTGCATACAAGGGTAAAGGATCTGAGCTGCACTTAGAACCTCGGTCTCACTACGTCCCATGATCTGCCCACACCTCAAGATCCGACGTAGGTTGTTTCTGCGAGCAATATCCATCACAAGAGGCCAGTACTTATCACCCTTTCTACTGATTTCCTCTGAAGCCCAAAGAAACGATACTTTCTCAGGGTTCATCCCACCGGCTTGCCAAATCTCCTTGAAGTATTCACCAACGACTTTGATCTTCTCCAAGTCACCTCCCAGCTTGTTGTTCAGCTGAGCAAACCAATCTGCTATCCAGATCTTCACTTGGCAGCCAGCTGACGTCAGTTTGTTAACGTTTGTGACTTTCATCACTCCCTGGGCGATGTGCATCCTTCCCGATGGTTCGAAACCGTCGTAGCAGATTGGAGTAGGCTTCTTGGATAGCAGATTCTTTAGCTCATCCTCTTGTATGCATTCCTCGCCGATACTCCTCACAATATTGTATTTTTTCTCTGCCTCTTCGCTCATCCTGGATTAATAGTAAATGCAAATCAGCTAAAAGAAAAGATCCCAAAATACAAATAATCACAACTGACAAAAACCTATTAGATAGCTAAAAAACTTGGATAAGTTGAATAGAAGAAACCACAACAAGATTACTACTCACTGTAAACCGGCCGATGAGGAAGGTGCGTTGACGGAAAGAGCCTCCTCCATCTCCTTGGATGGAGCCGTTGCAACAACTCTGGCAGAGCTAGACAAAAAATCTCCAGAGATTACACCAATTTTTTTTTTGGTTTAGAAAAGTGTTTTATTTAGAGAGGTTGAAGCTTCTTGCTCTGTAAGTTTTTTTTGTTTACCTGTTGGTTTTTTGATCCTACAATTAAGACATGACAAACCAAAAAAGAAGAGAAAAATTCAGAAGCTGCGTATGAATGTCCAAGCAATAGTGCCATAAGTAATTGGTGAGGCCAATATGAGTTTTAACTGTAAAGATATAGATTTCTTACCTGTTTGAGCACAGTATTGACCTGTTCGAGCAGATTCTTGGCACGATTGTTAGTTTTGAAATGATCACGGAAAGGCTGCAATATGCGTAAAAATCACAGATTAAAGTTGTCCAAAAAAAAAACATAGAAGAAACGTTTGCTAATATACTATAACCGTACTCTGTTGTTACAGAAAGAAATACTCACTTGCAGTATCTTATTCAATGCTTTCGACAGAGCGTCCTTCAGATCCTTAGCGTGCAACCGACCGCTCTCGTAGTCAGCGGCAATATCTTCAAAGTTATTGAAGGTCCTGACATTTTTATAGAATTTCATTTAGCAACTTACTGCTAGATAAAACGACAGAGATAATATACGAGAAAATCTAACTAAAGGAAGTATATAATCCTAGCTAATTAGCCTGAGAATAAACCAGAAACAAAAAAAGAAACTCAAAAGGTCTAGCAAAAAATATTAAAAACTCACTTGTTACCGCCGAACTTTTCATCTCGTTCGACTGTGAACTCACTGAACCACGGTAGGATGATGTATTTGACGTATTCCAGGCATTTGTTACCTTCCACAATTTTCGGAAGGCAGAAAGCTTTCTTTCTTATCTTCCTATTAACTTCAGCCTAGAAGTAATGCTCATTAAACACCATTCAATAACTATAAACTCCTCTCTGATTTTTAAAACTTAACTAGTGTGGAACTAGCTACTTTACCTCGTCATCGTCCATGAAGATGGCAGATGAAGGATCACTCGTACACATCTTTGTCTGCCCTTGTAGAAGACCAGGAAGCATATCTAAAATACATCACAACTAGGAGATGGTAAGAAACATTTAAAAGATACACACAGGATAACAGATATCAAACAGATATGAGAAATAAATTTACGGTGAGACAAGATGACAGGTTTGTTTCCCCTCTTAGTCTCATCACAGTACTCTCTTGCTAGCAGATTTACTGTTTGCTGATCCATCCCAAGCTGGCAAATATCTGCCTGCACAAGGTTCAGAATACGTTTCGACAGTCAAAAGACAAAAGTTCAATGCACTTGATCAGAGCGGGCCATGGGCCAAAACCGGATGAAACATTCGCTTCATGCCCCAAAAATCTTTGAAAAATATTATATATATGTAGGCTCCCAAATTTGTAAAAGACAAATTCAGACCCCTAAACTATCAAAATCTTTATTAAATCGTCTAGAGCCTCCAAAATCTCATGCACTTGATATGGCATGGATCAGAGGAACAAAGTGTATATAGAAAGTACCTGGAGGAACAAAGGGTCAGCACATTGCATACATACGTACAGAATGTGAGCTGCACTCAGCTCATCTGTCTCACTATGACCCATAATAGGCATACACCTGACAGGAACAAGAAACAAACACATAAAGGTCCCATCATTAATTAACAATTCAGATAGTAGGCAGCGTAAATGAAAAACGTGTGTGTGTACCGTTTTATTTTTGCGAGACTGTTTCTGCAGGCAATGTCCATCACAAGAGGCCAGTACTCATCTCCCCTAGCATTAATCTCATCAGACGACCATAAAAACTCTACATTCTTCTCACTGTTCATCCCAGCAGCCTGAAATATCTCCTTGTGATATTCTCCAATGATCCTTATTTTCTTCAGATCACCTCCCAGCTTGTTGTTCATAACCGCAAACCAATCCGCGATCCAAATCTTCACTCGGCAACCAGCAGAAGTCAATTTCTTCACGCTCATGATCTTCATCAGTCCCTGCCAAAAGGTTACAAGTAGTCTCAAGAGTTATTTAACGCGCAACCAGAAGCGAAACAAGGAGATAAAATAGTTATAACTCACCTGAGCAATATGCATCCTTCCTGATGGTTCAAAACCGTCGTAGCAAACCGGAGCAGCCTTCTTAGCCAGAAGGTCCCTCAGCTCATCATCGTTTATGCATTGCTCGCCGACACTTTTAACTTCATTGTATCTTCTTTCAACCTCCTCATCGCTTATCCTGAATCATTAAATTAGAGAGTTAATCCCCTAAGCTAACAAGCACAAATAACAACTGGAAGATTCAAAAGTCATAGGAGAAACTAGGCAAGAGACCAGTTAACAGAACACAATGGATCCTATGAAAGATCATAGGACAAAAAAAAGAAGAAAACTGAACTTACTGTAACCCAGCCAAGGAAGAAGCAAGAGCTGTTTCTGAAAAAGCCTCCATCTCTGACAATGAAGCTGTTTCTGAAAAAGACACAAAAAATTGACTCAATTGTTGCTTTAAGAACCTTTAAAAAAAACACTCTTTTGAACTCTATCCAAAGAAAAGTAACAACTTATGCTCCATCCTATATCCAATCTCCATTATTATCTCACTATCTATACTGTTCACAAGCTCTGTACAGTACTATCTTCTTTTACATCCCTCCCCACCACACCTAAGCTCACAACACAAGACAATTTGTGCAAAGTTGGTAGCTTTAACTCATAATTCGATATGGGTTTAAGGTTTCTAGATCGATTTCAATTTGGAAATTTGAAAAACCGACGTCGTACTAGAGAAACGAAATCTGGGAAAAGAATTAAGAGAGCAAGTTGATTGAATAGCAAGACGAATAAAAAAAAAATAGCAAGACGAATAGAGCTTACACCTGTGCGATTGTTGCGTTCGTGTTCCCTCTGGGGGATATAAAAGAAACAGAGGAGAAGACCCTTCGTCACGTAATTTGAGAAGCAAAACAAACCTAAACTGGGCTAACTAGGGTTTTGTGTAATTTATTATAGAGTTGGAGGTTTTTTTTTTCTTTTTCCCGTCAAATATATATTAAAAAAGGTCTAAAGACCAAGTTACAGGGTAAAAAATAAAAATCCATTACATTAAGAACCCGTAAACCCATAAATCGCATAAAACTAAAAACTAACAACAAACACAAACTGGGTTTAAATCCAACATTATCCAGACCCAAAAACCACGACCAACATCAATACCGTCGAAAAGAGACTTCTACGTGTTGCAATCCTCAACGCCAAGCAAACACGTGTCACATCCTCAACACCTCGGACGCTATGCATCAACGTCGGCAGACACGGCCGAAACCCTCGTTTTGTCTGAGCACACTTGAGCTTAATTTCGGAGTATGCCGGAGGCTGTATCCACTATCTCCTTATCTTCGCCTGACTCTTTTCACGGAGAGTTTCATCGAGTATAATCCGAAATCTCATATAAAGTCATCGAAATCACCATCTTCATCACCGTTGCTTCCTTCACCAGAGAACTTTAATCGAAAACTGAGATCTCATCCTGAAATGAAGTCTCACTCATAAGAAAGTCACCAATCTGAAACAACTAGATCCTAACAGAACCGCTGTCGACTACAGAAAGACTAGACGACGCAGAAACTTATGCCGCGGAAACTTAAGCTGACTGTTCACTTTTTACAGAAAGGTGCAATGCCGGAGACCAAAATCGAATGCCCACCGCGAAAAGAATATAATGTCGGAAGCAGATAGATATACTCGTAAATAACTTTGAAAACGCAAAAGAAAATGAAATAAAATTAGGACCGGACTGACGGTGGCTATTGAAGCCCGCATCGTCGGCCGGAGGCAATGTTCTCACCGGATGAGAGTTGGAGGTTATTCCATTATATTTCTCTAAAATATTAATTTCTAGTTATAAAATAAAAATAGAAAATTACTATTTCCTTTCTTGTTTATAGAGGAAATTTTTCTATTTAAAAAAATAAATAAAGGTGAATTAAATAAATTTACTCCTAAATCTATTATTATAGAGAAATGTTAGAGATGCTTTTAGTCACGGTTCAGTTGATCAAACCGGTCTCAAAATCAAGATATCTAATCTCACCTTCTAAAGTGGATATTGTTGTCTTGGTGTCCTCCTAAAGTGATCTATATACAAGGAACAATTAGATGTTGCCTTACTGCAGCTAGAATATGTTACCTGCAATACTTGAAACTACAGCTCCTGTTTATCTTGGTGATAGTGGTGGTACTATTGTTAATCCAAATGGCCATATGATTGGACTAGTTACGAGGTAATAGGAAAGGATTCCCAAACACAATTTAGCTTGCGTAGATGCAATCATGCAGATATGAGATGGGTCACTAGAAACAGAAAGAGCTAAACACAGAATTGAAGTATTCTTTAAACAAAGCTTTACTTGCAGCAGAATCTTTATTATGGATCTTACGTGCTTGTCTCTAAAGTAGTCTCCTCTTGTTTCGAATATAAAACTTCTATTCTTTTGTATTTATAGCAACGTAAGACACGGAGCAGGGACAGTTATACCGCACCTCAGCTTAACATCCTATGTGAAGTCTTGAAACCAATCTTCAACATGTGTAAAGAGACTAAAATGTGCCGCTGTTGCTTCTGGATTCTTCTGCTTGTATCAGTTTCACTTTTCACACTTTGCTTTGTATCACACTTCTCCCTATCCTATACGTTTATCATCGGTTCTACTGTTTCTTTAATAGCTACCAAAAAAAATTGTATATTTTTTATAAGTTCCCTTGAACATGTCTCTAGGAAAAAAAACAGAGAGTTCTATTTACCATTCCACGAATTCTAGTTTGCTTTCATTTTTTTCTTTCTTGGGGTTGTTTGAAAGTATATAAAAAGTTTCCTTCCTTTTCATTATATGTATTTTTTTTTGTCACTTGTCATTATATGTATTTTTAAAACCATTCTGTGGTGTAGTGAAACACGGGGAACCATCGCGTGACCAAGCTCACCTTAGTAGTTTCATTGATAAGTTGATTTGCAACCATATTGACTCGCTTCGAGGAAGCAGGAATTGTAGATCTGACAATTATATGCAAAAGTGGTTTGCCAATCATTGAAGGGGTGGGAACAACAAATGTTTTGTTTTTAAACTTCTAGTAAATCCATTACAAGAGTTGCATTCATTGTTAAAAAAAAAAGTTTATTCCAATAAATTTAACATTCATTCAAAAAAAAAAAACCATTCTTTGTTGAATCTTATAATGATCCAAAAGTAGATGCACAACATTATTCCTTTCTTTGTCTTTGTAGTTCTTGGATGCAAACAAAACAAAACATTTTTTTGGGGTTTAGTAACTGAATATGTTTACTTTAGTATTGATTGTGATACAAAGAACCGAGAATCAACTGCCAATCAAACTGTGAGCACAATGTCGAAGAAAACAAAGTAATGGAATATCTTTTTTGGCAAAAGCAAATATTACAAGAAAAGGAGCGATCTTGAGAATACAAAGCAACATCGAACTGAGAGAAAATATATCGAAATTTAGAAAATATATTAATAAGCTGAAAATTTCCTAATTTCGATATATACCAATTTTTTTACAGTAACTTAATTAGCTAGAGAAGAGAAAATCCTTTGAAGTTCTACAAAATTCGTATGTTTCCCTATGCTAATGCTTTTGCTTTGCTTTTTCTTATTGTTTCCAATCTGCTACCTACATGCATCATCGTAATACATACACATATATGTACCAAAAACTTTATGTGTCAAAGATTAGCGCTAGATCTTTCCAAACTATCTTTTTTGATATCAATCAATGTATATGTACAAAAGACATTGATCTAGCGCTAATCTTTCCAAATCTATACTATTAAAGTAAAATACCTAATAGATTTTTGCCATTGAATTTTTAAGTTAATTACAAATGGCATGCCATTATCATTTAATTAAATACAAATTGAATATTTCCTATATCTACGGTAGTAAATGATACTTTCCATTTTTTATTATAAAAATTAAAGAAAAAGCCCAGTCTATGAAACGTTTCAATAAAACAACTAAGGTTATCGTTAATATCCGCCTCGGTGCTATCCGTATACTTGGAGCCATATGTTCGTCGTCTCAAATATTCTCCACACCGACATGTCTCTTCAGCTCTATCTTAGAGAGGACGCCTCTATGCGTCATCACCTTCGGGATCTCCGTTCAATTGGTACTTGCAAACATAATTAATTGGTATCAATATTGCTTTGTTTCTAGATTAGTGATTTAACCATGGGTGGTATTTATTTGATCATGGAAGAAATTGGAAGAATCTGGATTCTCAGAGAGACATCTGGTCAAGAAATCATCAGGTTTTCACATATGAACGGTTTGTCCGTATGGTGCAGTAGTTGTCTATAAAGTCATCTTGCTGGACAAGCTGGTACGTATTCTATTGACAGAAACAAGTTTCACATTGTTGCTAATGAATTGAGAGTTTAATTATTTGGGAATCATTAGTTTGACCTCTGGTAATAATTTATATTAAGAGTCTTTGGCGGACTATTTTCTGGAGATTTATATGGCATTGAAATTTGAAACTAAAACGTTGGTGAGTTACTTGCATAAGTTTGTACTTACCTATTTTCTTCAAATTGAATGTGTTCAATAGAGTTAATCTTCAGAAGAGTTGTGCATAAGCATTCTGGAAAGTTCATAAGAGAGTAAAGGAACTTTCTTAAAACAAGTTCTTTTCCACACACAAAAAAGAAATAGTTCGTGATGATTTTATGATTTATAGAAGTTGTATCTTACTGTAAGAGTTCTTATACTTTGAAACAAATACTTGATGACTTTTTTCAAAGGCAAGTAGTTTAATTCTGATAAAGTTGCTGATTTTGTTGATGACAGAGATATGTTACTTAGAAGATACCAACATTTTTAAAAAAACCAAACGCAAGAGCGGTATAGAGATCTAGCAGGAGGTAACCGCTGGTAAACAGTTGAAGGAAACAAAAGTAGCTGGAACTTCATTAAAGTTTCAACAACTTCAAAGTAAGTTTGGTGAAATGGAGATGAGAATCTTGGACACTGAGTCTAGGAAAGCAAAACTAGATAAATAACTCAAAACTAAGAACACAAGCTTTCCATTGTAAGCCTGACTTCAAATTTCAATTTTTTTAGTTTAGCTTATTGTAGTGTTAATTTCTATGGGTTTCTCTCCTCTTTGTAGCTTAAATCAACGATATAGAAAGCTACGGCACAGCTGTTCAAATTGAATCCTTTTTGGAAACTATCTGAACCTGACGATGACATTGAAATACTGCCTAATCAGACTGAAGATGAACATCAGCTTGATTCTTATTACTATTTCTGGATCCATTATTAGCTTCTTATTCTTATCCAATGACTATGAGATTGGTTTACATAAACTTCAGTTTCGTTTTCTTTTTACATTGTAAAGAGAAACTTATTTTTTCTTTTTTAAAATAAAATAATCAACAAAAGATAATTTATTTAACTTCTGAATGTTGTAGACAAACATTATTTTGTCAATTAACAAAAATCATAGAGATGTCAAAATGATTTTTATAACAAGTTTAAATGTTTTAATATAAATATATATATTTATATTTAAACTCATTTGGTTTACGGATTTGAAATTAGAGATTCTATTAAAATAGATTTAGTTAATTATATTAGAAAATAAAAATAAAATATGTTTTACAACTATTTTTCAAGTTTCTAAAATTAAATTAAACATATTATAAAAATATATTTTTTTGAAATAAATATTTTACATTTATATTTAAAATATTTGAAATGGATCTAAAAGAATCTATCAAAATGGATAATAATATTAAATCTTTTTTATTTGTAACACATTCATATTAAATCTTAGAAACATGAATTTAACTAGGTTTGGAGTTTAAAAAGGATGAGTTCTAAATAAGACGAAAAACTAAATGAGGCATGTGTACCAAATTTGATATTAATACATATCATTTTGATCATTTTTATTAAACTTTCACAAACAAAAATCATCTCGCGCTTTAAAAGCGCGGGTCAATATCTAGTATTATTTTAAAATTGCATATAAACAATGCTAGAGTATTTTGTATTTCAATCAATATATCTTTTTTTGACATCAGTCAATATTTTTGTTTGAAATAAAAGTAATAATCTAGTATTGTTTATATGCAATTTAAAAATTGCAAACATGAAGTAAGAAGTGATATGATTTAGTTTCGATACATATAGACCCAAGACCAAGGGCGGATGCACGTTAGTGACTACGGGTCACGTGCCCCCGGTTGATTCTAAATATCATTTGTTTCCAGCCTAAACATTATCATTTAAATTGCTCAGTTGCTTCTACTGTCCCCATTAAAATTAAAAGCTATGGTTTGATGCCTCCGTTGCAACTTTCACATCTATTTCTTTTACTTTTTCCTTCTTTTTTCCTTTTAATTTATTTTCTCAGCTCATCGAGTATTATTATGACGTAATCTGTGGATGGCATCATCTCTTCCAGCATTTAAATTGTTACCACGTTTATGTTGATTGTTTGTTTGCTTTTTCAACTAACTATTTCCTTTCTATTTTGTTTCTATAACTTATCTAAGTCATTTTATATATTTACACTTAATTTACACTACTACTTAAATTTAGTTAAAACTGTTGGATACAATATTTAAACAATAAAACAACTAAAATAGTTTAAAATAAATATTAAAATCCAAAATCTTTAAGATTTGGGTTTAGTTATAGTGTATGTATGCTACATGATACCACATTTAAATGTACTCTAATATTTTTTTTTAAATTAATCTGGGCATATCTCAGATCCACAAAAAGGTCTAGATTAATCTCTAAAGGGAGATGCAGTCACAGATAGATCCTCTTTCCGGATATTCAAATGGGTCCTAAAACACGATCATATATCTGTGTTAGATGACCAAGATAATTGTGATTTAGTTGCGCGCAGCAGATGAATCAAATGTTAGTGTCCCAGTCCGCATCCTTACCACCCGACCACAATCACTCGGTCATGTACTCTAATACTTTGAACTTAATTTTGGTAGTTATTTAATATATATTTGTTTTTTTTTTGAATATGTGATTAAGTTATATATACTATCTTTAATATTTGTGTCTCCAGTCGAAAGTTTTTTTAGATCCACCATTGCCCAAGACTTTTTTTATTAGACCAAAAGTGAAAAAGCAAAGATAATTTAAGGAAAGAAACCAGGGAAAATAAAGTAAAGATCAGAAATGTGAACCCATTTGGAGTTGGCAGTGAGTGAGATGGAACATCACATGCACTTATGCTCTCTCTTGTCCATTTCCTCTTGGAGCTTTCGTTTCTCGAAAACCTTCTTCTCAGTTTTTTCCTTGTGACTCTACTCTAACCCCATTTCTTATTTAATTCCTAAAGTTTCTATTCATGACATTTGTGATGTGATGATTTCAATTCCCATGCTCACATTCTCAATCATACTTGGACAATAGCTGCAATTTCAGAAAATTTGTGCATGTTGTTTCCAAGACTATCGTAGCTGGCTAGCTGCGGCGGTTTGATTTTGTGACGTCAAATAATGTGGAAAAAACTCCTATACGATAATCATTTGGTTTAAAACCTTAGATATTTTGCTTTTAGAGAACTATATATGTTTACTTCTTATCGTATCGTGCATTGCTGAATGTATTATCTTTAAATATTGTAAGCAATCTCTTGAATATATTACTAACATCTCAAAAGTTGCAACTAGTACTATTATAGGGAGAGTATCATATAATATCCAAACCGACGCGTATAAACTATAGTGAGTTTGTATGATGGATACATATAAAATATGATATGTTGGAATTTATATAAATTAAAATAAAGAGTTGGAAGTGGGATTAATAGGGTGGTGTGAGTCTAGGGATTCTCTCCAATTCCACAATATGCAAAAAAATGTCACTTATCGTGATGAGTGATGTTCCTCGACCTCTCTGAAAGATTCACCTGTTACATTCTCCTTTATTGTCTTTATCTTTTTCTTTTTACATTTTTGGTATGAACACTTTAATTTAGTGTAAGTTAATATGACATGTGTTTAGGAGTGGTCACGGAACGGATATCCAGAATTAAAAAATACCCGTGATCCGATCTGTTTTGTATAAATAATCGATTTTTTGCGCCGTAATTTTTTGGATATTCGATGTTACGGATATCCATAAATCTCAGTATATTTTATCGTATATCCGGTTTGATCCGTTGATCCGGTAAATATTAATTAATTTTTTTTTGAAAATATTAAAAGAAAAGGAAAATTTGCAACATAAAATATTAATATTTCATTATAAATTATTTAAAAACTATATACTTTTAAAAATTTAATGACCAAATAATTAATTTAATGGATAAAATAACTAAAAATCTATATAGAGATATAAAATTATAGATCATATCGGATATGCATATATGTACACTATAGATTATATTGGATATCCGTTTTTTTTTTAAATGAGTATTTATGATTTACTCTTTATTTGACGGATATTGAATTTTAGTATTTATTTTGATTCGTAAAATTACGGATATCTGAAATTTCGGATCGAACCAAGACGAATAACAAATCAAATCAAATTTTACCGATATTTTGTCCACCCTACCTGTGTTGGTACACCATTTTGGATCTTTGATTGTCTGGTTGGTCGAATCGGGTGTTAGAATTTAGATCCATTGAATAGCTAGTTTATGTATTTACTATTTAATATTCTAACAGTTTTCTCATCTAATTGTATTTACTAAATTCATGAGTTAACTAACAAAGCTTTTTCATAGTAGTTTTTATATTTTACACGACGAAAGTAACTTTTCTAGTCAATTTAGATACAAGTTATATTTGAAATCGACAAGATAGCCTAAGTGTCTAAAAAATATAATCGCATATATATTCTATGTTTTTGAATTTATGAAATAAGAATTTTTTTCATCAAATTCGGCTAAAAAACTCAGATTTTTTCAACCGGAACTGGTGTTTAAATTGTGAACAAAACTTAGGTTTACCCTCATAGTTATTTTTTATGGTATATTTTAGTAAAATAAACCAGTCTAAGGACCATTTTTAATACAATGGCATCTCTGTAGCAAATCTAAACAAAAACACATATGTATGTTAAGTACAACTAGAGAAAACCCTAGTGATATTTATATATATAGTTAAAGTTAATAAACAGTGAGGCACAAATCACAATATTACAAATAATATTAAAGGAGCTTTAAAACATCTGTCAAGAATTTTTGTGCTTCAATCTATGAAAGTTAAAACAGTAATAATAGCTTCAGTAACCAGCTAGCAGCTCTTTGTCTGTACACTGCTGGCTTCAGAACGATTCTCTTTTTAAAGTGAAGAAGTCGAGAAACAAATAAAGAAAACAAAATCAAAAGAGCTTAATCAAGAAAGATATGTTTCGCAACTGTGACCAGAAGAACAAGATGCCTATCATCAGCTCTCCCAATACCAATCCACTGGTTTCTCTATCTTCCCTTTTGAAATTGCATTTTATCTCTCTAAATAATGTGACTCATTTATATTTTGTTTCTTAGCTTTTGGATCAGAATAATATCCCTTTGTCCTCTCTCTTGCCTTTAGTTAAACCACATTATCTAAACTTCCCTTCTCTCCCTCTCTTCTAAGGCTAGTATGCAGAGCAAGAACATGATCGTGGCTCCCTCTCATCAGCAGCAGCAACAACAACAACAACAACAACAACAGCAGCAGCAGCCGCATCCACCGCAACTTAAATGCCCTCGTTGCGATTCATCAAACACAAAGTTCTGTTACTACAACAACTACAGCCTCTCTCAGCCGCGGTACTTTTGCAAGGCTTGCAAGAGGTATTGGACACGAGGTGGGACCCTCCGGAACGTCCCCGTAGGCGGTAGCTACCGGAAGAACAAACGTGTGAAGCGACCAGCAACCTCAACCGCTACCTCCACGGCCTCGGCGACGACTTCTTCATCCCCTAATAACCCTCATCATCAGATCTCCCAATTCTCATCCATGAATCATCATCCTTTGTTCTATGGTTTATCAGATCATGTGAGTTCTTGTAATAACCTTCCAATGATTCCTAGCCGTCTCAGGGATTCTTCAAAGACTTCTACAAGTGGTTTAGAGAGTGAGTTTCTCTCATCTGGTTTTAGTGGTCTTGGCGCCCTTGGATTAGGGTTTCCACATCATATGAGTCATGACCACACAATTAATGGTAGCTTCATCAACAACTCTACAACAAACAAACCATTTCTTCTCTCGGGTCTATTCGGGTCATTCGTATCTTCATCTTCCTCTACTCTTCTCCAGTCTCCACACAAGCCCATTAACAACGGTGGTGAGATGATGGGACAGTCCCATCTACAAACCCTAGCATCGCTTCAACACGTTGGAGGTAACAACGACGATATGAACAAAGAAAGGAAGCTTGATCAGATCTCTGGGAACATTAATGGGTTCATGTCATCATCATCTCTAGATCCTTCAAACTACAACAGCATATGGAATAATGCAAGTGCTGTCAATGGAGCGTGTCTTGATCAGACAAACAATGACATTGGATCCTCCCTTACCTCCTTGATATAAACCAGAACCTATTGGTTATATAGGATCTATAACTAATTAGGGTTTCATCTTCATCACTTTTTTTTTTCTCTTTCTGTTTTGAGATGAGAGAAGAAGCTTGGATCAGAGAGATAAAATCAGGGGCAGTGTTGATCTTAGCCACTATAAAGCTCCCTCGGATCCTCTTCATCTCACCATCTCCATCATCTTGTTCAAGAAAACAAAAGAGGCTCAGGATTGATTCAAGGTTTACTCTGTTCGACTGCTAAGTTTACTTAAGGTAAATTATTAGTGTATGTATGTACTCTGGTCCTGAATTTCATCATCTTTTCCATATGTAGTTCTAAGGTCCATCACATGGGCTGATGTTTTTTTTTCTTATTGGGGTTTGGGGGTATATTTGAGTTTCTCATGGGGTCCGAGAACTCAATTATTTTTTAACTTTCATATATTTTTGTAGTTTCACATTTCTTTTTTGGGTGGCTTTCATTGGGTATACAAACAGAGGGATGGGTGTGGTTTTGTGTTGTTATAACTTTGGTTATCCATGTATCATGTATGAGTTATGTTACGAGTTGTGACTGTTCTTCTGGATACATGTCTATGTATATTAGATATATATGTTTATATCTATAATCATGGTAGATATGGGACGAAGGTACATGTGGATGACTTGAATTGTCCAAAAGGAAAATGTCATTTAGCTAATGTCAAATGGGAGATTCATGAATACGAGAAAATTCGCAGAAACGACACTAATGGAAATGGATACAACAAGTCGAGACGTGATGTACATGCATGTATATATTTAAACCGACAAAACCAAAAACATGGTTAATTTTTTTATCTCCAGCTCAATAGTTAATTATGTCATAGTGATGACTTTGTTCTTTAGCATTTTGGCTACAAGCCTGCAAGTCATGGTTCCATGTATGTTATATATGAACACAAGTTTTGGTCATCTTAGCAAAAAAAAAACACAAGTTTTGGTCCACATTTGGAGTTTAGTGAGTTGTCTTTGTAAAGTGGGCACGAGTTCGTTACCAGTTTTTTCGTATCATTTCTCGGCAATGATATATCCGTTTCGAGCACGAGTTGGAGATAATTTATTCATTAGAATTTCGTCGATCGATAATGTTTGGACACATGGACTTTATCAATTTTTGTGCGGATAATATATGATAAACTCCAATCAGCTCAAGACTTCATAGAATGACATATTTTCTCTAAATATTCCCTCCAGTTGGCTTTGATGCTTTTAGCAATCTGCATATACCTTTACTCTATTTTCAATATATTTTCTAACATCTTCGAAAAGTCAAAAGCAAATGATTCTTTGTTTTAGTGTCTATAGTAATTAATTATGTTTGATGAAATGTAAGACAATTAGGAAACGTTAAACCACAATAAACAGGTCGCCGAGGTCGAAAATGAGTTTACGAACATAATCCACTACATTTAGCAGCTCTAGAAACATCTTGTACATGGAGAGTTCTTGCCGAAACGTAGATATCACCAGTTTGGTGATCGAACTCTACAAACGAGGGATGAAACTTTTAGTGATGAGGTTAAAAAGCTTATGTTTTACTAGTTTTTACAATCTCGAATAACCTAAAGTTCATCTCACAATAAAAATAAGTAGATAATACATGGTCCAAATTAGTTATGGACTAATGAATAAGACTCCAATGTCTCTCCATATATAACAAAGCCTTTGGATTGTTTATACATACATTTGTATTTTACTTAGTCAACTGTTGTATTGACCCAAATGATTAGATTATTTAAGTAAAGATTTCTTTCGCTTGCGACTATTTCTATCTTAAGATCATTTCGAGTATTTATTATATTGACCCAAATGTTACATTACGTCCCAGTCATCTAAATATCAATTGAGTTCAACATTTTCCAAGGAAATTAATAATTGTTCTTTGTGAAACTAAATATCGTTGGTATGACTTTTAGTCGATACCTTATCATTTATTGCGAGACTAGAGACATAGGAAACGACGTGTTTATCACAAGCGTGGAAAAAAAGCTCTAGCAACAACAAAACAAGAAAGAGGTTCAGCACAAGTCCTGCCTCTATCAAATAATTTGTGTTCTTTTCAGCCAAAAACATTTCACTAAAAGAAGTGAAAAATCACTCTAGAATAGTGAATCCAACCAAATTCTATTTTACTTTTCCCACCAGTATAATCTACTAAAATATATATCAATCTTGGTTTTAGATTAGCAGATTTTGATCTGTACCCTTAATCAGGAGATCAGCGTAGGGTATGTAGAGTTTTCAGCAATCCGATCCGGAATTTTGTCCATAAAAGTTGAAATAAATAGAACGGATGTTGTCCATATTAATGATTTTCCATCTGACGACGGCGCGTTATATAACTTTCTAGTGTAAGCGCGTGAATAAACTAAAAAAGAAAGAGACTAAAATTCACTAAAGAGACCAATACAATTTTTTCTTACCGAACCAAACACAAAAACTTGTTAAAGCAAATAGTACACACAATCTCTCTCTCTCTCTCTCTCACAATGGAGAATTCGCCGAGACACAGAGATGCTCCAACGAATCCGATCCCATCTCCCCGACGCCACCACAACACCAGCAGTAGCAGCAGCACCGAAAGCAACAAGCCACCCACAACTCCAACCCGAAACCTAACCCCAAGATCCGAATCCGGAAACCCGTACCCGACAACTTTCGTCCAAGCCGACACTTCCTCCTTCAAACAAGTCGTCCAGATGCTAACCGGATCATCAGACAGACCCAAACACCACGGATCCTCTCTTAAACCCGACCCGAGACCCTCTCCTTCCCAATTCTCAATCCCACCAATCAAAGCCGTCCCCAACAAGAAACAGTCCTCTTCTCCTTCTTCTTCAGGGTTCCGTCTCTACGAGCGTCGTAACTCGATGAAGAACCTCAAAATCAACCCGTTAAACCCGGTTTTCAACCCGGTTAACTCCGCTTTCTCGCCCCGGAAACCCGAGATCCTCTCTCCGAGCATCCTCGACTTCCCGTCTCTCGTGCTCAGCCCCGTCACTCCTCTCGTACCCGACCCGTTTGTTCGATCCGGGTCGTCGGATCAGAGCCCACCCAACGATGTGGAAGAGAAGGCGATGAAAGAGAGAGGCTTTTATTTGCATCCGTCTCCGTCTTCGGCGACAACTCCGATGGATTCTGAGCCTCGTCTTCTTCCTCTGTTTCCGGTGACTTCTCCTCGACTCTCAGATTCTTCTTCTACAGCTTCATGAAAAAAAAAAACCTAATTTTTTTTTGTGATCTTATTATATACGAGGGAAAGTGTAACGCTCAGGATTATTATCGCCTTCAATTGTATTAATATATCTCTATGGTTTTATTGATTTGAATGCTCATTTTTTTAAATTGTGTACTTCGTTTTTGATGAGTTTATTCTCCATATTTACAGTTACTGGGAATCATGATTAAGAAAATTTGAATGAGTAGAATATAAAAATAGACTAGTGGAAAAATGTTGCTTTGCAATTTGTTCTTATTTTTAAAAATTTACCGTAAATAGTGAACTTTTTACTGCAATGGAAAAAATGTATTATTCAACTGTATATATATGTTGTTTTCTAAAATAAATACACACAACCAGTTACTTCATCCAAACTTTTTCGGTAGACGTGATGAAGAGAGTATTACATGGGCAAGGTATCTTGATAATTATTTTATTTTATTTCCTTTGTTTTTGTTCTTTGATTTCATTTTCAGGATTTGATAGGGTTTTGAGATATAAACCATTTACCAATAGTTTTTCAAACCATCTTGTACGGTAATTTTTGTGTTATAGGTCTACCCCGTTTGGTTACAGTTTGATACATTAGAGTACAATATAATTTGGTCACTGTTTGGATATGATATGCTGGGTCAAAAAATATGGTTAAATCTCATTTTCAAGTATAGCTGAAAGCCTGAAAGTGGACAAAGGCATAGATTGGGAGGTAATGGGCATATACAAAAGGGTATGGCCCCATCTTGGTCAAATGTTTAGGTTTAGAAGAAAAAGAGTGGAAAAATAATTAGGAATGTTGAAACTTTTAAATTTCGGTTTTAATTGCTTGCTTATATAAGACGTGGTCTACCGAAGCAATTAATATTTTATATTGAAATGGTCTTTAGATCAAGTTAAATTAAGCTTGACTCAATCTCACATAAGGTGGACCGGATCTACCTCTTTCTTTCTCTCTTTAAAAGGTTGAAAATTCTCATGTGAAGAGAGTTGATGTTCGGGCCCACTTCCACTATTAGTGGTGCCACTCAGAGCGCGATTGTGGTTTACCCATTTACATTTTTTGTTTCTTTATACAGTATATATATATATATAAATATTTTAGAGTACCATGAAAGTTTAGGATGGTAGATACAGAATCTTTACATATCCGAAATCACCTTTGAAAATTCTGATGTAAATAATAGGCTATAGCACTTCGTACCAAGAACAGTTTGAATCAAGACACAAACTAACTAAGCTTACCTAGGCATTACAATTCAATCCGTTCTTTTGTGATGATGTTGTACCTTTTTTTTGGTCAAGATGATGGTGTACCTCAATTCCTTAAATATTACATTATCGATCAGGATTTGATTACAAATGACACTTATACTTAAAATGCGAATATATTATAAATATGTACTAGTGACAAAAGTGTGCATATCAATAATGTTTCAAAGTTAGGTTCTCATCTCAATTCAAAGTCTTCTTTGGTTCCTTTATTTTTCAATTAAATGACTTTGGAAAAAGACCATACGGTGCTGAATGTAGAAGTGCTGGTGGGTCTTGACGTCTTGTGACCAACTGACCATGATACTATACATTTCCTCAGACAACCAAACAAAATTTCTCATATATGTTTTAGCCATTTTTTTATCAACATATGTTTTAGTCTTTTAGACGTTTGAGTATGGTATATACGGCAACCAGAGGAGTCCTCAGAACACGTTATGGGCCTAGCATTAGACGTTTTCTAGGGGCTCTATACGTTCGTATGTAACTAATATTTTTTTATATATTTTATACACCTAAACAATCCGCTAACAAAAACTTTGACGTAAACCCAACTCCTATGTAATAACGCCAGCTAGTCAGCTTTTGGAGATGTTTAATTTTGTAAGTGTTGCCGTTGCGTGTGGATGTAAACTATTTTCAACTCAAGTTTACTTGCAAATAAACAATAACTGAAGTATTTTACCCTCATTTTAATCATGTTTTAACCGTAAACACTTCTCCTAAACATGAAGGTGGAGTTAGGTTTGGGCTTTGATAGGCTTTCTATCGAAAAACAACTTTGACTTGAGATCCCAACTGAACCACCAAACTATTTTTCCTAACCATTGCATTTTTTCATTCTTGTCACGTCATTGCGATAAAACCACCTGTTTTGATATGTGATCATAATTCATAGAAACAATTGACTCGCAAGAATGTATGAGTTGTCATTCATGATTTCAACGTTTCAACAATCGTATTCTCAGTTTAGAAATTTAACCATGAAGCCATCGTATTTCTCATCAACCCAAGCTTATCTAGAACATTTTGTTTCTAAGTTGCTAACATAAGAAATAAGTTTTTTTTTTCATTCACTAGTCTTATCGAGTTGGATCCCTAAACTAACAAAACTGAATTAAATAACCAAACAATTGCTGCGTTTGTTTCCAGATAAATCACAAAAGGAGAGATAAAAGAAGAAAAGAGGTTCCAACTTGGGCCCTCATTTAAAAACAAATGCTTAATTGTACTAAGAACATCATATGATGTATATAATAGACAAACGGAACTTAAATATATGAACGAAACGAAACACAAGGACAACAACAACAAAGGAAAAAAGGCGATATATAAATGAATCAAAAGCTTATATGCATCATGATGAAATAAAGAAACAAAAAAGAACAAAAGTAAATATAAAATGAATCAAACGTATAACATATGGTACGTTAAGAAAGAAAATTATTAGCGATCAAGAATGAGGAATGAATGAAGATCGAACCGTGTTGAATCAAATCCTCCTCTCTATCATTCTGTTTCTTATTTCGCGTACCTATAGCAATGCGTGATCGCACTGCATCCACGCCTGTAAGGATTGTTCCTTCTCCTCTTCTTGCAATCATAGTAAGATCGGCCACGTCTATTGCAAGGCACATTGTTCTTTTTGAGAGCATCGTATCCAATGTAACGACGTCCTCTAGCAAGCTGACGACGGTTTGTCTCTGAATCCATTAGAGACTCGAGTTCATCGTCGTCTCCGATGCAACCTTGCCCGTTGATGCAAGATTTAGTTAATGGATAGGTTGCATTTACAGATTTAGCTACCATAGCTAAAACCAAGAGGCCAAAGATGAATAACAATTTGACACCACCCATTTTGTATTTTTTTCTTTGTATAGATGAGTTATATTATTACTCTTGTGCTTGAGTTTTTTGGTATCTTCTACGCCCTTCCTTGTGAAAGGAGAGGGAGAAATAGAAGTATGAGAGATTGTGCAGAAGAACAAACTGAAAGGTTGGTTTTGTTGAGGATAAAGAAGGGTTATTTTGTGGTGGTTAATTCTGTTACTTTGAGGGTTTTAACCTCTTTTTCAGGTCTTATTTTGTCCATTTTTTCCGCTCTGTGGTTAGGTCTACATTTGCTAAGTTATATTTGGCTCTCCTCTTTGTTCGGCTAGCTAGCTTTGTTTTGTTATATTAATCAAATGCTCAAATTAGCATCTAAACGTTTATCATCAGTATTGTAACCATTTTCAAAAAGCTTAATAGTGCGCAGGATAACGTGTGGATCAATTGAATCCTAGTTCCAGAAAATGTACGGATCAAATATAGGATCTAACAGCATCTGTAGTAAAATCTCTCAACTAGAATTTTTTCAATACTAACAATATTTTAATAGCTGAAAAAACCTATATCTTTATCGTTGCCATTTAATCATGTTTGAAGCTCTACCATTAATCTGCCATTTTGTATCATTGCCATTAGCTTACCAATTTTTAAGAGTAATGCTGGTATTATGAAATAATAGAACTAGTTCCAACTAATTCTTGTAAAAAAAAAACTCATAATGATTTGGGACTAATTTTGTCAATTTAATATCAGTATAAATAATAAGTGAGATTGGCAAAGCGAAAACAAAACATATGCTGCTCCAGATTTTTAGACTAACCACAATTTATAGTTTTTGTTAAGCTTTTATAAGGTTCTATTGTGATTTAGATCGTTTTCCCGACAATCTAATCTTATTCTAAGGACCACACTACGTAATTTTTGATCTTAATCACATAAATAAAATCTTTTAAACCGGCGGATCACTTGAATTCTTAATATCTTTACATATATACTGAATTTAACGTTCAACACTATTATATTGTGTTGAATAATAACTAGAGCAAAAAAAATAAATAAAATAGTTAAGCGATTTCCACTTGATTGGCATAACATCAACGAAACAAAAGTGGATTATTTTCTCATTCGAAATTTCCGGCTATGACAACCAGTCCCAGCCATAGGGTTTTTGAATGGAATATAGAACAAATGCAATTCTTATAAGATGTATATTGAATTGTATATTTTTGCCATTCACCTTAAAATATGCAGAAAAATATATTAAAATAATAAATAAACTCCATGCAGATTAATGCTAGTGCTATATTATTTGATCTACAATGAAGAAGAAAAAATGGCTGGATAATTGATTTTTATGCAGATTATTAATATGTATTTATCCTGTTTGATATGTATTTTTTGCGTATGCGTTGCATTCAGAGCCTATAATGTGACAGATAATACAAAGAAATGGAAAAGTTAAAAAATAATAAGTAAAATAAAAAATAAAAAATACAAGGAAATGGAACATTTTCAAATGTCTCTTGATAGTTTCGACGACTTACTTTGCAGTTTGTACGTAGACACCATCATGAGGTGCTTTTGAATAATGTAAAGTTGTAAACTGACCATTTATGTTAATAACTCTAACTATAAGTAAGAAACTAGATTCTAACCCGCCCTTTAAAGGGCGGGTATATTTTTGTTTTAATTAAATTCTCATATTTGTATTTTTTATGATTATATTTGTATTTGTTTTTGTAATTATATATGTGTAAATCTTAATCAAAATATATTTTATTAAATAATAGCAATTATGAAAATTGATCCAATATACGCTAGGTTAAGGTTGGGTTGCCGGTCGAACCCGCCAACCCGCGAGTTTCAATTTTGTTTTGGTCAAAAAATATGATCCGCATAACCCGCAAACATATAATTTGTACCAGCACAAGCCCTATTTAATTTTTCGGTTATCAGCGAATTATAATTTTTTTTCTAAAAAATATTTATTTTAATTATTATAAAAATATAAAAACATATTTATAATATATTTTAAACATTTTAACTATGAGAGAAAAAGATTATCAAGTTGAGAAGAATAAAACATTTAATCTGGATGAAATGAATAAACATGCACTCGATTTCTTTTGCTACACTCCAAACCCAAAGAGTAAATTTAAGAAGAAGATGAAACAATAGAAACAGGAAAAACAAAAACAAAAAAAAATTTGTTGATTGAAAATTATATAGAAATGAAACGGTTTGACAGTAGGAGATGATAATTCAGTTTTGAACATGGTAGTGAGAAAATCTAGGGATTTAATATTTTACATTTCATAAAATTAGGATCGTAAGAACTTTTTCTGTATTTATTTGCATCTTTATTTAATTTCTGTTTAATACTTGATTAATTAAAAAAATATATCGATGCAGTTACGTGATTAATGGTTTTGATTTTAGCAATTATCATAATACAAAAATATACATATAAAAATGGTGGACACAACATATATCAATCGGTAATACTTGTGTTTTAATAGAATTGATTTAGATTCTGACCCGTTCCTAAAGGCATGTATATTTTTTGTTTTACATTTTTTTTAGAAATTTAATTTTTTATATTTTTGTTTTTAGTCATATTTGTGATTTTAGTCATATTTGTGATTTTCTTGGTATACTATTTCCCTTAAATTATTAATAAGAGGTTCTAATCTATTCTATTAAAATATTTGGACCACACCTATATCTATAAAAAAATAAAATTATAATATGATTATAAAAAATCTGAAACATAAAATTAAAATTTTCAGAAAAAAATTAAACAAAAAGCATATCCACCTTTTGAAAAGGCGGGTCATAATCTAGTAATAATATTAAATAGGAATACTAATTTACTTTTTTATTACTAACTTATTATATATTTATATTTTTAAGATTTAAAATTTAATTTTAAAATATTTTGAGCACAGAAAATTCTTACATTTGCACTGAACAGGCAAGCTATTATATGTTGATAAAATAATTATTTTAAATAATCGAATTTTTATGTACATATTAGTTGACCATGTGTAGATATTTATTATCAGATGCTCAATACATTTTATAATTGTCGAGTACTATATGTGTATGATATGAAAGTGGTTGCGAGAATATTGGCACTAAGGGGAAGTTACAAAATTCAATATTATTAATCTATTCAAAATTATTTCCTTAACTAAAACAAATAAATAGTTGGACATAACCTTACATCAATTGATCATACTGCAGAATTAATAGAATAGACTAGATTTTCACCCGCCCTTAAAAGGGCGGGATTATTTCCGAATATAAATTTTTATTTTTGATTGTGTATATACTTTAAATGTCACGCATGAAATGTTATATTCAGTATTCTGTAACTCGGTCCAGACCCGCGGTTAAATCGATAAATTGATGACTCTATATGTAATTTAGTTAAACTCGTTATTTAAAAGTTTTATTAAAGTCGCAAATTTATTGTAATCATTTATATTGGTAAAATTTATTTTATATTATATTTTTTGTCAGCATTATTATACAAATTAACTATTGTCATTCAACCCGCCGTATAATTGATAAATAATTAAAAAAAAAATAAAATATTAAATATAAATATATGTATTAACTTATGAAATGATTTATTAGTTTATATATCTTCAAATAAAAAATGAATTAAAAATCATTTGTAACTACAGTTAGTTATTAATTCTGACTTTTATTACTAAAAGTAAATATTAAAAAGAAATGTGTATTTACATTTCAAATAAAATATATTAAAAGAGTGAAACTGGTCTAATATGGTATATTATTAATGAGTAACATTTTATTACAAATATAGAAAGTAAGACAAAAAAATTGTTAAATCTAATAAAAATGTGCAATAATTTGTATTAGAGCTTTTCAGAATATAAATATCACTGAGTGAAAACTTGAATAAGAGTACTATCAAAGTTTAAGAATCATTTTAATATTTCGTTCTGTACTATATATAAGTTATACTAACTAAAGCATTTTCATATTTACATCTTGTATTTTTTTTTTTGAGGTGGCGGTAATCTCCATTGTCAAAAAAATAATAATTAAAAACAATAAGGCCTATATGAAACATTGAAGGATGAATTTCATATTGTTTAATCATTAATATATAGGTCTGATATTAAACCACATGCGATGTATAATACTATTAGTCTATTAAATGATATGAATCGATGTTTATTTGATGTGTTATTATACTATTAAATGTATATGAATCTTATGGGAACATAAGTTGAATGTTATGGTAGTCAACATACTTAGAAAAAAGTATTTATTTAGGGGATCCCTTTATTTAATGTGTTATACCATTAAATATATGTAAATCGTGAATGTCCGTAAATCGTAACAGCATTAATGTTACCGCATAGTTAGGAATAATTAGAGAAATATGAGGTATGATCAAATTATTAGTAGTTAATAAGAGTCCATTATTAGTAGAAGTCAACAAAAATAAACGCAAATGTATCGATTGTCAAATATCACATCAATCACCAAAGATATTTCCTCTCTTTAATTATTTTGATTAAAAATTATAAAGAGAAGTTGTGCTGGTGTATTTCCCTGATGGGTATTGTTCCATACTGTAGATTATGAATTGTGGAAATTGCATGTATCTGCTGGTCAGATTTCCACGACCAATTTTTTTTTTTTTGTTACAGTCATGTATGATAGTCTAAACTATTAGATATTAAAAGATGAGAGAAAATGTTTTTTCAACGAAATCTTCACCTAAATCTTAATTTTATATTAGACAAGTTTAGTTAAAAATTGAACAAATCACAATATTTGTCACTACAGTAAACATCACCTCAAAAATGACGTGTCTCGTTTGTTATAAATGGGACCCACTGAAATTTTAAACAAAGACAAACTATGCACTCAATTTAGGGTTTAGGGTCTACAGTATACTTTCCATCCGTTTAGATTTAAATGTCGTTACAAAATAAAACTTCCGTGAAATGCATAACGCTTTATAAGTTCAATATAATTTTTATTGATTAATTTATTTTACCCTTAACTAAATTAAAAACAGTAAATACTATAAAATTTCAATAGTAATATAAAATTAAAATCAAATATTTTAACTATTTTCTATTTTTTGTGTGAAAATCTAAGGACATTTAATTTAAAATAATTTAAAACAAAGATAGTATTATTTTTCTTTGAGTATTTATAATGTAGCGAAGACCTTGTTTTAATAGCGATATCATCTGTATTTGTGTCATCATAGTGTTGAAGCTAGTATTATACAATCTAAAGTCCACAGTTTCAACTTTGATTCAAACTGGAAAAGAAAAGTAAAATTGGATTTCAGACTCGCGTAATTATCATTTTTGAAAGTTGGAAACCAATGGTCATGGATAAAACTTAATTAATTTAACAAAAATAGGATAAGACAATAGTTTTTTTTTTTTTTTGGAAAAACATGTGAACCCCCAAGTGACCCTTTAATGCAGATGCTCCAAGTTACAAAAATAAAATAAAAATAAAAATTAACCAGCAGTCTTCAAAAACATACTGCAAAGTCTGATATTAGCTAAAGTCAGCATAACTAAAATATAGGAAAATGTTTCTTCAACGTCAAGGAATATATAAAAGCGGGTAACTTTCCTCCGGACTTTCTGTTAAATTAGTTAATTTATTAGCAAGTTAATCACTGAAGAAAAAATATTTTACAATGGAGAAAAAAAAAGAGAGAAACAAATCAAACTGTTAGGGGCACTTAGAAGAACAGTGGAATAATGGATTAGATATGTATCCACTTCATCATCATCATCATCATCAGCCACCTTTCTGATTTGTCTGTTTCACAACTGACCAATCCATCTCCCAAAGTCGTCTCTCTCTTTCTCTTTCCTCCATGTGATACACTTCTCTTGGCTTCTTCTGGTAAAGTCCTCTTCTTATTTGTCTCTTCGTTTTCCATCTAAAGATTCACTCTCTCCTCCAAGTTTCTTCCCCTCTCTGCTCTGCTTCTGTGACCTCTCTTAAGCTGATCTGATGTGTGTTCTTCTTTCTCTTTGATGCTTCTGTCTCTGTAATTCTCTAACTACTTTAGAGATTTTTATCATCTGGGTTTCATTAAACTCACTCAAAGCTTGTGAGTCGTGACTTTGAGCTTTATAACCAGTTTCAACTCTTGTAGACCAAACACTCATGAGAAGTTCTTGATCTTTGTTAGTTTTCAAATATTTGTCTGATTCCAGAGAAGATGGAAGCTTCTACTAGAAAATCACCCAAGAGTAATGCAAATTCAGCTCATCAGAAACAGAATCCTAATGTTCTTGTAGAGGTAACTAAAACCACCTTGTTTACTTGAAGAATCTTACTGTTAAACAACACAACTAATGATGTTTTTTTTTCTCTCTCTAGGTGAACAACATAGAGAAACAGCTATGGACATTAATCCACTCAAAAGGCATATTACATCCAGATGTTTCAGAACTATACGCTAAATCAAGTTCCACCTACGAGCAAATCTTTAAAAGCAATCTCAAACAAGAAGTGCTTCAAGAAGTTGAGTTCTGTCTCTGGAAACTTCACTATAAACACATAGACGAGTTCCGTAAAGGCGTCAAGACAGATGATCCTGCCAAGCGAGGCACTCATACGAAAGCATTCAAGATGTTTCTCTTAAGAGCGGTTGACTCTTATAAGAATCTGATCTCCAAAGTTGAGAAATCTGGATTCTTATCCCATCGTTTCTATATCTGTCTTGGAGATCTTGAAAGGTACAAAGAACAGTATCTGAAAACACATGAGCATCCTAATTGGTCAACTGCAGCTACATACTATCGTGAAGCTGCAAAATCTTGGCCTGGTAGTGGCAATCCTCATAACCAGGTAAACTTAATTAGTCTTTATTTATTTATTTATTATTATTTGCATTTGCATTTGAAGTGTTTTTTTTTTTGGTTTTGTGTAGCTAGCTGTGTTGGCTACTTATGTTGGTGATGAGTTCTTGGCTCTGTACCATTGTGTGAGAAGCTTAGCTGTAAAAGAACCTTTCCCTGGTGCTTCCAACAATCTTCTTCTGTTGTTTGAGAAGGTGAATTGATTCACTCATACTCCTCTATTACCTCTAGTTTATGATTATGTTTTGCCTTAACATCATACTTTGCTTTTTAACTACTGCAGAACAGGTCTTCTCAGTTGCAGTCTCTCTCTACCGATGCAGAGTTTAACTTCTTAAACCCATCAGAGAGGAATGTTACTCTGAAGGACTCAATGACTGGAACTGACTTATGGTCACTGGTGGTTCGAACTATTAGCTTCTTTTACCTTAAATCCAGGTCAGCTTGGACAACATTTTCTCTTTTTTACAAGCTGTTCTTGTCTTAAACCTTTCTGGTTTGTTCCAGTTTTGATGACTTCGATTGCACGTTTGCATCAACTATGAGAGAAATGGATGCAGCGTTTGCAGCAGATGATAGGAACCTAGAAGCCATGTTGGAGTCATATCAAGTCATGGACTCAACGAGAAAGGGACCTTATAGAATCCTCCAACTTGTTGCGGTTTTCATCTTCATCTTCCACGGTTCATCCGAGTTTAACGAATCAGACAAGGCTAAAGAGGAAGTAAAGCTAACAAACTTAGCCTTGACGATGGCGTTCATCGTCATGGGGAGAGTTGTTGAGAGATGTTTGAAGTCAAGTCCCTTGGATTCCTGCCCTCTCTTACCTGCTCTACTTGTGTTTCTAGACTACTCACCCTTTCTGCTTGAAAAGACAGAAGAAGGAGAATACAGGTTTGATGAGAAGAGTGAGATTGCAATATCATACTTCTTTGGCAAACTTGTTGATCTCTTGAACCAGTTAAAGGTGGAAGGCCAAAACTGTTGTGCTCTTTGGGAGGATCATGAACTGAGGTCCTTGTCTCCTCTGGCTCCTATACATCTGCTTCTAGATTTCTCAAGTCATATGGATCTGAGAGAGGGTTTTGATAGAGGGAAAGAGATTCGTCTTCAACGGATTTTAAATTCCGCTATTAGGTTCTCAAGTAGACGAAAGAAGAGTACTCAAAAGTGGTTATTCCTTGACAAGCAAGGGACTTGGTCCTACTCAAATGAAGAGGGAAGTAACAGAACATGTGTTGAGAGTGAGAGTGAAAGATCTGTGCCTGCAGAAGAGGAAGAAGTCATTCTTCTCAAGCCGCTTGTAAGGAGTCAATCTGCTCCAATCTATTCTTCTTGCATTGCAACAAAGCCGCTCAGCTCGGATAACAAAACTTTACCTGATGAAAGCATAAGACGTGCCTCATCACTCATTGTGAACCACCATAGCACACATGAGACTAACTTCAGCTTCACGCAAGGTCTTAAGAACACGGAACCGCAGCTAGAAGAAGGCACAGTCTCAGGAAGACCTCCATCACTAAGCGGGTGGGTGGTTGACAAGAAGGAAGAGAATGGAGGAGTAAGTAATCCAAAAGGGTTAAGCAGTATTGATGAGACAAGTCCTGTCACATCCTTTGATAGTCTCTCAACTTCTTTATATTCACCTCCTACTCCATCTGCTCCATTACTTCCTGAAGACGCTTCTTGGTTTCATAATGGAGTTAGTACGCAAGCAGAGACAGAGAGCTCCAGTTTCATAAATTCATACACAAACCCGCCACTTGTTGGGATGTCTTCTTCTGAGTGGTTACGCAGGTACAGACAGAGTAGGAATGTTGGACCAGCCTATTCCTATCATCAAGCTCAGGGGACAGACAATCTGAGGAACTTCTTGGCTCATGGGTCTTCCAAGTTCAGTCTCTTAGCAATGTACGGTACACCAAATGATCAATCGATGATCACTTCTGAAAACTCATTGTTTCATCCTCACCTTTACAATGAAACTAGAGGAGAGAAGCTCTGCAACGGTCTAGAAAGTACAAGAAACGCTTATGGATTCAGTGATGATCCTGGACCGTTTCTTCGGTACTTGAGAGAGAAAGAGTGGCTGAATGAGAATGGTGAGAGGTTAAGAGAAGGTTGTAAGTGAGTGACTTGCAAGAAACTGTCTCAAGTTGGCAAAGTTGTAACAAACCTGTAGTTTCCTTGTGTTGCAAATCTTTTCAAGAAAATGAAAGCAAAAGTTTGGTTGTACACAAACAAACAAACAAAGAAACCTTTAAATCCATCAACTTCTTCTTCTTTTTTTCTTGAGGAATGAATCGAATTAGATCAGCATTGAAACACATCGGTGTGTCCAGTAATAATCATGATCTTACAACGTAGGAGGAGGAATGAACTAAGCTTCCAAGAAGCAGAACAAATAAAGTGAAACCAGCAAAAGGAAGTAATGTTGAGCAAACCAAATCCTGATCAAGATGCATCTTGATATTTGCTGCAATTCATCATTCTCCAAAATGTCGAGATTTTATTTCTAACATTCTTCTCAATGTATATAGCCTTCTGTGGAGCAGTATTCTGTTGCTATATTGAGTGCATAGAAAGGTTGGGAACGTACCAAACAGGAAACAGAGTGATTTTTACTATGAATTGTCCACCAGAATGTCCATGATATTGCTCCAACTAGCGCTGTTTAATCTTATCTGACCCACGATGAAGTGCAGCGACGAGTGATATCTATACTCCCACCGTGTTGTTGCACTCGGAAAACACTACTAGAGAAGCCTTGTTTGTTTGAGGGAATATATTGGGTACTGAATTTAGACGTCGTTATGGACTTGTTAGCTACCGTATATACAATAGTGGTGTCTTTCCAAATCACACCGAGACTCTTGTGTGTTTCTAAAGCAGTGCCTTCGTAGCTACCGTAATTCTCTTCTTTGTTTCTTTTCAAAATTTTATATATCGTCGCTATAAGAAAAGAGTTATTTGTAAAATTTTACAAAAAATATTTACAAATGTGAAAAGTTTTCTATAGTAATTATTTGTAATACGAAAAAATAATTATTTGTAATATATATTTGTCAATATATTATTATATATCGTGCCGTCTACGTTATTATATATATACGAAGTTTATATACATTCGACTGAACCCTAAATATAATTGATTCTAGTAAAAGGGGGAATACAACTCTGGAAAGAGAGAAGAAAGTAATGTTGAGGAATCAGCCAGAGAGATCCAGAGATGATAGATCACGACCAAACCATATCCCTCTTGATCTAACCTTAGAGATACTCTCAAGACTTCCTGCCAAATCAATCGTGAGATATCAATGTGTCTCGAAGCTGTGGTCTTCTCTCATCACACTTCCGAGTCTTATCAACTCCTTCGAGTCTCGATCCTCATCACAGCCACCGCGTCTTCTGATCACCGTCACACTGCAAGGGAAGAAGCACTTCGTTTTGTCGTTTCCTCAAAACCAGAACCCTGAAGGGTCTGATTCTCCGGTGTACAGTTATCATATGAAAAACCTTTTTTATGATAGGCATATGCGAGATAGCGTCCATGGTTTGATTTTATTATATGGATTACAGATTTGGAACCCAAGCTTGCGTCGGATTTTAACCTTACCACATCCCCGAGAGCACATCCCCATCCCCATCTCGCTTCGTGATCGTAGTTCTTATTTATGTTACGATCCATTGGAGGGTAAACACAAAGTAGTGTGCTTATATTATGGAACTAATTCTGTAACGCCTATGATTCTTACATTGGGAGCTCAAGAAACATGGAGAATAATACCCAAAGAACTTTGCCCTATGCATTCCTTAACTTACGAAGGATATGGGCGGTGCTTCAATGGGATTCTGTATTATGAAGCTAGGGTTGATGATAAATATATAATAATGAGCTTTGATGTCAAATCTGAAAGCTTCAGTCCTATACATTTTCCAGCCAACTATTTTTTTCGATGGTCATCGCATACTATGATACCTTATGAGGGAAGGGTAGCCTTAGTTACTGGTGACTTTCCATGTGGTGATGGTGCACTATATATTTTGAAAGATGCACATGGACACGAATGGACGCGTCAATGCTTGCCTCGTCTACGTTTGAAGAGAGAGTGGAGTATATATATGCAATTCAAGGGTGTTACTGATGCTGGTGAGTTTATTTTTACACCAAGAAGTTTTGTTGATTCGTTTTATATTCTATATTACGATCCAAGGAGCAACAGTACTAGAGAAGCCTTCTTTGAAGGATTTATGGGTAATAAATTTAGACGCAGTGGTCGTGGAGTTCCTAACGACCGAACAGACTGTTTGGGTGTTTTCGCAAATCACATAGAGAGTCTGGTGTCTTTGTAGTTCTCCGCCTTCTCTCGCTCAATGCTCTTCAATGTTATTGTTTTCGACTTTGTGATTTTTTTTTTCAATAGAAAACATTGTTACAATAGATCGTGTCATTGTTTAGAAGATCAAACACAAGAAAAAATGTCATTCTTTTTCCCTAGTTCCTCGATGCAAACCAAGCCTCCATTGCACCAATTGATATTTGCTGCAATTCATTCTCCAAAATGTTGAGATTCTATTTCTAACATTCTTTTCAATGAACTCAGCCATCTGTGGAGCATTAATTCTATTGCTCACACCATGCTTCCGACAATTTTTTCCCACCATATATATTAAGTGGATAGGAAGTTGGTAAACATATATACCGAAGAGACAACAAAGTGATTTGTCATATTAAAAAAAAAACAAAGTGATTTGTCCACCATGATATTGCTCCAACTTGCGTGTAATTAATCTACATACTCCTTCCGTGTCTGCACTCGAAAAAGACTACCAGAGAAGCGTTGTTTGAGGGAATATAGGTCGTGAATGTTAGACGTCGTTATGGATGTTGTTACTTTCTCTATAAATTGTTTCGATATGGTATCTTCAATGGGTAGTCCATAATGCTTGTTTATATCTTTGCAATATCTCCCCATAACCGATGCTTGTTTTCTTTCTGCTTCCACAAGCCAAAGAAAGAAAATAAAACAAGAAGAGGGAACCAAACAAAAAAGCCTATTGTCTACTACCAAGAGAAACTGGATTATTCTTGTTGGCACTAATCCAATCCAATCCTCCTATATTCTCTTGGTCGCTATACTACTGAATGTTGTTGTTGCTTTGTGTCTGCGTGTGAGTAACTAGAGATAGGGTAACTTGGTGCTTGATCATTTGGTTTTATCAGTAGGTGCCAAGTTTAAATCCTGCCTTAAAAGATGCCTAAAGACTCCATCTTATCCACAACAAATTCCTGTCACTTGTTCAGATCATCGAAACCCTAGAGTACCATAAACGTTTCCGTAAAACTGAGACATACCAGTTGAGGAGGACGAAGAGCAGTGTTTTTAAAACCGGACCGGCGAGCGAACCGGAAATATTTTGGGTCACGGGTCATTGTGGTTCGACCTGGTTCGACCGGGGTCGATTAGATTAAACTGAATTTATTATTTTATAAATATTATATATATTTTTTTTCAAAAAATAGTCATAATGTTTAGAAAACTTTCAAAAAAAAACAAATTGAAATGTGATAAAAATAAAAAAAAAATTAATAGTTCAAATCTAAAGTCAATAGAAAAAAAAACATTTAAATTTTATTCTCCAAACTTTGTCCTTCTAAATCTTCATCACCTATAAAAGTTATATACACATTAGTTATAAAACTCTATTTTGGTTGCAATCTGTGACAAACAAAATAGTATATATGTTAAAAAGGGAGAAAAAAATAATTATTTTATTAACAAAATTTTGATTTTTATACGAACCAGGGTTTCGTCGGTTCGTTGGGTCACTCGGTTCCCGGGTTTTTAGCGGTTCAACATGGGTTTTTAACCGGTTCAACTTTAGTTGGGTTTTGACATTAAACCAACCCGGATAGGTGTCCGGTTCGCGGTTGAACCCGGTCTGACCGCCGGTCCGGTCCGGGTTTAACAACACTGACGAAGAGAGAAGATGCGATTACGATGAGGAAGCCAACATGAACAAGCAACATGGATTGGCTACTAGTGAAAGCTATGGAGAGCATGAAGGTGAGACAGAGACCCAGCATAAGAAACGCGAGTTTCATAGTGTTCCATGTCGGAGCCTGTAAAAAAAAAAAGATCTGATCTCCAATGTACATCATCTAAAACAAGGGTAAGAAGAAGAAAGATATACGGACATTGACGCCTGGAGCTAGAGCTCCGAAAAGAACAGCTTCCGTTGACGAAACCCCTGATCTCTCTGCTTCTTCTCCATCTTTCTTTCCCAAGAGCAAAACCTCTGTTTTTTTTCCCAAGGAAAGAGATAATTAGAACCGAGAATCTTAAACCGAGCGGTTTGTTCTGGTATATTGCTGTCTCTGTATTTGGACTTGTTGACATTAATCTCTTTTTTTTTCTTCATTTTTAAAATTTTCTATGTTTTATAATACAATATCTCTATACTATCTTCAAATATATGAATGATGTAGAACTTACCTATTGATAGTTGCAGTTTTTAAAATAAAAAACTAAATACATCTAATCTTAGATGTCGCTTAGAGAAATTTAATTCACTTCAAAAAGAATTGTATGCATTTAGACAAAAAAAAAACTTATGGAATAAGAGTTCGATTTGAAATAAACTATAAATCATTTTTAAAGAAAAATACCACTATCAAAATTTCCTGGTAACAAAAAAAAACACTTATTGGGTGGGTAAACACTTATTGGGTGGGTTGACTTGCAAGTTGCAAACGTACATGGAATCCAACAATGATGGGCACGTCAAAGCTAAAGATAGCCCCAGCTAGGCAGCTACATGGTATGGTACGTTGCTTTGTTTAGCCGTCGGCTCAATCCTCTCATCAAATAGGGAGGCGTATGATGATAAGTGAAAATGGCAAATGTCTCGATTGTTTTTCAAAAGGAAAAAATGTCTTAATCAACCGGTGCATCATTCGTATAGTTGACTTTTGCTTGATAGACTATATCCCAACAGGCATGTGATCAATTCATCAAATACGCTTTATCGTATAAACTGAACGTTTATTTTTTTGATTATTCGAGAGAAAAGCTATATTAACACCAAAACCTTTTCTTTGGCAGTATTATAAAGAACCATATTATGTGTGTTAAAAAAATGAGAGCAACACTATGTTTATACTGAAAACGGATGTATTAAACACCCCCCACCCAATCCAAAAGAAAAAAACTGTCAAAGAATTTCGTATAATTAAATGCGACAGATGAGACTAATAATAATGAGAGGATTCATGGATGGCTGCTAGGTAGTGATTAAATAAATTTTCTAATTAATATTAAATCTTAGTTGTCACACATTCTGTAATGATGCAGTTACATGAGTGTTTGGACAATAATAATAGCCTATTATTTTATTTATTTTGTTCAACAATAATATTAGATGTACTTTTTCATATCCAGCAGTAACAAGTCGCCATGTGTCCTTTATAATCGTTCAAAATAAGTTATAGTATTAGAGAAAGACTTTCTTTTTTTATATAATCAAATTTCTATAGAACTGTAAACAAGTTATGTACAACGCACATCACTAATCTTCATTAATCATATTAAGGTTTTCCTTTTTTTTTTTTTTTCGCATACATACAGTTTTTTTCTTTTCACGCGGAATTATAATAGGGGTGGGCACTTCGGTTATTTTATCGGTTCGGTTCCGGTTCGGTTCGGTTTGGTTAATTCGGTTCAATGATTTATCCAACCAAAGTAAACCATAGTTAGTTCGGTTTGGATCGGTTTCGGTTCGGTTTGAACTCAGTTCGGTTTGAATTCGGTTCGGTTTTAAAACACAAACGCATGGTCATAAAATCATCGTGTTGACGATTATAAAAAACTAAATGACTAGATTCAATATAAAACCGAAAAAAACTTTTAGAAACACAAAACATATATAAGAGCACAATCAAATCAAAGTTAACTATAATAAATAGAAAATTAAAAAAACATCGTTAATAATACCTCTACAAAATAAACTATATAAACTAAATATAATGTAAAACTGAAAGAAAAACTTTAACAAATTATAAACATCAAACAAAAATTAACTAAAGTAAATAGAAAACTAAAAAAAAAATCCTTAATAAAATTAACAATAACTTTAGTCTTAGCATTTTAGTATATTGTATATTGCTAATATGCACATTGGTTATGGGTTCGGTTTAGTTTGGTTCGGTTCAACGTGGTTCGGTTCGGATCGGGTTCGGTTCGGTTGGTTCGGGTTGGGAAAATCTTAAACCTAACTGTTTGATAATAGACTTTGATTCGGTTCGAATCGGTTTCGGTTCGGTTGGTTCGGTTCGATCGGTTCGGTTCGGTTTTTTTGCCCACCCCTAAATTATAATACAACGATTTTTTTTTTTTTGGGGAAGAGTATCTATAAATAATTGATCCGTCGTCAAATTTTGACAGTATTTTTGTTTGTTTGTTTGTTAGAGCGTGGTGTTAGGGGTGACGAAAGAGTGACTTTTTGGCTTCTGATTTTTGAATCTTGTGAGGAATCAAAACCCCAATCACAAACCCTAGCTTCTCGATTCCTTCTTCTCCAATCCTCTTTCCATTCCATCGAAAGATTCTTCTGAATCGATTCTGTTCGAGCTCGATTCCGTAGATCAGATTGCAATCTGGACTCGATTTGGGTGAACTTGAACATCCAAGCTTAAACTCTTGAATCCTGAAATTGAGTTTTTGATTGGGAAGATTTGATGGAGTGATTAAAGGAGGGAGGGGAGAAGAGATGACTGGATTGGGCGTTCGATCCAGTAGCAATGGTTCCTTGGAGAAGATCAACGGCGTCGTTTTATCTATCCATACGACGACTACTGCTACCACTACCACGACGCGTACTAAACCATATAAAATGCACAAGGAGAGGGAAGGTCTCCTCCTCCCTTGGATCTGCAAATTCGCCGGCCGTAAGAAGGTCGGCATGTTGCTCCTCTTCTCCATCTCCGCCGTCGTCTTCCTCCGCATCCTTCTCGTCGGCAAAGGTATAACCAACTCCTTTTTGTTGTTTCTTAATTTTGAATTAAGTTTTATTATTCATATTGGTGATCGTAATTGCCACGTGTACTAGGAAACTAGAGTTTACTTCATAGTTATGAATCGAGATCATTGTACCTTTTTGCATTTTGTAAATCAGGTGAAGATGGTCAGGATGTTCAGGTTCCTCCCAGTCTTCATTTCAACGGCACTTCTGTTGTAAACCATTCCACCATGTTGTTACCAACTAATGAAGAGGAAAGAAGCATCAACAACATTCGAAATATATCTTTTCTCGGATTGAATGCCGTATCGTCTCCTCCTACTCCTCCTATGCATTTTCTTGGATACACGCTTCCTCAAGGACATCCTTGTAACAGTTTCACCTTGCCTCCCCCACCAGCCGACAGAAAAAGAACTGGGCCACGCCGTAAGTCTTTTACTTTCTTATGATCACTACTACAAGACTTTTGCTGTGTGATGATGGTGCTGAAAAAGGTCTGAGATTTTTACTGTCTTGGTTTGATTTTCAGCATGCCCGGTGTGTTACCTTCCAGTAGAAGAAGCAATTGCCTTGATGCCAAATGCTCCTTCGTTTTCCCCTCTTCTTAAGAACTTGACGTATATATATGAAGAACCGTTAAACAGAGACACGGAGTTTGGAGGGTCGGATTTTGGTGGTTATCCTACTTTAAGACATAGGAATGATTCTTTTGATATTAAAGATACAATGAGTGTACATTGTGGGTAAGTATTATCTTTGTTCCCCTTGTCTCTTTTTTTGTGTCTCATCTTAGTAACTTTCTCTTGTTTCAATCATGATTTTTTCAATCAGGTTTGTCAAAGGACCTCAACCTGGTCGAAATACAGGTTTTGACATTGATGAGGCTGATCTTCTTGAGATGAAGCAATGCCGTGGGGTTGTTGTTGCTTCGGCTGTATTTGGTAGTGATTCTCGTGATATTTTTTATCTTATTTTGTAATCGATCGCTCTAGTCATGTTGCCAAATTTTGTGTGTTTCTGATGAAGGTTCTCTCTCTTTCTTTCTCTTTGCAGATGCTTTTGATGATGTAAAAGCCCCACAAAATATCAGTAAATACTCGGAGGAAACAGTTTGCTTCTACATGTTTGTTGACGAAGAAACTGAATCAATTTTGAAGAGAGAACGAGGCCTTAACGGCAACAAGAAAGTAGGGATATGGAGAGTTGTTGTTGTTCATAATCTCCCTTATTCAGATGGAAGGCGCAACGGAAAGGTAAAAATTCACCTCTTTTATTTTTTTGTACTGACGAAGTTATGCATCTAGTTATTCAAAACTAGAACACGAACTCAGTGACGTGCTAGAGACAGTATGGTATCCACACTGCTGTAACAACAGCCTTTTTGCTTCAGATCAGGCTTGAAGTTGTTTACTATATGAAGGGAGAGCAAACAATTATTCCGTAGAAACCCAATAAAATCAGATTTGAGTGTGCACAACTTATCTCACTGCAGAGGCCACTTATATGCTGATACCTCGTTCTCTTTGTAGGTACCGAAGCTTCTTGTTCATAGGATGTTTCCAAATGCTCGCTATTCTTTATGGATTGATGGAAAACTTGAGCTTGTCGTCGATCCACATCAGATTCTGGAAAGGTAAAGTCTTATCATATATTATCCCTTTAAGATCAATACCAGGATATCCCTAGTGATATGATGTATGTATGTAGTGTTCCCAATATTGTATTGCAACCACCATCAATTGTAGTTGGCTATGCAGTTACTGAATAACATACATTCCTTTAATTATTTTAGTGATTTCTTATGATATGTATCTGTGCCGCAGCAATCTGACTTGACCTCTGTTTTCATCAGGTTCTTGTGGAGGAAAAATGCTACTTTTGCAATTTCTAAACATTACAAAAGATTTGATGTCTTAGTGGAAGCCGAAGCAAATAAAGCAGCTGGTAAATATGATAACGCCTCTATTGACTTTCAAGTGGAGTTTTACAAGAATGAAGGGTTAACTCCATATTCTGTTGCAAAGCTCCCAATCACAAGCGGTATGTCTCTCTTTTGGATTGTACTTATTTTCTTCTAACAATCCGCTTTCTGCATCAAAAAAGGTTAACTTGTAGGCAAATGTTGCAGACGTACCAGAGGGGTGTGTCATTTTAAGAGAGCATGTTCCCATAAGCAACCTCTTCACTTGTCTTTGGTTCAATGAAGTAGACCGGTTCACTTCTAGAGATCAAATCAGTTTCTCAACAGTAAGAGACAAGATTGCAGCAAAAACAAACTGGACAGTAAGCATGTTCCTTGACTGCGAGAGACGCAACTTTGTAGTTCAGGTAACTAACTTCTTCTTTCTTATGTTTTGACTTAAAGCCTAAACAAAAAGTAGTAACTAAAATCGAAAACAATCAAAATGCAGAGATATCATCGAGCAGAACAAGAGAGATATGCAAGGCAAAAACCACCAGTGCCTAAATTTTCTCCTCCACCGCCTTCACTGCCTACTACTACACCAGTTCTAATCAGCAGCGATTTGCCTAGGAAAGCCTCGAGTGGAAGAGCGGTTAGCAGAACGCCGCCTAGAAGGCGTGGAAGACGGTCTGGTTCAAGAGGGCACAGGAAAGCTAATCTGCCTGTACGATGATTACCAGATTCAGCTTAGGACTGAAAGAAACAAAGCCCCTTTGCAAAGAGTTTGGGTTTCTTCTTCTTCTTCAGGGTCACTTTATTGATTCAAATTTTACCACACAGTATGTTCCTTTTTTTTTGTTTTTTTCCTCCATTGATTCAAAGGATTCAAAATCATTTTTTCAATGTATATATATATTATACACAGACATTTTTGTACTTGGATGATAAATTATAGTTTCGAATTTTTGAAGAAAGGCTGTCTTAGTTAACTTCAAGTGTCTTGCGTCTTCTTTTTTGTAGGGTTTTGTCTCTCGAGTAATAATAGTCTTCCCCGAAAGTAAAAGTACAACTAACTTGCCGACAATAGTGCAAGTTTCAGTGATTGTTGGTCCCGTCCCAAACGTTTTTATCATATCACATGTCTATACGAACGTAAACCATACATGATACATTATGATCCACCCTATTTATATAATCTGATATAAAAGTTTAAGGCTTCAGCTTATTGATCACTATCCAACAAATTATGTATAATTGTATTATATAAATATGTGAAATTATATAGGACTATAGACTGTTTGGAGGCTCTATGTAAATTTTTTTTGTTCTATGTAAAGTTTAAATCAAGCGTACTTGTGTTATAACTTGCTTTTGCAAAATTTAGATTCTATCTTATTAAAACAGAAACATTACAACTTATTCTAGGTGAATTTTAAAGTTTGATCTTATATAATTAATGTTATATTAATCTATTTATTATTAGACATGCCTTTTTATAAATAACTAATATCAACTATTACCATAGATTTTCACTTCTTACCTTATTATTATATCTACTACACATGTTTCCTTATATTGCATATATTTTACTATAAGCTAGATACATCCACTAGCATATTATACTATAAAATAGATTATTAATAATACATCTACTAACATATAACAATATATGACATATTACTAATAATATAATATATTATATGTATTCATTAACTTGCATCTATCAATATTAACAATACTATGAAGACGACTAACTCTATACTTTGAACCTATAATCATGATATACTAATTTATAACAAAAAGTAATATTACTGTTACAAATTAATTTTTATAAAAATTATGAAAAACAGCAATTTGTTATATAAGATAAATTTAATCAAGATCCAAATCTCTTTTTTTCTGTTCAGAAAAAAAGAAACCTACGAATATATACCATTAAGTTAGCCAAAAATCTTCCGAATAAATAGTAAATTTCACCAACCCAAAAAAATGAATTAAAAATATAACAAAAATACTATGTTTGAAATTTAGCTCACTAGGTCGGGTATAAATCTATTCATTTCAGGTATGAGTTCTTCGAGTTCTCAACATTTGGATCTAATTAGGTATTTGATATTTTTTTGTCCGAGTCGATTTTTTTCGGTTCCGGATCATTCTAACTTTTTATATTATAAATCTTAAATAATATACAACATATATATAAAATATATGAATCAAAAGATAAATCCGCGCAGACGCGCGGATCATGATCTAGTTTAAAATTATTTTTCTTATATATTGTATCTAAAATTTATTGTCATGTGCGTATTTATCAATGATCTGTTGTTCTATACGATCTTGAAGTTATGGTCTTCCCTTGCTTTCATGTCTACCACTATGTCAATTCATTAGAATTAAATGATCTTTTTTCCTCTCTGGACTCTGGGCCACTATCATATAGGTTCGATCATAAAGAGAATCGGATCGGATTTTCTCTTTAGAGGGCCATGATTATTAGTTCTATTTTAAAGACAAGCCAACTTGTTGGTGAACCATGACCTAATGTCTTTTTTCTAGGTGAACAAATAATAGTAACTAGATCTTGACCCGTGCGACCGCACGGGTATTTATTTTCTGTTTTTAGTTTTTTTTTTTGTATTAAATGATGTATTTGTAATATTTGATAATAAATTTTTACCGAAAACTAATTTTTGCAGTTATAACAAAAATTAAAATTAAAATTTTAATAAAATATTCTTATATAAATTCAGTTATCCTAATTAAAATAGTATATGTGTGGGTCATAATGCTTTCGAACTCCAAATATTTGGAATTTCTATTAATTTAAATTTGTTAAAAAATAATCACACTCGGTATTTAATTTTAAATTTTAATTTGGGTGTACTAAATGTTATATTTGTAAATTTAATCATATTAAATTAAGTAATTTTATATTTTTGCGTTTAACGTAAAATGTATCACCGACACTGGAGATCACCTAAACAAATCTAACATTTATATGATTAGATGTATGTGTAAGATATATAACAAACAAAGTTTTTAAATGATAAGTATGAAAATACACAATATGGTTAGTATGCTATAAACATGATACGTTACTTATAAAATTTGTAAGAATAAATAATTGTTAGATTTTTAACAAATTTGTAACATATAAAAATTAAGATTATAATTTGTAAGAAAATGAAATGTGATATAATATATATTTGATCTAACTGTTAATTCATTATAAATGGGCTTACGTGTTCAATAATTTTCAGATTGGATTTTGACAATTAGTTTTCATAATTACTGTAGACAAATGAGAAAATCAATGGAAAATAATTTTTTGAAAATAAATAAAATGATTCAGTTTCTATATCTTGTAGTAGAGATGGGCGTTCAGATATTCATTCGGATTTGATTCAGGTCTCTTTGGGTTTTAGATTTTTGGGTTAAAGGTTTTAGCCTCATTCGGTATTTATAATTTCGGTTCATGTTCTTGTTCGGATAACTCATTTGAATTGTTTAAAAAAAAATTAAAATTCTTAAAATATAAAAGTAAAAATTTATATAACAAATAAATTTGAATAATGTATGGCAAAAACTTAAACTTAACATAAAAATTGTTTTGGTTCGAATATTAAAAGATAGTGATCTCCTACCATATCATATGCGATTTTTATTATCATTAAATGTGGTAAATTTAGAATTAGGAAATGTATTTATTAACTGAAAAGACAGCATTAATAAAATTATAAATAATTTCGAAATTGATTTAATAAAGAAAGAAAATTAAATTTTATATTGGGACAACACATTAACTCAACTGAAAAAGACAACATTAAAATAGGTAACTTAATTTATATTAGGAAAACACATTAACTCAACTGGAAAAGATAAGCATTAAATTGGGTAGTTTAATTTAATTCTTAGTGGCATTTAGGCGTAAATAATGTGCAACTTGTAGGATTAATCCATATGTGTACTTCTGTTTTAATAAAGTAGATGTGTGTATTTTTGACATATTTATAAATAAATATTTATTTTATATAAATGTTAGTATATATTTTACAATTTAAATTTATTAAATATTTGTTTATTATGGAATTTCTAAACACAATAATTTTATAGTTTATATTGAGTAATTTTATTTTAGTTTTGAATTAGCAACTGTGTAATATATATGATTATATAAAGTATGAACGATTCATTCTTCAATTTTTGGGTCAATATTTTACTATCAAAATTAGGAGTATTTTTAATTATAACATAAAAATAATAAAAATAATAAAAATTTATCTTTAATTGATTGCATAGAATATTAAAATATGGTAAATCTGTTAGTTAGCTAGATTATAGGAAGTTGTAATCTTACTTTTAGTTAAATAAAGGAAATATAATAAATACTTAACATTGAACTTTTTAATTAATTCAATGGCATGTGATTGTAAATATTGTGCAAGTTTAAGGGTTAGTTTTAATTTGTACTTCAGTTTTAATAGATTAGATAATCTCTCTTACGTACACATGAGATACATGTGACTCAAGCTACACAGAGTCAAATCAATAGCGCTATTTGTTTCAGGTCATGAATAAAGTGAGTTTAGGCTTCACATCAGTCTAGAGTAGAAGAATGTTATCTCAGTCCGGCTCATCGTTGATTCATGAGTCACTTTATATTTGGCTTATTGTGATCTAACGCCACCAATTTGATTGGAGTTGATGGGCTGATAGTCTGCTCAATCCTCGTTCGTCACCAATATTCACACTGTGGACTTAAACTGTAAAGTATATAGTTAAAAGATGGTCTAGAACCACTTGTCGAACACTAGTCTCAAGATTCTCCACGACTTCAATTTCAGACCAACAATAATTGATTCCTTCTTATTACTTTACCTGCTGAATGATGACGAGAGCCTAAATGTTTTTTTTGTCTACAACAGTTTTTTTTTGAGATATGAGTTTTTCTACAGCATCGGTTATGAGAGTATTATTCCTAATTTGTCATGAAAATAAATAATCTTGTATATTAAAAATTATTTTATAAGTTATGAAATTTCATTGAGATATTATATATAAATATTATTATAAGAAAATATTTTTCTTTTCTGCTGTTTAAGATAAATGATATGAAAAATATAACTAAATAGAAAAGGAAACCTAAATAAAAATTTGAATAATAGTAATAGTCATGATAATTTAAATTTATTAATAATAACTTTATAGTTAGTTTAAATAACTTGATCTTTTAAATAATATTATAAATATTAACTTGTCAATAAACATATGGTTTAGCCAATTTGTGATGAAGTCCAAACTCCAAACTAATCATATTTTCTTTCTCTTCTATCCAAACTTCTGGGGCCACTAGGACAGTGACTCATCGTTTACTTTTAGTGCATGTGGTTAGTGTTCTATGATCTATCTCAATGATTTGAATATATAAACAACTTGGTTTAAATGTAATAAATGTAAGCCAGTTTTTTTTTGTAAACAAACTGGGTTTATGAACCAAACAATAGTTTGTTATATTTTGCTTCATATACCAACTTGAATTATGAATATGTAGCAGATTTAATCGTACACCTATTTAAAATGTTAAGAGAAAATCAATGTTGCTGTAGGAAAAATATAGGGGTGTTATCTAATCAAGAATTATGAATAGAAACTAATCCAAGTACAAAATGAATGTAAATAAACAATCCAATATGTTGTTATTCTCTGTCTCTGGTCTTAAACTGTTATTGATCTATGCAATTAAAATTGGTGTTACTGGATATTCATTTGTAATTCATGTTTTGGGATTTTTAATTGTTTGGTTGTTAGTCATTTTTAAAATGTTTCATCAAAATTTGGTGTAATAAAGAGGTAATAACTCACATGTATCAACTATCTATTTCACCATACTTAAATGTGTTGTGTATATCAGGAATAATAACACGTTTCTTCATATCACAATAAAATTTAAAGCCACGTGGTATAGCATCCACATTAAATTAAAAAGAATTGAAAAAAGTGGAAAAAGAGAGAGATGAGGTCGGTCTGAGAACCTAAAAAAATGTTAGATACTCTAGTCATATCTGTGGCTTTGTGGTTGGCTCACTGTATTTTTGTGACTTTAAATTTAATTATTAATCAAACATATTACAAATTTACAACTAATAAGAGCATTTTTAATCATAAGTCTTTCAAACTCAATCTCTCATATATTTTATATTAATATATTACAAAATGAATTAAGTGGAAAAACATCTCTTCAAATGTTCCTTGAATTTTTTCAAAAAAAAAATGTTCCTTGAATTTCTCAAATAAATAAATAAAATTCTCACTTTTATCTTATTTGCTCTCTTATTTCATTTATATTATTGTTTTAGACTATATTAGTGATATATATCTTATTAAAACAGAAACATTACAACTTCTTTTAGGTGGATTTTAATGTTGGACTTTATGTAATTAATGCTATATTAATCTACTTATTATTAGACATGCCTTTTTATAAATAATTAATATCAACCATTACCATAGTTTTTCACTTCTTACCTTATTATTATATCCACTATGCATGTTTTCTTATATTGCATATATTTTACTAGATACATCCACTAGCATATTATATTATAAGATAGATTATTAATAATACATCTACTAACATATAATACTATATATATTCATTAACTTGCATCTATCAATATTAGCAATACTATAAAGACGACTAACTCTATACTTTAAACCTATAAACCAATATATACTAATTTATAACAAAAATGATATTACTGTTACAAATTAATTTTTATAAATATTATTTATAGCAGCAAATGTTATATAAGATAAATTTAATCAAGACCCAAATCTTTTTTTCCCTGTTCAGAAAAAAAGAAACCAACGAATATATACCATTAAGTTAGCCAAAAATCTTTCGAATAAATAGTAAATTTCACCAACCAAAAAAAATATATATTAAAAATATAACAAAAGATATTATGTTTGAAATTTAGCTCACTGGATCGGGTATAAATCTGTTCATTTCAGGTATAAATTCTTCGAGTTCTTAATATTTGGATCTAAGTAGGTATTTGTTTTTTTTGTCCGGATTGATTTTTTTGGTTCCGGATCATTCTAATTTTTTTATATTATAAATCTTAAATAATATACAACATGTATATAAAATATGTGAATCAAAAGATAAATCCGCACAGGCGCGCGGATCATGATCTAGTTCTAATATTAAACTCCAAGATACTCTTCCCAGGATTAGATACGTTGGGATACTGTGGTTGAAAATTAAAACCCGAATACAGTTTTCTATATAGTCACAAATGCACCGCTTTGTGGTGTCCCCATATAGGCATATCACACGATTCAAAATCACAAACAGACAAAACACAAAAAAAAACAGATATAATGGCTCTTTGACCATTTTGAGCTGATCAGAAAAATCAACCGAAACACCAATAAAGAGGACAACAACTCAAACACAAAACATCAAAGGTAAAGAAGAAGAAAATGAAGAACAGTCTGATAATTATAAACTGTGTTATCCTCACTATAGGAACATGTGGAGGTCCATTGTTAACTCGTCTCTACTACACCAATGGTGGAAAACGAATCTGGTTCATGAGCTTCCTCTCAACCGCAGGTTTTCCAGTCATCCTCATCCCTCTCTTTTTCTCCTTCCTCCGCCGCCGCGGCAACCGCAACAGCTCTGAAACCGCAGAAAAAACTAAGCTTATCCTCATGGAAACTCCTCTGTTGATCGCATCCATCGTCATAGGATTGCTCACAGGGCTTGACAACTACTTATACGCATACGGGTTAGCTTATCTGCCAGTTTCAACTTCATCTCTCATCATAGGAACTCAGTTAGCTTTCAATGCTCTCTTTGCTTTCTTCATGGTCAAGCAAAAGTTCACTCCCTTCTCTATAAACGCTGTCGTTTTGCTGACGGTGGGCATCGCAGTCTTGGCCTTGCACAGTAATGGAGACAAGCCGGCTAACGAGACTCACAAGGAGTATGTTGTTGGGTTCTTGATGACTGTGATTGCAGCTCTCTTGTATGCTTTTATATTGCCGCTTGTTGAGCTCACTTACAAGAAAGCTCGACAAGAAATCACTTTCCCACTTGTGCTCGAGATTCAAATGGTCATGTGCATCGCTGCTACTGGCTTCTGCGTTGTTGGCATGATCATCGATGGCGATTTCAAGGTAATAATATTAAGTTTTAATGGTCTTTTTTTTTGCTTAAGGGTATCTTTGCATGGATCTTGAAGAGCAGATTTTCTATGCAAACCCTAATAATTGAATTTTAGATCCTATTTTTATAACATTTCCAAAATCATTAGTTACTTTGATCTTGTGAGGGCACTTAATCATGGTATCTAATATAATATATAATCGATTAAAAACTTTAAAAAAAATCGAAAGCAAAAAAGAAGAGAAGTGATACTCTTGCTATACATGCTATATTATTAGTGGCTAAATTTATTTATTTACTATTAAAATTTAATTTAGTAATTACATTATACTAAAATGATGTAGGGGTATTATTTTGTCTAGAACTCCATTTGGAGAACTTTTAGCAGTGGAAGTACTCTGATATATCAAAATTTAGTACGGATTTCCGAATGTTATGGAATATACTATTATTTTAAGTAGAAATTGATTAAAAATCATTATATATAATATATGTCTTATAGATTTGTTTATTTTATCGGTGCATGGATTTAAGAGTATTTAAATCCATTTGTATTTATTTCATTTCATTGATGTGTGTATTTATGACACATGATCTCATAAATATATGTCTTGTAGTAGATTTGTTTATTTTTGAACAAAAAAAAAATGACACATGATCTCAACTTGTAGTTTGAGATTGTTGATTTAATAAATTTCCCATTCAAAACCATTATACGAATTTCTCGAATTTCTAAATTAAACGTCAACATCACTCATCTAACATACATTTTTGATATGTTTCTAGGTGATATCAGGAGAAGCAACGGACTTCAAGATCGGAGGATCTGTGTTTTACTACACGTTGATTGTGATCACAGGAATAGTATGGCAAGGGTTCTTTTTAGGAGCCATAGGGGTTGTGTTCTGTGCGTCGTCTCTAGCTTCTGGTGTGCTAATCAGTGTTCTGCTTCCGGTGACGGAAGTCTTGGCCGTCATTTGCTTCAGAGAGAAATTTCAGGCGGAGAAAGGTGTCTCTCTCTTTCTCTCCTTATGGGGATTCGTCTCTTACTTCTACGGCGAGTATAAATCCCGCAAGAAAGTTCTCGAGAAACACCAGCCGCAGGAGACAGAACTGCCTCCTCTTCAAGTTAGTGATTCTATTGCTTAAAGGTCTTTTCCTTATCTACAGGAGAACATTATGGTTTTGAATTTTGGATAAAAAAGAATAAGCTTAGATCATCTTTTTCTATCTGTTATGTGTATTTTTCAGTGAATTTGTTAATGGTCTTTTGTATAATTAAACGTGTGTTGTTACAATACTGTATGTTATAGAAAAGCAAAGTACACCAAATGATTATATATTGTTATTTGTGGTAAAGCCTGTTTGGTTCATTTTTATGATTTTTTTACAATAAAGAAATCATCACTGAGAGCAGCTAGTTATTCAAACGGTAAAATCAATATGCAAACATATAATGATCAGTTTGCAAACAATTAATTTCTTTTCTTACAAAATCAAAATCTGAAAATTGAATAAGATTAATTTGCAAAAATATCACATGCACATAATTATATTTTGTTATTTAGCTACGCAATACATAACGGTCAAAATCAACAGCCTTCTTGTTATCAGGTCTGGAATAAAGTGTATAATTCACATATATTTGGACTCCAAGAATACCATCTCAGTCATATTCATCGTTGATTCATAAGTGACTTCTTATTTGTCTTATTATGAACTAACACCACCAATTTTGACTTTGTCTTAAAGCTAGCTAGATATTATATACTTTTCTTTTTGACAAAGCTTTGCTAAATCAGAACACTACTTCTATCATTAGACGTAATCACTTCCATCAAATTTTAAGATAATGCCATAAAATTAAAAAGGTCCACTGGAGTTGATGGGGGCGATAGTTAAATTCTTCTTTAGTCACTAAGAATCATAGAGTGGATTCGAACTTGCTCGTAGAAAGTTAAAGATGGTCTATAACCACAAGACTAGAAAGTGCAAAAATAAGATAAAACCATTACAAATTTTCGTTGGAGTTGATGAGGACCGATAGTTAAATCCTCATTTGTCACCAAGAATATCACAGGGTGAATTCGAACTTGCAAGTAGAAAATCAAAATGTATGTAACCACAAGACTAAAGTGCAGAAGATAAAACAAAACAGCTAGAGTTTAGTCTGGCCACAGTTACGTTACTTCCATTTTAGACCAATAATAACTTACTAGAAACCAGCAACTGAGATTAGTTTCCTCTGGTACATATACTGTAATTGTAAATGAGAGGCTGATCAGGTTACTCTTTTATAACCAAATTCTAAGTTTTAAGAACCAAACCGAATATGTCCACCCACCCTTCCCAATCATGTTTTATTATAATTTTACTTTCAAAATAATTGTAAATGGGGAAAACTGAACACTTAAATAAGTATCGTTTTGAAAAACCACATAGCCAACAATATATGATCAAGTCTTGAGTTATCTCCAGTATTAGAAAATGATATTTCTCTTATCATGTACGCCTTTTTGGAAATTTTCTTTTCTTGCTTTTCATACACACGACTATATATATCTTCCCAATAATATAATAACTTATATATTTCAAGTCTTCGTTTTGTCATACTTGATGTGTAATTCAGTAATTCAAAACGTGTTAATATTTTTATCTTTTGTGTATGTTAGCGATCAAGATGTGTTAACACGATAAAATGAGCATAAGCGTTTTGGGATCGCAAACGCGCCGTTATGTAATAATGCTTCACACGATTCGAAACCAGATCAGAAACACACAAATACAGATATAATGGCTCTTTGACCCTTTTGAGCTGATCATAAATCACCAAAGGCCCATATATAGCCGAGGAAAATATAAGATTAGGCAAATAGTATTCTGATAAGTTCAAATATGTTCAATATAATATTCCTATCAGTTAGCTGTGGCAAAATGTGTATAAAACACCCATAAACAAAGCAAACCGTTACTTAGAGAACAAAAAACAGCAAGAAGATGAAGAACGGTCTGCTAATCATAATATGCATTTTCTTGTCTGTAGGAACATGTGGGGGTCCTTTGTTAACTCGTCTCTACTACACCAATGGTGGAACACGAATATGGTTCATGAGCTTTCTTGCAACCGCAGGTTGTCCAATCATACTCATCCCTCTCTATGTCTCCTTCATCCGCCGTAGCAACCGCAACAAGGCAGAAAACACAAATAAAACAAAGCTTTTCCTCATGGAAACTCCTCTCTTCATCGCATCCACCTTTATTGGTTTGCTCATAGGACTCGACAACTACTTATACGCATATGGATTAGCTTATCTCCCAGTTTCCACATCTTCACTCATTGTTGGAACTCAGTTAGCGTTCAATGCGATCTTTGCTTTCTTCATGGTCAAGCAAAAGTTCACTCCGTTCTCTATAAACGCCGTCGTTTTGTTAACGGTCGGCACTGGAATCCTGGCCTTACACAGCAAGGGAGATAGGCCGGCTGACGTGAGCCACAAGGAGTATGTGGTTGGGTTCTTGTTGACTTTGTTTGCAGCTGTTCTCTACGCTTTTATACTGCCGCTCGTTGAGCTCACTTACAAGAAAGCTCGACAAGAAATCACTTTCACACTTGTGCTCGAGATTCAGCTGGTCATGTGCGTCGCTTCTACTTGCTTTTGTCTCGTTGGGATGATTGTAAAAGGCGACTTCGAGGTAAAACTAAGAATCAGATCTTGTATGGTCTTTTTTTTGAACAAAGGTCTATTTGGTTGGATATATTGATTGAGCAAATATATATCAAAGAAACAGAGTTTTAGACTTTTAATTACAGATATTTTGATACAAACGCTGATAAATAACTGAGTTTTTTAAGTCGTATTTAAAAATTGTAGATTCCTGTTGGTTTAATAATATATCAAGAAATTGGTACGGATTTCCAAATATAAAGGAATATAGTAATTAGTAAAATGACAAATCCAAAAAACATTTCCTCCGTTTGAAGAGATATATATATATATATTACATGTGTAAGTTATCATGACTTACCCTTTTTTTTATTTACTACTCCTGTTTTATCAACTAAAGAAAAATTGAAGTATCAATTAATGAAAACAAGGATATAGACTTATAGTTATGATTGTAAACTATTTCCTATACATGTGAAAACCCTAAAACACTAAAAAAAAGTACAATGTAACTTTAAAAACTATATACTCAGTTAATCATTCTCGTGTAACACACTTTTGATATACAACTTATGTTTGTAGGCTATACCAGGAGAAGCAAGAGAGTTCATGATCGGAGGCTCCGCATTTTACTACACGTTAATGGTGATCACAGGGATAGTATGGCAAGGGTTCTTCTTAGGAGCCATAGGGGTTGTGTACTGTGCGTCGTCTCTAGCTTCTGGTGTTTTTATCAGTGTTCTTCTTCCGGTGACCGAGATTTTGGCCTTCGTTTGTTTCCGAGAGAAGTTTCAGGCGGAGAAAGGTGTCTCTCTCTTTCTCTCTCTATGGGGTTTCGTTTCTTACTTCTACGGCGAGTTTAAATCCGGCAAGAAAATTATCGATAAACCGGAGACAGAACTGCCACCACTTCCAGTTAGTGGCTCTGATGTTGCTTGAAGGTAGGTAATTATGTTCCTCTTTGTTTCCTGTTATGTGTGATTATGTGTATTTTTTGGTGTGTGAATATGTTTCTGTTCTTCTTGTGTATAACAACAAAACCAATAATTGTATACGCAAATGTAAATGTGAAATCTTTGATAAATAAATTGGATAAAATGTTATCTTTGTTGAATCTATCTCTCTACAGACTGTTTATCATTATATAAAGATAACATCTTAAACCTTTTTTTGGACTAAATTAACATCTTAAAACTTTTGATATCATATTTATTAAATCAAAGGATCTGTATTTGATGTGACAATGATAAAAGTCAAAAACTACAGTAAGCTCTTCATTGACAAATGACAATGTCAATGATAATAAAATTAGGAAAGAAATAAATTTAATTTCAAGTTGTTTCCCAACAAAGAAAGAAGTCCAGTTTCATATTGTAGATTTGGGAAATAAAAATGAACATAAAATCCAGATACTAAATTTGAATATTATCAGGGCCATGAGATAATTACAACATTTTTTTGAGAAAGTAATTACAACGTTTTGATACGTAATATATAACTGATAGCTAAACCAGTGGAGACAACACAGAAGAATCATATCTAGGTCAAAGAAAAAAACATAGATCATTCATACATAACGATGAAACAAAGAAATCATTTGGGGAGAAGACTATTTGTTTTAGGAGAGCTTCAGAAAAAAAAGAAATATAAATAGCTTCTATTTTTGTTTTTATTCTGTTTTAATAAGCAATAAAGCCTGCGAAACACCAACACTGAGTTTCATTACTCAGAGAAACTAGAACCGTCCATGAATCAGGAAGACAAGAACGTGAGGGCTCCTGTGAGGGTTTGACATTTTTCAGATATAAAATGATTGAAATGTTTTTATATTATTAATAAATATACTTATTTAATTAATAGTGTGTGGGATAAATAAAATTATTCATAAGATTAATGCTTTTTACAATCAATATTAAGTTTAAATTATGTATAAATTGCATTAAATTCTAAAACAACACTTTGTAAAATAATTTTAGCTATAGAAAACAGTGGAGGTCCTGATCTGATCATGTGTCTCTACTTCAAACAATGGTGGCAACAGGATTTGGTTCTCTACTTTCTTGGACCGCAGGTTTTCCAATCATCTTCAATTTTTCTGCTCTTCTCTTCCCTTAATTGGCGCAGAATCAACAATGGAAGCAAGAATAAAAGTTTCTTTGTCATAAACCATGTCTCTCAGGCTTCGATAACTATTTATACGCATATGGAATAGCTATCTCCCTGTTTCAACAGCTGCTCTCATCAGTGCTTCACAGTTGTCCTTCATGGATATCTTCTCAAATCATATTTCATGGACAGCCAAGAGTCCACCATTTTACCATCAATGTTATTGTTTTGTTAACTGTTGGAGCTGCGGTGTTGAAAATGCATACCAAAACTGATAAGCCGGTCCACGAGACTCACAAGCAATACATTATACATCATTGGGCTTTTGGTGACTGTCAGTAGTTGTTATATATGCTTTTCTCTTGCCATTAGTTAAAATTGCTTACCAGAAACCTAAGCAACCCATGAGCTACACGCTCGTGCTCGAGGTCCAGTTGATTTTATGCTTCCTTGCTTCTCTAGTCAGTCTCATCGGTATGCTAATCGCTTGTAGTTTCAAGGTTTGTCACTCTTTAAAACTTAAAACCTGCAAGAGAGCCTAAACAGGACAATGTTTTTGACTTAGTCCTGAAGTACTTCACTTTTTTTCATTTGAGAGCAAGAGAAAGACCCCAAAGGGAGAGAGCAACAGAAAGACCCATCACAGAGGTTTTACCTTTAATTTTCTACCATGGAAAGTTCCAAGCAGAGAAGTATCTCTCTCCCTTTTGGTATTTGGTCTCTTTATTTACATGGTGAGATCAAAGCCGACAAGAATAAGAAGAGAATTCATCTGAAGACAGAGCTTTAATCTTTGCCTAGAGAACCAGAAGCGAGTGTTCAACTTAAAAAAGAAGGAGCTTAGAAAGATACATCATAAAGTATCATTCTTTATTTCAATTTATCCCTGTTAATAGATTAGAGGACGTTTACAACTTGAAGCTATGCAAAAAACCATAAAATTTTAAAGTATCTCTCTTTCATTACCACATCAAATGAGTTTGTGATAGACTATGAGGTCAAATTATGACCCTTCTGTTATGCTATTGAGCTGTTTTTTTTTGTTCTTGTGCTGTCTTCTGCTGATTGCTTTTTTTAGCTTTTTCATCTCTCGTGGTTTGGTGGTTTCATCCCATTAACTTTCTCAACAATATCGCCAGCAGCATCACTAAGGAGAAATCGCGTATGATTCGAGGACCCATCCTATCCCACCTGTAAGTTTAACCAGTAGAGAGCTTCTGGTAAAGCCTGTTTGTTCATTTTCATGATTCTTCATTATCACCAGTGAGAGGAGATAACATTCAGTTTGAATCACAATGCAAAGGAAAAATATCTCAAGACAACCGCACCAAATCTAAATCTTTTTCAAACCACATATCTTGCTTCCCCTAGAGATTCTAGTTATTTTATTGACACTTGAATGCATCAAAAACACTAAAACAGTCCTATGCTAAAACATAGGTGCTTGTATAAGATAAATCTATTTATCTATACATACCTTTTAGCAGGCCTAGAGAATTCAACGAGAACATATAAGCATCTCTAAATCTTCTAGTAATCAACTACTTTCCTCTTTAAGGTAAATTATGCCAGAGATCCATTTGAGTCTACCATAAGATAAACCCACATTCTGCTGTTATAAATGCAGAGTACGAAATAAAATAGTATGTACTCACCAGTTTCCTTCAGCAGAACCACTCAATTCACTGTTGATTTCTTCCTTCGCAAACTCTTCCAGTATGGCGCGCTGACGTTCGTTAAGTTCACTAGAGAACATGCCAGAAATCAAATACAGCAGTTAAAGAAAATCCGTTAAAACGATGGAATGACAATAAGAGAACCCAACACATTCCACATGCCACCAGATATCACGAAGCTGATTAAACGACACTAGTTTCTAGAATCAGAATTAAACTTCCAGCCAGACAGCTTCAAAAGCGTTGCTTTTAGAGCAACAAACTGTGTTGTCCGTTCTAGAAAACAGCAGAAATTTTAAAACACAATCTGTTTTGTCTCCCAAAAAATTATTACTTGAGTTCCAGGTAGAAGAGATCTTACGTAGGAACGCTAACACGGAGTCGCACATATTGATCTCCATGATCTACAAAAAATCCTTGTTTCGGTAGTCCTGCAGGAACTCACATCTTAAAAACAGTACAAGCAAAGAAAAAAAAAAGTTAAACCATATAGCCTGATAGTTAAATGTACCTTTGCCTCTTAAAATAATAAGTTCGCCAGGCTGAGCACCCTTTGGTATCTGCAACAATTAAAACAAGTCACCTCTAGAATCTCCAAAGGCTTAAAGATCTAAACCATACTCTCCGTGAGAGGATGGAAACCAACTTGAACTCAGTTACAAATGGTAAATGCCAAATTGTAGAGATCCATCCATGCACGAAATATACTATAGATCTCACTGGAGGCGAATCTTACATCTATCTCTGTCTTGCCTGACAGTGTTGGCACCACAACTTTGCCTCCCAAAATGGCCTGTCAAATAAGTTTTTAAGACATGTACAGTATGGTTTAAGGGATAAATAGTCAAAACAACGTGAAGAATAAGACATGAAAGGAAGCGTCATGTTGGACTAATATAGGCAGTGTAACAAGCAATTTGCACTACAAGCTCAAACCTCTATGGTTGTATGGAAAAAATACAGCTGTAGCATGCATTTGAGTTTTATGACGGGGTGACATCAAATGAAGTTGAACTGATATGCTACATTATCTAATTATATGACAAGCGCGTTATATAATGACAAAGATGCTAGTGTTGCTATATTGAACAAAACTCGTTAATTTTCAAATCGACTGCAACGACTTCTAGTCGATGCCCTATGTTACTACAGAGCTTTATCAACTGGCAGAGTGGCAGTTAACACTTTTGACCACATAGTGTCACCACGCATGACACTATGTGGTTTAGAAGGAACTACTCTGACTATAAGCAAGTTCACGAATGACCAGTGTGCTTACTTGTGTAAAGCTAATATTAGCATCCACATAAATATCTGAGCCATCTCTGGAGAATGTCGAATCATTAGCAACCTGTGAGCAGAAGAAGATTAGATACTTGTTATTAAGGGAAAATAGTGGATTCAGTAAGACCATAGAGGAGGTAAGAACGATGATAGATTACAAGACTACTTATGGAGTGTACAAGTTTGCGTAACAATCCATTCACTGGATGTAAGAAGTTTAGAATAAATAGTCACAACAGAGGACAGGAAACACAATAGAGTAGCCATCACATGAAAATTTGTGAACAATGGTAATTATTTTTGCAATGAATACATCAGAGTAAATATATATGACTTATAATATGACTCTTAAGGCTTGCGCCATCTGTATTTATCTCTTAGACTAAAGTGATTAAGTGATCATCATAAGATGAGACGCATATGGTAGATCATTGTCAAGGCTGAGTTTGATTCAAAACTTCTCCAAGCACGTCTCAGGAAAAAGTAAAAAAGATACAAATTTTGAAGAAATTACAGATGCTTTTAACAAACCTTAAATGTGATATACAACTTTCCAGGTTGACTGGTTCTTGATCTTACATGACCAGCATTATCGATTGCGACCGTAGCGCCAGACTCCACCCCTTTGTTCAAGTAAAGAAAAATTGGCAAATTAAAGTTTGACAGAATTATATCATCAAGAACAAAATTGACTATCCGGTCCAGCAAACTTATGTATTATGATAATCAAAATCACAGTTCTAAATTGTTTATTTCGTCTCTGCCGCAAATATCAAGTGCAGATAAAAGCCAATTAACCAGGTAGTGCACAGACAGGCATAGTCTTAAAAATAAGAAAAAGAACAAGCCAGCCACTATAAGTGTGACCAGTAAGTAAATTGGGTAACATCTAAATCACATAAATTTTAAGGAAAGGACGGTAAAAGTGTTAATGAAATCTTGCCACTCATTTCATAGCAGAACTAGCATGTTTCAAACCCAAAATCAAGTTAAAGATGGAAAAAATCAAGAAGACTTCACACTTACCCCCAGGGATCACAACTTCAACCGTCTTTGTGGCTTCCACGACCCCAGATCCCCTACAAGACATGCAGTGCTCCTGAAGAGAGAGATAATACATATCTATGCTTGTAAGCATTGACGGAGAGATAACTACTGAAGTACCAAAATAGATTTTTTGTTCTCAGACCTTAACAATGTGCCCCGACCCCTTGCACGTCTGGCATTGTGCTGTAAAAGGAGGAATAGTTACCTGTTAAAGAGACAAAAAGTGTACCTTTTGTTAAAACTCCAAATAAAACAAAGATTATATTCTCTAGTTGGAACTTACTCGTCCAAGGCCCCTGCATGTTGGACAAACTCTCGTGGCAGCATCAAGAGCGTGGCCAAGCCCATCTATAAAACAATAAATGATGAGAGACTGGGAATAACGGGTTTGCATCAGTAGTGCTGTCAATTAAGTGAGTCACTCGTCCTCTCTAAGTTGACTTAGTTTTTTAAAGACTAGAACCCCGTAAATGTTACAAGAAACAAAAAGGCACAACCTGCAGGGCACAACTGTACATTACAATCAAATCAATGGTGACGGCCATTTCCAGAAGACCACTCTTTTACGAATTTATTGTTTTACCATTTGAACAAAAGCATATATATGATGAACTAAGACGAGTTAGGACTTATCCCTTAAAGCGTCTATACTCTCAAGTATCTTAACAGGAAATTTAGCGAACCATATCTGGGTTTCCGATATTAGTAAATGCAAAAGAGCAGATATCTTAAAATTCTGGGGGCCACTCACCACAGGAATCGCAAAAAACAAATGCATCAAATTCTAAACGCTTTGTGCACCCTTTTACAGCTTCGTAAAGAGAGAGCGTCAGTTCAACCTATTCAATTTTCAACAATAACAACAAGATTTACAAAATGGAGACCAGCTTCCCATTGTATAAAAGAATAAAGAGAGAATCAGATAAACTGACCCGAATATCAGATGAAAGCTGACTAGATTGGTCTTCAAAAATCTAAATCAAATGTACGAACATTAGAGACTTGACTAGTCCACATAAACCAGATGAGGCAAATCCACAACATAACAACGTACCTCAGAAAAAATCTTGTGGAACGAGTCCGAGAAATTGGACTGGTATGCACGTCTGAACCTCTCTGCACCACTACCGTCATTATTTACATATTCTGAATTCCGATAACGCAGCTGTATTGTGTGATAATAGCAAGAACTCATTTAGTGATCTCTCCACCATATAAATGACAACCAACAAGACAAGCGTACCTTATCATATTCTTCTCTTCTTTCAGAGTTTCCCAGAGTCTGCAGTTTGTCAATCCAATACAAAAGTATATCAGACGATAGATTCAAAATACACATTAAGATTTACAGGAAAAAAAAAGATAAAGTACCTCATAGGCCTCTCTTATTTCCTGGAACTTCTTTTTAGCGGAAGGATTATTTCTATTTGTATCAGGGTGGAACTTTTTCGCAAGCTGCACGGTTGTACATTCAATACATAAACTTGAGAGCGGACAATCTACTTCTAGTTTCTCCCTCGGCGCATACAAAAAGCATGAAATATTAAAGACACATTTCATATAACAATGGCTCACCTCATGGAATGACTTTTTAATATCTTCGCGGGTAGCTTTGGGAGAAACACCAAGAACATCATAGTAATTACGAGCACTGGAGAAAGATATCCCTGAGAAAGCAGTATACAGAACAAACAAAAGTTTCTAATGAATAAAAATGGATAAGAGAAACACAATGTTCTCCATCAAGAAAGAAAATAAAAAACAAGAGACCTGTAGCGTGAATGTAACGCTGGAACAAGAAGGGCTTCTGAGACCCTGCAAAGTACCAAGACACATCCCACGTTAATTTACAAAACATCAGACTTCGAATTTACCAACGAGTTTTTAGCTACACCACTAATTAAATTCCCTCACCACATGAGAAAAAGGACATAACTTTCTTAGACATCCTGATAAACCCTAAAGAGACCCCATTTCTCAATCTTAAGATTTATCGCTACATTTGGGGTTCTGCTAATGCTCGTAAACCCTAAATCAGCTCAGATAAGGCCCATCAATCAATCACGAACAGCAATATGTTAAATATCAGTTTTTTACTCTCTAGACCTTATTGATTTACCTGGTCGCAATCCGAGCGCGGAGGAGTCAAATGTTCGTCGCGCCTGTAAACTCCGCAGAACCTACGAAGAAAAAGGATAAGGCACCATATTAACACACGATTCAGCTCTCTCTCTAGCGGAATCGAGAGAGTGAGATTAAGAATAAGGAAGCAAACCGAATTGAATCTTCGCATGATTTGATTCGAAGCAGAGAGAGAGAGAGAGAGAGAGAGAGAGAGAGAGGAGAGGTTTTTGGTTTCAGAGTTTAAACCCTACGCAAACGCCGAGACAGAGAGAGAGAGACGTTCTGCCTTTTCTTTGTTCGTCTGAAGTCTCTACCTCGTTCAGAAGGTCCGAAAATGGAAAGACTAAAAAAATCAATCATCATTGTTTACATTGGCAATGTGCATATATCAGCATACCTATGTGTAATGGTAACACGATCCTTTTTACTTGTTTGGTTTTGTGTAAAATGTAACCATAGTTTGAGAAAAAATTTGGGATATTTTATCATATATATAATGTAAGTTATAATGAGGGAAAATTAAAAAAAGCTTGGATCGGATGATGAGAAACATTAAAACATAACCCATGATCTCATATTTGCTTCGTGCAACATTTTGATTTTCGTAGGATGGAGTGTGGTGAGATTTTTTTTTGATGATTTGGTTATTTGTACCGTATCAAAAAGTATGTCACATGTTTCTTCTTCTCATACGTACGTACACAGCTGATAATTAACTATCTTGATTGATATTTGTTTATTCTCCCATATATATCCTCGAGGACCTCGACTATAGATTCATGCGGTCGTTTCTAATACGAAGTCGTTAATAACATCTATTATAAATGTATGTAACTAATTAAAGATCACAAGAACAACTGAAGACATGAGAGAATCATTTAGTTCACAAAACTAAGAGTCAATTGACAAAGGGAAAAAAGAAAACAAAGAAGAGCATTAGCGAAAGCCGAACAAAGGAGCTGCTTTACAAAAACACAAGAGTCTCGGTGTGATTTGGAAAAACACTCCTATTCTATATAAGGTAGCTACCAAGTCCATGACGACGTCTAAATTCACTACCCAATATTCCCTCAAAAAAGGCTTCTCTAGTAGTGTTTTTCGAGTGCGGAGGGAGTATGAAGATCACTCGTCGCCGCACTTCTTGGGGAGTTGGGGTAGATAAGATTACACGCAAGTTGGAGCAATATCATGGATATTCTGGTGGACAATTCAAAGGACAGATCCCTTTGTTGTCTCTTCGGTATGTTTACCAACTTATTATGGTAAACACTCAATATGGTGGGAAAAAATTGTCGGAAGCATGGTGAGCAATAGAATTAATGCTCATTGAGAAGAATAATCGAAATAAAATCATCAACATTTTGGAGAATGAATTGCAGCAAATATCAAGGTGCAATGGAGGCTTGGTTTGCATCGAGGAACTAGGGAAAAAGCGTGACATTTTGATTGAATACATCTATCGTAACAATGTTTTTGATTGAAATAGATAAAAAATGACAACAAAAGTCGAAAACAATAACATTGAAGAGCATTGAGCGAGAGAAGGCGCTGCACTAAAAAAACACCAGACTCTCCATGTGATTTGCGAAAACGCCCAAACAGTCTGTTCGGTCGTTAGAAACTCCATGACCACTGCGTCTAAATTCATTACCCATAAATCCTTCAAAGAAGGCTTCTCTAGTAGTGTTACTCCTTGGATCGAAATACAGAATATAAAACGAATCGACAAAACTTCTTGGTGCAAAAATAAACTCACCTGCATCAGTTATACCCTTGAATTCCATATATATCCTCCACTCTTTCTTAAAACATACACGAGGCAAGGATTGACGCGTCCATTCGTGTCCATGTGCATCTTTCAAAATATATAATTCACCATCACCACATGGAAAGTCACGAGTAACTAAGGCTAGCCTTCCCTCATAAGGTATCATAGTATCCGACCATCCAGAACGAGAGTAGTTTGGATAATGTATAGGACTGAAGCTTTCAGATTTGACATCAAAGCTCATTATTATAAATTGATCATCAACTCTAGCTTCATAATACAGAATCCCATTGAAGCACCGCCCATATCCTTCGCTAGTTGGGGAGTGCATAGGGCAATGCTCTTTGGGTATTATTCTCCATGTTTCTTGAGCTCCCAATGTAAGAATCATAGCCATTAAAGATTTAGTTCCATAATATAAGCACAATACTTTGTGTTTACCCTCCAATGGATCGTAACATAAATAAGAACTACGACTACAAAGCGAGATGGGGATGTGCTCTCGGGGATGTGGTAAGGTTGAAATCCGACGCAAGCTTGGGTTCCAAATCCGGAATCCATATAATAAAATCAAACCATGGACGCTCTCTCGCATATACCTATCATAATAAGTGTCTTTCATATGATAACTATACACTGGAGAATAAGACCCTTCAGGGTTCTTGTTTTGAGGAAACGAGAAAACGAAGTGCTTCCCTTGTAGTGTGAAGGCGATCAGAAGACGCGGTGGCTGTGATGAGGACCGAGACTCGAAGGAGTCGATAAAACTCGGAAGTGTGATGAAAGAAGACCAGAGCTTTGACACAGATCGATATCTCACGATTGATTTCGCAGGAAGTCTTGAGACTATATCCAAGGTTAGATCAAGAGGAATATGTTTTGGTTGTGATATATCATCATCTATGGATATCTCTCGTCTTCTTCTCTTCTTGTCCTTCCATGGCTGATTCCTCGACAATACTTTCTTCTTAAAAACTCTCATTCTTTCCTTCCAGAGTTGTATTCCCCTTTTACTAGAATCAATTATATTTAGGGTTCAGTCGAATGTATAAAAACTTCGTAATATATAATAACGTAGACGGCACGATATATTGACAAATATATATTACAAATAATTATTTTTTCGTATTACAAATAATTACTATAGAAAACTTTTCACATTTGTACATATTTTTTTGTAAATTTTACAAATAACTCTTTTCTTATAGCGACGATATATAAAGATTTGAAAAGAAACAAAGAAGAGAATTACGGTAGCTACGAAGGCACTGCTTTAGAAAGACACAAGAGTCTCGGTGTGATTTGGAAAGACACCACTATTGTATATACGGTAGCTAACAAGTCCATAACGACGTCTAAATTCAGTACCCAATATATTCCCTCAAACAAACAAGGCTTCTCTAGTAGTGTTTTCAGAGTGCAACAACACGGTGGGAGTATAGATATCACTCGTCGCTGCACTTCATCGTGGGTCAGATAAGATTAAACAGCGCTAGTTGGAGCAATATCATGGATATTCTGGTGGACAATTCATAGTAAAAATCACTTTGTTTCCTGTTTGGTACGTTCTCAACCTTTCTATGCACTCAATATAGCAGGGGAAAAGTATGTCGGAAGCATGGTGAGCAACAGAATACTGCTCTACAGAAGGCTATGTTCATTGAGAAGAATGTTAAAAAAAAAATCTCAACATTTTAGAGAATGAATTGTAGCGAATAAAGATGCAATGGAGGCTTGATTTGCATCCAGGAAGTAGAGATAAAGCATTACATTTTATTGTGTTTGATCTTCTAAATATGACACATCTATTGTAACAATGTTTTCGATTGAAATAAATGTAACATTGTTTCAAAAAAAAAAAACACAACGAAAGTCGAAAGGCATAAGCGAAACGTAAAGTTCCGTAAAGACTACCATTTAGACCACCTCCATCCCAAGATCCTTAAGGGGGTTTATAAGGGATGACGGCTCCGGTGAGACCCAATATTTTTTAAATCCCTCACTCTCTCACCTCTAAAACCCCTTATTTAAGAGTTGCTTCTTGCACTGTTGCACGGGTCCCACGTACACGTGGTGACCCGCGATTGGTTACTTTTTTTAAAAAAAAAAATAAAAAATCGGATAATAAAAAGGTAAAAAAAGAAAAAAATTAAGAACCCCAATTCTGGGATTCACCAATGGAGGTACCCCTAATGTCACTGAAAACAAAAACATTGAAAAGTATTGAGCAATTAAAAAGGAGGCGCTGCATTACAAAGAGACGAGACTCTCCATGTGATTTGGGAAAACATTAATACATGTTCCGTGGTTATTAGGAACTCCATCATCACTGCGTCTAAACTCATCATCCATAAATCCTTTAAAGAAGGCTTCTCTAAAGCTGTTTCTCCTAGGATCGAAATATAGAATATAAAAAGAGTCAACAAAACTTCCTGGTGCAAAAACAAGCTCACCAGCATCAGTAATACCCTTGAAATGCATAAGGTTCCTCCATTCGCTCTTAAAACTTACACCAGGCAGACATTGACGCGTCCATTTGTGTCCATCTGCATCTTTCAAAATATATAATTCACCAGTACCAAAGGGAAAGTCATGAGCAAATAAGGCTAGACTTCCCTCATAGGGTATCATATTATGCAACCATCGAAAAGGAGAACACTCTGGATATTCTATAGGATTCATGAAGCTTTCAGATTTGACATCAAAGCTCATTATTATATGTTGATCATCAACTCTAGCTTGAAAATATAGAACTCCATTGAAGCATCCCCTAAGTCCTCTTACATGAGTTGGGGAATGTATAGGGATACCTTTGGTTACTGTTCTCCATGATTCTTGAGCTCCCAATGTAAGAATAAGAGGCTTTACAAAATTACTTCCATAATATAAGGATAGTACTTTGTGTTTACCCTCCAATGGATCGTAACCTAAATAAGACTTACGAATATCAAAAGAGGTGGGGATGTGCTCTATGGGACGTGTCAAGGTTAAAACCCGGCGCAAGCTTGGGTTCCAAATCCGTAATCCACGTAATAAAATCAAGCCCTGGACGCTCTCCCATTGCAGATAGCGATCATGATTACTGTTTTCCATGTGATAACTGTATACCGGAGAATAAGACCCGTCAGTGTTCTTGTTTTGAGGAAACGAGAAAACTAGTTGCTTTTTGTGAAATTCGAAGGTTAGCAGAAGACGTGCAGAGGACCGAGTCGTGAATGAGTTGATAAAACTTGGAAGTCTGGTAATAGAAGACCACAACTTCGAGACGCATTGATATCTCATGACTGATTTTGCAGGAAGTCTTGAGAGTATCTCCACGGTTAGATCAATAGGAATATGGTTTGGTTGTGATCTATTATCATCTCTGGATCTCTCTCGTCTTCTTCTCTTCTTGTTCTTCTTCCATGGCTGATTCCTCAACACTAGTTTCTTCTTAAAAACCCTCATTCTTTCTTTCCAGAGTTTTATTCCCCCCCCCCTTTTCACTAGAATCAGTATTATATAAACATATATAATTATTATAGAAATTTTTATAGAAAACTATTTATATAATTATTTTTAAAGTCGTGTTTTAAAAAAAAAAATTAAAGTCAGATTCTTATATATCGATTTCAAAATTTACAAATATTTTTTTTGTAAATCTTACAAAAAATCAATTTCTTTTGTGAAAATTTACAATTTTAATTATTTTTCTTTATAGTTTGGGCTCTCTTATAGTTTGTTCTCAAACTACATAAACAAAATTTAGATATTTTTTTTATATCACTTCAAGGTTGTTGCTCGGATCTCAGCCAAGTCGTGGTTAACCAAACTTTGAAGTAATATATGCGTTTCTTTCCGCTAAGACGTGAATGTCCAAGTTTGTCTCTTGCAGATCAGACTATTTTTGTAGTGCATAAACTACGGGATAGTCAGAGTACATTGCGAGTTAGCCAACACCTCAGAAGTCAATCTAAGAAACTGTATCACCGGAAAAGGAGAAACAGACTTTGCTACAAATTTTAGTGTGTAAAGAAAAAGAAAAGCAATAGCAAAAAGAGAAGTCTTCTCGCGACCGGCGCCGGTGGAGAACACGAGCAGCCGGAGAGGCATAGGAGAAAACAGTGACGGTGTTTTCAAGGAGAGGGATGAGAGAGTAAGCGAGATATTTGTGTGTTGCGGTGAATGTTAATTAAATATGTTGGGTACAAGTGCTGACATACATGTAGTTGATATTGACCTCGTCTTGCAACCAAAGGAAAATGTTGACCCAACTTCCTCAACTCTCCAACAAAAGGATGCAACAGTCTCAGGAAGTATCCTTATAACTTCTGCCTATGAACTTCAAGTTGATTCTGAACAAGAGCTGAACAAAACCATGCACACAGGATGTTCCATGTTTGCACTCCGATTTATTAGCAGCTCTACAGCTTCCATATATTTCTTTACTTGCTCCTATGGAATGCCAAGATACTCATACAAGGAACACAACTACTTCTTCTACCTCGCTGGTACAAGGAGACAATCAAGTAACATTGCCAACATTGGTAAAGACTTTACCACCATTAGTAGATCTTCAATCTTCTCCCACTTCAGCACTCGTTATGGAAACTTTTCAATCAAACATTATCAACAAGGAGACTCAAAAATCTTCAGCTGTTGATCCCTTAACCGCATAACCTCAAGTTAGTGGATTTGAGAGTCCTTCTTGGTTCACTGTGCTATACGATGGGGATGAAGCTGACATTGAGCCAATGAGCTCACTCGGCTTTACAAGGGGTGGTGGAAGGGAGACAAAGCCTCGCATCAAATTACAAGATTTGGAATGAAAAATAATGCAAGGAAGAGGTAGGCATGGCCATCGAGGTCGTGGTTCTATTTGCTAGTCATTTTCCTCATCTCATTTTGGGTCATTTCTCTTATGCCTTTGGAGTTTCATAGGTATGATTTGTTTTTATTCATGAAATGTATTTGCAAAGCTTTTTCTCTCTATAAGGTTTTCGACCTTATCTTGTAAGGTTTATATTTTAACTGAAAGGCTTAAGTCAAAAAAAAATTAAGAATAAGGATCAATCATTATATTGCGTGATTCTTCTCTCTTACGTACAATCCTTAGGCTGTTCTTATTCTTGTACATATATTATCAGCCAACAAGTTATGCCATTATTTCCAAGAGATTTAGTGGCTAGCATCTATTATATGCAACAGTTCAAACAAAGATATATAATTTCATTGAAAGGGAAAGCAAATTTAAAAAAAAAAACAGTGAAGAGCATTGAGGGGGAGAAGGCGCTACGTTACAAAGACACGAGATTCTCCATGTGATTTGGGAAAACATTCTTACACTGTGTTCGGTATTTAACTCCATGAATGTGTCCAAAATCACCACCTACAAATCCTTTGAAGAAGGCTTCTCTAGTGCTGTTTCCCCTTGGATCGAAATATAAAATATAAAACGAGTCAACAAAATTTCTTGGTGCGAAAATAAGCTCACCAGCATCAGTAATACCCTTGAATTGCATATGATTCCTCCATTCACTCTTACAAGGTACACAAGGCCAGTGTCGACGCGTCCATTCATATCCATTTGCATCTTTCAGAATAAAAAATTCAACATCACGATGGCGGAAGTTATCATCAGTAACTAAGGCTAGCCTTCCTTCATAAGGTATCATATTAAATGGCAGTCGAGATTGAGAATACTTTTTCGGATATTTTATAGCTCTAAAGCTTTCGGATTTTACATCAAAGCTCATTATTATATGTTGACCATAAGCTGTAGCTTCATAATACAGAACTCCATTGAAGCATTTCCTAAGTCCTCCAACAGTTGGGGAATGCATAGGGATACCTTTGGTTATTCTTCTCCATGATTCGTTAGCTCCCAGTGTAAGAATCTGAAGCTCTACATACTTCCCATAAAATAAGTACAATACTTTGTGTTTACCCTCCAAGGGATCATAACCTAAATAAGGCTTAAACATATACCTCGAGGAGGAATTGTTCTCTTTGTGATGTGGTAAGGTTAAAACCTGACATAAGCTTGGGTTCCAAATCTGTAAACAGCGTAATAAAATCAAGCCCTGGACACTCTCTGAATGCGGATCGTCATAATAATGCATGCCTGTCATGTGATGACTGTATACCGGAGAATAAGACCCGTCAGTGTTCTGGTTTTGAGGAAACGAGAAAACTAATTGCTTTTTGTAAAATTCGAAGGTTAGCAGAAGACGTGCAGAGGACCGAGACGTGAACAAGTTGATAAAACTTGGAAGTCTGGTAATAGAAGACCACAGCTTCGAGACACATCGATGTCTCATGATCGATTTTGGAGGAAGCCTTGAGAGTATCTCCATGGTTAGATCAAGAGGAATATGTTTTGGTTGTGGTTTATCATCTCTGGATCTCTCTAGTCTTCTTCTCTTCTTGTTCTTCCATGGCTGATTCCTCAGCAATGCTTTCTTCTTAAAAACCCTCATTCTTTCTTCCTGAGTTATATTCCCCCTTTTGCTAGAATCAATTATATTTAGGGTTCAGTCGTATATATATAAACTTCGTGTATATAAATATGTAGACGTCGTACGATATGTAATAATTAGGGGTGGGCACTTTATCCGATACCCGAAGTGGCATCCGAACCCGACCCGAAAAACCCGAACCGAAATCCGAACCGAAGGAGCAAAATACCCGAACGGGTATTGAATTACGAGAGATTGGATATCCGAACCCGAACGGGTAATACCCGAACCCGAATGGATATCCGAAAATAACCGAACTTATGTACTATTAACCATATATTCATAGTTTACTTCTCTAATTTTATTCAAAATACTTATATTAATTATACACATGATTTAAAATTAGATAATATACATATAATTGCAAGAAAAGTGATTTTTTGCTCACTTAAAATGCTTAAAATGCATGTCCAAATTTTAGTTTCATGCATTAACAAAAGCTACATCTAAAATTTTAAAACAATAATCAAATTAGTGTATTTTATTTTTAAGATTTTATCTTCAAATCATTCAATGTATTAAATATAAAATATCAGTTAAGTAAAATTTATATTTTTTAAAAGAAAAAAACTTGAAAAATGAAGAAGTTAATTTTTTTTGGCAAAATCTAAATATCCGAAAACCCGATCCGAAATAACCGAACCCGAACTAAAAATACCCGAACCCGACCCGAAGCACAGAAATACCCGAACGGATTTTATACTGCTATACCGAAATACCCGAAATCCGAAATACCCGACCCGAACCCGAACGGGTATCCGAACGCCCACTCCTAGTAATAATGTATCGACAAATATATTACTGATAATTATTATGGAAAATTTTTTATTAACTAATTTTTTAAAAAGTCATATTTTTACATATAGTTTTCATATTTACAAATATATTATTCTTTTGTAAATCTTACAAATTATAATTTTCTTTTGTGATAATTTACAATTCCAATTCTTTTTCTTTTTTTTTCTCAAACCACAGACAAAATATATATCAAACTAAAAATATAGATCATACAAACTGTACATATAGTCATATACACAAACATCATACTAATTACGACCACTGGAGAAGGAACTTCCTGAAAAACAGTATGCATAACCACACGTTTCTAGTGAATAAAATGATAAAAGAAACACAATAATCTCTCCATCAAGAAAGAAAATAAAAGCAAGACCTGTAGCGTGATGCGTGAATGTAACGCTTTCGAAAACATGCAAAATGTAAGTACAATGATGACTCTAGACTTATCGATTAGCTGGTCGAAATCCGAGCGCGGAGCCAAATGCTCTTCGTAACAGTAAACTCCGAAACTACGAAAAAAGAGTAAGGACAAACGATGAAGCTCTCTAGCGGAATCGATTGGGAATCGAGAGTGTGATGAAGATGGAAGCAAACCGAATTGGATCATAGCATGATTGAAAGCAGAAAAAGGAGAGTTTTTTGGTTTCAGAGTTTTAAACCCTTCGCAAATGCCGAGACAGAGAGGAAGACGTTTTGCCTTTTCCTTGTTCGTCTGAAGTCTCTGTCTCTGTTTCTGTCTCTGTCTTTGTCTTTGACTCAGTCAGAAGGTCCGAAATTGGAAAGACTAAAAATCATAGTGGTTCACATTAGTTATATTCGAATAGAGTCTATGTATTTTGCTAAAGCGATCATTGTATATTATTCGGTTTGGTTTAGTGTAAAATGTGAACTCTTAATTAACTAAACCAAACTTGTTAATCATTATCTGTTCAGCATTCTCTTGAGAACATCTCTTTATTTTCTTCAACTTTTATTCCATCTACCAAATCAGTACACTATGGAATGGAATATGTATATACATCATGTTCAAGGACAAACATACATACAGTATATAAGGACAACCAACGAGTGAGACTAACACATGCACTCCACTTATTCCAAGTAGCCGTGTAGATGAGTTCACCGTTTTGTAACAATAACAAAGCTGATGATTTAAATCTGAAAGAAATCTGAACTAATGTTTACTCTTTTTTCTTTTCTTTTCGCGGGATCATCATCCTTGATACGGGATTAAAACTTGTGTAAAAGAATAGAGTTCGCATGGTTAATCTGCATTGACTGTGGCACATGCAACATGGTTGTGTACATCATGTTTAATTTGTACCGATTTTCCGGTGAAGTAATTTTCCTTTTTCTAAAAACTCAGAAGGGACATGATTGTGTTGTTACTGTGTCTCTGTCACTAATCATCATAAAAGTTAAGTCTATTTCTTTACATGCTTATTCCTCCTTTATGTTTTGTTAAATTTAATTATCTTGCAAAAATCATACAAACTTTACAGACTATGGATATAGTTATGTCACATGTTTCTTCTTCTCATACGTACACAGCTGACAATTAACCATCTAGCTTAATATTGTATATCCTCCATATCTTCAACTAACTTTTTTTTTTTTTTTTTTTTTTTTTTTTTTTTTTTTTTTTTTTTTTTTTTGTAACAATCTTCAACTAACTTCATACAATTGTTTCTAAGATAAAGCCGCTAGCATCTATTGTAAACGCATGTTAAGTTTGCATAGGCACAACAAATCAAGGAACGATCAAATCATTAATTGGAGATCACAAGAAAAACGAAAACATAAGAGAATCATATAGTGTCATAAAAATCAAGTGTCACTGAGAAGAAAAAACACAGAGCAACAACGAAAGAACCGCTGATTTTAGAAAGACACAAGAGTCTCGGAGTGGTTTGGGAAAACACTGATATTGTATATATCGCCGTAGCTAGAAAGTCCATAACGACGTCTAAAGTCACCACCCACAATTCCTTCAAACAAAGCTACCCTCATAATGTTGCTACTTGGATTGAAATATACAATAGAAAGTGATTCTTTCTTGGCGGTGGTAAAAACAAGCTCACCAGCAGCAGTAACACCGTTGAAAAATACACTAGCAGGTATATCAAGAAAGCATTTTTCATGCAGCCATTCGTCTCTATTTGGATTTTTCAAAATATATAGATCAAGCTTGCCAAAGTGAACGCTTCTAGGAACTAAGGCTAGCCTTCCCTCGTGAAGTGTCATATGGCACGGCAATTGATAACAACCTTCCGGTAGTTTTATAAGATTGAAGTTTTCATGTTTGACATCAAAGCTCATTATTATACGATGACCATCAGTATCATGAGCTTCATAATACAGAATCCCATTGAAGCATCGCCCATATCCTCCAGTTGGGGAATGCATAGGGCAACGTCCTTTGGTTATTATTCTCCATGATTCTTGACCTCCCAATGTAAAAACCCGTGGCTGGTCGGTATATTTCATTCTCAACATGAATAATACTTTGTGTTTACCTTCCAAAGGATCGTAGCCCAGATAAGAACAGTATCCCAAATAAGGCAAATCTTTAAGCGAGATGGTTTGTTGGGGTTGTGGAAAGGTTAAAAGCCGTCTCAAGGTTGGGTTCCATACTACTAGATTCCTAAGTAAAATCAAGCCATGGACGCTCTCGGATAGCTTAATACCATAATATTTAGGGTTTGTGATTTGATAACTGTAGAAAGGAGGATAAAACCCCTCGTGATTCTGGTTTTGAGGAAAGCAGAAAACGAAGTGCTTCCCATGTAGTGAGAAGGTGAGCAGAAGACGCGGTGGCAGTGAAGAGGACCGAGACGCGAAGGAGTTGATAAGACTCGGGAATGTGGTGAAAGAAGACCAGAGCTTGGATACAGAGAGAAATCTTGCGATCGATTTCGCAGGAAGTCTTGAAATTATCTCCAAGGTTAGATCTAGAGGAATATGGTCTACTTGACATCCATCATCATCATCATCATCTTTTGTTGCTCTGTGGATCTTCTTAACCTCTTGTTCCTCCATGACCGATTGCTCTAACGATGAAAAATAAAAATACCCTAATTCCTTCTTCCAACTATATACATCCCACTTTGTATTTAAACCTAAAATTAAAATATGTAATCTTTTTTTTTTACTGAAAAAATATGTAATCTTTATAGAATAAAATAAGAAAAATTTGTAATCCATAATAACATTAAATAACTAAATATTAGCACCCATATTTGTCAAAAATATTAAAATTATATATGTTTAATTTGATAAAATAAAAAAATAACTTTTAAATTTAAAATAAATTATTAAATTACTAAAAGTAACATTTTAATTTTGAATATTATATCAATAAAATAAATGTATATATGCATTATTAATTGTATTATAATTATATTACTATATATTAATTAATCGATTATTTGGTTTATTCGGTTATATACCAAACCATATCTATATATTGCGGTTATCAAAAGTAACATTCATTTGGTTATATCGATATTACCAAATCCAAACTATTTTTCTATTTTGTGTCGATTCGGTTTTACCAAATTTAATACCCTTACTCGAAGATAATATGATATAGACTTAGATTTTTAAAAAATTTGTCGACATCATACATGATGATGATAGACCTGTGAGAAAGAGACTACATCAAATATCGTAAGGCAATTCTATCAAATAATTTTTTAAAAATTTTATCACAAAAATAATTTTTAGAAAATAAAATAACCAAAATAGTCCCTTTTGTTTTGAAAATTCTACTTTAAAAAAGAAAATTATTTTAGTCATTTTTCTGCCTTGAGTACTTTTATTTTGTGTCTTCAATACAATTTCTCAAATATTATACAGAGTAGAAAACGATTGATAATGCCAACGTAAGACGGAGACGGACCGACATTTTTAATTCATTTCTAGTCCGTCTGAGATCCGAACCGTGTTCCTCTTTACTTAACCAAAATAAAATAAAACGCGTGTCAAGCCACGATTAATATAGGGATTATCGGGAGGGAGATCGTATTGAAAGAAGAAGAAGAAGAATCAAAGGATGAGTGGGCACGAGAATCACGACGATGACGTCAGCCGGATCTCTACTCCCTCCTCCGCATCATCGGATCCCAAAGCTCCTCACTCCTCTGACTACGCTCCTTACCCTAAGCTCGATCCCAACGACGTCACTCCTCCTCCTCCTGCTCCCGTCTCCGGCAACAACGCCGCCACCACCATGCCGCCTGAGTTCAATCCTTACGTCTCTCCTTCCCCTGTCCCCAAGAGTAAGCTACTTCGCTTCATCCGATCGAACTTTTGTGTTTAATTGATTGATTGATTGATCGATTTTTGGTGATTGGGGGGAGCAGATACGATGGACTCTGTGAAGGACACGCTTGGGAAATGGGGGAAGATGGCAGCAGACGCCACCAAGAAGGCTCAGGATCTCTCCGGGAACGTTTGGCAGCACTGTAAGAAGCTCCCCTTCTTGCTTTGTGTGAGGAGGAACTAGTCTTGTGTAGATATGTATAGTAGTATATGGTTTGAATGATATCTTTTCTTTTTTTTTTTCTTCTTAGTGAAAACAGGACCAAGTGTAGCTGATGCTGCTGTTTCTCGAATCGCTCAGGGGACCAAGATACTTGCGGAAGGTGGATATGAGAAGGTCTTCAAGCAGACTTTTGAGTGCTTTCCCGATGAGCAGCTTCGCAAGACCTATGCTTGCTACTTGTCTACATCTGCTGGTCCTGTCATGGGTGTTATGTATCTTTCTACGCACAAGCTTGCGTTCTGTAGTGACACTCCTCTTTCCTACAAGGAAGGTGATCAGACCAAGTGGAGCTATTACAAGGTAATAATACTGGCTATTTTGTCCTATGTTCATTCTTTTCTTTGTAGAGTCTGTGAGTGATGACTTTGATATGATGATGATCCAACATGAACAGGTGGTACTTCCGGTGAACCAGCTGAAGGCAGTGAACCCGTCAACAAGCAGAGTGAACACGTCTGAGAAGTACATACAAGTGATTTCTGTCGACAACCACGAGTTCTGGTTTATGGGGTTTGTGACTTATGATAGCGCTGTGAAGAGCCTTCAAGAAGCTGTGCAGTCGCATGCTCCATGAGGCTCCACCGCCATCGGTGTCTCTAGTGTTGTGCATTATATGTATGGAACAGTGTGTGTGTGTACTTTTATACCATTTCAGTTTGTGTTGTACATTTTACTCTCCTGGCGAGTGATGATCATAAAACATTACTTATGTTCATTTACTTTGTATGATTAAATTATTATGTTATTTACAAATAATCTCATTGAATCTTTATCTACCACTTAATTAGATCCATAGATAATAATTGTTCCATTTAGATCATTGATGGCTCTTCATATTAACCTAATGGTGTTGGTCAATAACCAATTTGTGCAAGAACAAGAAAAACCTCATTCATCATTGTCATTTATTTATGAATTGCATCAGAAGAATAATGCATGCAAGATAGCTCAATAATGAACAGGCAAAGATATTTTCCGTGACTGGTGAAATGTAATAGGACCCTTATTGTAAATATAATAAATCACGGGTGAAATGTATGAAGCGTTTAAATTATGAGGTCTTTTCTTTGTTATTTATTAATAGTGTCCAGAGTAGAGATTAGGGCTTTTCTTTATAAAGGCCGCCGCTCCAGGAGATGAACAACATCAACAACAAGTAGCGTTTTCTCAGAAACTAGGGAGCTCCTTTTACGATACGTATTCTTATTTTCGGTTTTTATGTTTTGTGGTATTGCAATTTATGTGCTAAAAGTTCCCGATGATCGAATAACCATTAATATAAAGTTTCAGCCTTGTCTGAATATATCAGTGTCGAAGCAAACTCAATTTGTCTGAGGGAACTAGATTCGTCTCTTTTCTTTTATTATTGTTACATTTTTTTGCGATTTTAGTTTCACAATCTTTTTTCCTTTGTTGGTACCCAATGATGATTCGAGAAAATCTCTATAAGTTTCAGCCTTGTCTGAGATAATCAATGTTGATAAGTTCTTCGATTCTGAGGGGAAACTTATCTTTTATATGCAATCAAATGTTGATAATCAATATTATTTCCTGAAAATATTTTTTTTCTACGTCCAGCAAACTTGGCACAAACCAGCGTTTTCAGTTGTATTTTATGAGGATGGATGAATCAAGAAAAACGGTTAATGGGTTCAATGAAGTCGTTTCCTCTGTATATCGTGTAAAACAGCTCCGTACCGGATCTACGCACCTTCCAGTGGAACATTGTCTTTGTTACCTTTTTGGAAGCTTTTTACACTCTAAATCATGGACAAAAATTTGTTAAAATTTTTAAATAAATGCTGATGCTCTCCAAAATTTCAATAAAACATAAGTTCCATGGTGGTTCCACGTTCCCAATAAGCATTTGGACCTTTAGCGAGATCTTAATCTCTCAAGCTCATGGCTAATGACCGATGTATGATAATAGTAGTCTGATTATAGAAAAGTTGTAAGACCGACCATCTAGTTTTAAAGTTGACTTGCCTATACAACAATATGAATCCTAACACAAATGAACATCGGCGGTACACAGCTAACCTGCATTCGATCGACTTTTTCTTTCGTTGGGCTTACTCGATCTTTGTTATTGGGCCAGAATTATGGGCTTCATCTTATTATTATAATCAGAAGATTAATGCATGCAAGATAGCACAATGTCGCCCAGTTTGTTGTTTAAATTGAGGAGGCTCAACGATTTACTTCATTATCAAAAGCTTTTTCTTTTTAACCTGCCCGTTAGTTTCAAGCGCTTAGCCACGAAAAACAAACATTACTTGAAATTATATTTGGAAATTGTTTTGGATCAATGGTTGGTTTTTACAACTTTCACCATATAGGATCCTATGTTCAATGTATTCAGAATTATAATGAAACAAGTCTGTTTCATATGGTCGGAGATTTGGATTATAGTGACAATTGAGTATATGGAAACAAATCTAAATGGTGCGGTTGTGCAATCGCCTTAATCAAGTTTTGATTATTTAGATTAGTTGCATGCAATATATCTAGATGATTTTTTATAAGCTTCATCATCTTATACTTAATCATGAAGAGGCCAGCTTTACAAGTTTGCGAATGGTCATTTAAGATATTTGAAACTTACTCAAAGCCATAGCTCCTTGTCTACAAGCAAAGTACGTCGTTTGTATTACTTACTAAAGTTGTTAGCATATAAACTATGACCGGCCTACCAAACTCTAAGTGATATTGGAAGTTTTCAATGCTCCCAAGTCAAATGATAGTATATAAAGGTTGTCGAACCACAGAGAACTAGTGATCTATAGCACCAAGAATACACAAACTATCTTAATCTAAGCAAATATGAAGATGGATGATGGTAACAAGCTAAGATCCTAGAATATAAACAAAGGTGATCTCAAATCCTATCAAGAAATAAGTGCAAGAACTAAACTTTCAATCAAATGCTAAGGTAGAATCCATGAGACTAGGAACTTGACTTTGGGTGACTAAGATCCAAGCTAGAGTGGCAAGCTAACAATCAAACACTTCCTTAAGTCTAGAACACTCAAATAAACAAGCTCTATGGTCAAGAAGAATGTTCATTTGCTTTAATCAACTAGACACCAAAGGTCTTTGAGCCTAAAAGATCTAAGCAATCATTAGGGATGAGTCTATTAACTATCTAAACTCCCTTAACACAATGGTCTTTGTGTAAGGCAAGTTTAGAGCAAACTCTACTTAGTTCAGACATTTCATCAAACACCTTGTGGGTGGGAAATGTCTAGAGCTCTAGATCAAAGAGGCCAACTTTAATCTAGCATTAAGGATAGTAGACAAGCAAGGAAACAATAGATCTAACACTAAACACCCTAGATCTTCACTTAATCACCCTAATCACCCTAGCCCATGAATTCAATGTGTGTCTACTCTCTAATCTCCATGAGAAACCTTAAATCTATGTGAGATTCAAGGCTAATCATGTTTATGAGAAGGAAAAACAAGATTTAAGATGAAGAACTTCCTTAAAATGATTAAAAGGTTCAAGCTTTTACAAGATGAAACAAAGTCTTGAGAGAAAATGAGATAAGATACATAATTATGTCTAAAGAGAATTTATAGGAGTCTAAAAAAACGAGTTGGGTCAACCCAACAAACCTAGGTTAACCCATAAAGAAGCAGTCTTTTTCGCCCGTAGCGACCATGCAAGTCGCTACGCTCTGGTCGCTATTAACTCTTCAACACTTCAGGATCTGTAGCGACCTTGCAAGTCGCTACGGTGGTCGCTACGCTCTCTCGGGTGGCCTCCTAGCGACGTGATCATGTCGCTACGCAGAAGTCGCTACAGACACTTAGTCATTTCTTGGATTATGGCTTCTCCTACCATAGCGACTTGGTAAGTCGCTACGGTGGTCGTTACGATGGCTCGGGTTGCGTCTTAGCGACTTGACGAGGTCGCTATGCTGATGTCGCTACGGCCCTTCAGTTGGGACACGATTTGTGCTTCAAACATCACTCTTTTGTCCCCAAAACACTTCAAATGTCTCCAAAATCACCAATGAAAGTCTCCAATACCTGAAAAGGACAAAAGTGATGCAATGCAACCTAAATGCACACTAAACATATGCAAATGACTAATATAAAGACTAGGATGAAGATTAAAACCATGCAAATACACAAGATGTCAACTCCCCCACACTAGACCTTTACTTGTCCACAAGTAAACTTTCAAAATCAAAAAGGAGAAGAAGTTTGAAAGTGGGAATTCATCACCAAAAGAAACTCTTCTTAGCCATCAACATGATATCCTTGTATAATCATACCAAATAGGAAGAGCAAAAACATTTTCCAACTCTAACTTCTCAAGGCCTATCCTACCTCCTTGATCTCTACACTCATCATCATGAATCCACAAACAACAAATCAACCAACTCTCACATTTATTAAGCACAATCATAAGTGAATTCTTGCAAATGGTCAAATGGTCTAAATCATTTGGTTTGGTGTGAAAAGGCTTTAGTGCAAAGTGAAACAAGAGGCTTACAATTATCTTTCAAGGTGGCTTGCTCTCAACAACAGAGTAGCCTTGACATTGCACATAATATATCTAAGAAAAGGATCAACTCATGCATACAATGCTCAATCTCCATTGTCCTACCCTTTTCCCAAACATCAAAATTACAACCTTATTCCCAATGCCAAACCCCATTCTCTTCACTCACCCAAAGATTTCCCAAAACACTCAAGAACATTTTTTTTTTTTTTTCACTTAGAACTCTTTCTTTCTTTTGATGTCTACTAGGGATTTTCACACTTTTAAGTACCTATTAGCTCATACTAACATTTGCTAGCCCCCTTTCTTTATTTTTTTTTCTTTTTTTTTTTCTTTTCTTTTCTCTTTTTATTTGGGGGCCAAGACTTTCTTTACAAACTTGAGCTAGAACTTTCTTTTACTTATCCCTAGTGCCTTAATCTCTTTTGAGTTCTTAGAGTCTACCCTTTCTTTCACCACTTTTCACACTCCCAAGATCAAACTTTACAACACTCTCATCCCATCCTAGAAGCTAGACAACATAAGTCTTAAAGCTAGCAAATAATAGAGACCAAGCATTGTCGATCCCAATACTCTCAACATTATGCACATGTAAAGCTTTCCAAAAAGACCTCACTCAACAATCAATGATGGCTTGAAAGGAGGGAAGGGTTTTAGGGAATGGACTACCACTTGAGTTTGTCAAAAAGATTGGCAAAATAGGTGAGACAACTCAAGTGTGTATAGCCACGACTTAGTACACAAAAGACCATAAGCAAGAAGCATTAAGTTCATTCAGTTCAAGTAAGCTTGGAGTTGGCTTCAATGATGAGAAGTTTCAACAATCAATGAGTTTCAAGAGGAGTTTCAAGGCTCGAAGTCTACAAGTTTTCAAAAGAGTGTTCAAGCTACTTGTCATGATTACAAAGGGTATCAAATTGAGTACTTAGCATGAGCTCTTTACAAGGCTAGCTCCCAATGCATGAATGCAACCTATATGCTTCAAGAATCAATTCTAAAGATGCAAATGAAACATGATTTGAATCTAATGCATGTAATTTTTCAATTTCTTTTTTCAATGCAAATAAGTATGTACAATGCAATGCATGAGACTCATGACAAGTAAACAAAACAGAAAACAATGTGAGATAGTAGACTCTCCCCCAAACTTACTTCACACAGTCCCTTGTGTGAGAGTAAGCTCAAAGAAGAGATCTAAGAGAAAGAAATAAACATGATAACTAATTATTTACAAGGGTAGAGTGACACTTACTTGGAGTTATAGGCTGAATTGGGTGGTAGAGGACCCTTGGCCTCATGTTTGTTTCACCAGGAGAGAGGGAGAGAGGCTGAAGTGGAAATGAAGACTTCTCTTATCTAGAGATAGACCCAACCTGAAAACCTCAACCATACTTACTTAAAAAAGAAAGAAAGATAAAGAAATATATACAATAGATAAACATGGGACTTCCTCCCAAGTGAGCTTGTTTTAAGTCTCTAGCTTGACTTTGTGTGCATGCTAATCATAGGTATCAAAAGGCTGAGCCAATGCACCTTTGGTCCTTCTCCTACAAGAACAAGAAACCAAGTGCGCAAAGGAGCACACTACTGTCCATAGATAATAGACAGATTTTTCATCAAAGAGCTTCACTATAGATGAATCATGAAATATGAGATGCTCTTTGATGTTCAAATAGTCATGAGAATCAAATGCATTTGGTGGAAAGACAAAGTCAACAACAGGTTCAAACGAGGTCTTAACAAAGTAGTCAACTCTATCTCCATCAACTGAATAAAACACAATGTTCACATTCTCATGATTATTTTTGACAAGGGAGTTTTCTATCTCAAGCAAGAGCTTATCCACATCAAGTTCATCCCCTATATCAGCAAGAGAAAGAAGAGGTCTAGGTTCATTAAGAATCAAAAACTCAGATTCGAGATCAAATGAAGCACATAGATAGCCCTTGTCAAAACAAACTTCAATATGATCTCTAGCAAGCTTTTCTATTCTCAACTCATCTAGCTTCCTAGTTTCACATATCATATCAAGACATTCATTGATGAGCACAAGAGAATCATGATCATGGGCAATGTTTTCACCACAAGGCAAGCATATTTTCTCAAATTGAAGTTCTAAAATGGAAAATTCTATACCTTCCATCTGGAGTGGTGGAGCCCAATCCATTACCTCTTTAAGGTCATAGGCAACATTAAACTCATACTTGGTAACCTCCCTTCCTTCAAGCTCTGCTCGATCCTTAATAAGCTCCAACCGGATCCTTCGTGCTAGGGATGTCTTTGCCGACCCCGGGTACTCCTTCTGAAGCTCATATAACATCACAAGTTGTGCTGGTGTGAGTATACTTGCATCAAAGTCATCTTGAATGTGATATTCAAATGTGTCTTCCTCTTCTTGTGGCTCCCCATGGTAGCTTGAAGCCATAACTGCATGAACAAAAACTAGAACTAAAGGTTAGTAACTATACAAAAGCAAAACAAAGCAAGAAAATAAAGCTTAGTCTCAAGAAAGTTTGAAATCCTAATGACAAATCTACTAGTTCCCCGGCAACGGCGCCAATTTGATATTGGAAGTTTTCAATGCTCCCAAGTCAAATGATAGTATATAAAGGTTGTCGAACCACAGAGAACTAGTGATCTATAGCACCAAGAATACACAAACTATCTTAATCTAAGCAAATATGAAGATGGATGATGGTAACAAGCTAAGATCCTAGAATATAAACAAAGGTGATCTCAAATCCTATCAAGAAATAAGTGCAAGAACTAAACTTTCAATCAAATGCTAAGGTAGAATCCATGAGACTAGGAACTTGACTTTGGGTGACTAAGATCCAAGCTAGAGTGGCAAGCTAACAATCAAACACTTCCTTAAGTCTAGAACACTCAAATAAACAAGCTCTATGGTCAAGAAGAATGTTCATTTGCTTTAATCAACTAGACACCAAAGGTCTTTGAGCCTAAAAGATCTAAGCAATCATTAGGGATGAGTCTATTAACTATCTAAACTCCCTTAACACAATGGTCTTTGTGTAAGGCAAGTTTAGAGCAAACTCTACTTAGTTCAGACATTTCATCAAACACCTTGTGGGTGGGAAATGTCTAGAGCTCTAGATCAAAGAGGCCAACTTTAATCTAGCATTAAGGATAGTAGACAAGCAAGGAAACAATAGATCTAACACTAAACACCCTAGATCTTCACTTAATCACCCTAATCACCCTAGCCCATGAATTCAATGTGTGTCTACTCTCTAATCTCCATGAGAAACCTTAAATCTATGTGAGATTCAAGGCTAATCATGTTTATGAGAAGGAAAAACAAGATTTAAGATGAAGAACTTCCTTAAAATGATTAAAAGGTTCAAGCTTTTACAAGATGAAACAAAGTCTTGAGAGAAAATGAGATAAGATACATAATTATGTCTAAAGAGAATTTATAGGAGTCTAAAAAAACGAGTTGGGTCAACCCAACAAACCTAGGTTAACCCATAAAGAAGCAGTCTTTTTCGCCCGTAGCGACCATGCAAGTCGCTACGCTCTGGTCGCTATTAACTCTTCAACACTTCAGGATCTGTAGCGACCTTGCAAGTCGCTACGGTGGTCGCTACGCTCTCTCGGGTGGCCTCCTAGCGACGTGATCATGTCGCTACGCAGAAGTCGCTACAGACACTTAGTCATTTCTTGGATTATGGCTTCTCCTACCATAGCGACTTGGTAAGTCGCTACGGTGGTCGTTACGATGGCTCGGGTTGCGTCTTAGCGACTTGACGAGGTCGCTATGCTGATGTCGCTACGGCCCTTCAGTTGGGACACGATTTGTGCTTCAAACATCACTCTTTTGTCCCCAAAACACTTCAAATGTCTCCAAAATCACCAATGAAAGTCTCCAATACCTGAAAAGGACAAAAGTGATGCAATGCAACCTAAATGCACACTAAACATATGCAAATGACTAATATAAAGACTAGGATGAAGATTAAAACCATGCAAATACACAAGATGTCACTAAGCTGTAGAATTTGGATTGTTTTTATCATTGTTCGGATAACATATGAGTTTTAAACTGCTATTGGATTTTTCAAACGTCATTTTCTTATCGAGATATTTTCTCATAACACTGTTTGTTTTTATAAATTTTATTATAATATTTAAATTTGATTGATGTTTTAGAACTTTAGTACATGAATAAGCTTCATCAATTAAAACTTTTATGTGATATTTTTCTTTTGCAGATACACTTTTTTTTGTTCATCTAACGTTTATGTAATTTCTGTAGAAGTTTATTACACTTGGATCAAATATTAAGTCGATAATACTGGTAGTAGACCAAAACTTAAAGTTCATTCGACCTAACTTAAGATAAACTAAAAAGGGAGAAACCTGAAAGTGACATAATTTTCGTGGGATCACAATTTTCATTGGTTAAAAGCGCAATCAACTGATAGTTTTATCCGTAGGAGATGCAAATCATGCAATGTATAAACTTGAAGGTGAGATGTAAGTTTTGTAAATTTAATTAACGCTAACCAAATAAGTCTATAGTTTATATTCTTATATCAGTTTTGTTCTTAAAAGGTGAAATGAGGTAAGCATGCAAAACGAAAAGAGAGTGAAAAGGAAAGGAAGGCGGGAGTGGCAATTCAAAACTAACTAAATGAAAGAAGAAGCGAGTCAAAGTAAGGCAACGTAATTACGTACACTAATTGGTGTGTCAAAGACTCAAAGTTGGACCGAAACAGAGGTGGCTATACTGACATGTTTCGTGTTATGCTGATTGATGAATTAGTTTTGCTATACGAAATATCATGTTCATGCTGTGTAACATTAAACATATAATTTAATAAAATTATCACTTATGAGATAAAGCCATTTATTGTCGAGTATCAGTTTTCCATTTATAACGTTTTGAATCGTCAAAAAAGAAAAAAAAAATTCCAAGACTGAAACCAGCTAGTCATACCATCAATAAACAATTTTTTTTACGAAAATAAATGATCCATCTCCTAGCATAACATTAAAATAATCAGTATCTCCTAGTATATGGTATCTCAAAGAGTAGTTGAACAACCAAACATAAAAATAATCAGTATCTTATTATATAATGAATAGATGATCATTCTTCCTCAACTAAGTAGCGAAGTAGGGATTGGGTCCACAACCAGTAAGAAAAATAAGTTGAATGCCTTATAAAGTTTTCCTAAATAGGTGGCTATAAAATTCATAAGTGTCTATAACATTTATAATCTCTAGTAATCCATTAAAGTTGAGGTACCTTCAAACCAAATGGAAATGTCTAAAAAGAACACTCGATACTTGCTTTTCCTCCGGTCTAAGTCTTCCTTTGTCACATATAGTCATAGACTCATATTAATAACCATTAAAGTAATCACTTCTTAATCACAGTTAACACTACAACTTGGACCAAACATAGCTATGACATTTTATATCTAACTATTTAAACTTGTGTCTTTTAAAATAGAAGCAAACATAAAGGTATAACTTTATTCAAAACATATTGGTATAAATACTCCAGTTGTTTCTTTGTTTTAAGGAAAGGTTTTCGTAAGCGTTTAAACTTTAAAGTATTTTTTTTTTAAAGTAATAACTTTAAAGTAATTGTCAAAAGATAAAATAGCGTTAGTAAAAATATATTAAAGACACAAAACAAAAAGCAAATGAGCAGAACAAAAAACAAAAAACAAAAAACATTAATTGTTAGGCCAAAAAATTATCTATTTATCAAATGAGACGAGCAGAAGCTACCGCACCTGTATATTAGCTAAATATCAAAAATACATATCCAGATAAGCGTAAATGTAATAGTGTATATATATACAAAGCAAATCTCATTTGTTCACACTGAAACTACAAGACTCCCTCTACCTCTCTCTCCTCCCATCAATTTCTTCATGACATTTCTTCTGTAGAAGGGAAGAGTTTTCGTTAGTCATCACAAAAACCCTAAAACCTATAAATCCAGTTACCTGCTAAATGGGTCATGATAATATCACGAGGCTCGCGAGTCTACTCGTAAAGCTACCTAGAGTTCCATCTGGTTGGCTCTGTCTCCATCCCCGACCGGACAGCGATGTCGGAGGAGGACACAAACGACGGATCAAGCTCGTAAGATCCGACGGTTCCTCCGAGCTCTACGATCGTCCCGTAGTGGTCTCAGAGCTCACAAGAGACTTCCCAAAGCACAAAATCTGCAGATCAGACTCACTCTACATCGGACAGAAAACACCTGTTCTGTCGGAAACAGACACGCTTAAGCTCGGACTCAACTACTTTCTCCTCCCGTCTGATTTCTTCACCAACGATCTCTCTTTCCTCACCATCGCCGCCTTGAAACCTCCTCAAAGCGGAGGCGTTTTGGTCAGATCAAAATCCGCCGGGACTCAGCAGCAGCAGCCGTTTCTTATACAGAAGGAAGGAACAGGAGAGAAGCTAAAGATTCGTGTGTCAGAAGAGTTCATGTCGGAGTTAATGATGGAAGGAAGAAAAAACAAAGAAGAGGAAGAAGAAAGAGAGAACGAAGAGAGAGTTTGCACGACGGTGAAACTGAAGAAAGACTATGTTCAGTTAGTTGGTCTACGGACATGGAAGCCAAAGCTAGAGACGATAAGAGAGACGAAAGCGACGGTGGAGAAGAAGAGGAAGAGAAAGAAGTTTCTTATGATGAAGAAGAGATCATCATCATGCAAAGATTCTTCTCAAACTGATTCATATTCGAAGCGTAAGCTTCAATCAAAACTCAAGTCCAAAGCTAAGAACGCAATTCTGAAAAAATAGCTTAGTTTTCGTATTAAAGAAATTAGCATATTGTGTGTTGATACGTAGAAGAAATTGTTCGACAATATGTAAATAATATGAGAAAAAATTTAACCAAAGTATACATATTGTTTCCAAAACTCTTTTGGACTAGTCCTACTAAACTAACTTTTAACATGAAAATATTTTTTGAGTTATATTTTTCTTCTTGTTTGCATGAAAATTATGAGTTGCTTTCGTTCTGCCAAAAAGAAGTTCCTTTCGTACACAAACGTATCTTTCGAATAATGTGGAACCAGCCATTCAAGTATACAAGTTTGAAAATCCAACGGATAAATTTTCTGATTCTTTTTTTTTTGTGAAACAAAACAAGGAGTTTTCTTTTTCTTTCTATTTTGGCAACTTGGTTCATTGAATTTTATGTTTTAGTTGTTTACCAATATATTAATAAAAAATGAATCAACATTTATTTAGTTTGTCTTTTATTATGTAAAACAATTATTTTGTGAGGAGGGAGGGAAATAGACGAAAACTAAGAAAAGAAAAAAAGCGAAAGAGGTCAAAAGCGTGGTCATAGTTACTATTTGTGACAAAGCTTTGAATGAAAAATATATGAGGAAGAGGTGGAAAAAGATAGAGAAAGGAGAAGCACGTGTTTGTAGAAGTTTTGTGTCAGTCTCGTTTTAGATTTTGTGAACAAAAAGTGCGGGAAAAGAGACAAAAGAGGAGTCAAACAAAGTCACCCAGCGACATCTTTTCTCTTTAGCTAATAGTATAATAGTGTATGCAATGTAGCTTTCACAATTTAAATAGTATTAATAATTAGGTTTACTGTAATAAAACATATCTCAAGAATGGAACAAGATCTGCCAATTATCTTCTAGAACGTGAGGTTGATGGGCGGAGGATTGAGTCGCATTGACTCCATGATCCTGCCTATCTTCAGGGAGACTTTTATTTCGGAATTCTAAATTTTGTGATCTCCGTTATTTTTCGTTTCTGTAAAAGCCATTAATAACAGTCATTGCCTCCGGCCCTCCGTAATTTTTTTCTTCAAAATGTAAAAATGTAATTATATGCTTTTATTCACTGCAAAAGTACTATCACAACAGTCGGGAACTTTTCTCCAGCCTAGCTAATAGAACTATCAGGGGCAGACATTCATTTTTAAAATAATATTTTATCTGTTTCCGAAAATAAGATTTTTTTAGAATTTTTGCGTTTATTAAGAATTTAATAAATATATGCAATTTAGTTTATCATTTATTTTATACATTTTAATAACTATTGATCAATAAAATTTAACCAATTCAAATATTCACAATTAATATTTCTAAAAAATATACAAAAGTACATTAAAATATATAGAAAATCTATTTTTATGAAATAAAAATAAAATCTAGAAAATCTTACTTTGAAAAATGGAGGGAGTATATTTTAATTTTCCTTTACATAATTAGTTTAAACTTAACCACTGGGTTAAAGTAAGTTTTAATAATTAGTTTAAAATTTATTTTATAAGTTTCAACAAACTTAAAGTTCATGATAATACTTTAGTTATATCAAATTTTCCCTACTAATATTAATACATTATTTATTCAAAATAAAAATTTGTAATGTTTCTACTCTTTCCATTTTTCATTACCTGTCTCTAAAAACCACTTCTTTATTTTTAAAACATATTAGAATGGTTTCTTCATTATTTATAGATTTTGCTATCTTAGAAAAATATTAAATAGGTTTGTTTAGTTATAGAGTGGAACTCACCTTTGTTTATAGAATTCCTCTATTTTATAAAAAATAATATAGATATAAATGAAAAATCTAAGATATTATTGATCTACATCAAGTTATCAACTGCTAAAATATCGGTATAATAACATGAACATGATCAACTGGAGTGGAGACTGTGGAGTAATGGTTTGTGCTAGTATTATTGTTGTGTTAATGCATCGTTTATAGACTAGATATATATTGTCTGTTAAAACAATATAACTTTGTTGATTCATCAGGTTGTCGGTTATGAAGGACTTTGTTGATTCATCCGTTTGTCGGTTCTTATGAAGGTGGGAGAAGGATATATTTCGAAGCTTCATTGTGAACTTTCTTGATTTCGTTCGATGGATTATAGTTTCAAACTTTGCGATAGACGATTCTACCATTTTAGTAGGCCTTGATATGGGTTACTAATGGGTTTAGTGATTTTGGGCTTCTCTGAGTTGATTTCTATTTTAAACTGTGAAACAATTTCTTATAAATATCCAGGCCAGCTTGGTCCAATGTTAAAGAAACAGATGAGATGTTAACACGTTTCAGATCCCATCCCTGCAAAAATGATCTATCCGTGTGTTGTATTTTTCTTTGTGGATTAATCTGAATATTTCCATAAGTCCAAGATATTCTAAGATTAATCAAAAAGAAAATTAAAAAGTAACAGTTTCTTTCTTATAAATACGAAGAGAGCGCAACAAAAATGCCTCATGGTGTATAGAAACTCGCTAAAAGTACCAGAAGAACCCAGTAGTTGTCACAATTGGTAATCCAGGAAAGGTCACAGCTCTTAGCAAGTGATCATGAATCAAAGAATAAGACAAGTTCTCAAAGTCGAAGTAAACTGATCAATGAGCTAGTTGAATGTAATTATTTGATGCCTCCTGAACTTCCAGAGACATGAAGCATCTAGGTCTAAACAATAGACCATTCTTGATCAATTCTCCAAAGGACAGTGATAGTGATACCGTTCTTATTGATCGGTTTCTTTTTCTAGCTATATAATCTAAATTTAAGGATGACATAGAGCTAATATTATGAAATTCATAAATTACAAAAGATCCAAGTAATAAAAAAAATGAAATGATAGACATCACACGGAAAGTACTTTCATCAAAGTAATCTAAAAACCACACATATAGTTGACTTCAGAGTTTCAAATCCGAACCTCGAAATCTCTCCTCGATGATCATGTCAATCTTCTTCTCCATTTCAGGAGTCAGATAGTTCTTTGAGTCACCAACTTCCCCTTTACGGAAAAAATTCTTGTGTTCCACGCCTCTAGCCGTTTTTCCAGTCTTGTTTACCTCCAAGTTCTTCAAGTTATCCAACGAGCAAAGGTATAAGATCTTTTCCACACATCCACTCTCTTCTTCCTCCACAGAAAAAGGAACACCCAAGAACTCGGCAAGTCTCTTAACCTGAGCACTCGGCTCTATCTTCAACTCCTCGTACCTCAGGAATAGCACATTCTTGGAGTCTTCCAAGCTTCCTCTCCAATAGCTCAACACTTGTTCCCAAAACGGTCCATAGTAGCTAACTCCTCGACAAAAAGAGTCGAACATCGACTCCAACAAGCTTCTTTCTTCATCTATCTTGATCTTATGATTAGCGCACTCGAAAAACCAAAGAGACACCAACGCGTCCTTCACGTTCCTCCAAACGTACACGACCTTACAGGGAGTGCTCTTGAGAGCCTCTTGAAGCGTGTGGAACGGTACATGAGTCGCGAATAGCCTCGGGTTTGTTGATGAGAAATTGGTCAGATCTGGTTTCGAGGTTTCGATGTATAGCCTGAGCTCGAGGACTGGTACTAAGCCATGAGGGTTGTCAGATAGAAGTGGATGGTTAGTAGAGTGTTTTGATCTCTCTAGGAGAGCTACTGTGAGAGCTTTGAGCCAAGTTGTGCCGGACTTTGGGAGCGAAGAGATGATTATATCGGTTTCTTGTGGTTTGAAACCTCTTTGGAAGTTGAGGATTCCTTGCAGAGTTTTGTTGTCGTACCAACATGATTGGTACTTGAACAACTTGGTTCCGTTGAAGTCTATGTCTGAAGGAAGTGAAGAGATCAAACTTATGGTTTCTTGTTCGTCTCTCTGAAGGTATTTTGAGATCTCACTCACATCCATATTTTTTTGTTTGTTTGTTTCGGTTCACATGTGCGTTCCATTATCACATCACAACCACCAATCACAACCACAATAATTTATTGTTAAGATAATAAAAATAATTAAAGAATATGATTAAGTGTGGTAGTTTAGATTTCTTTCTTTTTTTGGTCTAATTAGATATCTTTCTTTATGGGTCAACAAAAACATTATTTACATATGTAGAATAAATAAAGACTTTATAGTATCCTAGTTCCCAAAGATATTCGTTAAATATGTTAAACAAAGGTGAGTATAAAACCAGCCAATGTGAAATATAAACGTTAAATATATATAAACCAAAGATATACAATATTATCAATCTTTATGAAGTTTGAACGTAAGATAATGGGAAATGCCTACAAATCCAGCAGTAATGGCTTATTATAAACTTAATTAAAACATGCGGTTAAACACTGAATGTAATCAGGCTTATGAATAGGTACTCCACGGGAGAAGGATCACCACAAGACAACATCCGACCACAAATGCAACCAACATAGATATAAGAGCAATTGTGACAAGTGCCAGGGCTCGTATGAGAGCTGTCTGTACCTGTTCAAACACACTTAAATGGTATGCCCAAATGAGATGCATTGCTGTTGCAACAGATGCAAGCATTGTAATGCTGTTGCAAAACGAAAACACCATAAATACTGCTTTCTTGACCAAACCTGTGATGTCTAAATCTGGAGCAGAACCCATGTAAAACTTTGTGCATGTGAAACCCATAGCAAATGTCACAGCTACTGAGATTACTACAAACACCACAAGAATTACGATATCTTGAGTTGGTCTGTATGTTTCATGCCGGTCAGATCTTCTGTGAGGCTGTGAATCACTCAAGGCCATGTAATCCAAGTTGGTTAAGTCTCTAGCTGTAATAAATTAAACCAGGCATGATGATAGGAATTGACAAGAACGTAACATGTTTACAAAAGCAGATTCACAAATCAGATCATAAACGTTGACAGAGAATAAAAAAACAAAAAAGTCTCCTTTTTAAATTGAAACCCAGAAGAATAATTAAAATTAAACATGGAAATACGCCCTTAAACTTTACCTTAGGCGCTTTTGAATCTAGTTGATGGAGGAGAGGAAGAAGAAACGAAGAATATAATGTTGTAGTCTTGAACTTTGTCAAGAAAGTTGGGTTAGCAACCACACCATTTGATCTGATCAAGCTATTAACAATTAAAGAAAATATATTCTGAGTGTTGCATACCGATCAACATTTATGTTTTAGCTTGCCAACAAGCAATTAAATAATACAATTAGATCGTTGACTCCAACAAAAATTGCTGATTCGTTAAATGTGTTTTACCCTCATCTTCCTTTAAAGTCTTTCTTTTCTCTTTCTTTTTTTTGGACAAGTCTTTCTTTTAGTTTTGAGAAATTGGCATCTATATACACCAATAACTGCTTAATTTGCATAGATGGAATTTTTACTATTCACTTTTAATAATGGCAAGACTGCTCCTACAACTAAACATAGTCTATAGCCCAGTGTTATTACACGGTGTAATTTACACCTAACGGAAAAGTAAAAACAACCTTATTTCTCTTTTTTTTTTTAACACAACAACCTTATTTCTCTCTTTCTCCATCTTCTCATGAAAACCTCCGACTATGTCTCGTACGCCGGAGCTCCGAGAATTTCAGTCTCCCCATCTTCCAAGACAAAATCAAATGTGGGACCCAGATTGTTGCGATACAGAGCTCCAATTAATTAACAAAGAATTCAAAGCCTCCATGGATCTCTTCCAGCAACAAGCCACTCTCAGCATCTCTTCTGTCTGAGGCATTGGTTCCGACCCTTCCGTCGCCAAAGACCTCGGCAATAATTGAGAAAGCATATGTAGCCGGATAAATATAAAGGAAAACAAAACAATTTCTTTAGTGGACTAACACTTTTATTATTATCCAGCTATCTTCTTTTATTTTTATACTTTATTAGAATTGACCGAATAAATCAGAATATAACCATTCAGTTTTACTTCTAGCAATCTATACATTGTGCATTTATATAAATTGGTTAGTTACTGGTTCAATCATACATAAGTAATTAAGTATAATTTAAATAATATCCATTTACCACCTAATATAACCATCAACAGAATCTAATTGCCGGTAATCTTAACACAAAATATTAGCTAATATATAAAATATCCGTATAACCATGCTAATTTTCGATATGTAGAAGAAATTGCAAAGAAATTGTGTTGTAATTGGAGAAGAAATCGCCGGGACCTTGCTGTGACTCACCGGTTCCATGATTTGCTGGGACCTATCCGTGACTCGCCGGAAAGAAACAAAAGTTTTGTAAGTGAGAGATTGTCGATGATAAAACACCTATGATTTTTCGTGAGAAACAACTGAAATTGTGGATAAATCTGCTGCATCTTTTTATGAAAAATACTATTAGTTGATTTCTGCAAAAATTAAAATTGTATCAAATCTCCAAATAGAGAAACATATTCACGAAAGAAAAGATGACAAATTGGAAAGAGAAGGAGTCAAAAGTTTTTGAACAACTATAGGGTTACATGCGTAATTGTGTTCTATTATGGATTGGGCTTTTGATGATTTTTCCATGCTTGCAAATTTTCTAGTTATTGACTATTTTTGGTGCAAATCGCTCTATTTATTCTCTTACCTCTTCCTTTAAGTCTTTCTTTTACGTGTGTGTCTTCTCTCTTACCTATTCCCAGTGTTTCTCGTTAAATTAGTACAAGAGCCATTTGAACCACCCAAAAAATAATACTATATGACCACATATTTGTATAACACATCTGAAAATCCAATTTGTATGCATACTAAGGCTATTTCTCTTGCCAAATCAGCTTTTGAACTAAGTCGGTGATAAATTGAGTCCCTTCATCAAAGTCCCCAATCTTTTTTTTTTGTCATGAATGTGTAAGAGACAGCTTTTATATAGGGGTTTTTTCTCATTTTTCTCTTCGATCCCCTCCCTCTCCCGCTTAAAGGATGCCTTAAAAGCCTCCCAATAATGATGTTCTTAGATCATTTGACTGCAAGGCCACCGAATGATGGATGTAAGACCATCTTTAATGTATTTTCTTATTTTTAACTCTAAAATAGAGGAAATCTCAGATGTATTTTGCTTTAATGTATTTCTTTAAAATAGAGATCTCCAAATATAGAGTAAAATATAGAGGAATGTTATTTTTTCTTCTATAAATAAAGTAGAAAATAGCAATTTCTATTTTAGAGGTATAAATAGAAGTGGGTTAGAGTGATTTTGATTCTAAATACTATTAGAGAGATAAAAATATGGGAAGGTTAGAGATGCTTTAAGGCTCGGACAACATGAGTTATCAAAAAATATTTTTTATCTACTTTTAGCACCATGCACCAATATCCACATGGAATAGCATGCTGTTTCATTAGCTAGTGCGGTATCTGATAAAAGAAAAAAGGGTGTATCACCGAGTAAAATAACAATCGCACATAAATGAAATAGCAGGATGTTACAATAGATTTATAGATGAAACATAAAGAGATTTGAAGCAACAACGACATTTTCCTGACATTCACAATTAATTCACAACTATAAGACGTTCAGGAATTATTAAGTGATCAATAAAATCTTGCATCTGATAAGTCACAATAACAAACAATATACGCTGCATTTTCAGAGAAACATAAAACGCTACAAGAGGGAGAGAGAGATAGACTTGATATCGTTCGTTACACTCCAGAATAGAGGGGAAAAGGATTGTGAAAAACAAAAGTGGATTAATATCAAAGAAGAAAGTAGCAAATTTGGACAGCTCGCTGTTATTGGTAGAGAAATGGGGAGGATGAAGAGTCAAACCTACTGTTTTGACCCACAAAGCCATCGAGCTCATCAAAGGAAAACGTATCCATGCTAGCATGCACAACATTCCAATAGCTATCGGTCTCCGGAATCATAAGTTCAGCTCCAAAACAAGTACTTGGAGGAAAAGGTGGAAGCTCATGATCACAATGCTCATCATTATTGTTGATAGATTGATAACCACATTCAGACTCATGTGTCCACCCATTGTATGATAATTCACTAGAGTTCTGGTTTTGGTTGTTCGTCGATGAATAGAGATTGTTGTTGTTGATGTTGCTAGTAGCTTCTTGTTGGCTTGTAGGGTTGAATAACTCGGAAATGAAACGTTGGGATTCGTCAGGTGAGATGAAGGAAGTTACTGAGGAGCCATGAGGCATATCGGAGTAAACAAAGTTGGTCCGAGCAGTCAACCCTCTTATGGACCGTGCAGCTCTATCATAGGCCAATGCAGCTTCCTCGGCCGTATCAAAAGTACCTAGCCAGTACCTCTCTTTTGTCGTCGGGTTTCTTATTTCAGCTGCGTATCTTCCCCACGGCCTTCGTCTCACTCCTACATACTTTATTTCTTCGTTATGTTGTGGTTGCGGCTGTTGTTGTTGCTGCTTTTGCCTATGGCTCTTTTTTGATTTAGAGGAAGAACTGACATACGAGTTACCATTAAAATCCATGTTTAGTAAGTATTCTTTTGCTATTACACTCAAAAGATGAAAGGGTATGGAGACTAGGAGATACGTTGAAGTGATGCCTTTGGTTACAATGAAATGTGTGTTTAAATAGATGAGGTTACTTTCACTATGTGGACCCTCTCGTTCATTCTAAAGATTCCTTTGGGGAATTTTATAGATACAAAAGGTGGGTCACATGGAAATGTGCAACATCAGATGATCATCACCATCTAATCATATGACTGAAAGTGAAATGATTTTGTGGCTTTTTGGATAGGCCCAAGTAAATCATTTAGGCAACCTATTTTTCTTTATTTATCTTTGTTTTTAATCATCTTTTTTCTTTATTTTCTCCTAGTTTGTTTTCATCTTTAGGCATGCTATTATCTTTGGGAACGTGAGATTCTTTGTGCCTACTCATGATCACTTGTAGTTGTACCATGTTTTGGTTTTCAATTATGAACTTTTGATAATAGAACACTTTCGGAATCAACTTAGAGTCTGAAAATTCGGCAACTTATCATCCTAAATTGTTTTCTTTTTTTGGTTCACCATCCTAAATCCGTTTATCTTTCTCCATATTGCTTAAATATAACTATGGCATTTGAGTTGCACATGCATGTCACTTGTATAAGACCATTTTCTTATCTTTCAGGTGGTACATTTACACATGTAAAATCAAATTTCCATCAAATTGCTGACAAATTATATTGTTATCTATGTTTACCATCTCCTAAACTATATTTGCGAAGTGATTTTGCCACATGTCCTCTCTACAATCAATTTTACAAAACAAATATGACATGGCTATTAAAATTGATGACATGACTTCCGAAAAAATATGACATGGAAAATTTCCTTTAATGTTGATTTATATTTTTGGCAAACTTATTAGAATAAGGTAATAATTCATATATTACATTTAATATTGATATTTATTTTTGGTAATTGTTTTTAAAAATATGGTAATAGCCCATACATCATCTATAAAATAAATATATTTATATATAACATTTTAAATTTCAAAATATTTTTTTTATAATTATACAATTTGTATTACCAAAACTTTCAAAAGTTTCTACAGTTTTTTAAAAATTTAAATAGCTAACCGTAAGATTATTAGTTTCTTATATATCAACAAATTTTATAAATATTGTTTAGGCTAATTTTTTTATAGCTATACTATTTTATATCATTTTTATTATTTTCATACAAATTTATTTCATATATATATAAAATATATTAAATATTAGTAAAAAATTGTAAAATCTTAAATATTTAATAAAATTTATTTTTAATATAAATTAGGTTAAAAAAAATTCTAGCTGCACATGGTGCAGGAAAACACCTAGTGTACATAAATTGTCATATATATTTGCTACTTACAAAATTTGTCCTATTTTTACCATTTACAAAATTTCTCTGCATCTAATATGCGAACTTGTCCTTTCTTGTTCTTTTTAATAACGGAACTAATGTATGAACTTAATTTTTATTTATTTTTCTAGCAATTGATCGAGTTGCCTTGATCAAGAAGTTGCCTTATGAATTTATCATATATGTGCCACTTGATCTAATGATGGTCTAATCACTTGCTTTTCAATACTCATGATTGTATAAGCCTTAAAATCTCGTGGATCCAAATGATTATTTCCATTTATTTTCGTCACGATTTATCCGATATTTATTTATTTACAACAGTACAGGAAGTGGAAGCAATTTATATCAATATTTTATAGAAACTTTGCTACAGAAAACCATTTGTTCTCGTTTTCTCAATTCTATTCCAATGCTTTTATGATTATTAGCATGAACGTTAACATGTTCTTTATCCTCGAAAGAAAGTACACTACAGATACATCGTATGCTAGTATTGTGTATTATTATTGTCTTCGTTTATAGGTTCCAGTCAAATTAGTAACCCATGGTGAAATTTTATATTTTTGGATGTAATAGTTGATTTGTTATGAATTATTTACACTAATAAGTTTAGTAATTTCTTACAGATATAATTATCACAACCTCCTTTTTACTTGTAGCAGAGTCAGATGAATTCATGCGATCAGCAATAATCTTATTTTAAACAAACATAAGCAGAGACGACAAACCTTAATATTTGTGTTCCAAACACACGTGGAAAATCTTTTACGTTCGAAACAATTAACCTCTAAGCAATCAAATTTTGGTTCATTACCACAACATCTGCGTGGTTCATCAACTGGTATCAGAATCATATTAATTCTTAGATATTATTGATATATGAATCATATATATCATTTGAACCCATATGTTGTGTGTTTATGCTGCTAGTCCAAATTCCGAATTGGTGGTTTTCGATGTGAGTTTATGAAGGTCCAAATATTTGGCCCATTTTAATACGTTATGTCGTTCCATTACTAAAGAAGACACATGCACGTCGTTTTTAGTGTACATTGGAAAAAAAAAGCGAAATGTCAGTTACCTTTTCTGCCCCCTTCCAATCAAATTGGTGTAATCAATCTTTTGGTTTCCTCTTTTTCAGAAAGAAAATTAATTGATTTTCCCTAAAGTTTTGTTTTTTTTTTTCTTATTCTTCCCCACAACCAGAGTGCTTGCTCCCAAACCGATTGAAACTAGGTGGGAAGATCAAAGTTCGCTCCTTTGGATCGATCTTCGTATCTTGGTAAATGAGCTTCCTTCTCTCTCTCTCTCTCTCTCTCTCTATATCATCCGCCATTGATTTTGGTTTAAATCTCCGATTCTCTTTTCTGGATTCCGAGTTTATCTTTTGTCAGATTTGTGGATTCTTGATGAATTAAATAAATGAATGATCTTTATTTGAGTATCAGTTGATTTACAAGAAAACCCTTTTCACTATTACATGAGAGTTTAGTATATCTGCTGTGTGGTGTGGTGTGGTGTGATGTAGTGAGAGAGGATGCAGAATCAGAATGATACGGTGAAGGATGATGCGGAACTCGCTGCTTCCATATCGGCGATGAAAGGTGAAGAATGGGGATGTTGCTCAGTGGAGGAACCTTCTTTTCAAGAAGATGAAGCTGCCAAGGTTCCTTATGTTGGTGATAAGGTCAGTACCATACCAAACTTGTTCACACATATATGTGTTTTATCTGTTCCATGGAATGTACTTGAATGATTCAACTAGTGTCTTGGATTTGATTAGAAGTGAATGACAACACTCCCTATGAGTTGCTTTTGAAGGATTAGGATTTTTTGGTTTAATCATTTATTTGCAGGAGCCTCTCTCTAGTTTATCTGCAGAGTACCAAGCTGGGAGTCCCATTTTGCTTGAGAAGATTAAGGTTGCGTTTCTTTTGTTTTGATGGGGGTTGTTGCTTTCGTTTTTTTTTTTAAGTTGTCGTTGGTTTGCAATATTTGTAGATACTGGACAGTCAGTATGTTGCAATCAGGCGGACCAGAGGCGATGGAAACTGCTTCTTCCGAAGTTTTATGTTCTCTTACCTCGTATTCTTCTCTCTGAATGTCTAGCCAATGTTTTTGTCTAGTTACCTTTAATGTAAGTTTAGCTAAAGTTTATTTTGTTTGTGGTTTTATTTGCAGGAGCATGTTTTGGAATCGCAAGATGTTGCTGAAGTGGATCGTATCAAGGTCAACGTTGAAAAATGTAGAAAGACTCTGCAAAACTTAGGTTATACGGATTTCACATTTGAGGACTTCTTTGCGGTAAGCTTGCTTTTGTCTTCTTTTGTGTCTGCTATTTGACAATTAAGATCATCTAGAAGATGCGCAATTTCGTATTTTTTTCTCTCTTAATGATACAGTTGTTCCTAGAGCAACTAGATGACATTCTCCAAGGAAGTGAAGAGTCTATCAGGTAAAGGACTGTTTATCTAAACTGATATTTACTTAACCGCTGAGTTTGATTACAGTTCTGACTTCCATGAGTCTCTTTCTCATATTGCCTCACTACTTGTGCCAATTTTTTTAATCATCCAGCTATGATGAGCTAGTTAACAGGAGTAGAGATCAGTCTGTCTCCGACTACAGTAAGCTGCTCCTAACATAAATATATATATATATTTTTTACGATGCCTATCCAACAGGAATTTAGTTTTGACAAATTCTTGTGTCTCTCAGTTGTAATGTTCTTCAGGTTTGTTACTGCTGGTGAAATACGAACGCGTGCTGAGTTCTTTGAGCCCTTTATAACAGGATTATCAAACACCACAGTGGATCAGGTTTGTGCTTTATACTGAAAATATATTCATACTTCTGTGGTATGCAAAGTTTCTTACACTGTTTCTATCACAGTTTTGCAAGACATCGGTTGAACCGATGGGGGAAGAGAGTGACCATATTCACATAACTGCTTTGTCGGACGCGCTTGGTGTTGCAATCCGGGTTGTGTATCTTGACCGTAGCTCATGTGGTGATATTGGAGGTGTCACTGTGAACCATCACGACTTTGTTCCCGTTGGCACTAATGATGAGAAAAAAGAAGAAGAGGCTTCTGCTGCTCCCTTTATAACCTTGCTGTATCGTCCAGGCCATTACGATATCCTCTACCCCAAGGTAATCAACACTTAATCCCACCCATGTAACCTCTCTTCCTTTAGATTATTTAAGTTAATGATTTGTGTGTATTTTTACAGGTTTTGGACGACGTGGAAAAATGATCATTTGACATATCATGAAACCCATTAGGAGGATGTTTACAAGCTGTGGTAATATGGATTCATCCCCATGGTAGTATATCATGTCTTTGCTCCTTGATTATGATCAAAACAACCCTTTTGCAACCCTCTGAAAATGGATTTTTTTTTTGTTTTACTATAATACTCATTGGTAATCTTCTGTACCAAATTGAACCAAAAGGGTTTGCCATATAAACAATGAGTCAAGGACAGAGGTCTATGTTTGTTTTAATGGCTTGTTTGAATTATAAAAAAAAAACATTCATGATATTGAAAGATAAACGATTACTATCATTGGTCTTGTTGATACATAAAATGTTAAAACCTCAAAAATTGTAGCAGAATGGTCCCAAGAAGATAAGTAATTATGCTTTCTGTTATTGCCTTGGCTGTTTCCACTTTCCAGCCAAGGAGTATTCCTTCCTTTCTGTCCACCACAACCTACCAAAGACTATACTGGAGAGAATTCAGTATATATAATATACATTTTTATGTCCTTTATTGTTTGTCACTTTCTTCTTTGGAAGCTTGTCCCAAATCAGAACTTAGCTCCATCGTTCCTCTAACTGAAATATTCAAACGAACACAAAATGGAGCATTCGGTTACAAAAGGGCCAATGAAACACGTTTTCTCTCACAACAAAAGAATATGCACTTGGATGATTTAGACGGCCGATTAAACGTCCTAGGCATTTGATTATGCGGTTTAGATGTATCGGAGGTTTTAACCAATACGTAAACTAAAATTTAAACGGACCTACGTATATTTCATTTGTGATGTATTTCTTGTTCAGTTTCTTTTGTTTTTTATAAGTTAAGTTTGATCTAACAATGGCAAAAAAATGAAATGTTAAGAGGAATAACTAGAGAAGATAAAGAAACAACAAAGGGTGATTTGTTTTGAAGTTATAGCATTACATGAAACATAATTCTGATTCATAATTTAAGCACAGGTTGGTTTTGATTTGGAGATATGGCATGTTATAGAAGATTGTACTTACTCCAACTATTTTATATTAAGTTACTAGTGGTAGCCCGCCCTACGGGCGGGATTTACTTGACTTGTGATTTTGTTTTTATTCTTATATGATTTGTTGTTTGATGTTTGCTTATTTTGTCTTTTGTTTTTCTTTTTGTATTTGTTGTCAATATATTTTATTACATAATATTACTTTAGTTATTATCTACCTTTTTGTAATGTTTTTATAATGAGAACAGATTTTAAATTATCTTCGCATATGTCTAACTATTTTTTTTTAGTTTCGCATATGTTGTATTAGCATGATAAGATTCACCTTTACTAAAAAGTAAGTAAAATACTTGTAATTACAGTTGAAATTCAATTTATAAATCAAGAATTGCTTTCATTCTTATATATATATATATATATATATATTAATCTGTTGATATTTTTCTTTTCTTTTATACGTTTTTAAACCTATTCATGATTTAGATAATGTGAAAAATGAATCAACTTAAATTTTCTTTCTGAAATTAGTTAAATAACATAATAACTGAAAATTGATTATTTAAGAATATACACATTTTATTATTACTTTATCAAAGTAACCATATCATCCAAACTGATTAAGGTTATTAAACAAATTTTGTTTTTAGTTTTCAGAGTAGAATTGGTTGTTTTATTTTTATTTGATACCTTTTGAATATAATTTTTGCACATTGGTTTATAATTTCTGATATTCTCCTTTTTTTGTTGGTAAAACCTCTGCTGTTACTTCTCGGAGAGATCCACATAAAAAAACAACTGTTGCATAATCATTTTTTTCTTCTGCTTGATTGTAATTCTCGAAAGAGTATAATACTGATTGATAGATAGGATACTGTAAGCTTACCATCGCCAAAGAAACGCGTAGACAACTCTGAGGTTGCAATCCAGACCGGGGAGAGTTAGGGATTTGTTTTTAGTAATTAGTTTCTCTCCTTCGTCTACAGATGAACTAAACAAATTTTGCTACCCGTATAATTAATTGCATGTGGCAAGTCTCACGTTTCTTACAGTGCATTCCATAAACAATCCATTTTTTTTTTAATTTCTAGTATGTCGCAAGTAAGTTTCTCTCGCTTGGTTTGGTTTAATTATCGTTGCATTTAAGTTTGAATACCGGAGAATATCGTTAGAAACAGAATTAAAATGTAGATTTGATATTGAATCTTTGTTTTTGGGTTTAATAAATCTGAACTGAAACCTCAAATTACATCCATGTGGAATTATATTACAGTTTCTTTATTACTTGAGAAAAATAAGAAACACAGAGCATGTACAGTTAAATGTACACAAATCACACAACACTCTCTCAGCTTCTTTTTCTTCAGAATCGAAACGAACCATGTAACATTACATGGCTAGAGTATCAGGGTGAGCCATTGAATGAACTCCAATGATCTTACCACCAACATCTGGGAAGCTGTCGTAATCTGGAAGTGAGCTCACTTTAGCTTCACTGTCTACTTGTAGAGGATATTTAATCAAGTGATCTTGCAGCTCCGAGAATTCCGAAGTTATGAAACTTTTCCAGTTTCCTTCAGCGAAAGTTATTCACGCATTCTAGATCAGCAGGGTCCACGAACTCATCTCCTGTTTTGCCTAAATGATCTGTTCATAGTGACATTCTGTACCCATACACCTGCGGATAGATAGAGAGATCAAAATGCCTCTCAGTTAATATGTTATTATTCTTCCCAGCAGATTCGAGTCTATACTTCTATTTACTTTACAACCACCAGAAACACAACTTCTCTAGCATATCTCAATCTAACTTTTGAGGTTTTGTTACGGTATATATGATGATGATGATAGAAAGAAGGCAAACCTGGCCACGTGGGTGTCTTCCCTTGTTAGTCCATGTATGATGGGGTTGATATGCACCCATTGCTATTTCTGTATCTTTTGTACCGGCCAATGATATTTGGTTGATATTAGCAGATCTCATGAGTACATACTCATCATCTAGTATCATCCCCTTAACAGAATCCTAATGTATATCTACTAAAGTCACATATCATATCACTGCAACTCACCCGAAAGCCTCATAGCTGATTAGTCATACATACATGATGCATATCGTTCACCACTGTTGTTGACATTCTTATTGTGTAAAAATAGACCATGCAGACAGATGAAGAATGAAGGAGATAAAACATTAACCTCTGCGTTATCGTTGTACTCTAGCTTTCCCGTCTGCTGTAATGCCACCTAATTTGAACAACAGCCTCATGAGAAGCTATGCAGTCAGGTCAGACTCCAGCGCGACTTCCATCCCTCCATTTACAGAAACTTCGAACCTAATTTTTTCAAAAAAAATCAACTTAAATTACAATCCTCCATCCCCCTTTTCGTACTAAAACAAAACAAAAAATTGCAGCTCTTATAAACTCACCATGTCCGAGAGCCTATCGACCTCCCATGTGATAATGTAAGAATTGCCTTTGCTATCTCTCGTCACACTCTCCGTCACTTGTTCCATGGCTGTCCTTGATCTGCATGTCACATGGTCCATCAGCTCAACTCCACTCGTTCCGTCGCTCTCCGGCGCTTGCTCCGTTGCTCTCCATCTCGCTCTAGTGACATGCCCCACACGTACTCAATTAAACCGTGAGTTACGAAATTACCTCACATTGACAACAATAGTACAATTTATGTTTTATATTATATGCTCATGAGAATTGACCAACTGTGAGAAGATATCAATGTAAACAATTGAAAAATCCAAGAAAAAATATTATAATTTATATATTCAGTATGTTTATTTTAAAATTCACGTCTGCATTATTGTCAAAATCGCAGAACCAAATACGCTAATAAAGACAAACACCAATAGCTTTCACTGTTGAAGAAACTACTTATGCAAATCAAATCATGATCAAACTCTAACAACTCAGTTTAAAAACTTAACCTTCTTATTCAAAGCATGATTCACATAACTACATAAGAAGGCAACATTCCAATTCCAGCTAAATCGATTATGCATTATTGCCAAAACCAAACTGAAAAAGAATAAACTTACCAGAGAAAAATGTATTTTTGCCAGTATTGTTTCTCTTCAGCAGGTGAAATATTAACAATAACCCTCTCATAGATCTCCCTTATCCTATCTTTGTTCCCCACAGTTTCTTCAAGCTTAACGTAATCAAACCAAGAATCATAGTTCAAAGGGTTCTTCCTCACTTCATCTTCATACTGAAACCTCCTCTTCCCAGAAGTGGCATCCCATCCTTATCACCATACTGTTTATAAAATGCCACAAAATTTTTATACAAATCCTCAGCCCTCCTTGTAGGAATATGATCAAGAGCAAACTTGTAGATAAACCTAGCACGTTCCGGCTCCTTGCATCGCTCTTCAAACTCAGAAAACGCCACAAAGAGCGTCTCGGCTCCTTCATCGTCTGCAAGCTTCTCAGTGGCGCGTACGTAGTACCGAGAAGCTAGCTGCTCGCTCCAAGATGGCTGAGTTAGAAGGAAAAGCCAATGTCCAGAAGCGGTGGTGGGGAGATATTTAAACGGATTCCGTTACCGGCCAGTGCTTGAAGAAACGACGATGAGGAATCAGAGAAATGGAGAAGCTCACTGCTTGTGTAGGTGGAAGATCAAGAAACGATGTAAAACCACCGGATTTCTCGGGAGTTAGCATAGTTAGTTGCCGAAAATGCCTCCGCCGAGATGAAGCGACTCAAGACCTGTTGTTTCGTGGAACGGCCCAACACTGCCGTATCTAGCTCTGAATGCTCCGGTCAGATACATAAACAGTTAAATTCTGCACAACAACACCTAGATTAGAATCTCAGAGAAACCCTCGAAGGAGAGAGAGAGGATGGTTATTAGAGAAGGAAATCATACCTTTTTATACTGAAGGCGAAAGGAAGTGATCGAAACCCTAACAAACGGAATGTAACGACGACCTCTGCATCTCAGATTCTCTGATGGCGGAGATCCAAGATTGTGATGAACCCTAAATTCCAAAACAGTGCGGATGAAGGGTCTCAGTGTTTCACGGTAACGGGCTGGGTACTTGAAGACATTAGGGAGCCCTAACAACACACAACCAAGCCCACGTATATCACGGAAGCAAGTTAATGAAACGCAGCGTTCGTAAGATGATGGGACACGTGTAGCGAGTTCCTTGATCTATTTGTTGTGCTGGCAAGAGGAGAAGAGAGTTCTCTTTTCTTTAGAGTAATAGATGTTTTAGGAGATTTTTGTGTTGACTTAATGATGTTAGCAAAAAAAAAAAATCCTGAAAGTGAAAAGGACAATAGCTAAGTAAAGCCAAGAATCAAGGAAAACCTGAAGACAAAAGGTGAAGAAATTTGGATGAGAGGAAAAAGGAGTGGTAAGGTATAGAAGCATGTTCTCGCTTTGGTTTAACAATTTCCACCATAGCAAATAATTTAGTATTGCCTATAACGCCTAAACCTTACAAAAGGACATACACATACACACACAACACTTGTTACCGTTTAAAGTGTCCATTTAAAAGTCACAGCCTTTCCTTTTGACCTAACCCTCTACCCTTCGCTTCCTCCATCTAACTTTCCACTATCATAATATACATGTATACTATATGTGCACATTCTCCAATATTGAATAATATCTTTAGAATTGAAACCAGTCATTTCTATAATATGTTCAAACGTATGCGAGAGTTAGACATGGTGTATGAGTGATGTTTACTTAAGGGTTAGAAAAAGGTTGTGAAGTCTGCTATGTACTCATTTCTAGTATAGACAGACTTGGTGCATACAAAAACGGGCTTAAACTGCTTGGAGCGTTTTCTTTATTGATCATATAAAATACTGTATAGCTTAAGCTATTCTTTTGTTGGGCATAAAATTTACCTAGCATTAGGGCATAGAACCTACATGTTTAACATACAAATTACGATGAAGAGTCAAAAGTTTTGAATGAACTTTAGTAAACTAACTAAAGTGAATCCAAGCCAAAAAACATTAAGACAACAAATCAAGAGAATAAGACACAAAGAAAGGCTTGGATTCTAGACTTCTAGTTAGTGTTTCTGTCTGTAATTATTATGAAAACAGTAAATAAAAGAGGATAATGAGAAAAGAAAGATATAAGAGACAAGACGTGAGAGGGTGGGGATGGGCCATTCCCACTCCTTTAGCCAACCCATAAAGGCAAAAGTTGTTTTTCAGTTTCAGACCAAATGGAGTCTGTCTCTTCCCCCTCTTTTTAAAATTAATTTTCTATATTTTCAGTTCCCAACAAAATGATTATATATAAATATTCCCACAATCCAAAATTTTATATGTATGTGATCATTGCGATCAAGTTCTGTTTTTCGTTCCTAAGAAATTTATGGAGTATATATGTTTTGTTTGTTATTGATTTACCAAGGTTTTGATTGGATGACTTAATTTATACAACATCATGTTTTTCTTGGACAAAGTAACTGAAAATGTTTTAACATAAGAAAATGTTCTTAAAATGCTTTATATGTTTTCCATCCATCATACATAATTAATAATTTACGGTAAATACAAAAGAAGCATGCAACAGTCGAAACTCAAATTCCACCCCAATATGATTATTTGTACTTTTTCTCCCGACTATTTACGCCATGAAACACTAGGTTTTCAATCCCCACGCCACCACATGCGGATGATCCCCCTAGTTTATATAACACTTAGTATCAATTATGAACAAACAATCTTCAATAACGTACATATGAATGATTACATGTTTACAACACATTAATAGTTTGTAAGAAAAGATGTTACTGCAGTAACAACTACAAACCAAAGATGCCAGTGAAGAATGGACGTGCTTACGAAGTTATCTGTTAGATTCAATAAATGTTAAAGAGTTATATGACTTCTATATGAATTTTGAAAATGATACGGTGACTAGATAAGAGGAATGGTAGGATTAATTTGCGGCGACATTCTCGAGTGGGGAACATTGTTACCTTGGCCCCATCGTCATCATCATCATCACTAATGTCATATCTGTATCCATCTCCGTGATGGCTACGTTCGTATAAGTCTTATGTGTCAATGAGCAATCATATCTCGTTTGACAAACCATCCTAGAAAGCATTGAACATTGTTCAAAAAGATAGTATTTGACATGGTACTCGATTCATATGTATGAATGGTATGATCCCTGTTAAATCACATCTTTCTTAAAAAAGTTAAGAATACTTTTTCCATTTGGTGAATTTCTGTCATAAAAGATTCGTTACTAACATGAAAAAAAAAAAACAATTGAAAGACGTAGCGCGTCATGGCCATTGGTATTAATCAGTTAATAGACATGTGGCTCAATGAGTTACCTCGTCTCGAAATTCTGTTTGAATGCCTGCAAAAAGAATATATATGTGACGTCAAAAATATTGTACCTTTTATTTTATATATCTCTTATTTTTATTAGAAAGTTATTTAGCTTTTCTACAAATTATAATTAGGTATAAAATACATCAAAAGCTTCGAAGAAGAAAAATAAAAAGGTTAAAAAGACTTGGCTTACACTCAAAGCTCCCTAAAGCGAATTATAACATTATTCCATACACATTCCCCAAAAAAAAACAAAAATAGAATTCATATAACTTACCACTTTCTAAGTGTTAAGGTAATTTTATAAACACGTCGGAAAAAGGATAAATCTCTTTTCAATTAAATGGTGCGTCGTGGAATGACGAGGAATTCATTTTATAAAATGAAAATTTAAAAAGGAGAAATGATTTGACCTTGGGAAAGATGGAGAAAGCTTCGCGTGAAGCATCAAATTGGGTGTAAACAATGCCCTTTTTGTTTGTTTCCTTTTATCTAAGTTTAATTATCGCTTTAGTCTTGAATACTGGAGTATTATACTTTTAGGGTTTACTCTAGGGTTAGCAGCAGTGATTTAACCAATTGAAAGTGTTCAATACAAAGAATATACAATTAGTGACTAAAATAACACTTTATGAATGAAAATTAGTACCAAAATCTCTTTTACGAACTATTCAAAATTATCTATTAAAAAAAATCTCAACATGATTTAAAAACTTCTTGATTCTGATATTTTTAAACACACATTCGGATTAGCAATACGTAAATTTTCTTGATTCAAGTATTTTTTTTCGCATAAACTTACATGATTTTTTAAACTGTATCTTGTGATGGAACTATTGCGATGAACACCATCGCAGTTGCATTTCAGTGTAATAGGAGCCGAAATAATACCAAAGCAAAAAAAAATGCTGAAAAGGTAACCTTTAAAGTAATAAAATTGCTGAAAGGCATAATTGCATTCAGTGGTCTCTGCGAGTGCCATTGTTAAAAGCTCCTTTACACGCATACCATACCACTCTTGTCGTTGTAATTCTCAAAATTTTGGCATTTTTCTTGTTTATCGACCATGCCTAGCTAAAATGTAAATTATAACTGGACCACACTCATGCTCTTCTCAATCTGCTAGTTTTATTTTGCTGCCTGTCTGTATTTCAAAATTGTATCTCTTTTTTTGTTTATTAGCGATGAATGAAATCTGAGTGTTAAAAAGAAATGTCAAATCTCTAATCTATATCAAAATTCACCTGTATTGCTAAAAAGGTTAAATTATACTTTTACAACATCTTTTAATATTTAGAATATTAGTTATTTAAAATGATAAATATAAAATAAATTTCTATAAACTCAGTTAAAATCTAGTTATCTCTTCGTAAAAAGTAATAAGATTTTTTGATAATTTTATATTACTTTTTACGAAGAAATATTCAAAATATCCATCAACACTAATATTCTAGATGAATTCTTCGTAAACAAAATTTAGTCGATATAAAAAACAATTAAGCATAAATAGAAAAAGATACTGACTTTTGTAGGGGTGGGGGAGTTCACTGGCAGATATATATTTTTTACAAAATATATAAATTTAATATTTATATTTTATATTTACAGATATTTTTCTACAAAATTAATAAGAGCATATAAAAATTATACATAAATTCGGGGGTCAAATGCTAAATTTTAACTAAATATTGTAGTCAATTTATAAAAAAACACTAAAATTTATGTTTTCCTAATTTTACTGGGTTCATAAGCTCCTTTCTCCCTCGGCCCCTGGGGGGGGGAGTTGGTTGTGTGAAGTCCAGCCACGGTACCATTTGCTTGCAAAAATACAAAATATTCAAAGCTAACAAGTTTGAACCGTTATTGGTTAGTCAGCTGATTAGTCTAATAAATCTCATGTTATCGATTTAGTTTTTATTGTCACCTACCAGAGCATCTCCGACGATGACATTAAATATGGTGTTGAAATTACACTAAATTTAGTGTTTTGATGTCAAATTTTTTTATCATCTCCAACCATGATATCAAATATTACATCAAATATAATATTATATATTATTAATGTTATCTGTTTTAGTATTTTTATATTTTTACTATTTAAAATTGATAAATAATTATGTTTTATAATATTTTGACATTATGTTTATTAAATATTCGTAATTATATGTTTATAATATTTATTTACATTTATATTTTCAGTTTAACAATATTATGCATGTATTTATTTTATATAAAATACTATATTAAAAATTACAAAATATTAATTATGAAAATCACAAAATAAACAATTTATTTATTTTGATAAAATTTGTATTAGTTAGTATAGAGGCTTAACTATATTATAAAATAAAAAAAAAATATTTTTAAATTTTGGTGAACTTAATAATATTAAATATAACTTAAATAAAAAAATTAATATTAATATTTAAAATATAATAAATGATAATAATCATTTAGTAATTTCTTATTTCAAAATAAATATAAAAGCTATATGATATTTTATTTTTACAACATAAAAATGATAATAAATATTTAGTGATTTAATATTTAAAATAAAATTAAAAATATTTTAATTATGCAAAAGTAATTTAAAAATATAAATAATACATTCTATTTATGCTCAGTTACAAAATTAAACTGATTACTAATAATAATTGAGACAAATTTGAACTGATTAATAATAATAATTGAATTATACTATGGTGTTTTGGTGTTCTATTGGAGTTGGCCTAAATAGTTTCATTCCAAATATATATATCCCATTTGTTCATCTTTTTTTTTTTGGGCAAATAAATAATAAACTTTCAGTGTATAAACATATTTTTTCTATTTCAACATAGAAGTTGTTTAAAAACAAAAATATTAAGATAAATAATCTTTGTGTTTAGCACTTAACTACAAAAAATAAAATGATTAATAACAAATTTTAGTTATTATTTAACTATTTTTATTGGACTTTAAAAATAAATTAGAATGCGAGATAAAAGAAATGTAAAACAACTTATATATCGAAATAAAAGAAATAATATCTATTCTAGTAAATGTCGAATACCTCTATTTTATAGATATTGGATTCAGACCATCAGTACAATTTTCCCACCAAGTCAATAAAAGAGTAAAATACTTAAATCCTAAATTATAAAGTTATAAATCAAATTAAAAAACACTAATTCATAAAACAAGGAAGCTACACGTGAATCTTGATATAAATGCAAAGAAGCAAAGCAAGTGGGTAAAACAAAGACCCAAAGTCATCACTTGTCTCCACTTCCTTCCTCCTTGGTACTACCAAACACACCAAAGAAGAAGAAGAAGAAGTGACTTATCATGTCTCCTCCTTCTTCTCTCCAATGCCTTACAGTCTACTTTGCCTTAATTTTCTTCCTCAGCTCCTCCACTGTTCTCTCCCATTCCGATCTGGTCACCCGTTTACCCGGTCAACCCCTGGTCGGATTCCAGCAATACTCAGGCTATGTCACCGTCGACGAAAAGAAACAGAGGGCTCTGTTTTACTACTTTGCCGAAGCTGAAACCGAACCTACCTCCAAGCCTCTTGTCCTCTGGCTCAATGGAGGTTCGTTTTCATTATATATTTTATATAAACAATTATAAATCAGAGAATAAATGTATAAAATTGAGGTTGAAATGCAGGACCCGGATGTTCATCTTTGGGTGTTGGTGCATTCTCAGAGAACGGACCATTTAGACCAAAAGGATCAGTTTTGGTCAAGAATCAGCATAGCTGGAACCAAGGTAGTTAAAGCTTCTTGATTCCACATTTGATGTTTTGATTAGTTCTTGAATTTTTTTTAATATTTTTTTGGGTGGTTGCAGAGGCGAATATGTTGTATCTAGAGACACCTGTTGGAGTTGGATTCTCTTATTCAACTCAGAGCTCTTCGTACGAGAGTGTGAATGATAAGATCACTGGTTAATCTCTCTCACTAAACCTTTTTCTTTGTTTTTCTTGATTTAAATTAAAGTTTCTTCATTTCGAATTCTTGTTTAAAAAGATATGATTTTTATCCTCTACAGAGAAGACTGTGCTGAAACACATACTTTTGTGTCTTTTTCCTTTTTCTAAATTCAGCAACAACAAAAAGATATCTTTTATACAAAAGGGTTTCTTTTTAAAAAATTACAATTTTCTTATAAATTAGAAATTTTGAGATGATGATGATGATGATGATGATGACGCAGTGACCTGTGAATGCCATTTCTCTGTTTATTCTCCTTTTTACAGGAAAAAGCAAATATTTATTTATATTTTCTGAAACTATTTTATCAGCTTTTTTTTTTGTTTCTTGTTCTGTGTCAAGACTGACAAAAAGAACAAAAGAATTCAACCTTTTTTGCAGATCACATCTGAAAGATTATTATTCTCTTCTTCTTGTTTCTTTCTTTTGTCTTCACATCTCAAACATACTTTTCTCTATTTTGTCTTTGTATTTCTTTTTTTTTTTGTTTCCACTTCAGCAAAAGACAACCTTGTGTTCTTGCAAAGATGGTTCCTCAAGTTCCCTCACTATCTCAATAGAAGTCTCTTCATCACTGGTGAAAGCTACGCTGGTAGTTACTCTATTCTTGTTCCTCTCTTCTTTTAACCATAGTTTTTTCGTAGCTAATGTTCTGATGCAAATGTAGGCCATTATGTTCCCCAGTTAGCTGAGCTAATGATTCAGTACAACAAGAAGCACCATTTGTTTAATCTAAGAGGAATTGCTGTAAGTCTATAAACATTATTTCTTCCTCCAATGATCTTATCTCACTTTGCATATAGTTATATGATTCTGTCATTTAATCCTTTTTCTTTTGTAGATTGGCAATCCTGTTCTTGAGTTTTCCACTGACTTCAACTCACGGGCTGAGTACTTCTGGTCTCACGGCTTGATATCAGATTCCACATTCAAACTCTTCACTTCTTACTGTAACTACTCACGCTACGTGAGTGAGTACTACAGAGGATCAATGTCTAGTATCTGCTCTAAAGTGATGAGCCAAGTTAACACCGAGACGAGTAGGTTTGTCGACAAATATGACGTTACACTCGATGTCTGCATTTCCTCTGTGCTCTCTCAATCCAAAGTAGTAAGCCCTAACGTGAGTCACACGCAACATATATGTTAAAAGCTTTGTTATTTTTCTCTGTGGCTGTGTTTATGAACTTTGTTGTGTTCCTTGGAGTGGACAGCAAGTGGGAGAATCAGTGGATGTCTGTGTGGAAGATGAGACGGTAAATTATCTAAACCGAAGAGATGTGCAGGAAGCTCTTCACGCTCGGCTCGTTGGAGTACGTGAATGGACAGTGTGCAGCAAGTTAGTAGTTGTCCCCTTCTTCTCTCTAACAGTTTGCTATTGATGTTAGTTAGTTAGTTATTAATGGTTTTTCTCATGATGAAATATAACAGTGTGCTTGATTACCAAATGCTTGATGTGGAAAAACCAACGATTAATATCGTAGGGAGCCTTGTTCAAGCTGGAGTTCCAGTTCTTGTCTACAGGTAATAGATACTAATGTCTCTCTCTCTATGTTAAACCTCTTTTTTTTTCACATGGTTTAATGAATTAACGGTGTATGTTTTTTTCTTTTCTTGCAAGAACAGTGGAGATCAAGATTCTGTGATCCCTTTGACAGGAAGTAGAACCTTAGTGAGTAGACTGGCTAAAAGATTGGGACTGAGAACGAGTGTGCCTTATAGAGTCTGGTTTGCAGGACAACAGGTAAAAAAAACAAACGTCACTGTGTAATGGTAAAAAAAAAATGAAAACAAAAACTAAAAGATTGTGTTTGTTGTTTCAGGTCGGTGGGTGGACGCAAGTCTATGGAAATGTATTGTCATTTGCAACGGTGAGAGGAGCTGCACATGAGGTCCCATTCTCACAGCCTGAGAGATCACTTGTGCTGTTCAAAGCGTTCTTGGGCGGTCATCCTCTTCCTGAAGAGTTTTGATATTTTACCATATGATGTGTTAAATTTATGTAAGTATAAAATAGATTTTGGCAAAAGGCTAATCACTAAGAATGGTTTATTTGCTCGGCGAAAAAAAGCCGAAAAGCGGAAAGATTTGTTTGTTTTTGTAAAGATGTGAACCTTGTAGGAAGGAAGTTTATGTTCTTGGAATTTGAGTGTTGTTTGTTACTTTGAATGGTAGAGTACAACAGGATGTCTATAAATTGAAGAGATATGATTGGTTTTAATAGGATCATCCAACAAATCTTCAAATCCTCAGGATGAGACAGAGTAGTTCCCAAGCCTACATGTGTCCAAGTAAGTAAGTCCAAAAGCTCTCTCTCCCTTTTTCGCTTTTGGAGCTGTAGTGGTTTTCTGTTCCCAACCATATATACATCACTTAATAATACTCAACCATATTCCTCCAAGAGTTTAGGAAGAATGTTCTTTTTCTAGTTAATGATGGCAATATGTCTCCACTTTATGTAGCCAAGATTAATCTTGTTTTCCTCATTTGGTGATTAAAAAGAAACGTATTGAGAGCTTAAATCAGTAATTTTCAAAAGCTAAATAACTTTTATAACTTAAGTGAGGCACTAACTTGGAAAAACCTTGCAACTTGGCTTGGGAGTCCTACTTCTTGCAAAACCATCATGTTTAATATAATCTCTTAGACATTCCACTGATACAGAGGAAAGAGACAAAAAGTAGGACCCACCAACCTTGCGTCTGTGATGAGAAGCCTCGTTGCTGTTCACAAGCACCCTCGCGGCCATCTAAAGGGATATAAGAAAGATGCAAAGATCACATCATGACTAATATGTCACTTGACTCGAATTCTGCTCTACTAAAGAGAGAGAACTAATCAAAGAAATATTGTGGGATGATAAGTTTGAGTAGGTCGGGGAGAAAATGAATGGGAGAAGAAACCACATCGAAGATATCAGCGGCAGGGCTCTATCATCGTTGCTACCGACCAGCTAAGGAAAAACCCTCCAAAGAGTGTACGTGGAAATCCCAAGTGAACAATCATGGTATTAGATGAATTTTAATTATCTGTAGGGTTTAATTTCTAAATGTTTTCATGAGGAGTAGATAAAGATTTATTTTGTTTGTTGTCGACTAAATTTAAACCGGTAATATCTATCACCTTCCATCGTTTTTTAAGAGAGAACTATAAAATATATTGAAAATCCACACCAAAAAGAGATGGACATTTAGAACTCGATAAATACACAATGATAAAAAGAAAATGTTACACGGAAAGCAAAAACTATTAAATAAATCAATCATTAAGCCGTCCTACCATAATGCAAAATCATGACATGATCACTAGCTGATGAATCCCGAAGCAAAGTGAAAGAAGGAGATGATGATTTTGGACTCCAAATGGTATCTCTTACATGCTGCATTGTCAACAACGGCGATAATTGTTGCCCTCTGCATCTTATTTCTATCTGTTTCCATAGTTTGCAACCATCAAACAAACCAGAAAGAGTCAAGATCACATGGTAAATATCCACGTATATGACTACTGTAACCATTTAATTTTTTAATCTCTGTGAGTCCTTTTTATTGTTAACATGTAAGAAACTTGTGCTTTGTTTGTTGACGTAGTTAGTGTAACGTACGCCTAACACTAAAATCTCCACTTTCCTCTACTTAACGCCAAAGATAAGAAGTGGAAAAGGAAAAAAAGAAAAACTAAAAAGTGGTCAGTTGACACTAAAAGGTAATGAATAAAATTCACTCAAGTTCGAGCACTAATACTTTATTTTCTATAATACTTTATTTTCTATATTGTAAGAACGTGTGATTGTAAGAACGTGTGATTGGTTGGTGAGGGCATGAAAGTGGACCATTTAGGATTACGATGCGACAATCTGCACGTAACTTCAAGCCCCCTATCTATACACATTCTGCTATTCGACGAGCAATTAAGAGAATAGCTGACACTACGATAATGTTTAGATTATTCTTCCCCCGTTTTTCAACATTATTAAAGCCAAAGCCCAAACCAATTAAGTTAAGCTTATGACCCATGTAACTAGCATTCCTTAGCAATCTAGACTTTTCTATATAAACTTCTATAAATTAATCATATTGAAACTACACGAAAACTATAATTTTTATTAATTTATCAATATATTATTTGAACCAAAAATTCAATTTATAACTATAAAATTATATTAATTTATAGAAATTTTTAATGTATATTAATTTATCGAATATTAATTTAAATATGTTATACTGTATATTGTTATGAGTTCTTGTATTAAGCAACATTCGCTGCCATAGAGCAGCCCTTCTCCTCTTTATTAATATATCAGTTTATAAACATTTTGATTTTTTTTTTTTTTGTAAACGAACATTTTGATTTTTTTTTTTTGTAAACGAAACATTTTGATTTTGAAGTCAAAGTTTTCTTCTTTTATTTTCTTTGCATCAAATAAATCTTCAACAAGCTAGTTGATTTCTGTATAAATAAAGCTCTCTTGAGTTATTTCTCATTTATGTTTCAATAATGTTTTTTTATAGACAGAAATCTATCTTGTCTTGATATGCTTTCAACGATGACATATTTCCAAAGACCTTCAAATACGGCCACACCTACCTTAGATTAGCTATTAAAAAAACTTTTATTTAAATCGAAGACAAACATTATACTATTCTCTATTATCGGCCAAGATTTTTTTCATTGTTATTTTCACGGTCAAGATCTTACGATATATATCTAAAATAAATACCTATATATATTTTTAATTATATAAACATATCTTATTTCCCAAAAAGTGAATCCAAACTAGCCACATATTAGACCGAAACTCAAATTCTGGTGGTTTTACCGTATTAGACTTTTGCTCGCAAGTTAATCACCATAAAATCATAAATTATGGTTAAATGTATATACTTCTAATACATATTTTATGTTGGTTAACCCTAGGTAACGGTTTTTTAGTTTAATAGAACCAGAATATTTAAACCCTAATTTTAAATTTCGCTCATCGCAACGGGCCAAAAAAAAAAAATTCAAATCATTTGATGTTAACAAAATTATATAAGTTATACAAGGAAAGATGTATTTTTTTGAGGCCGGTGTTTATATAGACTACTACTTTTAGGTTGTCAAAAAGAAAAAAAAGACTACTACTTCTAGTAGTGATCTTAACTACTATTTTGAGTATTTTCTACACGCAGTAGTGTTGAGTGTTCACGGCATTTCTTTTAGGAAAATTCAATACCTTGTATTCCAATCACTTGATTAAAAGTCAAATTAAAATGCTTGCATTCGGATTTTGGATTGACTTTTAAATGGTGTATGAACTAATTAACTGACTAGGAAAAGTATTAAACTATCCAAAGATTAATTATTGAAACTTTGATATGCTTGTGAGTGGGGGAGAACTTTTCTTTTGGCTCGATGGAAAAGACAAAGTTAGCCATGCATGCATCAATGCTTCCGAATCACGTTTTTCATCAAATACTTATTTGAATAAGAATATTATATGTCATCCATTGGGTCTATTGGTGCCTATGTACTTAAAATATCAAATATCAGAATATCTTTTATTCACAATGCATTGATTAGTCGGACCAAATATCAATATATTCTTGTGACTACATGCATGCTCTCAAGAAAATAAGCTAAAACATGGAAACTTCAGCATTAAACGGGAAACTATTTTTTCATGGTTAATTGTATTTGATTTGTGTGAAATCCAACATTTCATAATCGACTTTTCTGAAACGAACTAATTAATTTCTAGCTATTTTACTACCGTCTTGTCCTTATTTTTTTCCTACGGTTTACATTAATTGAATAACTGGTGCTAGACATTCCTGAAGTCTTTTGTTTCAAATCTAAAATCATACTACTTATTATCTAAACTACGATGAAGTGTGCTTCTTTGTAGAAGCTGATCTCTAATCTCAGCAATCAAGACGACATCAAATCATCAATGAACTAAAATCATACTATTTATTATCTAACGTCTGATAGTGCTCGTCCTAGTAGACACTGATCTCTAATCTCAACAATCAAGACGTCATCCAATCATCAATGAGATAAAACAACTACAATTTTTATAACTTTGGCCGTACTTATGACCACGTAGAAGGATGCTTAGACGTTAATTTACTCAACCAGTGTTTTAGAAAGTGATATTCTTTTGTAATGTAGAATAAAATCATATATATGATAGATTAGGGATACCTAGCCGAGTCGATTAGCTTATCTCATCCAATTAAGGTTAAACTCAAAATTTGTGTTTCACCACCTAATATCTAAACGGCAGTTTTCTGAATCTGGTAAATTCACTATGTGTATACACGCATACAAGCACACCTATGGATGCAGTATTCTTTGCGCATGGATATGTATTTGTGAGCCTATCTAGACTCCATAGGAACATGCAATATACTTAGATTAATGTAAATTCTGATAACGAGAGCATCTACACATACACATACGCATGTAAGTCTTTTCGAGGTTTCATTAAGATTTACTTTATTTTCTGGTTTATACTATTCTCAAAGCAAGCATGCCTGATGACCCAGACTTGTTTATTTCAGAAATAGCATTATTATAAACTATTACCAATAACTATATTATATCCTGAAACTCATGAAAAGGCCAGTTATATAGTTCCCCTCTCGTTTTCCAGTTTCCTATGAGAATATACAATACAACGCCAATAATGATAATAATTATGTATAAGGTAGTGAGTACTTCGAAAAGTGATCAGTACAATTAAGCATTGTTTTGTCAAATGAGATAGATGGATGGATTTTTTGGGTGATCAAATTTCTTACTAATAAAGAGTTACTTAAGAAACAAACATTTTGATGAATCATTAAGCCAAAATCATGTATAATTCGTTTTGAAATTGACTGATTGAGCACAGAAGGAATCGAATTCAAAAATCCGAACCCTTTATTATTCATTATTAATTAGGTTTGCACCAATTAAGGATGCAGTGTAATGTGTAGGTAGACCTAATATTCAGAAAGTGGTTTCATCACCTAGCCTATATCACTGAAGTTTGAATATATCTAGCTAATTACGATTTATGTGAACTAAGTTAATATAAATTACGACACCATGAAATCGGACGTGTGACCTAACAAGTTGGGGATTGAGTTGTTATGTCGTTTTCATTTCATATCCACAAAACTTAGAAGATTAAAAACATATATAAAAGAGTTAAAAAACTTTAGGTATTTACCTCAGAGTCGCTATCCAACTGAAGCTTCTTCATAAGGTACTTAATTAGCAATCTAACTGTGATTCTCCCATCCCTTCCATGCAAATTCAAATTGTTTTTCGAAAAATTAGAATATAACAGAAGCGATCTTAGTAACTTCCGTAAACAAATAAGGTTAAATAATGCTTGAGACGATATAAACTTACTTGATTCTCAAGTAGCTTTTGTCTACTTGAGGTAAGAACGGTTCCTTTTCCCTGCGTTCACAAATCCAATTTTATCATATATATATACTGTTTTAAAAAGAATGATCGAGCTTCACCCAATAAAATTGAACCAAACTGAGAAAGGATTAAAGGAAAAGCAAGATAGGCCTTAATTACTGAAATTGTGAAGCTTGAAGAAGAAACCAAAGACCAGAATGTGGTCTTTTTGGAGGATCAATAACCCTAAACTCCGAGCTTGGTCCAGCTCCTTCCTCCCCCTCACACCAACTCCTTGCAACGCTATTAGTGTTAGTAACGTCACGCTCACTCATCATTCCTATCAATGACGGTCTAAATGGCGCCGTATATTGAGGTATCCATGGCTTTGAAAATGGAAACGAATAGCCGCGATTCAGTAACGTCTGAGGCCGAAATAACTGGTGGTTGTAAACCAAAGACGCTCCACGCATCGTTAGCAACTGATCTTGAGAATATGGCGGCTGCGGCTGCGGCTGATCTACACTAGTTCTAACCGCTCCTTCCGCGGTTGGGGATGAGGTGAACAAACTGAGGTCTAACGAGTTTTCTCTCCCACTTGCGTTTTTGCCACAACAACGTTGGAGCTTATATGATGTCGCGTTGTTGTTTTCCTCAGGGCCTATACCTAAGCGGAGCCAAGATTTGTCTCTGTTACCGTCTTCTATGTTAGTAGAAGCAACGACGTCGTTCTTGGAGGCGGATCCGTCGTCTTTGTTGGCCGGAGGAGAAGATATGTTATAATAGTAATCATTAGAAGCTGCTATTGGATCGGAGACGGAACATGCTTCTCCATTAGAATCTTGATTGTTTATTGTTGCTTCTCTCATCATCACCGCCTCCCTCAAGCTGCCTCCGTCGCTGCTGCAACCGCCGTAGCTGAAAACGCCGTAAAGAGGTGAGGAGGGTTCAAGAGGGACCATATTGGTCATGTGATCTCAGCATGAAGCCATATATGGATGGGTTCCTAAAAATGAAAAGAGAGCTTTAAGAAGGCATGGTTTTGTGGAGAGGAAATGATTCTCATGAAGAAGATAATAAGGGTTTTGTAACTTTTGTTTATTTAGTTATTTGTTTTTTTTATTACAAATATTTTATATATGGTACTTTTAAAATTATATGATATGTGTGTAGCAGTGTAGGGTTGGTTGTGAGTGAGAGAGGACGAGGAAGAGAATGATTCCTCTGCGAATCATACTTTCCACTAATTCTCTTTGTTTGGAAGCTTGTGGGAATGTAAGAAAGAGAGGAGTGTGATGGTCTCTCTGTCTGCCAGCTTTAAATTCAATAAAATTATCTGAAATTGTGGATTATTTCATGTACGTAGAGATCATATATAGATACGTCATGTATAATTTAGGACTACACTTTCTCCTTTTCTTACTCAAACTGATTTAACAATATATTGATTATTCCTGTAGAAGTTTTAATTTATTTGCAATTTATTGACTTTAAAAGGACGAAAGGTATGCCTATGCGAGGAAAAAAGGATGAAAAGGGTGTGATCGGTCCAGCTAATCGCTTTTTCAGACCATGTTCCGGTGACAGAATTTACAGCCAAAGTTATTAGTTTGTTTTCAAAGAAATTAAACTATTGATATCCTTGAAAAGTTTATTTTTAGCCCTAATGGGTTGCTTCTTTTAATGGGATTTTGGGTTATTTTATAGCTCTAGTTATATTGTAATTATCTCTTCCAATTTTTTTTTGGGGGTCAGCATGCTCTTCCAGTTTAGTTTCTCTTTTAATTATTCGTAATAATGAACATTTTTTTACGGATCGATGTGTTCTTATAAAAAAGTTCTTCATTATAATTTATAAATTTCTTTTGGCTCAAACATTTTATGCTTAGATAAGTCTTTAGAGCTCAGTGTTTCAAAAAAAAAAAAGATAAGTCTTTAGAGTTTAAACCATATATAATCCAAGCATGTCCAATTAATATACCCATAATAATCAGTTACTTTATTTTGCATCCAGTAGAGGCCTTCCACAGTATTCTTATAATTTTAAGTAGAGGCCATCCACATCAATCTTTTATAGTATTCGATATACATATATTTTGTCAATTACTCAAAACTAATAAAAACACACACGGAAGTTTATGAGTGCATGATGAAAAACATGTTCCATTAGATGTGTAGTGATCGCTAACTAATTTAACTTTCACCTACAACAATCGATTTTCACAGAAAAACGATCACTCATTGCATTCTCCTTTTTGTTTTCTATAAAAATCACTCATTTCCTAACTGTAGTACAACTTTATCTTTTCACTAATAAATTCTTACGAAAAATAGCATCATAAGTTAATCATGTGTAACTGCCCTAAATAAAGAATTTGTGAATATCGAGGCCAGTGGATGTTCGACTCGTTTTGTTTACTTAATATTTTAACTGAAATTTTTGTATGTGAAAATATTATGGTCATATATTGAAAGTAAACAAAATTACTAATATATCGTACTACTACTAGTATATGTATATTTATTATTTTGTATACTTTGCACTTGCAAAATTCTTAAATATATCTCAAACAAGCATTTGTGGTTATCAAAATGGATGATAGATTTACAGTAAATGTTTTGTTTTACTGCGACTGATCGATGGTTTTGTTATTACTAATGTGTAACATAGATGTACGTGCATCTTGTTATTTTTTGGTCAAACCATCATTTTCATTCTAAACTTAAAACAGAGATTCAGATACAACTCTTGAAGGGCCATACTGCAGGTTTAAGAGACCATTTTTAGCTAAGCCGTCTGCCCTCACATTAAATACTCTAGAAACATACTTAGAGGAGATAGAAGTGAAGAAGCTTCTCAACACGCCAATGTCATGGAAAATGTGTTAGATTTAGGTTAATTATAGGCTTCCAACTTAAAATCAATTAGCAATGAGTGGATTGGCCATAACCCTTTATATAATAGTAGATTAATTTTTATATTTTCGATGTGTGATGTTTCTCATCAATACCCTCCATCACGCTCAGACATCTAGGTCTGAAGCGTGGATAATGTGGGAATAACATCCACAGAGGGCCCAACATCAGTATAGTAGTAGTAGTTGTAGTAAATTAGGTCAAAGGATCTTATCGCTCTGATACCATGTTAAATCCGGGTTAATTATGGGTTTCCAACTTAAAATCAATTGGCAATAAGTGGATTGACTCTAACCCTTTATATAGTAGTAGATTAATTCTTTATATTTCCGATGTGTGATGTTTCTTATCAATAGAATGCCCTTCAGTGAGTGCATCTTATTATGTTGTAAGAAAAATGTAGGAACATGAAGTACCATAGTTGCTCTTATTAGTTACATATGCATGTCATAGAGAAAGGACCCATGGGTGACTTCAGAAATAATAAAACTTAAATTTATTAGAAATGAGGCAAGTGGATGGGCAGAGAGTGGAGAGGAATATGATGACAATACCTGTCAAAAATGTCAATAATAAGATAGATAACTTGAATATTACATTCATAAAATATGTATATATGCATGATGGGAAGTTGAATCAAACTAAAAGCCATATAAAGGGAGCGTGAAGGAAGAATGAAAGATTAATAACAAAGAAATGATGTGTTGAAAATTGACGTAAGGAGAAGAAATTGTTAAAGCATGTATTTATATATATATATATATATATATATATATATATATATATATATATAACTGGGGGAAATGTGGGTATTATATTTGTATGGTTGTAGGAGGATGTGAAATATAGTATACAAAGAAAACCCTAAAATAAAAGAAACCAAAAGAACGAAAAAAATAAAGAAAATAGAGTTGGGCATGCATGATGGTGTTTGGTATCCACAGACCCCGAGGACCTAAACCACAGACGACGTGGGCACTCTTCTGCTCTTTCTCTGAACTCCATGTGACCCCCACAATTCTCCTAGCAATACCATAACACATGCATGTGTACTTTTTACAATTGTTTTTTATTTACATTTTTGGCTATATTCTTCAATCTATGGTATAAACTTTCTATAGCTGTGAGTAGTCGTTGCTGCTGCTTCCACTTTTTTAACTTCGAGGAACTATTATGCAAACCTTTAGTTTATATCAACCGAAATAATGCCACACAATATAGTTAGTGTAACAGTGGTCGAAAAATAGATAGACAATAACAATCCTAAAAGGAGTTGTTTATAGCGATTTGAGTTTTGGCGATGAGAAAGGAAATAGTTTTTCATGAGAGATTTTGCTACTATACGTGGAGTCATCATAGGCAAACTTCTGAGTGAAACAAATTACATGATATCATGTAGATTACCTCCCCCCCCCCCCCCCCCAGAAATTAATACATTAATTAAATTTTTTATCAGTCATTTGAGAAAAAAAATCCGCTATATTAATAAATTTATTTATGATTTTCGAATTTAATAATAAATACCAAATGCTGGTCTTGTAGAATTGTAGATGATCTATTTTCGTCTGGTATCCTCTTTGACTTAAATAAATTCGAAAGTTTTGTTATTTCTAATAGAAAACAATAATTCTTATTATAATCTAAGAAAATATGTCAATAAATTTAATGTTCAAAAGAAAATAAAAATGTCAATAACCGTGAGCTATCTCTAGTATTAAGTAATAACGATTTTTTTTTAAAAAAAAATCCCTGTAAAATTAAAAATAGCAAACTATATAATAAGCATTCTGCTATTGAAAAGCATGAGATATAAAACTACAAAAGCCTAGCTTAGGCATATGGTAGACTTGGATTACCATTCTGGATGTGAAGTGCCGGCAATGGGTAACTACGTACAGTGCGGATGATATATGTGCTTGACCAGTGATCTGGTGACATACTAATTTTGATCGACGACCTCAGTCTGCTCCTCCTTAAATCTCTTCTAGTTTGTTGTTTTCTTACACTGTCATACGATTGTGAAATTCTCTAGAACCGATCTATTTTGTCATTCATGTACAATGAGCCTTGACGAGTCTAATAATTCCAAATTGTCCTTACCACTGACTTACTATTCTACTACCACATTCGTGGCAATCTATATGCTCTATTTGTCCTTTTGTCTCTTCACGCATTTTTGGTTGTATATGCACACACAAACTCTTAGGACAACATTTATATTTCTGTAAACAACACCAATTGTAATTTCCTGGCAAAGGCCAACATTTATGTTTTTGTAAACAACACCAATTGTAATTTTCTGGATCAAGCCTCACATTAGGCTATATTCCTCAGTTGTGTGAAATGATATGTGTTTCATCTTGTGATACATTTTCATCTTCTCAAGCATGTGAAAGCATTTTCACCACTTGGTTTCTAGCTTCGCCATTGAAAAATTAAAATTTTGGTATTACTAGTGACAGAAGACCGACCCGTAGACAGAAAACGTATACTACTAACATATGGCTAGTATATATCAATTTTGGTGGAAGCCAGAATATCCCTATATAATTAAGTTATACTAAAGAGCTAACTCAACTCTCGAACATCTTGTGGGATTAACTAAAAAGTACAGCTCCTTAGTTTCTATAGCGAAGAAAAAGGTGATTCTTTTAACAAAATTACCAGCTCTCGCTCCTCATCTGAGGGTGGAAGCAGCTAAGAAAATAAAAGTCACTATTTAATAAAATGAACCAAAATAGTTAAATACACAGAGACACACGCAGATGTCCAAGAGTTGACATTAGCTCATAAGCGGACTTTTTATTAGCAAGCATTTAATGTATTACTTTTTAGTACAGTATTAAGCATCATTAGCTATGAAACTTATGACGATAATTGGAAGTCATTATATTCATTGACTTTCGACACCCTTTAGCAAATTAGAAAACAGACTAAATACAGTTACATAAAATAAATCTGTCCGTTGGATTATTTTATACTCTAAAACTATGTTTATCAATATTTAGTAACACTAATACTCCATCCGTTCAAATTAGATGTTTAAACTTTTATGTAAATAAAAAGATATTTAAATGTTCATTTTTACTTTATTTATTTAATTAATGAAATTTTGTAATATTTGTTGTTTCTTAATTTAATCAGAAACAGAATAGATAATGTGAAAACTCATTGAAATCATAAAGAGAAATTTGTTTGTAACAAATTTTTTCCTCTACTTAAAAAAGGAGAGAGTATTAGTTAAGTGTTTGTGATTATAATTAAAGTTGCATTAAGTTTTCTCTCTTAGTTGTTGTATTAGTAATCTTTATTTTGGTCAAAACTGAAATGGGAGCCAAAAGAACAGAAAATGTGGTACTCACATGCTGCAATCATTAATACAGGGTAACAACTGTCCCAAACATCACCTCTTAACACTCTAACGTTCTCTCCTTTCATAAACAATCGATTTTTTTTATCTCACAAATGTATAAACTCCATACAAAACAATGCATGCTACCAGCATTCTAACCCTGATTAATGTTTCTTTTTCATCTGTTGTTCCAAACATTGCCATCAAATTCAAACCTCGTGTTAATGCGACTGAAACAGACAGAACACGACCAATACTTTATACATATAGAATTTATGAGATGAAAGGAGAGCAAAGAAAATGAAAAGGGAAACTAAAAGCTTATGTTAAGAGAGACAACAAAGAAAGAGGTTTAAGGAGAAGGAAAGTGAGGTCGATCAAAGTGGAGAAGCTGAGCTGAACATTTGTGGCAATCCTTTAAGAGTTTGGGTACCATGACATACATGAAACAAACTTTGCAACCAGCTACCACAAGAACTTCTTCCTCTTTCTCCTCTTCTTTGTGATTCTCCATCGATGACTCTGATGAAGACTCTTCGCTCTCATAATACAACGAGCTGTCTTCTTCTGAAAACAAGGTCACATCAGATTCTCCACTGAAGTCATCTGCATTGTCGTTGCTCCTTGGATCTTCCATGACTCTCATTCCGTTGTTCCGGTTTATGTAGTAAATCTCTCCTGTCTAAACATTATTCCACCTCCACACATCAATATTCCAAAGTATAAATAACTACTTTGACGTTAAGAGAAGTGACAGAATGATTCTGCTTTCCTTAATGCAAGGTCATGAGACTAAACAACTTGGACTAGTTTTTTTTTATTAATGCAAATCTCTCTGGTGATATACAAGAAAACATTTGTTCCACTAAAGAAAAACCAAAACAAAATTTATTCCACAAAGAAACAACCTCAAGAAAAGAAAAAACCTGAAAATTTCAGTTAGGGTTGTTTCTCTTTTAGTTATGAAAATCAAAACCTTGGGAGCATTTAAAGCCAATAAAAACAAAGGTTGATGTAGTAATAAATGCAACACAAGTAACACAACAAACAAAATAATTGAATTACAAGGAAACACATGAAGTTACTTTTACCTTAAGATCAAGACACTGTTCCAAATGTGGAGGAATAGAGATGTGAGAATTGAGCTCCAAAGTTCCATCTGAGATCGGTATATGATCTTCTTCGCTCTGGTCCCTCATGCCAACCCCATCTTCCAAACTCCTTCTCCGATTACTCAGTGAACAATTCTGCACCGATCTTTCTAGATATTTCGTTACCGTTGCCATATCCATTTTCTTACCTTCTCTTTTGTTTTATACGATCGAATCCACCGGAATGTTACAGAAGCAGAGGAGAAAGAAGATGAAGAGAATAAGCCAAATAGAGAGTTCTGACAAAGTTTTAAGGTAGAAAACAAATACGAAGAAACACTCTTTAATTAAGGCAAAAAAGTCGTAAGGAATAGTTTCGGGAGAGTGATCGGTTCACGCGCCGTATGTCTACGAGCGCGTGTGGGTTGTTGGGTAAAGAGAAAGATGGAGGGCCGTAGCTGTCAGGCGCGCAACGACCACTGAGGCTCGCATTTTGTCGCACCTCCGTGTGATAAAAGAAGGAACATATGACCATTTCTACACGAGCGGGTCATGCGCGTGACAGTACATTATCATCATGGTTTCGGTTAGTGAAAAGTGTCAACTGTTATCAGAGGATATATTTATTTTTGTCCTTTAATACAACTCTCAATCATTCTAAAAAGTCTTCGTGGATCTTAGACTACGACTTAATCAATGATACTAACTTGTCACAGAGTTCAACTCTTTTCCCAAGTGTTACCGAGGTAAGAGGTGAATCTGATCAAGCATTCTGCATCATTTATTTACCTCGTGAAAAAGGATATAAAACACCAAGACAAGAAGCAGAACATAAAACATTTTCAATAGTTAATTTCAAGGTGATGATGACGACTGACAAAAAAGAAGTGCCAGTACCAGAGATATTAATAGCAATTGACAAAACACGAAGTGGAGGAATGATCTAGTCGTCAGTGTAGTTGACAGCGAGATCCCAATAGTGAGGGACACCAGCATCAGCGAAAACTTTCTTGGCAGCTGATTCCGTTAAGCACTCTTGTACATGAAACCTGTGAAAACTCGGTTTCGCAACGCTTCCTTGCCAAACCAACCAGCACTTGTTGTTGTCTCCACTATTCTCGTCTTCGTCTTCATCTTCTTCCTCTCCTTCCTTCTTCACCGCTTCTTCCCAGTTTATCCGCTTCAACATAACCTTCCCGTATCTCTTTATCACTTTACTCTTACCCTCCACCACAATCACACTCATGTCATCCGTCATCACGCTACACCCTGTCAATCTGTTCTGTCTTGCATTCATCTCCACCTTGAATCTCGTTTTGGGATGCGACAGCTTGTTGACCTTGTACACCGACACTATCGTCTCCAGCGTTGTTGTTGGATCGTCGAAGAGCTTCCTCTCTTTCTTCTCACGTTTCTCTGCAGGAGTTAGCTTCCTTGCCGCGTTCCTGTCCACGTGAGCCTGCTCACGTTCGGCAGCTGCTGTGCGGATCTCCTTTTCAAGCTTGGTTGGGTCTTGCGTTGCTTCAGAACCAAGGACCTTCATCAGGTTGCTCATTTTGACCTTTGCTTTTGGTGGTTCAAGCAACCCTTGCCTGATCATCTCCTGTTTCTCCTTCTCTTTTGCCAGACGCCTCTGGGTTCGCAGCTTCTTCTGTTCCCTCTTTGTCAGTTTAAGAGGCTGAGGTGGAGGAGGCGCTGCCTCAGCTGGTGGCTCTATGGGACGGGGATGCTCAATGTAATGTGTGAGTTTTGCTATCTTCAGGTCGTTATCGGTAATGGTCCCATCAGCTATGTCGCCATATACGCCACTGGTGAGCACACTTGCATCCCTGAAAGAGAATAAAATTATGAGCTAAGACAACCCATCATGAACATATACAGAAAAGTAAGACCAAAAGAGCACAAAGCCGCGCAGATTAACTAATTGGTCTGCATGGAAGAAAGGAAAGTAGGTGGTTCACATATCACTGAGTCGATTCAATGTTACCATATTCTACTAGTAATCACATGGTGCCATCCCAAACTTTCAGAAGCAATATGCGGCAAACTACTGAGCACACTTAGCCAGCACTCAACAAAATCAACAAATTGCAATCTCAGGTACGCATATAACTAACCAGAAATGGGAAATAATTCAAAAACTGACACGAATAACACTAAACCAACGCGAACAGAAGCTACTTATGGTGATTCTTCAGTCCAATACCCACGTAGTTACACGTTCAGTTTGATAACTGTGGTATGAATTTGTTTTCCTCAGAGTTATGCCATGTAAAGTCATCAGATGAATATTCGAAACAAACAAAACAGCAATAACAAAAAAAAGCAGAGTGAGAAGAATTACGTACCACCACTCAACATCTGTTATCACTTCCTTGGGCTTCTGTTTTCTCGGGGCACGTTCGGATACTTCTATAAAATTTGGATTGATATCATCCTTGGCCTTGGCCAGATGGGCTTGCTTCAACTTCAGTTCTCTTGCTTTTGCTTCACCAAATTGATACTAAATGAAAGATTAAAAAATAGACACAAGTGAGACCTCTGTAAAGGCCAGGAATATAAAATGGTTAAAAAGAATTTCATCAAATAAAATACAATGCATACCTTTAACTTAAGACTCTCAGCATCCCTAGTCCATTTGCCTTCCTCAACAAACTCAAAACTCATACGTTTAGGTCTCAAAATCTTGTTTTTATCAATCCCCATGCTTGGATCAAAATGGGGGTTTCCCTCAGGATTTACTTCCAGTTGGGGTTTGAGAATCTGAAAAGCATCTTTCTTCTGTTTGTTGATGTTAACCTGCCAACATCCAAGTAGTACATTAGGAGCTCGATCACAAAAAAAAGTAAAACATTAGAAAGCTTAGACATTCAAACTAACTCCACTGACCTTTAATGTACTAAGATTGCTTGGTTTAGTCACACTAATCACATTCCCATGTTCATCAATCTCCCTTCCAAGTGCATCCACACGCAATACAGGGGGCTTGGCCGGTTTCTGTGCAACAGCCATTGTCTCTGTGGGTGCCTGTACTGAGAAATAATTAAGAGCTGAAGAAAACTTTGGATCATGACGGAATGCCATCTTCGCTGCCAACTCCTGAGCTTTCCTAACAGCTTCAATATTGGAAATACACTCAGTAACAGGGAAGATAGTATGTGGCAGTGCTGAAGCAGAAGATGTTTCTGCAGAGACAGCAGGTGTGGTAGTCGATGATTGCACTCTGGTATGTGGACTACCTTCTGAAGTTGGCTTAGTACCCTGTTTCATCTGCGAAGAGAAGAGATAAAATCAGTTTATCAAACTACAAAGAATGAATGCAAATGTCCAGAATAAATACAAATCTTACCGAAGAAAGCTTCTTAAACCTATCCGCAATTCCCTTTCCACGCTCTATGGTTCTCTTAGCTCTCGCTAACACATCAAGAGACGAGCTTGCACTACTTTTCCCAGCTGTTGAGGATATACTTCCTCCATCTGTACTAGATTTTTCATGAACCTCATGAGACCTGACAATACTAACTCCCTTATTTTCATCCTTTGTAGATATCGAAGATACCTTAGTGAGCACGGTTTGACTAGGGCCCAAAGAAGTCTCCAATACAGTAGAATTATACGAAGCGTCGCCCTCCTGCAACAGAAAGAAGAAAGATATGAGCATTACAAACACAGCTCCAACCTAAAAAGATCAAAGAGAAGGCATAGAAACTCACAATCTCGACGCCACTAGCTCCGTTCATGGCCCTAGAACCCTCCTCAAACCTAGATTTCTTCTTCTTCCCTTCCCTATTCAAACTCTCCTCCTCTCTCTCTTTCCTCTTGCTCCTCGCTTCCTTATCCTTAGACCTCTCGTGATGCTTATCCCTATCTCTACTCTCTTCCCTGTCCCGAGCCCTATCTCTCTCATCCTCCTCCCTATCGTAGCGCCTCGATGATGACCGGTAGCGATCTGAATCGCGACGCCTCGAGTCGCCATCGCGATCGCGGACTTGATGCCGGCGTGTGGCTTCACGTTCCGGCGAACGATCCGCACTCGAATCTCGATCACGATCGTCTCTGCTGCTCCTGGAATATCTCTCCTTATTATCCATGGCGATTTAGGGTTTCTTCCTCGCAACAACCAACAAGTTTGCGTTTCTTATAATAATCAGAAACCTGAGTGAGCAAACACCCCGTAATATACCAGCGAGCGACGCGGGTAAAAGGCACCGGCAGAATCTATCGCCGACTACTTGTCGAGCTTCTATAATGGGCCATATGCCCATTTATGAAATTTCCTTTTAAAATTATTTGTTGTATGGGCCTTATTAATTTCCTTTTTTCAAATCTACTTGTTAATTGGGCCTAAATGCGGCTTCTATGTCATTTATTTTATGTTTTTAAATGAATTATTTATTTGGAATATTTTTATACTCGACATAATGCATCTTTAATAATAGTATGACACGGTGTTAAAAAAAAAAGAATAATAGTATGATACTTTTCTTTATCGACGTCACTTTGATTTCACATTAAATGGATTGGATATCTCGAAAATATCTCACGAGTTATACGGGACATGTGCTTTTATTTAGCACACATAACTCTTGCCAACAACCGGTTCTACAATCTTCTCCTTGACAATATAATATTTTTCTTTTCTGCTTGACAATATGATTTGATTATATGAATTAGTGATATAGTTTTTCAAAAAATAATTAATGAAATATAGTTACGTTGAAGATTGAAATGTTTGTAAAGAGAAAAAGAAAGAAAAACGATTCAATACGCTACTCTATATTGGTAGTGGTTACTATTTAAGGAAAAAGTTAATTATATTAAACTCACGTGTTTTAATCCAACTTTCCCCTTGTAGATTTAAAAATAAAAAATAAAAGAAATGGTGAAAAAGTAGATTAGATATTTTCTCAAAAGATAGGAAAGGATTCCATGTCACCTACACCGTTAGATCTGAAAATCTTAATGACTTTTCCATACATCACGACGGCACAGAGGAATACATCCCAAATCCCTACCGTATTTAATTAGTACAGCAATTAGTTGAGACAGATACAGCTTGTCCTGTCTTATTGACTCGCAAAGATTTGCAAAAAAAAAACTTTTGACAAAATCCCTTCGGAAAAATGGAAAACGTGTTAAACCGAACTTGATTCTTCTTCACTCCAAAAAGCAGTTAGTTTCTCGAACGAACGATAATCATGAGCAGCACCACCGAGAGAGTTCCGTGCGACTTCTGCAACGAGCGAGCGGCGGTTCTGTTCTGCAGAGCCGACGCGGCGAACCTCTGTTTACCATGCGACCACCACGTGCACACGGCGAATCTCCTCTCGAGGAAGCACGTGCGGTCCCAGATCTGCGATAACTGCGGCAACGAGCCTGTCTCCGTGCGGTGCTTCACCGACGGCCTCGTGCTTTGTCAGGAGTGCGACTGGGATGTTCACGGGAGCTGTTCCTCGGTCTCCGACGCGCACGTCCGCTCCGTTGTCGAAGGGTTTACAGGATGTCCGTCGGCGCTGGAGCTCGCCGCGTTGTGGGGGATCGATCTTGAAGGGATGAAGGAAGAGAAGAAGCAAGTGCCGATGATGATGATGATGATGGAGAGTTTTGGGATGCAGTTGGATTCGTGGATCTCTGGATCTGACGTTATGCAGCAGGAGCTGGTGGTTCCTGTCCCCAAGGAGACGACGGCGTTTAAGAAAGGTGGGTCTAGTAGCTGTGGGAGGTTTAAGCAAGTGTTGTGTAAACAGCTCGAGGAGCTGCTCAAGAGTGGTGTTGACGACGATGGTGGTGGAGAGGGGGAAGGAGAAGGAGGAGAAGGGAATATGGTTCTGGAGAGATTGGGATGGAGAAGAGATGAAGAGGAGATCAGTGGCGGGGCGGCAGATGTGAACCAGCAGCAGCCTCCAACGACGTCGTTTACGTCTTTGCTGTGGAATGCTGCTAACCCTAGTGATGGCCAGAGACAGAGTACTCAGGTTTTGTGAAATCTTGTCTCTTGACCTGTGTAACAATGAAGGGTGTTAAGATTCTTGACCTGTGAACTTGTAGATTTGGGATTTTAACTTGGGACAGTCAAGAGAACCCGAGGACAGCAGCCGTGTGGAAGCTGCTGCATATGATATAAAAGATGCTGCTTCATTCAAAATCAAGAAGAATGATACTTGTTCCACTAAAGCCAAAGGTGTTAAAGAGATTTGCCAGGTAAAAATATATTTAGCTTCACCCTTCTCACCTCGTTAAGAGATTAGTAATAGAGACAGATTCAGAGCTTGAGATATTAGTTAGAAATAATACAATACAAGTTGGCTTGTGTTAGCCAACTCAAATGTGACCACCATCATACATACACACATATTATGAATGTGTGATGCTGATTAGGATTCTTTTGCAGGATGACTACAATCAATCAACTACTTCAGGGCAGGTACCAGTAACATCTGAGAGCAGCAATCTTCCTATTACCTTTGGCTCCGAGAAAGGTTCAAACTCTTCTAGCGAGTTACATTTCGCTGAAACAATTACTGGAGCTAGCTCTAAGACCACGAGACTAGTGCCAACAAAGGCTGATCTGGAGCTACTGGCTCAGAACAGAGACAATGCAATGCAGCGTTACAAAGAAAAGAGGAAAACACGGAGGTAAAAATGCTCTGCCTCCTTTGAATTATTTTTTTGTAAGAGTGATACAAATTGTTACGCTTTTCAGATATGATAAGACCATAAGGTATGAATCGAGGAAAGCAAGAGCTGATACAAGGTTGCGTGTCAAAGGCAGATTCGTCAAAGCTACTGAAGCTCCTTATTATCCTTAAAAGGTCTCTCTTCTCTTAAGTTAGGAACTTTTTATCTCTCTACTTCCACTGCCTCGTAAAATGTATATATATAAGCTCGGTCTCGTCTCATCCTTTTTGTTTGTTTGTTTGTTGTATCTGTCCCCTTTTTGTAGTACTTTGGAAACTTCTCTCTTTGAAAAAAAGATTTGTCTCAAGACTTGTAATAGCAAATGATCTGTTGACTGTTTTCTGGTCAGTCCAATCAAGTTCCTAGATCAAAACCTTCTTTCTTACCACAAATCTGATTGATCAATCTTTATTATTATTTTTTTCTGAATGTGTAATGTAACGAAATGAGTTGTTTGTTATAAAGTGTGATGAAATTGAAATGAGTTGTTTGTTATAAAGTGTGATGAAATTTAAGCAAGGACAGACCCAAACAATCAGGTTGTGAATGTACAGTGTTTTTGCTCTTGCAAATAGAAATGTGATATCATCCAACCTTGGAAAAGAAACTCTTAGTATTGACTGTCCATGAAACTAACAAGAAGCTCATTCACCATCCCTCGGTCCGGCATCTTCCCAGCTGCTCCATATATCGGAGCCAAGCCACCTGTGATCGGTCCTGGGTTTGCTTTCACCTGACCAAAACACATAGTAATAACTGAGAGATCAATCAACTGAAGAGAAGAAAACGAGCAATCAATCAAGTCAAAAGACTTCTTCTCATCGGTGGACGTACAGTTTCAACAGCTTCACGCAGATCCTGGAGGAAGTCATCGACCACAGGGACGTGTTGAAGAGTTACACATATATGAATGCTGATCCAAAAAAACACAGACATGAAACAGTTTCAGAAAAGTGAAAAGGGGAAGAAGAATGTCTTGGGCTTTCTTTAAGATTTATACCTGTTGGGTCTCTGAAGTGCATTCAGATGCCAACCTTTTGAAGACATGATGTCATTAACCTCAAAGATATCTAATGCTTTAGAACCAAACGCCACGATTGTCATATCTGGCTTTCCAACTACAAACAGTTCACTGATTCCTCTAACACTGCAGATAATGATAAACTTAATAGTCAAACCTAGTTTGAAGAAGAGATATAAAAGGTCTAGGAGTAATAATACAAACCCTTCCTCTAGTCTCTTTGAAGCTTCCATTATCTTTCCTGTGTTTTCTAGATAGCCTAGTGAAACAAACAGAATCAACTATTTAAAGCTTTTGACACACACTCTAATGACTAGAAAAACTTGAGAGACTTTTTAGAGAGCGGGTGAAACCTTCTTCCCCGAGAGACATCATTGCAGCCCAAGCACCAGCAACCAAAGAACCAGGCCTACTCCCAGCTATAGTTGGAGACACGTATAGTCCTCCTGACCATTCAGTTACTTCAAAAAAAAACGTAGTTTCAAACAGTTAAAGAGTAAATACCGAAGATAGGATTTGCATGAATTCAACGGTTTTTCTTACTTACCAGCAACAAATTGGTGCTGTTTTTGTAGATACATGAGCAGATTTTTTTTTTTGCAGGCAGAAAAAAAAAACAGATGTCAGGTAAAATATAATATATGAATCGACAGTGTGGAATGTGGATGATGCTAGAATCAGAACACAGGAGCTGAATAAGACTAATTCATATGTGCTTGGTAATTTTTACCTTTCTGATCTCATGGTTTCTGTAGAGAACTGTGCTAGTTCCTTTAGGAGCCAAACCATATTTATGCACGTCCACCGAGATTGATGTTACTCCTTTTACAGAAAAATCAAATGCTGGGATCTGGTACCTAACAACAACAATGAGGAAAACAAAAATTAACTAATCATTTCTATAAGTTATGAACATAGCTTCTTAAGTCCAAAAACCTATCTGCATGTCTTTTTTTGTAGGGAAAGAAACTGGTGTACATACCCAAGTTTACGAGCGAAAGGTAACACAAAACCACCAAGGCAAAGGTCAACATGGAAGCATATTCCATAGCTAAAAGCCAGTTGACCAAGCTCCTGATATCAGAAAAAAAAAATTGATTGCCATAGAAGAACATAAGTGTCCTTAAAATTGCAGGTACACCAGTTTTTTTACCTCAATAGGATCAATGATGCCATGAGGGAATCCTGGTGCTGATCCAACAATCTGAAAACAAATATTGTTTTAAAAGATCATGTAATAGGGGCAACACAAGCCTTAACTTTAAAGCTGCCTCAAAACATTACCATGATGGTGTTTCTGTTAATATGCCTCCTCATAGCCTTCACATCAGCTCGGAAGTCTTTGCCTACTAGAACTCGCCACAACTTGATGTTAAAATACTGAGCCGCTTTATCATAAGCCGAGTGACCCGATTCAGGTATAATCCTATACTTACATATATGAACCCATCAGTTATGTAAATAGTTAAATATAACAAACATATGGGAGGAAAAACATTACATTTCTGGCCGTTTGATTCCCTTCTTGTACTTCATATAGTCTCGAGACGACTTCACTGCCAACACAATACTCTCAGTACCTCCAGACGTCATGTTTCCGCATATCTCTTCTCCTGAAACCGCTTCTTTGCTCCCGAGTAAAGCAGCAGTCATTGCCACTACTTCTGACTCAAACCGCACCACGCTCTGGAACACGTCTATATGCAACGGATTGGTATGCGCAAACCTTGAAAGAAAAGCCATCATCATCCATACCATACATTGCCATTACATGAAGATAGGAGCTAATAAAAAAAAAAAAGAACTTGCTATTAACTTTTACATTGAACACGCTTGGTTTATCAATGTAAAATGTCCTTCAGACTCGCTTCCACCTATGTATCTGTTAGACAAAAAGGGTTGTATAATTGTTGTTAAAAACGAAATCTCCACCAAATCCACAAGGAAAAGCATCAGAGTACCAGAGACATTACACAGTGCCGGAGCATTTGCCTTGCCAAGTAGGATCATTCCTCTTCTCAGACTCCATTTTCTCTAGAACTTGGACACCTAGACCTCTTACTGGCAGTTCTTTAGCCCAGTTATTTTTCTTAGAGTTTCCACCAGATTGTAACTGATCAACAACCTGTGAGTTAGAAGAAAAAACAAAACATCAACTAGTTAGTGTCAATGCTAGTTTCGAATGCGAAAAAAAAAAGACAAAGAAAAAAACATTGAAGTCTCTAACCAAGAAACATACGTTGTGTACCATGGTTTCAGTATTGATCTAAGTAATTTACTACTATCCCTGTTACAAGTCTAAAAATCCCAAGTAATTCTCTATATTTTAAATCTTAAACTTCAGCAAACTCATGTCTTAATAATGCAAAAATATCCATTGGTCTAATACAATCTGATGTTTCTCTGCCAACATTATCTATATATGACTATATCCTTATCACTAGCTCAGACATGTACAGCAAAAGCATTAAATAGACTTGTCCAGAATTGTTTTTTTAAAAAAATTGGCCATTACACTAAAACAAATCTGCAGATTCAGACACAACCCACCTTTTGTTTCTCTGCATCTATGTAGCTTTGGACTCCAGGGATCTTTCTGTTTCATTTTTCCACAAGAAATCATTACTCTCAACCATAAAAATAAAAAGAGAACAAGATTGAGATCGGAAAAGATAAAGGATTTGAAGATATCTCACTTGAAGAATCCCATGATAAACCCCACAAGACATGCTTTGAGGCCTTTCTCGTGGACAACGCCCAACACAGATCCGATGACCTGCGCTAGAAAAAGTGTGATGAGCGGGGTAAAGACAAGAGCCAGAGGCTCAAACTCCGACAAACGCGAGTTTAGCGAGCCTCGAGCTTCGATCAACATAGATTTCATCGAAGAAAATGACAAAGAATCCATTATTCTTTTGTTTCTGGATATTGGATATGTTGATGAGAAAAGTGAAATCTTTTTTAGGACACAGCTAAAGGAATCTAGAAAGTGATTGGTTGAGCTTGATGAAAGAAAGACCTCGTTCAAGTCATCGCGTGCAAGCTTTACATATAATATAGCAAAGAGATTGAGACAAAGACTTTTCCTTCTTTTTTTGGCGCTTTGTGTTTGGTCTGCGTGTCCCATCACAAGAGTTTAACTTCACACTACACACTTCATCCATCAGTTGGCTTTTAGTTAAATGTTGCAACTCATATAAGATAAGAACAGTACTGGATGGTGATTGAAACTCTTGCTAGCCGCCTTGCAATAAATTGTACAGAGTTAGGAGGAGTTGACCTATAAGACTATTAGATAAACCAAGGTTGGACTTTTCTTTTGTATCCCTTAGATTGTAAACCTGAAGATGTGGAAATGGAATTTCTACCAGAGGACAGAGCTCTCTCTTTACAGCAAAAATCACATAAGGATGAACGAAAAGCATATTCCCACACCAAAGGGAAAGAGGGCTAAAGTGAGTCTTGGAAAACCATATCAAATTCTGTCTTATCAAGTCTTTACATTTGTAGATGAACAAACCATTCAAACCAAATACAAGAGAGACCGTAGTTCTCAAAACAAATCATCTAGTAATAAAGAAAAGAAAAAAAAAACAAGAGGGATATGATGGAAGGATTGCTCAAATAGGTGTTGCAACAATGGTGATGCATATATATGCTAACAATCTGAAAATATCGTTGAACACGTAAAAGCTTCCTTGTGGCGTCGGCATCAAGTGAAACATAGCTTCCTTCTTGCGAAGCTCCACTTTTTGAATCTGTATCAAAGAAACACTGTAAACATCTATACCTGACCAAGTATTTCAATCTTGATTTTGTAGAAGCTACATCAGATGTAAAAGCTTTTTTTTTTGTTTGTTTTATTTTGTTGTCCCAGTTTACAACTACGAGAATTCTAATTTTACTACAAACTTGTTTAAATTTATTTGTAAAAATAATTATTTTCATAATTATTGTAAATCTGAAATGAAATAGTTGGATTTTATAAAAGTTTAAAAACTTAAACATATCTTTTAAATACTAAACCATAAATAATAATAGTAATTTATAATAACTAAAAGTAAATATCACAATATTTTGGATTAAATGTATTTTTTGGAAAACGATAGCTAATTTACAGTATTTCAAGTAAATTTTTAACAAAATTCTAATTTATCATAAATTTGATATCATTTTTCAAATTTTATCTTTAAAATATGATATTCGTAAATACTCTAAATTTTTTATAAAAAGAACTAAACTAACCGTCCTGAATTGTTAAGCAAAGTTCTAAACCATAAACTCAAATTTTAAGGCATTTTTGGTTGAATGTATTTTTGTAAAATAACATCTAATTTATGATATTTGAAACAATTTTTATAAGTGAATAAATTAAGAAAAAGAAAAAAATCATTTCAATAAAACTCACTTTATTTTGAAAGAGAAAAGAAAAGAGAAAATCATAAACTCCATACAAATGAGAAAAATTATTAGAGACGGTCTAATTGCATCAACTTATGTTTTCGTATAGTCAAAACCTTTTTCATGATCTGGTTCTTAATCTAAAGACACCCTTGGTCCCGCCACACTCACTTTATTTAATTCGAAGGGTACAAAAAGGTTAAAATGCAAGCCATCAACCAAACATGTAACATCCCAACCTCTTTAGAAACTAGTATTAATATCAAAGTCATGTGTATATATTGTTGTCACGGTGGTTTAATACTCCGTGTATATATTTTGGTACACCACATCAAATTCTCCTCTACATTAAACTCGTATCCGTTACACAACTTTCTCAAGTACTTTTTGTCACCCAATCAGATCAAAGAATGTGATTCAGTGAATTATCTGACTAAAAATAAATTTATATTGAATTGTTATCCAAGCACCCAAACACTCTGCAAAACTCGAATCGTCGTCAAAAAAAAAAAAAAATCAACACTTGAGGTTATCTCACTTTATAGAGGAGACATCTATCTCACTTTATAGAGGAGACATCATCGTTTCTTCCTTTTGTTTTTGCAGCCTCCTCCGATTGGCAGTTTCCGTACTGGGGGTTTTATCCATGGCCGCTTCTAACCGAAGCACCACCACCACCAACTCTTCTCCTCCCACTGGTAACAAAAAAAAACCCCCTCGTGGATGATTCATTCGATAAAAAGGTTCAAACTTTATATGCTATTCTCGTGGTGCTTGAAATGGGTTTTCTCTGTTCTTAGAGGTTCTGCCATTTCGTTGATGAAATGTTTGTCCTTTTTTGAGAAAAAAAGAAAAAAAAAACACTGTGGTTGTAAACTAAGTAAAGCTTTGCCCTTTGGGCATGTGCTTGCTTGCTTGCTTTTTTATGTTACACCAATTTTTTCTGTATTATTATCTTTTTACTTAGTGGGTGTTTTGTGCTGTGTCTTTATCTGTTCTTTTAGGTTCAGACAAGAGTGTTCTCCAACATCAGGTGACTTTGATTTTTAAAATAATGGCATTATTGCTGGCCTCTTATTTGATGTACAAGCTATCTCTAGCTCCAGTATTTTGATTACTTGGTGTCTAGATTTTGCAGGACACGAATAGCAGCTTTCTTCGCCCTTTGTGTGGTACTACTACTGCTTTTTCTGCAAGTTCTAACACAGACTCATTTCACATCGGAGGTTAGGTCTCTCTGGTGCTGCTTTTATCAGTTCTCTAACATTTTTTTAACTCTAGTTTAGTTGCTTACCAATTAATCTTGTGAAACTCTACAGTATTATTGTTTTTTGTCATCTTCTTAATTAGTAGACCACATAACTGCTTATTCTCCCTTACACTGAATTCCACCTACTTATGCGAGCAAGACTTCAGTGCTTCTTAGCTGTTACCGTACTAAGATTTTGATGTTTTTTTTTTGCGTTTCTCTCAGGCTATGAAAACGCAGCTGATATTCTAAGCTTTGAAGAAGTCTATCCTGTGTGTACATCATCTAACGTTGTCCCATTATACTCTAACTAGCTTCTTTTGATTTCTAATGTTCATTTATTTATCTTTTTCTCTTTTCATTCGTTACAGGGCATGAGATATGACGACATGTTTTACCATGGTAACGATGTACCATCTGACTTTCAGAGGCCATCTAATTCCACCAGATATCAACCGTTGCCACAGTACTATAGTGTTGGTGACCTCTATGCTGATGATGCAAGAAGCTATTTCGCTCCTTTTCACTCATCAAACCAACAGTATCCACTCCCAGAACCTACTCATGTTTCTCCAGAGTCTCTCATGTCTCAGTGGAACGAGATAAACAGTTTAGAGATTGATTACATAATGCGCTCTACCGGAAATCTTGGCTTAAGAAATAGTAATAAATTTGGTCTTAAACTCAACCCCTTCACTGGACCAGTGGCATCATCCACCAGAAGAAGTATGAATCATCAATATCCTAGCTATGTGGACCAATCTGCAAATGATTTTGATATGGTTAGTTTCTCTAATCACTCCCTCTACTAGTAGTTCAGCTTCTTGATACACCTATGCTACTGCACCTTTAGGCTCTTTTCTATGTCCGAACCTCTTATTATTAATGGACAAAGCTTGTTGTTGATACACTTAACGCAGGGTTCACCACGTCGATTTGATTTTGAAGAATCCGCTGCAAGCTTAAGTTACAGAGAGCAAGTTTACAACCAATGCAGAAGAGCCTCTTTCTCTGCTTATTCTTCTTCTTCTTCTCCTAGACCGACTTGCGAGCTTGATTATAATAACCTGTCACCACTTGATGAATCAAGAAGTGGAAGCTGCAGCGACTTCTACCATCGCCCCGCTATCTCTGATCTGCTTACCGAGAGAAAGAGAGGGCCTAGGGCCTTGAGACCAAACGGTAAAAGCAAAATGATCACTGATGGTGACGCTGGTCGTTTTTGTCAACAAGATCTGCTGCTGCTCTCCAAGTTCAGGGACGACGCAAAGTTCTTCGTTATTAAGTCGTATAGCGAGGATAACGTCTACAAGAGCATGAAGTATTGCGTTTGGGCAAGCACTAAAAACGGAAACAAGAAGCTGGATGCTGCCTATCGTGAAGCCAAGACTAAAGAAGTGGCGTGCTCGGTCTTTCTTTTGTTCTCGGTAAATTAATTGCCTATCTCAAGCTTTTAGCTTTGTATCTCTGATTCAGTGAACTCATGAACAGAAAGGACTGAAAAAATAATTGATTTTTTTTCAGGTGAATGCAAGTGCACAGTTTTGTGGAGTGGCAGAGATGGTTGGACCGGTTGATTTCGAGACAAGTGTGGAGTACTGGCAACAGGATAGATGGTCTGGACACTTCCCGGTCAAATGGCTGATCGTTAAAGATGTTCCCAACAGTCTCTTTCGTCACATCATAATTGAAGACAATGACAATAAGCCTGTCACTAACAGTAGAGACACCCAAGAGGTAAAGAAAGAAAACTAGACTCTACTCTCGTCTTGTAGATTCTTTCCTTGATGCTCCATTTCTTGATTGTGTTTTCTTATCTGCAGGTGGGGCTGGAACAAGGCAGAGAGATGTTGAATATATTCGATAGCTGTGAGATGCGTTCTTCGATCCTCGACGACTTTAGCTTCTATGAAGAGAGGCAGAGAGCTATACAAGACAGAAAAGCCAGACAACAACGTGCTGTTCTTGAAAATCTCAGAGCCTCTGGTCCAGCAGCACATCACACAAGTTCTCTCCATGAAGACTATGTAAGGGAAATGACCAAGAGCTTTGCAGAAGCTTTGGTCTTGCAACACAAACTCAATTAAATTTTAACTTAAAAGACCTCTCTTCTTCTTTTGGGGAATTTGTATTTGAAGAGGATTAAAATTGTGGTTTTTATACTCTTGATTTTGTACTATTGACGACATAGTTAAGGAGCTTAGGTTGTAATATAAAACTTTAGTTATGTGTGGAAAGAGATAAAGATTAAGCGGGAAAGTTCATTCATTACAACAAATGGTCCGAAGCAAGAAACACACTCGACAAGATAAGTCTTAAAATTTTGAGACAAAAGCTCCACACAATAAAGAAAGAAAGATTACATCCCCTAATATCACGTGCCTACCGTCTAGGCCAAACCCATCCAAGGCAAGGTCGAGAGGAAGGAGACGGTCATCGAAGCGACGGCTAGAGCCATTACGGCGTGGCCATCTTTTATGGAAGCTGATCCTGCTTTCTCGCTAGACATCGCTGGAGTTGCTGGAGACGTTCCTCCCGGTGCAGACGGTGTTGTTGAGGTGGCATTGCTTGTTGTGAATACGGCTGCCTCTGGTGAGCTTGGCAAAATCCCGAGGAGTTCTGTTCATTCAATGCACGTTTGTAACTTTTAACATGTAAACAATCTTTCTCAAATGTTTCAAAAAAAAAAATCTTTCTCAAAAAAAAAAAACTTATAACATGTAAACAATATATATGTCAACAGACCAAACAGATTATTTTATTGCAGAAAGTATATTCTTGAAAATTCGACTATAATCAGTCAATCATTTCAAAGTCAAATATCTATATTAAAAAAACAATGTGAAATATTAAAACGTAAAGAGCATTTAAGAGGAGGTATACTATTATTTTATGAGTTTTATTTTATGAATTAAATTGTTTTTAAAAAATTAGTAACATTGGATTTTTATTAGGTCGTAAATTCAATAGTAAAATCTAATTTTTTAGTTACAGTTACAATCACTATAAATTTCTGATTTTAGTGTTTTCTGAAACTAAAACGATCTCTATCATAATTGCAAAGACTGTTGAATATAAAGTGGCTCTCTTTTGAAAATAAAAATCAAATGGCTGTATAGTAAAAGTAGCTTATAGAAATGTGCTATAAATTAAATGCGATGTTCTGTAAATCTAGTTGCAACCTGATACCTGCCGCGTTAAAGTATTGGGTCCCTAAAGTATTTATAGCTAAATTGGCTATTGGTTGGTTGGTTTCATTTAACTTGGAGCATTAAAAGCTATAAAACTCATGAAAGCAGGTTTTTGACAACGCATGTCCTCCAGTTATATAAAACTTAAAATGAATTCATTATTAATATAAACAAAATCACTAATCCACTTGTCTTGGTCGAAACAATGTGTATCATATAGATAGTTTTGACCGGTTTTGCCTAACACCAGGTCACTATTTCTCTATTTAGCTAGTCTCAATCTCAATATCTAAGTAATTTGCATGTCTTTGGTTCGCATAAAGACACATGAAGATATCATAACTCATAAGCAGATCGAGATTAATATGTTGATACAAAGAACTTTGAGCCAAATAAACGAGAAAACGTACTTGGACAGTTGGAGATGCTAGCGTTGTGGAGCTGACAAGAAGTTGGAAGTTGAATGAGTTTGGCTTCTTGAATACCAAGATCCTTAAAAGCTTGTCCTCCTGACTTGGCTTGTTGAATCAAGAAACACAAACACTTTGGATCTTTCTCTTTTATTCCTTCGATAGCGTCACAACACTTCTTAGATGGATTTGGTGCCTTCCCTGTCGCGAAATCCAAACACAAAGTCACCGTTTGAATATCTTTGCTACATTCGTCTAACAAAGATCCTCCTCCCGCCGGAGCCGCCGGTGTAGCAGCGGAGATGGAGGCAACGACCGTCATGGTTACTAGGAAGAGGTGAAAGTAGAAACCCTTCATTTTTAGTCTTTCACACTTTTTTTTCTGCTCTTTTTCTGTTGGGGATTTTGTTTGTATTTAAAAGCTTAAATGACTTTGTGGTGTGTTGTGTAATAAATGTCACTGTGGTATGTGTAGTTGGGAGTTTAGATCCACAACCATAATACATTAACATTAAGAGTCGACGCTGATATAATTCTTGATTTATTGACCTTTTTGTTTGTTTGCGTGTTGGTATTATTGGCGCAAAAGAGTGAAATAACACATAGGTTTATCAATAAGGAAAGTGCTTTTAAAAAACGTGAGTAATGTTCTTTCATTATAACGCATTTTAGCCCAAATTATATGCACGTTTGTTCTTTTCATTATAACGCATAGCCCAAATGTGAGTATGTTCTTACCAATCTCTAGGTATTGTAATCGTCTTATGTGCACTTGCAGTTCGAAAGCTAGTCAGAGGAAAACACTTCTTCTTCCTTCCAGTAGGTTTCAGAGCTGTTTCGTGTTATGTAGGTTGATCCTGACGTTCAATCTTGCTCACGAAAGCCAATCCAAGTCGGTTCTTCATCCACATAGAGGACGAAAACCTACCCTACACTCATCATCTATTCACTTGTGGCATATACCTTGGCTGATGAAGAAAACCCAACAAACAATCAAATTATGATAACAATAGACATCTTTATTCTAATACTAAAAGGGAAAAATCACAAGAAGTACTACCAATTAATCTAGTAGTTTAAATTCCTAGTTCACCTACAAATGATCTTTGAGATCACATGTTCAGATTGGATTGAAATAAATCTATTTTAAGGAATTAGTTAAATTAAATTGTTTAAACTTAGTCCAAAAATATGTATGGGCTTACATACTCGAAAACCTCTAACTCGGTAAAAAAAGTTAACTTAATCCACGAGAGAAAAAAAAAGCCAAAGCTAATATAAGATTCCACATGGCACATGGCACATATATGTCTAAATAAGGAAACTTATAGATATTTCCAAGTAAAAAATATAAGATTCCACATAGTGAAGAATACTAGAGAGATAAGTTCCTTCATATATTTTTCAAGTGATTAGAATTCTGATTTTCCACTTCAATACTTTGTAGTTTATAGATGGAATTGTGAATACCAAATCTAAATACATGTAAAAGCTTCTAGATTGTTTAGGTCTATACCACTAACAAAGATAACATGATGTACTTTGCATCACATACGAAGGCTTCTTACCGTATTGACCGATAAATTTCTAAATAACTACTAAATCTACATTCTAAACCATTACTATATATGATTACAAACTATGAAGTTAAAACTAAAATAAAAAGCAACATGATCTCTGAAACTAAACCCAATATGATCTCTGGAAATGAAAAAGCAATATGATCAACCTGTCCTTGTACTTATTGTTGTTGAAGACCACTTTAAAAATATAGTTTCTTTGACGAGATCTGAGAGCATCAATAACGGCAGTTGTTTAGAGAGAACGCTTGGAACAAAAATATTAAATAAATGAGTGGGTCCCATAGAAAACACAAGCCACACATGATTTGTTGCTTGTATAAGCAGCGTTGTTTGGTGTTTCCGCGGGCCCCACCGACGCGTGGTGGTCTGCGATTGGTCCTTTCCAATTTTTTTTTTTTTTTTTTAAATCACACAGAAAAAAAAATATTTAAAAAAAATAAAAACTTAAGCACCTCTTTTTTAGCTTCCTGCGTTAAGGATGCTCTGATAATCTAAAGTCGTTACTCGTGGACAATTATACTTTTAGGGGTGGGTGTTCGGGTACCCGTTTGGGTTCGGATCGGGTATTTCGGATTTTCGGGTATTTTGGTATAGGGATATAGAACCAGTTCGGGTATTTCTGTACTTCGGGTCGGGTTCGGGTATTTTAGTTCGGGTTCGGTTATTTCGGATCGGGTTCGGATATTTAGATTTTAGAAGAAATAAAAATAAAATTTTCAATTTTTTAAAATTTCTTGTATTTAAAAATATAGATTTTACTTAACTGATTTTTCTATTTTTTATAGATTGAATGATTAATATATTTGGAGATAACATTTCAAAAATAAAAATATTAATTTGGCTATTGTTTTTAAACTTTGGATGTAACTTTTGTTAATACATGTATTTTAAATGAATATCAATTTTTTTTTCATAATTATATATATACTATATGATCTTAAAGTATGTGTAACATCAATATAAATATTTTAAATAAAATGAGAGATGTAAACTAGAAAAATAAGAGTAAGTATACATATGTTCGGTTATATTCGGATATCCATTCGGGTTCGGGTATTATCTGTTCGGGTTCGGATATCCAATCTCTCCTAACTTAATATCTGTTCAGGTATTTTACTATTTCGGTTCGGATTTCGGTTTGGATTTTTCGGGTCGGGTTCGGGTACCACTTTGGATATCGGATAAAGTCCCCACCCCTACTTTATAGTGACTTATTTGATACGTCTCATAAGTAAATTTCGTAGAGGAGACTCTCAACTAAACTAACTAACAAATATAATTAAAGAAAATTCACACGTAGGGACGACTTGCCAAAAAATAAAAGGATTTTCAGCTTCTACTGCACATCCCATTAATATACTACTACTATTAGTTAGTACTTAGAGCACCATTATCCTAAAGACCCATTTAGAGGTTCTTAATTTTTTTTTAATACTTTTTAGTGGTAAAAGTGAATTAGGAGACAGCACTAAGAGATCCTGCTATTTTTGTGCTCCAATGGGAGTCTCCTATTAGGGGTTCTTAAAATTTTTTAAAAAACTAAAGTTAACATTTCTTCTGATTTAAAGGCTTAAACACATTCATCAACCAATCAATCAAAAACTCATCATTCGATTGCTTAAAAACAGGAACCAGCATCACGAAATCAAGAAACAAATAAACAGAATCATAGATCATGGAACACAGAGACAGATAACTTGTAATGCTTCTCGGATGTTACCTAAGAGTACTTGAAATGCTGTAAAACCGTGGGGGAGTTGCAGACTTTCTTTCTTTGCAACGAACTCCAACACCTTCACTATCCGGAAACAGAGAGCTTCTGTAACTTTTGAAGAACTGTTGTCCAAATCAGCTTGGACGATCTGCTGCTCAAGCTGCAACAAACAATTCAAGAATCATTCATGAATGAATTCAAAACAAAAACTATGTTTCTTTCACAGTTTCTAATAATTCTTTTGTCACTTAAAGTTATCAAAATACTTACGTCAAAACGTTGGTGGAAGATGTCGATCGCCTTCTTAACATTTCGTGTGATCAGCCCCCACCTACATAAAATGAAACAACCAGTAGCTTATCTTCTTACCCGTGAGTTTTATTGCATCCTTAACATAAAAGAAAAATTATCTGAAAGCATATTTTATCTTCTTGGAATCAAGAAAGCCACATAGCTACTCAGCACCTGGAACATAGTTTTCACCATATTTGAAGAGAATCAAACCTCTAACCACCAAATAAACACAGTACTAGCACTCAGACCAAAGGAAAACTACTTTCATTAACATATGAAAGACAACGAAATTTCAAACTACTCAATACTCCATAGACCATAAAGTCTTGTAACACATCAAGATCCAAAAAAAAAAGTTTTTTTCTTCGAAGTTCCAATCTTTATCAACTGTAACACTACCAAGTCTTAATCTTTAACCAAACTCAAGAATCAAGGAGTAAACCGTACCGGACATGATTTGGAGCTTATCGATTCCCTGTTTCTCGTAGTCAGCGATGGTTTCATACGCCTTCTGCTGTTTATCGGCGCTCCGACTCGATGTGGTGAAGAATATCGATTCCGGTAGGGCTCTCCGCCTTGATTCGCTTGTACTCGTCTTCACCTAAGACAGACCTGTAAATTACCGCAAAATCGATGATCCGAACCGTAAGAGTTCCGTCCATGTCGAATACGACGCCTCGCAGGCGAGACTTGGCGTTTGTGGTGAGATTCTCCATGGAAATCGAGGAAGAATAAGGTCTGAGTGTGAGAGAAACAAATGTTCTTGATAAGAGGAAAGTCATTGAAAGAAAGAGATGGTTAATAAAACAGGAGGAGGCAAAGAGATGCGGAGAAAAGAAGTCTCTCCGGTGGAAATCGAAGAGGAAGACGATTGAAGAGGAAGTAGGAAACGCTAAGTCTTGACACGTGTCTTTAAGAGACCGTCTCATATTGTTCCAGTTTAAGACACGTTTCTTCACTTATTACATGTTTTTTATTTATTTTAATTCTCTTTTACACTAAGAGACAGTCTTAGAAGACTGCGATAATGATACTCTTAGTAATATTAAGAGAGATGTAATTTCGATTCCTTCTTTTAATTATGTGAAACTTTTCAAAGGTACAAGCCATTGACTAACGATGATTTGATTATCGAATTGAATAATTTTTAGAAGTTTGTAGATCAAACACTTGTCTTATTTAATCCTTCAACGGTTACCTACCTATGTTTCCTATGTTTCTTCTCAAACAAAACTTATCATCAAATCTTCTTTTTAAAGAAGCAGACACGAGAGTCATATGTATAGTTAATCTGATCCAATTCACTTTCTTTATTTCTCTCTTCTTGGTCTCCAGCTTTTCTCTCCTTGAATAACAAGAAATAAGAATGTTCTGGTTTAAAAAAAGAAACGCACTCCAGGATTTGAAAGAAAGTGTCAAGTGTTACCAACGTGAATTATCTGTTTGCTATCAGGATTGTTTGACTTTAATTTGGAAAAAGAGCTATTCACAGTCCAGTATAAGAGCATATCCAACCTCATTCCATAATTTACTTCAAATTAAGAAATGAAGTTAAAAATGGAGTGGAAAATGGAGTGATGACCAAAAAATAAAAGTATTACTGACTCCATTTTCTACTCTATTTTCAACTCCATTTCTTAATTTGAAGTAAATTATAGAGTGCAGTTAGAGATGTCCTAACTTAGACCTAAAGGCCCTGAAAGGTTGGAACTGATACCTATTGCTTGCATTATTCTCATATATTTCCTCTGATGTCCCAACATCTTAACCTACAAGAATAATAAAGCAGATCGGAAGATAAAATGATAACTTTCATTTTTTCGTTCTTTAGGTGGAATACATAAATTACTTAGGCTAAAACGATGATTAATAGGTTGAGTATATATTTTTCATCAAGCAAACCCTAAATTTATAGTTAAAAATATTATCGAACACAAATAAGCTATGTTAGGCATAGAGTAAACTTTTCAACATCTTTCGGAGGTTGATGTAGACCATTGTTATCTTGCTATAATGAAAGAAAACAAATTCTAGTAGGATAGAATAAATAAGAAAATGTTGTATATATATCTAAGTTAAATCATTGTAGTGTATTTTATATCTGAGTTCTAAACTAAATAGATTACAAGAATGAGTATTCTATGTTTAGATATGACATAAAATAAAATATAGTTACATAATTTAATAAAATATATGTACACTCTTACTTATGTTACTAATAGTTTTCATATTTTTGAAAATTTTAAAACTTATAATATTATTTTTTGACTACAAAAGGGTAAAATATATTCAAAAGTAGTCTAAAGATTAAAAATCCTAATGAGATAAATAAAAGAGTGTTCTATTTTACCAATTCTCTTTTTTTATCAACTTGAGTAATTTTCTGTTTTTTATACGTGATGATTCAACTTTCTTTAGGAAAATATAAATAAAGAAACGACAATTTTAGCTTTTTGAGTTCTCTATATTATTTTGGAATATATGCCAAATTGAAATAATAATTTATAATCATAAAAATTGTGGCATATTTTTAAAATAATAATAATTAAAAGCGAACATGGTCGACAACGAATAATGTGTAAATAATTATAAAACTGAAATTAATAGAGGTGATTCAAGAACATTGAGAGAGGTTTGTAGTTTAGGGGATATTTAAATGTAGATCTAAATAGCCGACACATACATGTATGGTCGGCGCGTGTCGGCCGTCGAAGTCGGCAAACCCTCAACTCTCCCTCCAATACAGTTTCAAACATTTGGTTTATTCTTTGCTTTAAGTAACAGTAACAGTATCTTTTATTACTATACTAGTTGATAACTGTAACAACAAACAATGGTACAAGATGTGGAAATATAAATGATTTTCTCCGTATAGTTATTGTTTAAAAAATTTCCACTAATATTATAAAATAATTGGTTTAATTTTTTATTAATACTCCCTCCGTTTTTTATTATAAATCGTTTTAGAACTATAGACATAAATTAAGAAAATCATTAATTTTTTAGATTTTCTAAACAAAAATATCGTTAATTATTTATCTAATTACAATTCAACCAATACAAAAATAGAAGATATTTTATCATTGGTTATACTGCATTAAGTGTAAATAAATTTTACATAAAAAACCGAAAACGACTTATAATTCGGAATAAATGAACTTCTCTAAAACGACTTATATTAAAAAACGGATGGAGTATTATTTTAGAGAAATTAGATCTAATAACAAAAAAACTATAATTCGTTAACTAACCAAAAACCTACCATCTCTCGTACCTTTTCTTCCTATCTCTCTCTCTCTAATGTCTCTACCAAAATCTAATATTTTTTTTGTTATTTAGCAAAGAAGCCCATTATTTTATTTGGTTGTACTGGTTGAAAACTTCAAAACAGATAAAATTCAAAAATGTATCTGTTATTATTTTATTAATAAAAATCTAAAATATTATTGATATGAAATGGCAAAAAATAAATTGTATAGCAGTTACTTTGAGTTTAAAGTTATAATTCTCTTTAAGTCTGTGTATGCAATTTTTATAGCAGTTATGATATTTAAAAATTAAAATACAAACTATTTTGTATTTTGTCTTCCAAATCTATTTTTTAAAATAGAAAAAAAAAATCAAACCAACTAATCGATAACTGAAAGTTAAATTTATATAATTAAAATCTAACTTAGAAATTTGAGAATTTCATATGCTTACAATATTGCCAAATACTTTAAAGTTCTTACCAGCTAAGTTAATTCACCCAAAATTGCATATTTCTTTTCATCTTTACTTAATACTAATAATAACTTGCACATTCGTTAAAGAAAAGAAAATAGCTTGCTAATTGGTTAACCCTCTATCACGCTTGTGTAGTTCATGAGAAAGGCAAAATGAAAAGGAGAGCTTTGAAGTAAAGACGTGTTTAATAAATGTCGGTGAAAAATGGACCTCTCGATTAGCATCACCATTCATACTTCGACCGATCCAATACGTCAATAGCTGTTTATTATGCATCACATATTCATTCATTATCATCACTCGACGACAAAAGACAAGAAAACACTATCATCTACAAAATTAGAAATTTGAAAACTCTAACCAAATCTTTTTGTTTTGTTCAGCAGTGATCAAATCATTTGATAATTTGAAAACTTACATTGCATTTTGCATAAAAAGACACCGTAATGATTTTCTTGTAGTCACATCCTAGAGATTTGACGACCATAATGATGTAAAAGAAACTATGAATATGAGTATCCTAATTGGCTTTTTGTGTTCTAATAATAAAAATGTCGCCTAATAATACCGTCGCTAATGCAAAATCTAAAATCATTTGAAAAGAATAAAATAAAATAAAAGAGTATTTTAAGTAAAACAAGAACAGAATCTTTATAACTAAAATAATATTTACTTAGAAGTAATAGAAAAACAAATCTCTTTGTGTGTACTTGCATCCTCGCAAGCCTTGGCTTTATTTTGACTTCAGAATAACTTCTCCTTTCTTCTCTTCACTAAATATTTTATTTTTTTTCTCTTCAATTTTTTTTTTCTCAATAGGTGGAATCAGCCATAGCCAAAAGCTTCTCCTCTCTGATTTGTTGGGATCGAGAGAGACTTTGTCATGAAAATTTGTAGAAACATCATCTCAAAGAGAAGTATATCATTATAGCTAATGTGTGATGCTCTTCTTTTGACCACCACCTCTGTTGGTTTATGACCAGACTCATCGTTGTTCTGCCTACTTTTATCAGATGCAGATTGAAGATTCATGTTTGGTATGTTTGTTCCTCTGTTTCCACCAGATTTTTATGTTTATCTGAGTATTTTTTTTTCTTTCTGGGAAATGAACCAGATTGGTTTTGATTCTTGTTCTTGTGTTCTGATTTGTTGATGTTTCTTTCATCTGTTACTTGACATCCAAGACTCTTCCTTCTAACTATTTTAACCAGATTTGTTTTATGTCTTGTCTTTTTGATCTTCTTGGCTCTGTTTCTTATTTACTTATAAATTTGTTTTTTTCTTTTCTAGACACAACACTGAGTTGGATTTGTTTTCTGTAGACTGGTTTAGCTAATCACTGATTCATGTTCTTTTTTTTCCTCCTTGTAGTGTTGAGTTTTAAACCGACAGAACTATTGTCATAGATATATATACAGCAAACAATGGATGCTAACGAAGTTGAAGAGAGTTTCTTTGCCCCTGGTGATGCCAAGGTATCTGAATCAGACTCCTTTTTTTTTTCTTCCCCCAATAAATTATTCAAAATTTTTTTCCCTGAGATATTTCACCAAGACATTATAAGATTCTTCTCTTGCATTGATTCAATTAATACTATCAATCTGTACCTCTAGCTCTTGATTTTTTTTTTCCTTTAATTGCAAGTGTAAAAAGAGTGGCTAACAGATTATTATTATTTCAGCTACATGGAGAAATGTGCAACGCCCTATCAGCGATCTACTGCAGGATCATGTCTATATTCCCCTCGCTCGAAGATGCTCGGCCGAGAAGCAAATCAGGAATACAAGCTTTGTGTTCACTTCACGTTGTTTTAGAAAAAGTGAAGAACATCCTACGCCATTGCACTGAATCTAGTAAACTATATTTGGTAAGTTTTTTTTCTTATATGTCTTATTATAAAAAAACAATTCAAAAGTTCTTAATTCTTCTCTCTAAGTCTAAACCAACCAAGCTCCTTTTTGACATGGTATAGGCTATAACAGGAGATTCAGTAGTTTTGAAATTCGAAAAGGCGAAAACTTCTCTTTTAGATAGCCTTAGACGTGTTGAAGACATAGTCCAACAGTCCATTGCCTCTCAGGTTTGTTTTACTTTTTGTTTTTTCTTCTCTCTTATTAGTTTTGATGATATTGTAAATTTTTAACTTTTAGAAATTTAATTTATTATTTATCAATTTAGTCTAATATTTTTAATTTCGTATTGGACACGAAATATCTCAGGATCAGCAGTGTCTGTGGTACTCTTGTTTTGTCTTCTAGAGTTCAATGCTTTTATTCACGTCTTACTTTTTGCAGATTTTGGAGATTATAACGGAACTAGAGAACACTCAGTTCTCGCTTGATCCATCAGAGAAGGAAGTCGGCGATCAGATCATTGGACTGCTGCAACAAGGAGGCAACTTCGAGAGCTCATCCGAGAACAACAACGAGCTCGAAGTTTTCCATCAGGCTGCTACTAGACTAGGCATCACATCTTCAAGAACAGCACTAACAGAGCGAAGATGCCTCAAGAAACTCATCGAGAGGGCAAGAATGGAGGAGGACAAGAGGAAAGAATCAATCGTGGCGTACCTGTTGCATCTCATGAGGAAGTACTCGAAGCTGTTCAGAAGCGAGATCTGGGATGACAATGATTCGCAAGGTAGCAGCTCACTGCCTTGTTCACCGACTGTTCAAGGCTCTCTCGACGATCCCCCAGGCCGTGCTTTCGACAGACAGCTGTCTAAACTGAGCTCCTTCAACTTCAGACCTTGTAATAACAACAACAGGAGATCTTCTGTGCAGATGTCTGTTCCTCCGGATGAGTTAAGGTGTCCTATTTCGTTGCAGCTTATGTATGATCCTGTTATCATCGCCTCTGGACAAACGTATGAGAGATTATGTATCGAGAAATGGTTCAGCGATGGACACAGCACATGTCCCAAGACTCAGCAGCAGCTTTCTCATCTATGCTTGACTCCTAACTACTGTGTCAAGGCTCTGATATCGAGTTGGTGTGAGCAGAACGGCGTTCAGGTCCCTGATGGGCCTCCCGAGTCTCTAGACCTTAACTACTGGAGGCTGGCCTTGTCTGTGTCCGAGTCTTCAGGGAAAAGTGTTGGTTCTTGTAAGTTTAAGGATGTGAAGGTGGTTCCTCTGGAAGAAAGTGGGACTATTAAAGAGGAATCTTGCGAGCTAGAATACCAGGAAGAAGCTGAAGTGACACTTGTTGAGAGATGTTCAGAGCTGTTAACCACTTTGAGTGAAGTGGATACTTTGAGGAAGAAGTGCAGAGTTGTTGAGCAGATGAGAGTGTTGCTTAAGGATGATGAGGAGGCTAGGATTCTCATGGGGGAGAATGGGTGTGTTGAAGCTTTGCTTCAGTTTCTTGGAGCAGCTCTCAATGAAAAGAATGATTCAGCTCAGAAAGTTGGAGCCATGGCTCTCTTTAACTTGGCTGTGGACAACAACAGGTATGACTCTTAACTTATGATTGATGTTCAGACAAAAGTTAGTTCTAAAAATCGGTCTAGTACGCCTAGGCGGTATTCGGTCATAACCGAAACATTTTTCTTAAAATTCAATTTATGTGACTCATATTAGGTTAAAAACTTTTATAAACATGTTAAAATAAGTTTTAATCAATCTAAATTTGTCTAAATCTGTCAAATCAAGCAATAATATTAGTTTAAATCAACAAATATTATAGTTTCTTATTTTTTATATGTCTAATTTTTATACTTCATCAGAATAATTTATAAATAAACCTAAAATTTTTAAATATCTAATATAAATATAAAATATATTTTTTAAAAAATCAATAATCTATTAAATTTTTTTAACATTAATTATTCTTACTTTGTAAACTGGAGGATCTCATTTTGTGGGAATTTTCAGGAACAAGGAGTTGATGTTAATATCAGGAATCATTCCTCTGCTGGAGGAGATGCTGTGTAACCCACACTCCCACGGTTCAGTGACAGCCCTTTATCTAAACCTCTCGTGTCTCGAAGATGCAAAACCCATCATAGGTTCGAGCCTAGCAGTTCCTTTCATGGTGAACCTTCTCTGGACAGAGACCGAAACACAATGCAAAGTCGATGCCCTCCACGCTCTTTATCACCTCTCCACCTACCCTCCAAACATTCCCTGCCTTCTGTCAGCTGACATTGTCAACGCTCTTCAATCGCTCACCGTCAGCGATGACCAGCGGTGGACGGAGAAGTCCTTAGCTGTACTGTTGAATCTTGTTTCGAACGAGGCGGGAAAGGATGAGATGGTTTCGGTACCTGGCCTGGTGAGCAACCTAGCCACGATTCTTGACACTGGTGAAGCAAATGAGCAAGAACAGGCGGTTTCTTTGCTTTTGATACTATGCAAACACAGCGAGATGTGTAGCCAGATGGTTTTGCAAGAAGGGGTGATACCTTCTTTGGTGTCTATCTCTGTAAACGGGACTCAACGGGGAAGAGAGAGGGCGCAGAAGCTTCTGACACTGTTTAGAGAGCTGAGGCAGAGGGATCAAACTCATCTCACAACAACAGAACCGCATGTAGAGGTTGTTTGTCCGGAAGAGGGAGGATTCTCTGTAGCTGCAGCCGCTGTAACAGAGTCCAAACCGCAGTGTAAGTCGGCATCAAGAAAGAGAATGGGAAGAGCGTTCAGTTTTCTGTGGAAAAGCAAGAGCTTCTCTGTTTACCAGTGTTAGTTTGTGTAAAGTTGTCCTTGTTTTCACCCTCCTTAAGAGACTTATTATTATCTCTTTTTGAAAGAGTCTTGGAGGACCCAAAAAGATGCTTTGTATAGTTTTTTGGTTCAACTCTTTTACCTTCTATATATGGATTTGCTGTGGAAACATTTTTTTTGGTTAAAACTAAAAAGTAACTCAAAGATTTGTTAGTGTTATTTCTTCATTACCACTTTGAGACTACAATAAAAAATATTTGTCAGTGGAAGTAAGCCCAATGTATTATCAATTAATGTGTGAATTACTTAAAAAAACACAGTTCGAAATCAAGTTTGGAGAACCACATACATGTACAATTTGCGGAACCAGAGATGAAGGATCAGAAGATGAAACGATTGAAGAGATCGAAAAGACAATAGTAGAAAAATCAATCAACAAAAAGTAGCTAACATCAATCACATGAAAGATGTAACTATTTGTATGAATAAAAGTAGAAAATAAGATTTCACAATGTAATAATGAAAGAGTGGACAAATAATGAACCACACGTCCTGTAAAATAGTTCTGTTTTTATCCTATATGTTATAAATATATGTGTAAACCTCGCTTGTTAAGAGCAGAGTGAAATAAGAAATCGAACAAATTTCGTTTAAAAGAGTTCGAAAAAAAATTTCTCTAAAAAACTCTAACTGTTGAAACTAAAAAGTAATTAAAAGATTTGTTAGTGTTGTTTCTTCATTCACCACTTTGAGACTACAATAAAAAACTCTTAAGACTACAAAAAATTCTTAAATGTTGAAACTAAAAAATAACTCAAAGATTTGTTAGTGTTGTTTCTACACTCACCACTTTGAGACTACAATAAAAAATGTGTCAGTGGAAGTAAGCCCCGTTCTGTATTAATCCCGCATTAGGGAAGTGAATTACTGTTAAATTGGCCATAATATCTTGGCTCGAGAGACAGGCTCCATACACGTGTCTCAGCCATAACGTCTCCCAAGCACAAGACTCACTCGTTACCGAGGCCGCATCTCTGCGGAATGGTGGCCCGGCGACTTTCCAGGGCCCGAGCTTTGACAAGCCCATAGCCCAATCACTTCTTCCACTGACTGTTGCTAACCAACAGATTGTTTCTCTTATTTATAGACTAGTCGGACCAGAAGTATAGTCGATGTGGGACGTTGCTCGTTTCTTTCTTTTTCTTGTAAAGTTTACCATTTACAAAAAGTTAGAAGGCAGATTCATACAGTGATGTAAGATCCAAAGCTTTTCGGTAATTTTTCATTGTAAAAATTTACAAAATTTAAAGGACAAGAGCCGCTAAACGGGAAAGAGGGTCCTGATTCTAGACTTTTGAGTTTGCTGAGGATCTGTTTGACTCCCAATAATAATAAGATTTCGAATGCAAAGGGTTTAGAAGAAGAAACTGTGCTGCTGATTCGAGATTTCTCGAGACGCCGGAGTAAGATTAGGGTTCCGGTCTACTGTGAAACCTATCGCGTCACTCGGAGAAACGAATTAGAGATTCTAGACTAAAGCAGAAGTAGCAGCTACAGCTTGTGTTTTTGTCGATAATGGCGAATCTCCCGATCCTCCAATTCGAAGAGAAGATCGTCGAAACAGTGGAGAGCAACCCAGTGGTGGTCATCATCGGAGAAACCGGTTCCGGAAAGAGCACTCAGCTCTCCCAGATCCTCCGTCGTCACGGCTACACAAACTCCGGCGTCATCGCCGTCACTCAGCCCCGTCGTGTCGCCGCCGTTTCCGTCGCCAGGTGAGTTTATTCTTATTCTTCAACTCTTTTGTTTGAGAAGATCTCGGGGAATTGATGTGATTTTTTTGTGGCGCTTTTTTTTCAGGCGAGTAGCGCAGGAGCTTGATGTAACCCTAGGAGAAGACGTTGGTTACGCGATACGTTTCGAAGACAGAACGTCGAGCAAAACGCGCATCAAGTAATATAGAATAATCATGCTCACTTTGTTTAGTTAGTTATGACTTCACCTCATTGTTGGGATTGTTTATTTGCTCCCTCCTCCTCGTAGGTACCTTACAGATGGAGTCTTACTCCGTGAGAGCCTCTCTAACCCAATGCTTGATGATTACTCTGTCATCATATTAGATGAAGCTCACGAGAGGAGTTTAAACACGTAATGATTTTTAATTTTTTATTATAATGTTTCAGACCTGATCTCGGTCTTTTATTAATTTGGTTCGTTTTTTTTTTTGTCAGGGATATTCTGTTGGGGCTAATGAAACGTCTGGTTAGAATCCGTTCGTCGAACTTCAAAGTCCTTATAACCTCTGCAACGCTTGACGGCGAAAAGGTTTCTCGATTCTTTTCGGGGTGCCCTGTGCTGAATGTACCTGGGAAGTTATACCCTGTGGAGATATTGTACAGCAAAGAGCGTCCTGGCAGTTATATTGAGTCGTCTCTCAAAGTAGCCATTGGTATGTGCTCTCATCGTCGTTCAGTTTTTAGTAAGATTTATGGTTTAATCTTGCGAAAACCTTGTTGTTACTACTTGCAGATATACATGTTCGTGAGCCAGAAGGTGATATCTTAATCTTTATGACGGGGCAGGTCTGTTTCATTTGTTTTATTACTCTTGTTCATTGAAACTTGGTAGAACCGTCTAGATTTCTTGCGTTTCTTATTTGTATTGTATGCTGTGCTTTAAATAGGATGATATAGAAAAGTTAGTATCAAAGCTGGAGGAAAAAGTAAGAAGCTTAGCAGAAGGATCCTGTATGGATGCTATTATTTATCCTCTTCATGGATCTCTGCCACCTGAGATGCAGGTAACGATTTGTGGATTTTGTTTCTGCAATCAAGATCTCTTGGTGTCTAAAATGTTTTTGTAATTTGTATTGACTTTTACCATTCCTGTAGGTTCGTGTATTTAGTCCACCTCCTCCAAACTGCCGGAGGTTTATTGTTGCTACAAATATTGCTGAAACTTCCCTCACCGTGGATGGGGTTGTGTAAGAAACCTGAATTTTTAAATTATATATTTGGTTTTCACGTCTGATACCTACCGTTTTCCATTAACGGCATAACATAAGATGCTTTTTTCATGTTAAGTCTAGTCCAGGAATCATCAATAAATATTTGCTGTTGACTTATATAGTCTAATTGAAGACTGCAAATTGTGTCATCAGGTCCAGTAATCGAACCAATCAGATATTTTTTTGCTGGCTTATTTTTGTCTTTTTACTCCTCGCTTCTTGTAGTTCACTTTAGATTTCAGTACATGTTTACTCATGATCACTTTAGTTGAAAAATGTAATAAGTATGAGAATAGTTTTTACACTGCATTCTTGAATCTGCTTGTTTGGTCTGATTCTTCTGTTACTGTTGCCAAATATCGTATTAGGATGCATCATGATTTTTTGTGTACATTTTAAGCAAGTTTTCAAATTATGTTTTGAATGTGGAGATCGATAGCATTTTCAGATAACCCTATTCTTTTCTATGACAGGTATGTTATTGATTCGGGGTATGTGAAGCAAAGACAATATAACCCATCAAGTGGAATGTATTCTCTTGATGTTACTCAAATTAGCAAGTAAGCAAATGAGTTTTTGTTTCATAAATCGTGGTTCATTTCATTAAATTATTATTGAAACTTGTATTAATTTATTGGTGCAAAGAATGAACTCGTAGTTGATGTGGCATGATATTTAAAACAGTACCTAGAAGATATCTACTAATAGAGGTTAAATAGGGACCCCATGAGTTATAACTTATGCTTTATCAGGAATAGCAGTTGTCTCTTGCTCTGGTTTTCATCAAGATCCTACATACTTATTGCGCTTTGAATTTTTTTTAATCTATTTCACTGTGGTGTTACACAGAGTGCAAGCTAACCAACGTGCTGGACGTGCTGGTAGAACGAGACCTGGGAAATGTTACCGATTATACCCCTTGGCAGTCTACCGGGATGATCTCCTTGATGCAACGATTCCTGAAATACAACGAACTTCCCTTGCTGGAAGTGTTCTTTACTTGAAATCATTGGATCTTCCTGATATTGACATTCTCAAGTTCGATTTTCTTGACGCTCCATCATGTAAGTACCAATTTTTATTGGGTTAGATGCTCCAAAAGTTCAATTTTATGTTCTTCGGATTCGACATATCTTATGAAATTTCCTGACCTATAATATGCAGCGGAGTCATTAGAAGATGCTTTGAAGCAGTTGTATCTCATTGATGCAATTGATGAGAATGGAGCAATAACAAGTATTGGAAGGACGATGTCTGGTATATTTAGCGCATTTTTTTCATTGTTTTCAGTTTTATTTGTTTTTTCCCCTCAAACTGAGCATATTTGTGGTTCAACAGAGCTTCCACTAGAGCCATCATTGTCAAGGACATTGATAGAAGCAAATGAAAGTGGTTGCTTATCTCAAGCTTTAACAGTCGTTGCTATGTTATCAGCAGAGACTACTCTACTTCCTGTTAGGGGGTTAGTTTGTTTGTGATATACCATTACATGAGTCAGATAATGAAATGTTTCAAATCACAATAGATGCATCAACTCGTCTCGTTATTTTTTTGTGCTTGTATGACAGTAAACCCAGTGAAAGGAAGAGGAAGCGTGATGATGAAGAATCTAATCTTCCTGATGGATCCGGATTTGGTGACCACATTCAACTACTACAGATTTTTGAATGTTGGGACAGTAATAATTATGATATTCGATGGTGCAAAGACAATGGCCTGCAGGTAGATTACTCCATTTTCTTTGTTATCTATTTTCAAATATCCACGTTAAAAGAATGGTGGCTCTTTTCAATTACGAGTGTTTCTGGAATCTAATGCATTTGTTTAGTTAAACCCCTTTTGTTGAAGTTACTTCAAAGGTCGGTTCGTCTATGCCATTAATTTCTTTGTGTGAAAATAATTTGCAGGTGCGAGGGATGGTGTTTGTCAGAGATGTTAGACGACAATTATGTCAGATTATGCAGAAAATATCCAAAGGTTAGTAGTGTTTTATCACAACAAGTTTCAATGGAAGATTTCTTCGTTTGGTTTAAACCAAGTTTTTCCTACATATATTATAGCCTACCGTTACTAAAACGAATTGGTCTTTCTTGACAAACTAGATCGATTGGAAGTTGGGGCACGAGGAAGGAAGGGTTCAAGCCGAGAGGAGTACAGGAAGTTGAGGAAAGCTCTATGTGTGGGTAATGCAAACCAAGTTGCTGAGAGAATGCTTCGTCATAATGGATTCCGAACGCTTACCTTCAAGCCCCAGCTTGTCCAGGTATTAACTTCTCAAACCAATTTTTCTGTTTTATACTTCTTGTTAAGTGACAATGTTAGATCTTATACTAATCATCATTAACTCAGTAGATCTAATAAGAGAGAAGATTGTAAACTCTATTTTTGGGTTTTGATTCCAGGTGCATCCAGCATCTGTGCTGAGTACCGACAAGGATGGTATGCTACCAAATTATGTAGTGTACCACGAACTGATATCCACCACACGACCGTTCATGCGCAATGTTTGTTCGATCGAAATGTCATGGGTGGATCCCATCAAAAGAAAGATTGAGAAATTAGATGTTGGAAAACTGAGGTAAAAGAAAAACAAACATTCATACTTATCCATTCATGTCTTGTTTACTTTTCTTTTCCCTATTGGTTTGGAAGTAATTGACTGGGCTCTTCTTCTGTTATATGTAGTGGTGGAGCTGATAACTCTTTCAAGGAACCTGAAGAGAAGAAGAGCACGGAGTTGTCTACGAGCAGCAACAATGCAGAAACACCTACAGTTTCTGAAAATGTCGAGAGTAGAATCCAAGCAGCTAGAGAACGGTTTCTTGCTCGTAAAGGACAGAAATAAATAGAACATCAAAACAGAATTTTAATTCTTAACTTACCTTTAATATTTTTTTATTTTAAGAAAAGAATGGAGTTTATTTTTGTCTTCTAAGAAATTAAGATACTTCACAACTGATTGGGCTGCTTTTTATTATAACGACAGTTCAAAATACAGAATGATAATTTCACATTCAAATAAAATTATATAATCTAAATTGAATAGAAGGCAAAACAACAAGATTGAATTAAAAAAACAGTAAACGGGTTTTTATTAGTCATAATAATCAAATCATACCATTAGTAATAAGGCAACCGAAATCATGTGCTTTCCTCTCACAAATTAGCTGCAGCAAACGTAAATACCCAAACAACAACACAACCAACTACAAATTTTATGAACAAACATAATTAAAAACTTTACTAGTAAAAACAAAAAAAATCACATAATAGAGCAATTGCATTTATTCTCCAGCTTAGGAGGAGGTTTCAAATTATCTGCTTTATTATTACTAGGAAGAACTCCAACGTTACTTATCATCATCCCTGCTGCTTCCCCTGCATTCTCATCATTCTCTATATGTACCTCTGTTTTCTCCTCTGTTTCCATTTGCTTCCGACTCGCTTTGGCCACTTTGGAACTCTGTTTCTTATTAGTCTTTGTACCACCACCGCTTGTGTAACTACTCCTGTTCGCATTTGACTTTCCAAGTACTGTCACTGTTGGACGCAATATTTCTTCTTCTTCTTCGGTTCCCGCCACATCCCTTCCTTTGTCCATGGCTATTGACGCAGCTTGGTAAACTAGGTCGTGGACAATGGAGCTGCAGAACAGTATTGCATCAGTGGCTTCTTCAAGCGTGAGGCTCTTGGGCTCTTTCTGACCTGGACACTCCACAAGTACTGTTGACTCATCTGCAGAGAGAGCAAGCAACCATGTCTAAACTCCACTAGGTTTTAAGAAAAAATACGTGCAGTAAAAGCACGGTGAGATGACAATACCTGAAATTTCGTTTACAAGAGGAGCCAAGGAGTTGTGGTGATCCACAGAAGCATGTGCCATATTCTTCTCTGAGCAGTCGTCATCATCCACTGCATTTACGTTGTTGCACTCTGGAGTTTCATCATCAACTCCTAAACCAGGTGTTTCTGGTTCACAACTCTCTGGCTCTGTTTCTGAGGCTGTCGTGGTGTGAGGAGTTTCGTTCACATCCTTTTCTTGTAGCTTAGAGTGATCATAGAGAGAGCAGTCATCAGTGGCAGTTGATGCTCCTACTTCTGATGTGCTCCTTACATGTGCCGCCGATGATTCACTTATCTCCTCAACTTTTCCCATAGCTGTATTGTCTAATACATCATCTCCATTATGACAAAAAAATACATTCTTAATCTCTGCTGAGACACCAACTACATTGGTGGAAAGACCAAACGATCCATCAATTTCACCCAAGTCAGCATTCATCACATTGGTTTCATCACATTTCGAATCTTGGAGGTCAGGTTTAGATTCTTGATGAGTTTCATCGTAGGTACTATCTGCTGGCATAACATTTAGAGCCTGGCAGGAGTGGCTTGACACGCCAGATGTAGATGACATGCTGCTCAGGAACTTGGAGTTGGTGGTAGTATCATACCTATGAGTCTCCATGTCAAGTGTACTCCCGCTCTGATGTCGCACATGACTTCCTTTTCTTATAGAGGAACCATAATCCCACGACGAAGATGCAGAAGTAGTTTCTGTGGAGCTTCTTAGACTCATACTCTTATCCCTCAAATAAGAAAAGCCATCATACGATCTGGTAAAACCAATGGAGTTACTAGCTTGAGTGATTGGTGACTTCATACTCACTGATCTCTTTATAGGCATAGGAACTCCCTTACTACCTTCTGAAGAACCAATCTTCACATCATGATGAAGACTTTGAATATCTTTTGTCTCTGTAGTGGATAGACCACAGCCAGTGGAAGAAACTATTTCATCATCTTGCTCTCCTAAATCCCTGAAAACAGAGCTCTCCTGCAGATGGTTTTGTTCCTGATCGTGGGAATCATCACACTCCTCAATGTTTTCTCGCGTCTCCACGATTTTGGCCTCAACCATAGTAACAGGAAGCGATTCTATCACATCTATTGGAGGTATTTTCTCAACGAAAGACTCCTTTTCATCAAAATTCTCTTGAGACTGTGAATTTTCATCAAGAGCTCTTGTTGTTTCCACGAAACTGTGTTCTTCCCTGCAATCTGGACAAATTTTTATCTCGCTTCTAGTTGTTTCAGTGGCAAGATAGTGGGAGCCACATCTACCACAAACCTCCATAGTTTCAAGATCAGCCCCTTCTAAAAAGTCATTGCCTATATGGTGGTTGAACTCCTCATTCACATTAGACTCGCTTTCAACAGCAAAACCTTGATCACTGAAAGAACTCTCATGACTCTCATGTCTACTACCTTCATTCAATACATCCATACTTTCTCCATGTTTAACAGGATAAGCCAAACAAGCCAAACTTTCAAGTTCAGTAACAGGGACTGGATCGCTACGCTTAGTATCTGGCATGAACCCTATGACTTGGCTAGAACTTGAACTGCTCCCAACTGTTGCAGAAGAATGCCGTAACATTATGTGATGGTAAGACGAGGAACTGCTTTTCCCTGAATAGATGCCAGTGCTAGGAAGGCTAGAAGCAAGCGGCCTAAACATGCTATGATGGCTTTTAGGATGATGATCCATTTGACGAAGAGCAGACTCAAACGGCCTTCTCGGTGCTGAGCCAGGTGACTGTAATTTCGAAGATGATCTCGAAGTCCTACTATTCGGAGAGAGGCTAGCTCTCTTCGAAACTGCACGTTCCGAGCTACCTAAGGGAATAGACTGTATAGGGTGAACATCCTCATGGCTGTGAGATGAACTGACACTTCTGGAGGCACTAGGAGAAACAGACTGCCTGCTGCGCGTTGAGGATACATCCCTGCCATTCCTGGAAGCTGGTGAGGAGCCTCTCACGTAGGATGCAGGTCGATCACCCAGAGAAGTTCGGAGATTCGGTGGTGGCGCATCCAAGGAGAAACCAGGGATGTTCGACTGCCAAACTTTTGTTTTGGGCGAAGCAGAGCTGCCTCGGCTTGATCTGACAGGAGAAGGGCCCCTGCCAGCTGGCGGTGCCGCCGAGCCAGTGCTCATCCTCCGTGAAGTTGGGGTGGAAGATCTTGATGATGATACAGGTCCTGAGGGTTGTTTCCCTGGAGAAGGAGAGATCCTTCTGACTGGGGTAACTGATCGTTGATGAGCAGACGCTGGACTAGGATGGCGTGCTGAAGATGATGATGATGACCTTCCCCTTATACTGTCATCTCGAGGTGATGTGCTTAAGCGATTTGGGCTTGGACTGCCTCTACTACTACGGCGTCTCTTCTCCATCTACACATTACATATAATGCATATTCAGAACAGTGAATATAGAATAACGTTAAAGATAGTATAGATAAATACCGTTGAAGATCTAGATAAAGAGGTCTTCTGACTCTGCGGTCTCCCTCTTGTCCCAACACTAGCTGCTGCTGGAGGTTCATCATCCAATGAAGGAAAGAGTGGTGTGTCTGGAGGAGTCAACAACCTTTCAATTGATATTTCAAGGTTTGTAAGACAAAAGAGTTGAAAAAACAATAGGAAGAAAAAAATAAGAAAAAGATGCAAAAAAGTTACCAATCATAATCGTTCTTATCTTCTTCTGCACTCAGCAATCTACTACTACTCTCTCCTTGAATAGGAATGGTAAACTCCGAAAAATGCTTCAGTTTTGTAGCTGAAGAAAGATAAAACGTCCAAATTAGAAGGAAACAATTGAGAATCTTGGTGAGACAGACTTACAAAAAGCATCTTCAAGATCATCAGATGACTGAAGCAAGAAATCGTCTCTTTCTTTCTCTTGCAGCTCACTAAACAAGGCAAGATCTTCTTCTTCGTCTTTATCTCTGAACAGTGTTCCGTATTCGATGCTGTGTCCTCGTCTGTGTTTCTTCCCTGGAAGTTCCTTGCCCGGAGAGCATCTCAATGCCGGCGAAGGAGGCATCTCTACTGCCCTAACTACTCAAAAAGAATGATCTACTTTTGTGAATCACATATGAGAATCCAAACATATATATATCTCAACGGTCTTAAAACTGAACCACCTGAAAAGAATCAACAGTCATTGGTTTGCTGTAAATAAGAGAAGAAAAAGTCAAATCTTAACACAAAGCTCAGCAGCATGACCTAAACACTCAAAAAAACTTTTTTTTATTTACAAATTGTGAACAAAAACAACCAAAGTAAAACAGAGTAAGATTGTTCTAGAATAGAAACCCCAATCCTTTGATAACTGTAAATTTGCAGAAAGGTTGAAACTTTACCAGAAATTAAGCAGGACCCCCTCTTCGAGTAAAGGAAAGATCTCGGCTTTAAGGATCAAACCCAGGTCCGAAACTAGAGAGAACAAGGATGAAGCTAGTTTCCGTACAGATCAAAAAGGGCAGAGACACAAGTGAGATCAATTGAACTCTCTCTCCTTAGCTTTCTATGAGCATTTAAGTTTGCTTCCTCTGGAAGAAGAAGAAGAAGCTAATCTTCGATTCCTTGCTCTCTCTCTCTAGTTTCTGCAAACTGTCAGATTTGCTCGTTTTGCAACGCAACAAAGCTGTCTTCTTTCTTCTCTATTCTCTCTTCTCTCTCTCTGTCTGAATCTTCAGAGTTGTCTTTTCGCGAGGCTTTTTGTGTATTAATGTGATCGTAATTAATTTTGAGGGAACGGTGACCGAAGGAAGCTCTGATTAAAAGGCAGAGAGACTTACTTGGATGCAGACGAAAGAGCTCATTCTTCTTCTGATAACCTCCTTTTTTTCTTTTTCTTTTTCTTTTTCTTTTTTTTTTTGCGACATTTACTGTAAAACCCCCCAAACTTGGTAATTTCCTAAATCGTACAAAATGTCCAAAAAGAACCCCCCAAGCATGAATTTAATTATTTCTTCTATGATCCAGCTATAATAATTCAACATTAATTTTTATTAGCTTAAGCTTTTTAGTATCTAATTGATAAAATTCATGCTTCATGCATTATTTAACTTACCTATTTTGTTATATTATGACAAAAAAACCATTAATATAATATAACAAGATCACCGTTGATATAATCATATGCAGTTGGTGCCTAATGAAGTCATTAGGTACTACTTGTATGCTCCCAATTCGGGGCAATTCTTTTAAAAAATGGGTTTGTTTCATATCAAGCAAGTGGGGGTATTCCACATTTTTTTAAGTCTGGGGTTTTTCTATAAACATTGCAAGAATGGAGTATCATTTTCAGTGAATTTTTATCAGGTGGCTTAAATTTTCGCTCCAGCTATTTATTTATGTTCCACGTAAATTTTAAAAGAACTGACTCAATTAATAAGGTCAAAATTCACTAATACGTAATTATGGATCTTCTCGTTTATTATTGGTCTACTTATGGCGGCATTTATAACTGATTACGTAATTCAAATTATGGTTATGTTTGTTGTCAATATGTGCCATTTAGGATAATAATAATATACTGTGTTTATTAGTGTGACATGCCAGATTTGGAAAATTTGTAGAAATATTAACATTTTTCTCTCAGTTTTATTGATTAGCTATAATTATTTATAATTTGACTAGCAAATTCTTCACATATACGAAATATACCTATTTAGTAGCAGATAAAATATAAAAGTGATGATTTTCATGTTAGCGATGTAAAATATTTAATTCATTGTGGTAATCTTCAATATATTTTTATAGAAAGTTATATCACTGTATTTTTCTATTTTTGTTACATTGCATTATTGTTATTGTCATTAGATAATTCATAATTGTGTATACTTTGAAAATTTTATGTAATTATAGATCTAAAATTAATACGACACATGATAATAAATTTCTACTAATGATTTGATAATTCATATAGAGAATATTGTGAAAATATGATTTAATTATTTATATCACATGTGTGAATTTGACTTGTAGCTAGGGAAACCTATTTTCTCATAACTCTCCAAATGTATGAAAATGTGAAGTTTTTCAGTACATATAGATATACAAATGAAGATAATATAAGTATCAAATAATGACGGTAAAGTCGAAATGACAATGTTTCGAAAAAGTTATCTAAGTGTGAGATTTATTAGACAAAAATGAACCTCGTGAACTACATGTAAATCGAGGGGATATACAATCTACATACACAAAAGTTCAGTTTAGCTACCTTTTTAGTTTGTTGATTATGGTCTTGCTTACACTGGGCTTAATTATCAGAACAAGAGTTGAAGACTCTATAGATGACAAATAAAAAAAAGAGCTGAAGACTATAAGACAAAATGTTTCTCAAACTGATATCAATTATACTTATGTAGCTTACCGGCTCTACGTGCAGAACCGGGTCGGATATAAAGTCGACACGATGGCAATAGGTATTGACCGTATAACAAGCCAATTGATGATTAAGCTTAGGTGTAAAACATATTTAATACACATTAAACAAGTAATTAAAATAAGGTGCCAAATGATTGTCTCGGGGAATCCGAATGGTGTTAGTTGACAAATGTATGTTTCAATCATGTGTCTACCTTCTTTGTTGAGATGTCAACTTTATTTTGATTTTTCTTTTCCTCAAACACGAACCAACATTACATTTGTCTTTTGAGTAATTACTAATGACATGTCAAAACTTGGCGTATCACATAACAGCAATGCTGTCCGGGCCTCATTAGGCATTGCAATTATAAAACGTAAGATGCATGCATCAAGTCTAGACTGCGAGTTAATTTTAGGTTACAGTTTTCTAATTTAAAATTAATTGGCAATAATTTTTTTTAACTCAAATCTCATATATATATATTATATTCCATTGAAACTCTTGATGTATGAACTTATATTATTACACATTCTCTAATGATTAAGGTTCATGATCCATTAATTTCTACATAATCTCCATATTTTAAATTATAAAATTCATTCTTATCAAACTTAATTCAAATGAGAAGCTGTCTTACTAACATCACTAAATAGGAGATAATGAACATCAGTTCAGTTGTTGCAAGAGCTGATTACTACTCTACACATCTGGTCATGCTAATGAATTATGTGTCCCCACGTTCAGAGTCTAACCACTATTTGCATATTATTATGTTCCAGGGCAGGATTCAAGGATAAGGTTTTGTGGGGAACTGGATGCAACACCCTTTTGAACTTTGGAACAGGACGCAGTCAGACCAGCAAAGAGATGATCCATCCAGCTAGGGCTGGGCGTTCGGGTACCCATTCGGATTTCGGTTCAGTCCATTCGGATTTCGGGTTTTCGGGGTCAAAGATTTCAGCCCCATTCGGATATTTCTAAATTTTGGTTCGGGTTCGGTTCGGATCTTTGCGGGTTCGGTTCGGGTTCGGATAACCCATTTAAAATGTTTTTAAATTTTCAAAATTCATTATATACTTTAAATTTTCAAAATCTATAAAAAAGATAATATATTACATATAAATTTTCATAACATATATGTCAAAATACCTTAATTTAACATATAAATTGGGTTTTTTTAATTATTTGGATAAATAATCAATAGATATTTAACTATTTTTGGTATTTTCAGTATACTTTAGCTATTTTAAACATTTATTTTCGACTATTTGCATATATTTTTCGAGTATTTTGAAAAACTTAAAGGTATCTTATATATTTTTAATATTTTAATATACATTATATATAAAAATAATGTATATATTTAAGTATATAAATTTATTTCGGATACATTCGGGTACCCAAAATACTTCGGTTCGGATCGGGTTCGGTTTCGGTTCTTTAAATACCGAAATTTTGAACCCGTTCGGATATTTAATCAATTTCGGTTCGGGTTCGGTGCTATTTTTTCGGATCGGATTCGGTTCGATTTTTCGGGTTCGGATTATTTGCCCACCCCTACATCCAGCCCTTGAAAGAATGTGAAGTGTGAAGGTAGTCTTTTTCTTTTTTCTTTTTTTTTTTTGCTAAATAGTAAGTGAAGGTAGCTAGTCTTCAACTTACTATATTATCATCAAATCGTTTTTTCACTCCATTGAATCGTGCTGCAAATGTGTATAAGGGCTTTTGGCATGTGGTCGGGTAGTACAACAACAATGTGTCGAGGACACTACGAAATCTTAATAAGCTAGTTGGGCTAGTAAGGCCGAAGACTTAAAACAGTTGGGCCTAGTCAAGCCCATTATAATAATATCAAAGTTTGAACCTTCAAAAAATAGAGCACGTTCGAATTATATATGAAAAAAAAAGGGGAAAATCCCATGAAAAACCTTATAAGTGGCAAGCACTTCCACTTTAAACCTCCAAATTTTATGTTTCCATAATAAACCTTGAAATTGAAGATATTTTTAACAAAAACCTTCAAAAGGTTAACATGTTTTATGTGATGTTAAAATAAACAGAATAATAAACTCTATTAATGTTGTTATTAACTCTGTCTCCTTTCGATAAAACATGTGACTTATTGTAATTACTTATATTTTTAACAAACCATTTTTTATTTTATTCATGAGCCATCATAAGTGTTTGTGAAAGAAAATAATAGAAAATCTAAGAAAAAAAATTATAAGTGAAAAAGAGATCGTGTTATACACAACATGGAGTAAGATAGTTCTAATATTTTGAATCTTCTTATTCTAGATTTTCGAGTCCATGGAGTAAGATAGTACCTCAAAGAGATCATTCGAAGGTGATGTTGCTTCTCTTCGGAATTTCCTTGAAATCTAGAAGGAACCTACGCCCAATGCTTCTCGTCTCTTCATCCTATGGTTTTCTCTTTGCTTCTCTTCATCTTGTGCTCTGGCAAAAACCGATGATGAAATTGCAATACCGTAGGCGAAAATGATGAACAGATACATCAGAGACTTCAAAGAAGCTATCTTCTTCGTCGTCGTTTCTAAGAAACATAAAACACGTTAGTTATTTTAACATCACATAAAACACGTTAGTCATTTTGAAGGTTTTTGTTAAGAATATCTTTAATTTCAAGATTTATTATGGAAACATAAAATTTGGAGGTTTAAAGTGGAAGTACTTGCCACTTTGAAGGTTTTCATGAGATTTTCCCAAAAAAAAAGTAAGTCAGTAGTAGATAGAAAAGTTGAATTTCTTGACCCACCCAAGACTTCCAAGTCATCGCCGAGTAAACAAAAAGTTCCTCATTAAAGTTCAAAAAAAATGACCTACCCATCTTTCTCCATGAGAGGAAACTTCGACGAAGCTCACACATTCACACTATTATGCGAGACGACGCGTTAAAAAAAACATCCGTTTCTCTTTCTCTTCACTGATAAGATAGATAAATAACTAAAAGTTAAAAAGAGCTGCAATTGAATGAATGTATGGAGAATCTTCACTGCTTCTTCCTTTTTTTTTGTTAATAATCCTTTATTCCAGTATATAAATAAAATATAGTTTCTCAATGACTTGTTTACATACAAATATAATAATATCTTCTCTGCGTCTTCGATCTACGAGATCCCCTTGATTCTCTCTAGTCTGTCTGACTCCTGTTTGAGAAAGTAAAAGCTGTGAGGTGAGTGAGTGGAGATTTAGCTCTGAGGCAAAAAGAGAAATGGAGAACTACTTGAACGAGAACTTCTGCGATGTGAAGCCAAAGAACTCCTCGGACGAGGCGTTGCAGCGTTGGAGGAAGCTCTGCTGGATCGTGAAGAATCCTAAGCGGCGATTCAGATTCACTGCTAATCTCACCAAACGTTCCGAGGCCGAGGCCATTCGTCGTTCTAATCAGGTGCGATCGATTATTTCGAGTTCGTTGTTAGTTACTATCTTTGCTTTACTGTTGGAGATCTAGTGATGATGATCTCTTTAGCGTTGAAACGCAACTGCCGAGTTTTAGTTAGTTTGTTGACTCACTGAGTCACTGTTCGTGTTCTTAGATGAGAGATCTAAGTGAGAGCTTGTTTTAATATTATTCCTAGTTGCTGGATTTGAAACTACGACTTGCTTGATTCTTGGACCACACTTTAAAACTTTGGGTGTGAGTTATATATATTACTATGTATGACCGAGATTACATTACGTTTCGTTTCTAATTCAAGACTAGGAGCTCCAGGCTACTCGTGGTGTTTGCTTAGTAAGATGTATCAATTAGAGAGATACTGTTCGTTTGTGCTTTCTTTTCATCTCATACCATTTTTTTTTTCCATTTTGTCTATTTTATGAATGTGCAGGAAAAGTTTCGAGTGGCGGTATTAGTTTCACAAGCTGCACTTCAGTTCATTAATGGTGAGTTATAGAAACAGACTAAGTCCTTAGTGTTTTTGTTCAGTTATGTATTTTATATTCACTAACAGAGAACAATGTGTTGCGTGCCTGCCTGCAGGTTTAAAGTTGTCCAGTGAGTATGCAGTACCCGAAGAGGTAAGAAAAGCTGGATTTGAGATTTGTCCTGATGAGTTGGGGTCGATCGTAGAGGGCCACGACGTGAAAAAGTTGAAAATCCATGGTGGAACTGAGGGCATCACGGAGAAACTCTGCACGTCGGTTACTAGTGGCATTGGTACTACATCTGAAGAGCAGTTAAGTGTGAGGAAAGAGATCTACGGAATCAACCAGTTCACGGAAAGCCCCGCTCGTGGCTTTTGGTTATTTGTTTGGGAAGCCCTTCAGGACACCACACTCATGATTCTGGCTGCGTGTGCTTTTGTGTCGCTTATAGTTGGGATACTCATGGAAGGGTGGCCGATCGGTGCTCATGATGGGCTTGGCATAGTGGCGAGTATTCTGCTTGTTGTGTTTGTCACCGCCACGAGTGATTATAGGCAGTCGTTGCAGTTCAAGGATCTGGATGCTGAGAAGAAGAAGATTGTGGTTCAGGTTACTAGAGATAAAATGAGGCAGAAGATCTCGATTTATGATCTATTGCCTGGAGATATTGTCCACCTTGGTATTGGAGACCAAGTTCCAGCTGATGGGCTTTTTCTCTCGGGGTTTTCTGTTCTGATAGATGAGTCGAGCTTGACTGGAGAAAGTGAACCGATCTGTGTAAATGTGGACCACCCTTTTCTTCTTTCTGGTACCAAGGTCCAGGATGGATCTTGCAAGATGTTGGTGATTACAGTTGGGATGAGGACTCAATGGGGTAAACTGATGGCTACACTAAGTGAAGGCGGCGATGATGAGACACCGTTGCAAGTAAAGCTAAATGGTGTGGCAACCATCATTGGTAAAATTGGTCTGTTTTTCGCTGTCATTACGTTTGCTGTTTTGGTGCAAGGATTGGCTACTCGGAAGCTCCAAGACGGTTCTCACTGGGCCTGGACTGGTGAAGAGTTGATGTCTGTCCTGGAATATTTCGCTGTTGCTGTAACGATTGTTGTGGTCGCGGTCCCAGAGGGTCTGCCGTTGGCTGTCACATTAAGTCTTGCTTTTGCCATGAAGAAGATGATGAACGACAAAGCGCTTGTGCGAAATCTAGCTGCTTGTGAGACAATGGGATCTGCAACAACTATTTGTAGTGACAAGACTGGAACACTGACAACAAACCACATGACGGTTGTAAAAGCCTGCATCTGTGGACAAGCCAAAGAGGTTAATGGCTCCGATGCTGCTAGGAGTTTCGCCTCTAGCATCCCTGAGTCTGCTGTGAAAGTTCTACTGCAGTCTATATTTACCAACACTGGTGGTGAGATTGTTGTGGGGAAAGGAAACAAAACCGAGATACTGGGATCACCCACAGAAACTGCTCTGTTAGAATTCGGGTTGTCACTCGGAGGGGACTTTCAAGAAGAAAGACAAGCCTCGAATGTTGTGAAAGTTGAGCCCTTTAACTCTACAAAGAAAAGAATGGGGGTTGTCATTGAGCTGGCCCAAGGGCATTTCCGTGTGCATTCTAAAGGTGCTTCTGAGATAGTGTTAGCTGCTTGTGATAAGTACATCAACAAAGATGGTGATGTTGTTCCCCTTGATGAAGCATCTACTAATCACCTTAACAACGTTATCGAAGAATTTGCTAGTGAAGCACTTCGAACTCTTTGCCTCGCTTATCTGGAAATCGGTGATGAGTTCTCATTAGAAGATCCCCTTCCAAGTGGAGGATACACTTGCATAGGTATTGTGGGAATCAAAGACCCTGTTCGCCCTGGTGTCAAGGAGTCAGTTGCGATTTGTAGAGCTGCTGGAATCACAGTCAGAATGGTGACTGGAGATAACATTACTACTGCAAAGGCTATAGCCAGGGAGTGCGGGATATTGACTGATGACGGCATAGCTATCGAAGGCCCTGAGTTCCGGGAGAAAAGCGAAGAGGAATTGCTCAAACTAATCCCAAATTTGCAGGTGATTGTCTGCCAAACACGAGTTACTACTATCAAATTATACCGTGTGTGTTGGTAGTTCAGACATACTCTTCTACACGGGATTTTCAAGCTTTAGAAATTTCCTTCTTGTAGGTGATGGCTCGATCGTCGCCCATGGATAAGCATACTTTGGTGAGACACCTACGTACAATGTTTCAGGAAGTGGTTGCAGTGACAGGTGATGGAACAAATGATGCTCCTGCCCTTCATGAAGCTGATATTGGACTTGCAATGGGTATCTCTGGAACCGAGGTCTGTCCTCAATCTTCCTTGTTCCTGTTTCATTATCTTGGTGCACACTGCATATATATTTCGAGTCTATGTTATCATGGAAGAACATTGTTTACATGGTTCCTGTACATTCAAGAGAAAAGGAGTTCTCATGCTTCATTTTCCAATATTTGTAGGTGGCAAAAGAGAGTGCGGATGTGATTATCCTAGATGATAACTTCTCGACGATTGTCACAGTTGCCAAATGGGGCCGTTCTGTGTACATAAACATTCAGAAATTTGTTCAGTTCCAATTGACAGTAAACGTTGTGGCTCTTATTGTCAACTTCTTATCAGCCTGCCTTACTGGTTAGTTCCAAACCACATTTCTCTTTCCCTCATTGAAAAGACCGATCTTCTCAGGGACTGTAACTAACATCACTATTGCATTGATTGCTACTGTATGTCTCAGGAAACGCGCCTCTAACAGCTGTCCAGCTACTATGGGTTAACATGATAATGGACACACTTGGAGCGCTCGCGCTAGCCACTGAACCACCACAGGACGACCTGATGAAGAGAACGCCAGTGGGAAGGAAAGGAAACTTCATAAGCAATGTAATGTGGAGGAATATCCTTGGTCAGTCACTGTACCAGCTTGTCATCATATGGTGTCTCCAAACAAAGGGAAAGACAATGTTCGGTATCGACTCCGACTTAACACTCAACACCCTTATCTTCAACACCTTTGTCTTCTGCCAGGTAAAACTTCTCACAATCTCTGAATCTTAAAAATAAACAGCCAACATCGACCGTTCTCACAATTATAATCTTTTTTTTTCTGCAGGTGTTCAATGAGATAAGCTCGAGGGAAATGGAAAAGATTGATGTGTTCACGGGGATACTAAAGAACTACGTGTTCGTAATGGTTCTGACGTGTACGGTGGTGTTCCAAGTAATCATAATCGAGCTACTTGGTACGTTTGCGGATACAACACCACTAAACTGGGGTCAGTGGTTCGTAAGCATCGTGCTAGGGTTCCTTGGCATGCCTGTTGCTGCTGCCTTGAAGATGATTCCAGTTGGCGCACACTAAAGTCTAAAAAGTCTTGCATTATATAATGTGATTCCTTATTATTAGCTGTTGAAGGTACCAATTTTTTTTTCTATTTGGCCATGGAAGTTTGATAATCCTAAATGGCCTTGCTATTTTTTTTTTTTGTGTTTTCATTTGTGCAAACGGTACTGTTAGTTGTTTTTGAATGAGCATTTGCTTCGTAAATATTTTAATGATATGAAACTTTGTTGCTCTATCTTTTGATTCTTCTGTTGTATACTTTTAAGCTGTGATACTAAGCCGTGGCTCGTGGGTAGAAAATATAGTCACATTAGAACTTAAACTCAATTTGCTATGTTTTTATGATCTTCAAGATTTAAATTTTTGGTATTGGTTTTAAAAATTCATGAATGTGGATTCTAAAATTTTGTTGTTTAACAATTTACTCATGATACTTGGCTGAAGTTGACTGATTTTAAATAAATTTGTATACAAAATTTTAGAAGTTATTTACTATATAAAAGATCTTAAAAGCACAAAAATTTAATACATGGAATTATATTAAAATCTATCATCGAATAACATCTTTTTAATTTTCAATAACACTGGAATTTTCATATCGAATAACAACCGAAAATTTGTCATTTACAAATAAGAGATCCAACTAGACTGGATTTTGAAAACATTGATTTAAAACAAATCAACTACTAAATGAACAAGACCTCCTTGTTAGAGATCCTCTGCTTCTTCATGAATTGCGTCCTTGCTTTGCTGACAGCTGAGTTTGGTGATTGAAAAAACCTCTGCCACAAATAACGAAGATGAGAACATTAAACACCGCTCACTCATTATCAAAACCACAAATAATCAAAGGAAAAGAAAGAAGAGGAAATATGAAGTTGTCACAAAACAAACCTTTTCTTCATTACTCATAGTAGAATGTCCACCAATCTTCTTTGGAGTGAAACTAAACACATCGTGAAGGAACTCATTCTCCTGCATATGCTTAATAAAGCCACCCCCAAGGAAATGCTTCAAAAAATTCAACTGTTGAAAAAAAAAAAACATATGTTAAAAAAACCAGTCACAAGAAACAAACAACATAACAAGTTCTATTAAGATTGAGAGAAACCTGTATCATCTGGCACCACGTTGACGTCTCTATAGAGGTCCCTCCAACCTTTGTAGAGGTTTCAGGTGCTACTCCACCCTAATCATAATTCAAACAAAAAATCTTATATTAAAAATTGTCAACATTAAACTCATCAGAAGCATAGAAAAAGGTAAAAATATATACCTCAAGAAACTCAACAAGATCTTTGAACAAACTTCGTTGTGTGTTGAGATCTTTCTTAGCACAACCTTTACCACTTGCCTCTATAGCGAGGTCTCTAACTTCATTAGTGACTTTAGATATCAATCTATCCATGTTTACAAATGCCTCATGAGACACACTTCCTTCTTTCACCGAGCCATTATCAGACCCTTTGGCTTTGGCATCAAACTTCGCTAGAGTTCCCAACTCAAATAAAAGAGCAAGCGCTTCACCAGCAGCTATACGTACAGAACGGTCATCCTTTTCCAAGAGCGTGGAGAGATAAGTCAAGGTTCTGCAATGATATCAACATTCTAATCAGCTCCTATATATCCATTAATAAGTGACACTAGGTTAATATAAACTGGACTAAGTTCCACTCACTCTTGCAAAATTTTAGGACCTAGGGTCCATTTATCAACTGTGGTGAGTAGAAACGCCCATGAAGAGACAACGGTTGTTATCACAAGAGGTGAAGGTTTGGTTGCAACAACCTACACAAAACGCCCACTTACTTTAGATTAAACAACCTACTTTCTTAATAAACCTAATTAGGAACCAGAGTAAGATGCATACATTAGAAACCAGTTTAGGGTGAATCATCTGCCAAATTATTTGCATAGATCTCTCTGTTTGTTCTGAATTAGTTCCACCAACAAAGGTTATCACTGCTAAACACTCAAGAATCTGCAATGAAAGTGGCATGATGTCATCAGCAAATAATATAGAAACTTTTAACAGAATAAATAGGTAATAGATTATGAAATTATCCATACCGAAGTTATTTTCAAGGCTTCACTACTAGATTTAAGGGCTTGAGAAAGAGGAGTGACAGATTCTTCTAGAATCTCTTGTGCTTGATCCCCAAGTCCAACAGTCAAGGCTAGCAACCCTGGAAACGCCACATTAACTGTTAGTATATAGCTCAATAAAAAAAAAGATGATGCATAAGTTTGCTTGTTCCTCGGTGACTAACCAATAACATGTGATGCTAGTGAGGACTCCTTACTGGACCCTTTCTTGATGCAGTGTAAACACCGATGCAACAAGGTGGCAAAGCTACAACGTTGAAGAAGAAACATTAGATAACAATCAGGTGTCATCAATACAGAGCCACAATTAGTTATATGTATAAAAGATTTTTGAAGAAGGAATAATAGAGTATGAGATAGTTACTTCTTTTCCACAAACTCATGCTGCAAGTCGCTGTTGAATGCGTCAACAATGGAGGCCAAAGCTTGCTCTCTCGTTGAACTCCTTCACATCCACAAAGGAATCCAAATATTTATTAGTTTCACATCAAAACTCAACCCACAAAAACAAAAACAAAAACAAAAGTGATATAGAGAAGGAACCCTAGCTACCTTTTCTCATAGAGAGCATCAAGAGATTGATCCAACATTAAATCTTTGGGAACGTGAACTTCATCCATGCGAGGTCTCTCAGACGGCATGGTGTAGAAGGAGCTTAAACTACACGTCTCATCATCGCTATCAAACAAATCCATCGGGGCGTTCTTTAGCTGAGTTTCTGCAATATTTATAGAAGCTCAAAGTAACAAGAAGTCCTTCTTTTTATTATTCAATATCAAAGCTTCACACAAAAGCAATCACACATAAAATCATATTGGATGCAACTCAATATATAGTCATCATCAAATCCTAATTCAATTAGTATTATCACAAATCATGATTTCCTAAACTTAGTAGATAAACCTCAACATAGAAAAGGAAATCTTCAAACTCAAGCTTATCCAATAATCTCCCACTTAAGCTTGAACTCATCACACACATTTTGTACTCCAATCAGTTCTCTCATCTATTTGAATTTTATTCTTCCAAGTGACTTAGTAAGAATATCCGCCTTCTGCTCTGATGTGTTCAACTTCAACTTGCTCGTTCCCAACTGTGTGATCCACCAAGAGCCACGATTAGTCTGATAGTCTCAATACGTGCAACTGGGGCAAACACCTCATCATAATCCACACTGTGACGTTGAATGTATCTCTTAGCTACCAAGCGAGCTTTATACTTACTGATCGTCCCATCCGCATTTCTCTTGATTTTAAATACCCATTTAAGACCTATGGGTTTTACTCCTTCTCGTAGTTCGACAAGATCCCAACTATTATTATTTTCTATTGAGAAGATTTCATCCTTACATGCATGAATCCATACTTTCAACTCCTTAGCATCATTGAACGTCCATGGCTCATCGTTAATGATCATCAACAGTCTCTCACTTTCAATTTCCGCAATGAGAACATAGTCATCAAGGTATGTTGGTCTAGTAGATGTTCTCGCAGATCGTCTAGGCTGAGCCTCACTTTCTTCTTCAGTCGTGTCACCATCATCATCTTCTTCGTGCTCAGAGATATCATCTGCTGCAGTGCTCTGAGCTTCGTCCCCTGTTTCATTACTCAAACTCTTCAATGGAACCGTAAACTCCTTGATCTTCTCAGTATCTGTGTTCTTCGTCCAACACCATTCCTTTTCTTCATCAAAGGTTACGTCTCTGCTTACTATAATACGCTTACTTAGTGGATCATACAGTCGGTAGGACTTTGATCCTGGTTCTGTTCCTAAGTGGACCAAGACTCTGGATCGATCAGCAAGTTTTCTTCTACCGGCTGTTTCTGTCCTAGCGTAGCAGACGCAACCAAAAACCCTCAAGTGAGAGATATTAGGCTTCCGACCTCTGAGACATTCATATGGAGTCATCCCATTCAAAGCCCTCGTAGTTACTCTGTTAATCAAGTAGGTAGCATGTCTAGTTGCTTCGCCCCAGAGATAATTAGGCATGTTCATATGCTTAAAAATACTCCTAGTCATCTCCATGAGTGTCCTATTACGTCGTTCCACCACTCCGTTTTGCTGTGGTGAATAGGGTGCAGTCAAGTGGCGGTTGATGCCATGTTTGTCGCAATAGTCTTTGAAATCATGAGAGGTAAATTCTCCTCCTCTATCTGTCCGTAATGTTTTTAACTTACTACGAGTTTCGGATTCCACAAGTATCTTGAATCGTTTAAATCTTTTGAATGCTTCGCTTTTTTCACTCAGTAGCAACGTCCACATATAACGTGAGTAATCATCGATCAAGACAAAAACATATTTCTTGTGAGCTGGTGTTGATGGCGTGATGGGTCCACATAAGTCGGCATGAATCAATTCCAGAGGTTTAGATGCGCGGAAGGAGGTTGCTTGTTTTTATGATCTTCAAGATTTAAAAATCTTGGTATTGGTTTTTAAAATTCACGAATGTGGATTCTAAATTTTTGTTGTTTAACAATTTACTCAGGATACTCTGCTGAAGTTGATTGATTTTAAGTAAATTTGTATACAAAAATTTAGAAGTTATTTACTATTTTAATTGAATAACAACTTTAAAGTCTTTAAGAACTTTTAGCTATGATTTATATATAAAAGATCTTAAACACACTGAAATTTATTACATGGATAACACGAGATTATAGCTAAATTTATAAATTATATTAAAATCTATTATCGAATAACATCTTTTTAATTTTCAATAACACTGGAATTTTCAAATTGAATAACAACCGAAAATTTGTCATTTACAAATTTGAAAACGTTGATTTAAAACAAATCAACTACTAAATGAAGAAAACCTCCTTGTTAGAGATCCTCTGCTTCTTCATGTATTGCGTCCTTGCTTTGCTGACAGCTGAGTTTGGTGATTGAAAAAACTTCTGCCACAAATAACGAAGACTAGAACATTAAACACCGCTCACTCATAATCAAAACCACAAATAATCAAAAAAAAAAAAGAGGAAATATGAAGTTGTCACAAAACAAACCTTTTCTTCACTAGTCATCGTAGAATGTCCACCAATCTTCTTTGGAGTGAAACTAAACACATCGTGAAGGAACTCATTCTCTTGCATATGCTTGATAAAGCCACCCCCAAGGAAATGCTTCAAAAAATTCAACTGTTGAAAAAAAAAAACATATGTTAAAAAAACCAGTCACAAGAAACAAACAACATAACAAGTTCTATTAAGATTGAGAGAAACCTGTATCATCTGGCACCACGTTGACGTCTCTATAGAGGTCCCTCCAACCTTTGTAGAGGTTTCAGGTGCTACTCCACTCTAATAATCATAATTCAAACAAAAAATCTTATATTAAAAATTGTCAACGATAAACTCATCAGAAGCATAAAAAGGTAAGAATATACCTCAAGGAACTCAACAAGATCTTTGAACAAACTTCTTTGTGTGTTGAGATCTTTCTTAGCACAACCTTTACCACCTGCCTCTACAGCGAGGTCTCTAATTTGATTAGTGACTTTAGATATTAATCTATCCATGTCTACCAATGCCTCATGGGATACACTTTCTTCTTCTTCCACCGAGCCATTAGCACACCCTTTGGCTTTGGCATCAAACTTCTCTAGAGTTCCCATCTCAAATAAAAGAGCAAGCGCTTCACCAGCAGCTATACGTACAGAACGGTCATCCTTTTCCAACAGTGTGGAGAGATAAGCTACGGTCCTGCAATGTTATCAACATTCTAATCAGCTTATAGATCCATTAATAATAAGTCACACTAGGTTAAAATAAACTTACTCTTGCAAAATTTTGGGACCTAGGGTCCATCTATCAACTGTTATGAGTAGAAACGCCCATGAAGAGACAGCGGTTGTTATCACAGCAGGTGAAGTTTGGGTTGCAACAACCTACACAAAACAACAACTTACATGTGAGCCTACTACATACCTTTAGATTAGGAATAAAAAATGGCATATTATAAGAAAAGAGTAACATGCATACATTAGAAACCAGTTCAGGATGAATCATTTGCCATATTATTTGCATAGATCTCTCGGTTTGATCAGCATTGGTTCCACCAACAAAGGTTATCACTGCTAAACACTCAAGAATCTGCAATGAAAGTGGCATGATATCAGCAAATTGCATATAGAAACTTTTAACGGAATAAAATAGATAATAGATTATGAAATTATCCATACCGAAGTTATCTTCAAGGCTGCACCACTAGATTTAAGGGCTTGAGAGAGAGGAGTGACAGATTCTTCTAGAATCTCTTGTGCTTGATCCCCAAGTCCAACAGTCAAAGCTTGCAACCCTTGAAACGGCATATTAACTGTTAGTGTGTAGCTCAATAAAAATAAAAAAAGATGATGCATAAGTTTGCTTGTGCCTCGGTGACTAACCAATAACATGTGATGCTAGTGAGGACTCCTTACTGGACCCTTTCTTGATGCAGCGTAAACACCGATGCAACAAGGTGGCAAAGCTACAACGTTGAAGAAGAAACATTAGATAACAATCAGGTGTCATCAATACAAAACCATAATTAGTTATATGTATAAAAGATTTTTTTGAAGAAGGGATAATAGAGTATGAGATGGTTACTTCTTTTCCACAAACTCATGCTGCAAGTCGCTCTTGAATGCGTCAACAATGGAGGCCAAAGCTTGCTCTCTCGTTGAACTCCTTCACATCCACAAAGGAATCCAAATATTTATCAGTTTCACATCAAAACTCAACCCAAAAAAACAAAAACAAAAAAAAAGTGATATAGAGAAGGAACCCTAGCTACCTTTTCTCATAGAGAGCATCAAGAGATTGATCCAACATTAAATCTTTGGGAACGTGAACTTCATCCATGCGAGGTCTCTCAGACGGCATGGTGTAGAAGGAGCTTAAACTACACGTCTCATCATCACTATCAAACAAATCCATCGGGGCGTTCTTTAGCTGAGTTTCTGTATAAGTTTGTAGAATTGCTTGACTTTAATATTCACAATAAGAAAGTATTTATACATGAGGCTTAACCGACTTGGTTAAGATAACTATTAAATACATCATTATCTCATATTTGTATATATCTCTAAACACTATCATCCTTATCTCCAATACTCCCCCTCAAGTTGGGAATATGAAAGTTTCTTACTCCCAACTTGAACAAATTTTTTTGAAATTGCACTCTACCAAACGCCTTCGTCAATACGTCCGCCAACTGCTCAGTTGTTCTCACATGAATCGTCTCTAATAGCCCATCTTCAATAGCATCCCTCACTTGATGACAATTAGACTCTATGTGTTTAGTTCGTTCATGGAACACTGGATTAGCAGCTATGTATATTGCCGACTTACTATCACAAAATAACTTCGAAGGTCTCGTTTGCTTGGCTCCCAAGTCTCGTAGTAACCTTCTCAACCACTTAATTTCCCTTGTTGCCAACGCCATAGAATGATACTCCGACTCCGCCGAAGAATGCGACACAACTCCTTGTTTCTTGGTCTTCCAAGACACTGGCGACTCCCCCACAAGTGCTACATAAGCACTTAGCGATCTCCTAGTAGTAGGACAAGCGGACCAGTCCGCGTCGCAGTAAACCTATAGACTCATATCAGTGTGTGACCCCAATAAAATTCCTTGCCTAGCAGTCCCCTTTAAATACTTAACCATACGCAGAGCTGCTGCCCACTGCATCTCTCGCGGCTTATGCATGAATTGTGATAATATATGCACTGAGTAAGAAATGTCTGGCCTTGTTATCGACAAATATATCAACCGTCCCACCAACCTCCTGTACTTCTCTGCTTCCTGCAAAAATGGACTCGAGTCCAAAGCCAATTTATGATGCATCTCCATCGGGGTAGCTACAGGCTTCGAACACAATAAACCAACATCGGCTATGAGATCCAGTGTGTACTTGCGTTGAGTTAGCATAAACCTCTATTCTCCACGACCAACTTTTATACCAAGGAAGTATTTTAGCTTCCCTAGGTCCTTCATTCGGAAACAGCGACCTAAATGCTCCTTAAACTTGACCAAAAAATCCATATCGTTCCCGCAAATGAGTAAATCATCAACATAAATTAGCACCCTGAGCTCCACATTCCCCTTAGAGTAACCAAACAGTGAATAGCCCTCATAAGATTGTTGAAAACCAAACTATTTAAGTGCAGTAGTCAACTTAGCGAACCAAGCCCTAGGAGCTTGTCTTAAGCCATAGATTGCCTTGTGTAACCTGCACACCTTGTTCGGATCTGAAGCTCGAAACCCCGGGGGAAGCTTCATGTAAACCTCCTCTTTAAGATCACCATGCAAAAAGGCGTTGTGCACATCCATCTGGTGCACTATCCAAACCTTTTCCTGCAATCACTCTCATCAAACATCTGATCGTGGTCATTTTGGCTACCGGCGCAAAAGTTTTTTTAAAATCTCTGCCCTTGACCTGTCTGTTTCCTAAAGCCACCAACCGAGATTTGGGTCTCTCCATAGTCCCATCCGCATTGTACTTGTATTTATTGACCCACATATTTCCAATAGCTTTCTTTCCAGGTGGCAAATCAACCACACTAAACGTTTTATTTTCCTCAAACGCAGTGACCTCATTAGACATAGAGTCACACCATATCTTCTGTTCATAGCTTCTTTAAAATTACGAGGCTCTCTCTCCTTAGTAATCGCAGCTAGGAACACTTTGTGAGCAGGTGAGAATTTTTCATCAGAAATAAAATTGGTAAGAGGATAAGGTGTACCTTGGACTGTCAACGGAGACTCTGATTTTGTAACAGAGGAGGCGAGACCGTGATGGGTTTTTTTGTTCAGCGAGAACAGACGCATTGTAGTTAATATAATCTCGCAACTTAACCGACGGTATCTTCTCTCTGCAACCTCTGCCCAACTCTGGTTCTTTTGTTTCAGTAGAGCCCTTATCAGTCTCCTTGTCAACTACGCCATCGCTACTGCTCTGTTTTGTAGCTACTACACTATGTTCCGGTGTCATAGTTGATGCATCAAGCACTGCATCCTTAACAGACTTAGCTGCTTCAGTCCCTGCTGACTTCTCTTCTATGCAAGAAACCTTTCCCTTATCCTTCTCAACCACATTGATAATCCAATCATCATCAGGACCACTAACCAGTGCCCTTTCCTCCACGTTAATCTCTCCCTTCTCTGCATATGGAAAGATTTTTTCATCAAAACTGATATCTCTAGACACCAGGAACTCATTACTATCCAAATCATATACTCTCCAGGCTTTCTTTCCAAATGGATAGCCCACAAAAACGCATCTCCTGCTCCTCTCTCCGAACTTATCTTTATTTTGATCCCTCCTGTGTACGTAACACAACGAACCAAAAATCCTTAACGAGTTATACAATGGTTTCTTTCCAAATAACACCTCATAAGGAGACTTTCCTTTCAAGATCTTTGTAGGCGTCAGATTGATTAAATGAGTAGCCGTTGTGACAGCTTCTCCCCAGAACTTTAATGGCATCTTAGACTGAAATAGTAGCGCCCTTGCAACATTTAAAATGTGCCTATGCTTCCTCTCCACATGCCCATTTTATTGAGGCGTATCAACACAACTGGTCTGATGAATTATGCCGTTGTCTTTGAAGAAACTTCCTAGACACATAAACTCAGTTCCATTGTCACTTCTAACCGTCTGAACCGAGTGATTAAATTGTTTTTCCGTATAAGCACAGAATCTCTGCAACACTGTCCTTACTTCCGACTTGGCTAGCAACAAGTATACCCAAACAGACCGCGAAAAATCGTCCACTATGGTAAGAAAATATGAAGCCCCACACGAGGTAGGAATCTTGTATGGTCCCCAAACATCCACATGTATTAACTCAAAACACTTGCTTGTTTTATTCAAACTTTCAGGAAAAACATCTCTCGTTTGTTTTGCTCTAAAACATGTGTCACAAAGACTAGAACAATCCTTATTCTTAACACCAGAAATCTCAGAAAAACTTGAAAACACAGAAAAAGCTGGATGCCCGAGTCGTCGATGCCACAGCAGTTGATCCCCAGTACCATCAGCCCTGTTAGCTCGTGCCACTCTCACATCCTTGAAGAAATAAACCCCACCACGCTCTTCACCGGCTCCAATCAGAGTCTTCGAAGAACGGTCCTGCAAAACACAAATGGTGTCTGTGAACGGAGCAAAACAATTCGTGTGCCTACTTAGACACTGATATAAGAGTACAGTCCAATTTAGGTACAAGGAGCACATCTCTGAGTGAGATACGATCAGTAAGAACCATATCACCCATCTGTGTAGAGGTAGAAGTCCCTCCATCCGCAAAACCAACAATACATGGTTGCGTGCTCCTTACGTTTATAAGCAGAGATATATTCCCTGTCATATGGTGCGATGCACCCGAGTCGATAATAACATCACCAATAGGCTTACCAGAAAGCTTCTCTGACTGACCCCCTGATCTGCCCTCGTTTATGATCTGAGTTATAGCTCGCCATTGCTCAGGTGATTGTAGGAACCTTATTTCACTACGATAGGGACAACTGATATTTATAGAAATAATAAGAACAAAAATCAAAAATACAATACCGAAACAAACAAATGAAGAAAAAATTGCAGAGTCGAGATGGTTAATCTCTTTCCTTAAATCTTTAAACGCCCCGTAGTGTGACGGTTGCATAGCGCTCAGATTCCCAGGATACAACTGCAGCATTGTTTCTGTTTACCATCACCGAAAAACAGAATCTATCGACCCTAGTTTTGTGTTGCACTCTCAGACTCAAGAAATAAAAATACTAACATGACTATTCAATATGGGAGAATGTGGTTTTTCTTTTGGTATTCATGTGTGTCCCTTTCTACATTGCCATGAGGCTTTATATAGAAAATAATGTGAAGCACAAGTTTCATTTTTCAACATAAAAATGAAACATCCATGGTGCACTAATGGAGACTTTATTTCTTGTCATTATTATGTGAATTCATTTCACATTTTGACCAAGAAAATAAAAAGTATAATTATTATTATTTGACTCATTCAAACAAAATAATATACTTTAAATGGATTTTTTTTTTATATTTTATCAATATAAAAGATCACATATATTTGGTTTATAAGATTAAGTTAGTGAACATGAAGTTCAACTAACAAATCAAAACCCAAATCCAAATATCTAATGTGTATATTTGTAATTCTATACAAGTTTTTCAAATCACACACATTAGACCTCCATTTCTCATTCACACTAACTCTATTTTTAGCATATGAATACATTGCTAAAAAAGTAGTTCCAACAATCCCCCACATGAATAGAAATGCTTCTACACACTAGACGACTCGACAGACTTGACTTCCTAAACAAGACTCGACAAGACTCAACAAGACTCAACTAAGGACTTTTGAGAGTACAAACGAGAAATTCACTGCATGATGAGTTGGTAGCAATTTTTCAGCCTTGAACCAGTCATTGTTAATAGCTATCGGATTTACTCGGCCAGGAGGTGGCCATGATGTCTTGAACCTCCCGGGCTTTGGTGTAAACCTAGACAATAGCCAAAACACAGTTTCATTCTCTCACAAAACCAATTTCTCTATTGTGTTCATTTTGGCCGTGAACATTCCTGGTAATCATGAGTGAACTTTAGAGAATATAGCCATTTTATTCTCCTAGAAACGGCCCCATTTCACACCCACAAGGTGATTTGCCATTAGTTTTGTTTAGAGGAGTATCATGTACTACTCCATTCATATCTCAAAACAATTGGCACAAATCATTAAAAGCAAATGCTTATCCTCTATTCCTTACATGTAGCACTGTTTAATCATCCTAGGAACTGGGTATAGACCGAAGTCTTACAGTGCTTTGGGCAGATTTAGTTTGACTTAGTTGTCTCCTTGAACCTATTTCTTGGGATCTCCAATCTGATAAGTAGAGTTACCGCCAAACCTCATCTTAGTTCATAGGCTAAACCCATTCCTCTTGATGATATTACAATTTGATCTCATGACACACCTTTAATAACAGGATCCTAGGTTGTCATCACATTGAACATAATCTATTGAGATTAGTCGAGATCAATTGTCTAATGATTTTTGTCATCTTTTTTTTTTCTCAAGATACAATTAACCATTATACACAAAACTCAGTGTATGACACTAGTTTTTTTTTTCCAAAAAAAATCATAGTTTGATAACTATCACTAAGTTCATTTGGCCTCTTACCAATGACTTTATATGGTAAGCAAAGCTTCCCCCACATTTCTTGAGATAGCTCAAAACCATGCATATTTACATTTAACATCTCTTAAGAGTTTAGAAAGTTAATCTACAACTCTTTTAGATTTAAATGAATAATAAAAACAATTTCGAAAATTGTTATAATTTCCTTTAAAATGTATTTCATTCTCGAAAAATCACATTTTGGATACAACTATTTTCATAATTCTCTCAAGTTGATTTAGAAATCCAACTTGTATATATTTTGTTTTTTTTTCAAAATATATTTTTGCTTTATAGCAAATATACATATCAATACATGATATTTTTGTACCTTCAAAACCACAATTTTCTATGATTATTCTCAACCATATTGACTTTAGAAACTACAATACACATGTTAGTTTCAGTCATATTGATCTGAAAATTTTCATTGGTTTTGCATGATCAACCTTTTTAAAAGATGAATTTAAGCATTAACGAAATACAAATGTTTTGATCAATATCAACAAACATTTTATTTCTTATGGCAAATGATTTATATGTGGCAGACCTCTCTCAAACTTAATTTGAGGCGTCGACTCACAAAATCTATTTCCATCCATACAACTTGATCTCAAAAGATCAAAAATGTTGTTTATAAATATGTTTTCACCATATTTTTTAACTTGACTCCTTTTTGTTTTCTCATGGTCATCCATATGCTTAATAATTAAATTAAGTTATTCCAAGATCTGAAAGAAGAAATAAAAAAATGTTAAACCATATTTGATAATTAAAGCAAATAATTATCTTAACCAAGTCAAAGCATTAACATGCATTGTGACTAAAAACGTTTTATTCTAATCACATTTTTGACTAATATTAGAAAATGATTGTAACCACTGGATCCATCAATTAATGATTTTTAGTCCCCATAGAAATCATCAACAAAATTAATCTGATGGAATGAACAGATTCTTTATCACCATGAAATCTCCAATTCCTGTTTTCATGACAAAATACTTCACAAAATAATCAGTTTTGTTAGTATAATAATACAAACAAAAATTTAAATAATTAGGATTGAAGAAAGATTATTTTGAAATAATCCTATAGATCCAACTCCGACATCTTTTCCCAAAGATCAATCAACATGTTCTTACAAAAAAATACTTTTTACAATAATCAGTCCGGTTAGTGCAAAGTAATAAACGGATATTTTGAGTTAAGACTGCAAAAAAAATGTTAGCTCAAGAACACAAGCTTTACACAATAGCAGAATTGGTTGGAGAAAGCACAACTCCAGATTTTGTTTCAAGACTGTTGATTAACCTGTTCTTAAAAAACAGAACTTTTAACAAATATCAGTATTGTTAGTGCAAAGCATAAACAATATTTAAAGATTTAAGAGTGTAGGAACCTTATTTCACTACGATAGGGACAACTGATATTTATAGAAATAATAAGAACAAAAATCAAAAATACAATACCGAAACAAACAAATGAAGAAAAAATTGCAGAGTCGAGATGGTTAATCTCTTTCCTTAAATCTTTAAACGCCCCGTAGTGTGACGGTTGCATAGCGCTCAGATTCTCAGGATACAACTGCAGCATTGTTTCTGTTTACCATCACCGAAAAACAGAATCTATCGACCCTAGTTTTGTGTTGCACTCTCAGACTCAAGAAATAAAAATACTAACATGACTATTCAATATGGGAGAATGTGGTTTTTCTTTTGGTATTCATGTGTGTCCCTTTCTACATTGCCATGAGGCTTTATATAGAAAATAATGTGAAGCACAAGTTTCATTTTTCAACATAAAAATGAAACCTCCATGGTGCACTAATGGAGACTTTATTTCTTGTCATTATTATGTGAATTCATTTCACATTTTGACCAAGAAAATAAAAAGTATAATTATTATTATTTGACTCATTCAAACAAAATAATATACTTTAAATGGATTTCTTTTTTATATTTTATCAATATAAAAGATCACATATATTTGGTTTATAAGATTAAGTTAGTGAACATGAAGTTCAACTAACAAATCAAAACCCAAATCCAAATATCTAATGTGTATATTTGTAATTCTATACAAGTTTTTCAAATCACACACATTAGACCTCCATTTCTCATTCACACTAACTCTATTTTTAGCATATGAATACATTGCTAAAAAAGTAGTTCCAACAATCCCCCACATGAATAGAAATGCTTCTACACACTAGACGACTCGACAGACTTGACTTCCTAAACAAGACTCGACAAGACTCAACAAGACTCAACTAAGGACTTTTGAGAGTACAAACGAGAAATTCACTGCATGATGAGTTGGTAGCAATTTTTCAGCCTTGAACCAGTCATTGTTAATAGCTATCGGATTTACTCGGCCAGGAGGTGGCCATGATGTCTTGAACCTCCCGGGCTTTGGTGTAAACCTAGACAATAGCCAAAACACAGTTTCATTCTCTCACAAAACCAATTTCTCTATTGTGTTCATTTTGGCCGTGAACATTCCTGGTAATCATGAGTGAACTTTAGAGAATATAGCCATTTTATTCTCCTAGAAACGGCCCCATTTCACACCCACAAGGTGATTTGCCATTAGTTTTGTTTAGAGGAGTATCATGTACTACTCCATTCATATCTCAAAACAATTGGCACAAATCATTAAAATCAAATGCTTATCCTCTATTCCTTACATGTAGCACTGTTTAATCATCCTAGGAACTGGGTATAGACCGAAGTCTTACAGTGCTTTGGGCAGATTTAGTTTGACTTAGTTGTCTCCTTGAACCTATTTCTTGGGATCTCCAATCTGATAAGTAGAGTTACCGCCAAACCTCATCTTAGTTCATAGGCTAAACCCATTCCTCTTGATGATATTACAATTTGATCTCATGACACACCTTTAATAACAGGATCCTAGGTTGTCATCACATTGAACATAATCTATTGAGATTAGTCGAGATCAATTGTCTAATGATTTTTGTCATCTTTTTTTTTTCTCAAGATACAATTAACCATTATACACAAAACTCAGTGTATGACACTAGTTTTTTTTTTCCAAAAAAAATCATAGTTTGATAACTATCACTAAGTTCATTTGGCCTCTTGCCAATGACTTTATATGGTAAGCAAAGCTTCCCCCACATTTCTTGAGATAGCTCAAAACCATGCATATTTACATTTAACATCTCTTAAGAGTTTAGAAAGTTAATCTACAACTCTTTTAGATTTAAATGAATAATAAAAACAATTTCGAAAATTGTTATAATTTCCTTTAAAATGTATTTCATTCTCGAAAAATCACATTTTGGATACAACTATTTTCATAATTCTCTCAAGTTGATTTAGAAATCCAACTTGTATATATTTTGTTTTTTTTTCAAAATATATTTTTGCTTTATAGCAAATATACATATCAATACATGATATTTTTGTACCTTCAAAACCACAATTTTCTATGATTATTCTCAACCATATTGACTTTAGAAACTACAATACACATGTTAGTTTCAGTCATATTGATCTGAAAATTTTCATTGGTTTTGCATGATCAACCTTTTTAAAAGATGAATTTAAGCATTAACGAAATACAAATGTTTTGATCAATATCAACAAACATTTTATTTCTTATGGCAAATGATTTATATGTGGCAGACCTCTCTCAAACTTAATTTGAGGCGTCGACTCACAAAATCTATTTCCATCCATACAACTTGATCTCAAAAGATCAAAAATGTTGTTTATAAATATGTTTTCACCATATTTTTTAACTTGACTCCTTTTTGTTTTCTCATGGTCATCCATATGCTTAATAATTAAATTAAGTTATTCCAAAATCTGAAAGAAGAAATAAAAAAATGTTAAACCATATTTGATAATTAAAGCAAATAATTATCTTAACCAAGTCAAAGCATTAACATGCATTGTGACTAAAAACGTTTTATTCTAATCACATTTTTGACTAATATTAGAAAATGATTGTAACCACTGGATCCATCAATTAATGATTTTTAGTCCCCATAGAAATCATCAACAAAATTAATCTGATGGAATGAACAGATTCTTTATCACCATGAAATCTCCAATTCCTGTTTTCATGACAAAATACTTCACAAAATAATCAGTTTTGTTAGTATAATAATACAAACAAAAATTTAAATAATTAGGATTGAAGAAAGATTATTTTGAAATAATCCTATAGATCCAACTCCGACATCTTTTCCCAAAAATAGTTCCAACAGTGGAGATCTAACTCTATTTTTAGCATATGAATACATTGCTAAAAAAATAGTTCCAACAGTGATAAATCAGCTCCTCCACCTTATGAACTACACGTAGCATGAGCAGTATGTGCAGCTCCTCTTCCGTTAGCTCCCCCACGACCATAACCTCCACGGTCTGAGCCACGTCCACCTCTTCCTGAGCCTCTTCCTCTACGATCATTCATCGACTCCGGGAATCCTATAATTTGCCAGCAGTTGTTCTTTTCATGTCCTCTCTTTCCACAGTTAGAACAAACTCTGTCTCTAAATTTACAAGAACAAACTCTGTCTCTAAATTTACTTCCATAACCCGCATTGTTATTCTCATATCGTGACCCTGCAACTGCATCACGACCATCTCTTCTTGTTCCATTAGCTTCATCTAAAGCTCCTTCTTTTCTGCTAGCAAACCCAATGGCTTCTTGCTGAGCCGTCTCTCTAGACTTAGCAGCATTCAACCTTGCTTCTTCTCTGATCACCTTCGCGTAAGCTTTTCCTAGATCAGGTAGCTCATCCGCTTCTATTATTGCAGTCACCACGTTGCTGAATCTAGCATCGTCCAATCCCATAATAAACTGGTGAACTCGTTCCTCCTCTCTCTCCTTCTCGTAGATCGCAGCCGCTAAGCAACTGCACGCAGGAGAGGGCTTATAAGTTTGCAATTCTTCCCACATCATTGCAAGACGTCCGTAATAGTCAATCACCGGCTGACCATTCTGTCGACAAGACGCTAGCTGCTCCATCAACTGGTGAACTTGGACCTTGTTGCCCACTTCGAATCTCTTCTTTAGATTCTCCCATAGCTTCTGAGCATCTGTAATAAACGTTACAGTAGATCTTACCCTCGGTTCAATAGAGGATCTGATCCAACCCACAATCATGGAATTTACGCTTAACCACGCTTTCAAGATCTCCACTTTCTTCGCTAGGTTTAGCTAACGTGTCATCCACGAAACCCATCTTCTTCTTAGCTCGTAGAGCATTCTCCATCTCCAACGCCCATTCATTATAATTATCACCCTTTAACTGAACAGATGTAATCAAGACGCCAGGATTATCGGAGGAAAACAGAGAGTACGGTGAAGTCGACGGAACAATCGTATCACCCTGTTTCACAGCAACTTGCTTCGAATCTTCCCCACTCATTTTTTTTGGGAAAATTGCCAGAACGGAAAAAAAATTCAGCATGGTTGTCCATATAGTATAAAACCATCATTTAGTTGTTCTTTTAGTATAATTTCTTTCATAATCCCAAAACTAACCCTTAATTAATCTAATTAAACACATTAAACTAATAGATTTTTTAAAAAAAAATAATTAAAACATTTAAAAAGGGAAAAGAAAAATAAAAACTTTTATTTTTTTAATAAAAATAAACTTTGTAAAACTTAATAAAAAAATAATTTACAAATTTTTTTTAAATAAAAAACGTTAAATCAACCTAATAAAATACAGGTAACAAAGTTTTTTTTTTTAAAGTTTAAAATGTTTGTAAACTTTTTAGTTTTATCAAAAAATTTAATAAAATAAAAAAAAAATTATTTTTATAAAGTTTGTTTAAACTTTTTAGTAAAAACTTTTTGTAAAGTTTTATTTTATTTTTATAAAGTTTACAAATTTTATATAGTTTGTTTAAAGTTTTTATTAAACACATTAAACTAAAAGAATTTTTAAAAAGTAATTAAAAACGTTTTAAAAAGGGAAAATAAAATAAAATTTTTAAATAATTTGTAAAAAGTTTAAAATTTTATTTAATAAAAATAAACTTTGTAAAAATAAAAATAATTTACAATTTTTTAATAAAAACGTTAAATAAACTTATTTAAAAATATTTTACAAAGTTTTATTTTTATAAAAAGTTTAAAACATTTTTAATAAAATTTTAATTACATAAAAAATTTAAAATTTATAAAAATAAAAATAAAAATAAAACTTTACAAAAAAAATTAATAAAAAATTTAAACTAACTTTATTAAAAAAAACATTTTACAAAGTTTTATTTTTATAAAAAATTTAAAACGTTTGTAACCATTTTAATTTTATCAAACTTTTTAATAAAAATATAAATTTTAAAAATGTTTTTAATAAAACTTTTAATAAAAATAAAATTTGTAAGATTTATAAAAATAAAAATAAAACTTTACAAAAACTTGCACATAATTTCAAAACACCACATGTTGTATAGATATGTATCATAGAAAACAAGAGTTTGTGAAAAAAAATGAAAAAAGAAAAACTATGGAAAAACCATAGATTAATGAATAAGACAAGGGATAATCATTTTTAAAAACATTTTGACCAGCAAAATCGAAAATAACACGTTTTAGGAAGTTAGAATATTTTCAGAAGATTTTTAGAATATTTTCTTAACTGAAATTTTCATTAATTTTTACAAAAATCAGGTAATCTTATCCGTAGAAGGCGTCTTCTAAAAGTTTAGAACATTGACAAAAATCGAGAACACGCTTTCTACTTTTAGTAGACGGAAGAGTACATTCTAGAAAACACATCCCGCGAAGTTTAGAATACTTAATAAAAGTAGAAGATGGTTCCAGATGAAAAGTAGATAGCTTTAAGATTAGTAGAATGCGCATTCCACTTTTTTAGAAAATTAGTAAATAGTAGAATGTAAGTTCTAAAAATTGTAGATGAACGTGTTTATTTTAGAAATCGCTTTTCTACTATACCATTTTCCGTAGAAGGCACATTCTACCTTTAGTAGAACGTATTTTCAAATTCTTATTTATCAACTTTTTGAAAATAAAAAAAATATCAGCATGTGTATATAGGTGTTTTATTAATTATTTGTATTTTTAATATTTTTTTTGATTCACAAAAGTATTTATTTCATTAGTTTTCAGAAATACAAAGGGTAAAAAGAAGAAAAATTGGACAAAAAATGATTTATACCAAAGAGACAACACCCTTATTTTTTTTTCTCTATTGGCAATTTTCCCTTTTTTCAACGTAACAACAGAGAAAGTTTATAATCTGATCTTTGCTCTGATACCATATAAGTTTGTAGAATTGCTTGACTTTAATATTCACGATACGAAAGTATTTATACATGAGGCTTAACCGACTTGGTTAAGATAACTATAGATCTAAATACATCATTATCTCATATTTGTATATATCTCTAAACACTATCATCCTTATCTCCAATATTCTGCAATATTTAGTGAATCTTGGTTTCTTGTATCAAAACTCAAAAGACATATAACTTGTCAGCCACGCAAAGAAACCAAACTAGTAATCGAACTCAACAATTTCTGAAGCACTAAGGAAAACGACGCCAGAGATTAAGAAAGTATTATTAAATTGATAAACTGAACCTAAAAGAAAGAGATTCAGGTGAGAGACATAACTAATCTGAAATCAATAAAGAATGCAAGAACATGAAGCTTACTCTTAGACATGGTTTCTCTTAATCAAATCTGAATCAACTACTAACGGAGTGGAAGAAGTTATAGAGCTTCGGAGTTTTTCTCTTCGAGTTTATATTGATTCTCAAAAAGCAAGTGTCTCTCCTCACAAGTTGATCTTTTCTTATATAACAAAACAAATCTATGAGAAAAGGAAAAACAACTTAAACAGGGAAAAGGAAAACACTTAAACAAAAAAAAGGAAATAAAATATAACAACAATTATACATCAGTATACATTTATATTATATATTTAATACATGAATATGAGAAGTGATCTGAGAAAAAGAGAGTCAAGTGTTGACCACTATAGTATCTCTTTTTAATCGAAGGTTCTATATAAGTATTTGAATAAAAAAATTGTACAAATCTTGTTTTTTTTCTTTTGTCACGGTGTATAAATCTTGTTTTGTATCTTAAAAGTGGAGAATTCCAACCCAATTTTTTTTCAAATATTCTTTACAATCTTCAGGTTACTTTTTAAGGGAAACTTTCCTTTTATGATAAACTTTTCTTTGTTAGAGAATTTAGAAGCAAGTGGAATACATAAACTGATAAACGCATTTTAAAAGACTTATCCGATGAAATCAAATCAGAGGGAGAAGATTGGGGCTGGTGAAGTTATTGATTCCTTTTGTCGATCATGTATTATATATAGATCAATGTGATTGTTTTTTTTTATAAACTTTCATTAGATCAATGTGATTGTTAGACTAAAAAATATAAAAATAACAATATTACTCTGGTTTATTACAATTACTCAAAGTGTATGCAAATACAATCATTCAAAGTGTACGCAACTTCATATTCATGACCTAGAACATAACTGTATATGGTAATGAGAAAATTCCGACTTAAGACAAAAACTGAGCCCTGGGAAAAGAGACAATAGCTTTTGGTGGTATCTGCAACCTTAAGTTCATGTCTTCAACATCATTCTTGATAGCTGACTTCTTTTGCTGATTAACGATACCAAAAAGCCACTCATCATCATACGACGACGTATTCTCGTACCAAGTCGTAACAGTTCCCTTCTCCTCTTGTGACTGTTGTAATCAGACAAATAGTCATCATCGTTTTCTTCTGTCAAACAACTCTTGTCAACTTCTTCCTCTTCTGATTCAATATTTGTCACGTGTTTTCTTGCGCGATACTCCTCTTTGTCAACGGGCAATTTCTCCTATCTATTCTCTTCTCGTTGCATCTTTCTTGAGGTACTAACTGTCTTTCCATCTTGGAGTTCTTACCCATTGAATCGAAGTGTCAGATCACGCCCTAATACATCTCTTATGCGTGGTTTCCAAGCCAAATCGAAGCGAGAAACTGAAAAGAAACCCTTAAAAAGGGAAAATATCGACGACTGACGCAAAGAGATTAAGAGAGTGAGGGTCTAATTATAGGCAACTGATACATCTGCCGACTTGCGTTTGTTGAAAAAATCAGATAAATAAGTATTGGGCTTTTAATGGGCCTACTTATAAAAATATGGTTCTATTGTAAAGACCCATTCTTTAGTGATCCCCAAGTTATATATCCCGTATCTCCAAAATAAAACATATCTCCTGCTTTTTTTTTTTTTTTTCAAAGCTCTAGAAACCAGAGACACTAGCAATGTGTTTCTTCATAGCTCTATCTTTATGATTATGATTCCTTCCTCCGCCTCCTCCTCTTCGTCCTCTCCCTCGACCCCTTCCTCCTCCATTCTCTGCCTGCGTAGTAGCCTCTGAGTTGTTATTACTCTCATGACTCCTATCTTGCGGCTGCTCTCTTGTCATTCCTCTTCCTCTACCCCTTCCTCTCCCGAATCTCACATTCTCTCTTCCATCGCTTGTGTTTGCATTAACATTAGCCTGACCCTTCTCATCTCTCTGCGCCTCATACTCTGTCAGCTTCCTAACCGCTCCGAGAGGAATGTTTCCTCCACGTCCCAAGCCAAGTATCATATCTTCCTGAGCTTCATTCACCAGTGAAGCTTCGTTTGCATTTGCCACCGCAACAGAGCCTGCCACTTTGTAACTGTAGTTCTTACCATCCTTGACATAGAACTGAGGATTCTTTCTGCTTCCCCACTTCGAAGCAGCAGAAGGTTCAGTTTCCGCTGGACCAGCTCTGTTACCGAACGATTCGCTTTCTCCCGTAGCTGATTCCCCAACACTGAAACCCAGATCATCAAAAGAATCATCGTACTCATCGTCGTACTCGTACTGTGCAAGCAAAGCTGCGTTCCTCTCTCTGTCCGATTCTTTTCTTGCGTCGAGGATTTTGTAGCTTGGAGTATCATCCTTTGGCTTTCTGACAAATCTGCCAACCGCTGTGGATGAAGCTGATGAAGCTGGAAGTGAGGGACGTGTGATCGGTTGCTCCGTGTAGATACCAGAGCTACTAGTGTCAGATTCGATGAGCTTTCCTTTCCCTTTGTCTTTGCTTCCAAGAGTTGGAGCAGGTTTAGGTTGTGGCATGCTCTCTGATGAAGTATCCAATCGCTGCAAATCTTCATGGAGTGTTCCTTCAAGTATCCTCTGTATAACTTCTTCTGGATTCTGGTTATACGCTTCAAGACACGCAGCTAAGAAACCATTACCATACTCGGGGAATATGTCTTTTATTTGACTGATCTTGGACTGCATAACTACAGCATTTTCATCCATAAGCTCGGTGGTGTTTCTACCATCAGTTAGAAGAAGCGGCGACTCCTTTACAGAGACTGTGCCTCCAGAATGCAACATGATCATAGACAAATATTGAAGCTGCTCATCTTCCATAGATATCCATCCTGCGCAGAAACCAATACAAAACTGCTTTAGACCATACTGTTTTTTTTCACTCATGGCATTAAGAAAGAATTTACCTGCTTTCTGTAAACTCCTAAGCCTATCAATTATTCTGTAACGCTTCTCAATCTTTTGGAGTAATCGGTTCTTGCTTTCCAGTGACTGCTCGGAAAGTCCACTGATCTCCCTGAATGTTTGGATCAGTATATCTGCCCTTACCATAGGGTCCTCAACTTTTGACGGGAACATCTTTGTGACAGATGGAACTGAAGATTCGTCATCGATCAAATCATTGCTGAGATAACAGATATCTAAGATTTTCCAACATAAACTCCCTATCCTTGTTGACAACATGTTTAAACTCGTGGATATGTCTGAAAGAGAATCATGGTCTCCATCCTTGAATAAGATCTGGAAGCCACGAAGAAGCGATGGAAGTAATGAATCATGCAACCGAACAAGGCTGCTGAGAAGTTCATCGCTGCCATAACTGCACAGATGGATATGGGTTTTCATCAGAACAGATCCAAAATAAGCCAAATATAGATCAAAAATAGCAAAATAAGGTTCCACTATTAATACTGTTGTTCATCAAAACCATAAGAAACTCATACTGCAATTCAATAAATATATAGTAACTAGATCAACAAATCATGTACCATAGATGCAAGACTTGGGGATCCTTACATATCTCACAAGAGAAACTAATTTTAGCTACAAGAAAATGCATACCTCGTCTCAACAGGGCCTGCCAAGATTAAAGCTGCTGGTGAATAGGCAGAAGTAAGAGCATCCAAAGACACAACTCCATCATTTATGAAGTCCATAACCTAATAAGATGAAAAAACCATTAGCACGGATAAATCACATGCCCTATTGTCCACACACTATTAATATGCAAAACTAGAGTCTATATCCTAAATGCCGACCTCAATAGTTTCGATTTTAATTTCCTTTGCCAAGCAAAGAAACAATGTATCAATTAAGAAAAAAAAATGCATCACCAAGAACTTGAATGCTACTAGTCTGACGTACCAACATAGTTAAATGCTAACTCGCACCATGTAAAAGCAGATACATAAATAGCAAAAATAAAAGACGGATATTCACCTCCAAAAGGTCAGAATGGAGTTGTTTGCTCCCATGGTCTTCACTATTGGCACTCGAAAACAAAGTCTGCGGATAAAATGCACAAGAATAAAATCAAAGGGAGAGTAGAAACAACTACTTTTAAAAAAAAAACAAAAAAAAAACAAGAAGCTTCAGACCAAAAATGTTAAATACAACATTTGATGTGATCTTACACTTAGTATAAATGTGTATATACACCTTTGATAAATATAACATACCTCCAATGATGAGGTACAACGACGATGCATTGTGTGCAAGATGCCCAAGAAATGAGACAACATTGTTTTCAAATTATCAGGAACTCCGGCTTGTGATTTCACAGCATTCTCAATCTGAGAAACAGAGAATTAGATTAGCAGAAGAATAAAGATTATCTAGCCCAGAGATAAGATATTATCTCAGATTTCTGACCAATTTAACTTTTACTGGAATGACTTACTAAAGATTTTGTGAGCTCTGCATTTTCATGTCCATAAATAGCGCATATATCCAATAACTTTGGCAAGTCCAGTAACTTCTTTTCCTGCAAGAGAACTACAAACAAAACTAGTAAACATTTGTAAGCTAGAAAACAATCTCAAGTAAATCAAACAAGACACGTCAGACACAACAAAAATGCATGAAAGAAGAAGATTTTTTCTTGATGAAATGGAACTAAAATCATACTAGAAAGTCTTGATCAATGAGACGACTTATCTCACTACTTATTCTAGTCAGTTACTGAGTTATGCCTAGCTGGTCTAAAGAAACAATCTCTCACAGACGGTGCTAACATACAACCAAACATGTACGCTTATCCAAAATCTAAGTGGAAAGTGAAAAGGAAACAAACCGCGAGACATGCCAATCGTTAATTCTACGTTTTTTTTCTTTGCAAACGAACGTAATGAATAAATAAAGATGGAATAAAAATTAGCATAAAAAACAAAGAGCAAAAAAAAAAGGCCCACCTTCATGATCTTTCTGACTGAGGCTATCAGCAGCTCGAGCACCCGGATCCCTATGGGAAGATCTGCCACAACCACATACAAAAACCCCTCTAACTCCACAAGAAAGGACCCCAAAAGAATAAAGACTATCCGTAAAACCAAGACTCACTCACATTCTAAACAAGAGCATGAAAACACGACGGCACAGCTCAATCTCTCCAACAATCACACCCGCTACAACTCCCTTGACACCACGAAAAGGGAAATCATACCACCTGCTCCTAAACTGCAGAAAGCTATCAAGAAAATCGTGCAACGACGCATCACTAGCCACTGTATAAAAAAAAATAAAAAAAATCAATCGTTATAATCAGATCCAAAATCAATTTACAACTTGTTTACTCCTAAATCTAACGAAACCTTCTCTCCAAAACAGTCTAGGATTAAGCTTGAGCAGCCTGGCGAGCTCTCTATTGAGTAGATCCACCACTCCCTGAGACTCCACCGGATCCAAGCCTCCTCCATCCTCTGGGCCCAGACCAGCGGCTACGGCCTCGTCCTGCGGCAAGTAATTAACGAAACTGCCACCGCCTTGAGCCGGAGCTCTGCTGGATACAAACTGTCCCTGATCTCCGATCCTAACCCTACTACTTCCACCACCCGGAGCGGGGGCTCCGGAGGAGGAGGAATCCGATTGCCTGAGCGAAGAGGAGAGAGAGACGGGGAAAGCGGCGGAGCTAGATGATGATGTAGGATTAGTTGGATTGAAGGCTTTGGGAACGAACTTTTGCTGCTGGCCGCCCTTGGGGGTGTATCTGGCGTTCTGATCGTGCTGATTCGATCGACGGTGGGACATGTTTGTTATTAGGATGATCGTCGGCGATGGAAGAGAAGAGTCAGACGAGGAGGCGGGAGCTTAGGCAGATATAACGATCTCGATTCAATCGATTGGGATTTTTTCCCTTAACAGCGTTTGCGTTGGCGATTGCTGGAGATTGCGTTTGATCATTGATGATCTAAATCTTTTTAAGACACTCTTTGTCGGAAAGAGGCTCCCTCGATACGATTTGGTTTGACTAAGCCGGAATCCGCTTTTTTAAAAAGAAAAAGCATCAAACCAAACCGAAAATAGAACAGTATATAAACCGTTTAAATGTGCTCTTGAACAGAAACTCTGCATCTTATTTGCTTTCTAACGAACAAGGTGCGTCTGAAATAACATATTTTCCAAACTTCAATGTGGGCGTTATCTCTAAGACACACACTCATGGTAGGTTTTTAACATTATTCTCGAAATTTTGGATGATGATTAATATGTTACCTTTGGGATAGATTAGATTGTAGCTTGGGTTTGATTGCCTGGATCGAATTATGATACATATGCTAATGCTAAATTGGATTCACTTCCAACATAAAATTAACTGATGATAATTGGATTACATGCACTCTTAGTGACCATATTCACGTGAGACATGATAATTTACAAAATCATTTTGGTAGATACTTCTTCACTTATTCCTTTCGTATACATTAGCGTTTCTGAAATATCCAAATTCTCCATATAGAAAAAAAGAGAGAAATATTTCACTGGGAACATTTTGAAAGGTTTGATGACATTATTATGTGCATCAGGTAAGTATAAGCTGGGGTTGGAGTTTGGAGTTGGTGTTAGTGACCATATTCACGTGAGACACGATACTGAAATAAACAGTACTAGGATAGGATGTTGTTTCCAGTTCTTCTCCACATCTAAAACAGATGGGAATTGTTTTGGTATCAAAAGAACTTTGGCATGGCGTCTTTCGTTTGGCATCCTTAACCAATAAAAAAATAGGCTAAACTTCAATTATATATCTTCTTCTTTTTTCGACACTTCAATTATATATCTTTATATTCATATATATATTACATAGGAAACTAAAGTCGGCCGAATGATTTAACTATAAAAATATATAACAGTTAGTTTCAATTTTATATTTTGTTTTCAAAATTGTGTGAGAAAAGACTGTTATTTTATTAGTCTCAGTTGACTTTTTCATATTTAATAACATAATTACATTAATAAAAAAAACAAGTTCTTAGAACCATAATGAAGAAAAAGACAAAAAGAAGTTTAAAGAATAACAAAAGCCATCAGGATGAAAAGAAAGGCATCAGAATGAACAACAGGAGAAAGTGGTACGTTCCGAAAGTAGACCTCTCTCTGATATGGCCCAGTTAAAGGGATTCATATGTTCAAAATCGGTTTCTTTACAATTAGATTGTATATAAGTCCTTCACATAAGCCGAGACAAAAGGTTGTGATGGAATCCCATGTCGAGTCCATTATAAGCCAATGGTGCGTACATCCATAGTTCATCCGAACTCAACAACTACATTTTATAACATATGCATTTTGGTTAGTTACAACATATATAGATGTTGTGTAAAGATTCTAATAAAAACAAAACCCTAAAAAAAATTGTACATACCTTGATTTGAAGCTGCAAGAACTTCACGTAATGGACCGCTTCTTCAAGCATCGTGCTTATATCAACTTTTGTCCCGTTCGGTACAAGGTTTTGTAGTGTCTTGAGCCTTTCGTTAATCTTCTCTCTTCGTTTCTGAAAAAAAAATTGATCCCATCATTAGAAGTCTTTTAAAACTGTATAATGGAATGGCTCTAATTATTCATAATTAGTTATCAAATTGAAATCGTTGAAATTTTCACACGTTTTCTTACCCGAGCATAAAGGCTTTGAGGATCAGTAGCTGTCCCTTTCGTGGCTCTAGTTTTTCCTTTTACACTTGTGACCGAAGCCTTTTCGTCGTCTGAACTGTTGCTGTTGCTCTGACCATCTCTCCAGTTAGTGTTGCTTTCGTCTGCTGAATTGCTTTCCAGGCTTACCCTCTGCTTTTTCTTGGCTTTGACAAGCTCCTATATCACGTTAATGTTATTGTAATTCGTTAATGTTATTGTAATTAGTTTAATGCGTTATGAATAAAATTAAACATTATATACATTATTGATCGTGCACTTACTTGTCTTGTGACGTCACGCTTAGAGTTAGTATTGTGCACATTCTCTACGTTGTGTAGTTTCCTCTTAAGTATTGCCGTTTCTGGGATGTGATTTTGATCCCAAGAATCAAGCATGGTTGGAAGATTCCCTCCGGCATCACGCCAAATGAGAACATATCAGGAATCAAGAAAGCATGTTGGTCAGAAGACAAGACATTGTTCTGATGGTGAAGATGACCATTGTAAAGGCTAGAGAGGCTAAGCATCTCATCTTGTGGTCTCTCCTCCTTAGATGACGAACACTGATCAAAGTTGAACATCCCCAGGAGAGACTCCAATTCACCATCAACAAAAACGTCCATCTCTCTCACCTAATACTCTTGTCTTTCTCCTTTTTATTCTTCTTGTTAGTTCGTTGTTATAATAGTACTTGATCTTGAGTAACTATATATATAGGTTGGAGATGTACTCGATGATTTGAGGAAGATTTGGTGATGATGAAGAGAAATCAAGATATTCTTAAACTAATTACAATCATTTGTGCCGAGAACAAGTCGTAATTAAATAAATAATATGAAGCCATGCATGATGATGAACACGATCAGTCAACTTGTGGGGTCGACAATGAGAGCTGAGACCAGCTTTGTTCCTTCACGACACACTAATATATTATTTTGATATAACCATCCATTCAAATATACATGTATAAGATCGTTAGAAATTAGTATAATAGCGAGAGAGAGTTTACATTGGCCACATAAGAGAAGCGGTGATTAATAAAGATATAGCCACGCAAATGCACGATTAATGCAATCGTTATCGCAACTTGAACAACACTAGAGATGAATAAAAGATAAAAGATACTACTTATTAATCAATGCCGTATTAAACTTTAAATTACGAATTGTCCGGTAGGTCTCTCTTAGCTAATTTCTTTTTCAGGAGAAAATGCAGCGTGATATATCCGGCGCCGTTTATAACTTATTTTGTTGAAGCTGTGAGCCTATTTCTTTTGTTTATCGAAGAAAACTTATTTGTAAGAATAATTCAATTTCTGCCTAGAAATATTTATAAACTACATTCTAGAAGAACTTCATATGCATAATGATGTGTATCGATGAAGAAATGTTTTTAACTACACATTTATTTACAATCATATACCGTACCACTATGCTTGTAACCTGTAAGTTTTCTTTTCCTAAAATTTATTATTAAATCAATGATTATATTGTGTGTTTCCGTAATTTATATTGTATTGTAAATGGTATAATACTTTGGAAGAATGTTTCATCGTAGTCAACTTTACTTTCTTAAGATACAATCAATTGCATACATGAAACAATGAAAAATTAGCTGCATGCGGATAAACATCAGTTCAAAGCAAATGGTATAAATTAAGTTACTTTCCTCTATATTATAGACTAGACATAAGCAACATTTCGGGACACATTGCAAACAGGTAATCTCGATGATCAAAGATTCAACAGCGTGGCTAGGTATTTCAACAGAACTAGCAGAACAGAACTAGCAAAGCTAGCATCCTTTCAAGAAAATTTCCAAGACTTCAAAATTATTCACGTTTCAAAGACAATAAGAAAAACAAGACAGCTGACTCACTAATCAAATTTTTTTATAAGTTGTTTTATTTCGATCTGAATTCTCACACCATCTCAATTTGAGTGATAAAATAACTGTTTGTCGTAAAAAATAATAGACTAGACATAAGCTCTTAAAGTCCTGTAGTTTTTATATATACATATATTGCATATTTTCTTGCAAGTGGCATTATGAGTAAGTTCAGACTTCAGAGTACAAAACTAGAACTCAAAAGTATAAATGGATATGATTCATCAAATGATTGAATTTGCATGCGTTAGAAATCTACCTCTGTCAACGCAAAAATGCATGTTATTCATGTTTGTATGTTTTCGGTTTTGTGCTGGATTAAACGATTAGGAAACAAAACCAAACAAAAGAAGATGTGAAAATAAGTGTTATTTGATTTATACATTAGGTACCGACGTACCGTCCACTAGAAGAACTTAACATTTTTTAGATGCAAAATAAGACGAAAATTCAACAATTTATATTAAATGTTTATATAAATATCTTGTTATCAATGATATATATATATATATATATATATATATATATATATATATATATATATGTAGTATACATTAATTAACCTTGTTATGAGCATGCCAAAAGAATAAGCTAATTTGTACGTATTATAGTTGACTCTTAAATAATTTTAAAAAGGTTATCTGAGCCTTTTTGTCTTTTAAATAGAGCTGGGAGGCAAATTGTCTTAAGAGTTATAAAAAGTCAAGTTAGGTATGTACATAGGATAAATGATAAATAAACATATTTAACAATACTAGGACGGCACGAAATAGAGTTGGAGATTCCGACAAGATGAGATTCAAACTCGTTTTTTTGTCTTAAGATCATCACCACATAAGATCTTCATAACTTTAAAATAAATTAATTGAAATCACAGCTTGAAGATATGTTAAGTTGTCTCTAAGTTTCAAAAGTACAGAACGGGTTAATGTACAATGCACCTTACGGTTTTGCCTACCTGTTTATTGCCTTCTTAAACTGATTATTACTCCTCTAACTTTCGAAGTCAGTGAATATACACACGGGTACATGGAATGTGTCGTTTGCATTATATCATTTTTGATACTCTTAAAGGTATAATCACATCAAATGATATTATTCTCCGGCTTATTGTTTTTTATCATCATGTTATATAGAAAGGGAAAGTAATTTGTTGTGCATGATCACTGCTTCTTTTCTTGTTCCCTTAACTTCAGAATATCTTTATATTCATATTCCATCAAACTTGAAAATAAATAATTTAGGACCTTATAATCTGATAAATGATAAATCTGAGGTGCACAAAGTACGTTTGGTAATCAATTGAACTTCGAATACGACGAATGGTACTACCCAATTTTTTTATATTTGGTCGAAAACGTACACTAGTACACATGTCTACAATAGAATGAAACCATTATTAATTATACTATTCTTCTAAGGGTTTTTTCGTTACACATTAAAGTAAGGTATCAGGAATTCATTGTGATAACTTATAAGAGTACACTTTTCCAAATTAAAATGAAAGTCGGTAGTTTTAGCAGCGTTTACTTGCCTTCTATCTATTAATAATCATAATGTTAATTATCCGTCCTCCACCTGGTTGAAGTGTTGACTTCTCTATGCTGTCCATAGTTGAAGTTAGCTTTTAGGAGGAGGTATTTTTAAGTTTTAGGTATAATCAAATTAACTATTGAGCATGAAAAAGAAGGTCGTATGATTAACTGTTGATTAAAATAAACAGTAACTGCATTAATCTTCTTTCTTGTTTTTTTTATTCTTCTTTCTTGTTAAGAAGATCATGGATTTGTCTTCTTCTCTTCTGCAAAAATAATAATATAATTACATAAGCATGTCTAATCTTTGTATAGAAAGGTTTGATTCTTCTAAATGTCAAAGTGAGAAAAAATTGGAATAGCCTCAAAACGTTAGAAAAAGTAATTAGGGCTGTGTTCGCGGTGGGCGAAAAGCATAAACTGGTGGAGATTCGATGAATTAATCGTAGCCATTTTGCCAGTAATAAAATACTATTCGCAATCCCTTGGAACGTCTACTCAAGCTCGAACCGTGCATCCTATAGAATCTTGATTTCTCACTACTCACATCTCTTAACCTTATGTTCCTTCACGAAGACAGAGATGAGAGTTACTTAAATGAAACAAACATGACAACTAATCCTTTCTTAGGAGTTGGGACTCTACTTCCCCGTACAAAAGTTAGACATCTAAAGACAAATTAAACTGATGCTGATACAACATATCTTTTTCTATTCTTACATGACCATGGTTTTGAGGGTAATTAAATAGGGTCTCCTTGGTTTATAAAGGCTTAAATTTTTATTAAACTAGAGTTTTGAATCATTGATTTACACACCTGCTTTCTCATGTGTTCAAACTTCAGTGCACACTTTATAGCAAAATTCCTCGCCTAAAATAAAAGTGAAATGATTTAACCTCGAACATTAAGGATTTGAAAATGCGCAAGTACTTTCATAAGAAAAGAAGTAATCTTATAAGGACTGGCCCAAGAAAATAAGGGCGTACCCAAATAGACCCAAACATCCAAACCCAACTCACATTACCCAAAGAATAACTCCACCATATGATAAAAGCACTGACCCACTCATCCTTTAATTACCCAAAAAGTATATATGTTTTCCAGTTTTCGTATCAACTTTAATTAAGTTAGATATCCAGCAAAAAAAAAGTAGGCACCAAACACCAACCAAAGAATAAATAATGTGAGTTTTGCTTCTTCTTTTTACCAGAAGGCAATGCGTCATGCATGATGACACGCCGATAAAACATTTTTGGTTCTGTGCATCAGCATCACACATATCTGCCTCACAAGTCACGAGTATCAAGTTTATCTTCATATACAAACACAAATACCTTTTCCTTTTCTTATTTTATAAAATCACATGTATGTGTTCACAAGCTGTTCATAACAGAAACTGGATCTAAACCATCCAAAACAGGGGATACATACCACATGAAGACTTTGTGACACCACCATTTTTTTACCTGCGTTATCATCAATTTTAAACCGTATTGTAGCTGAAAACCAAATTAACATTGGAGATATCATGATTCAGCAGCCTCCCAAGAGAATTCATAGCAGCTAATAGCTATATTTATATTGTTTCATTTATTACGTCTCATTATATATATTTCTTTGGAACACTATCACTCAGTATATAAAATCAAGTTTAATGGGGGATGAAGTGTTAGCAAAAATGTAGAGTGGCTTCTCCAAATTCTAACTCAGCGAGGAACAAACTATTTAGACAAAGTGTTCCATTTTTTCGAATAGACAGACCAGACAAGTCTAGCCATATCCTCTAAACCTGATTTGCAGTGTTTCCACCATTTCCCGTTATATAGGAAGGTGATCCTCTTATCAAATGGGTTCAAATTGCTTTTACTTAGATGATTTTTTAGTAATAAAAATTTTCTTTTGTGAGTTCCATTGTCAATTGGTTCCAATATAAGAAGCTCACCTAATACTTACATATACGAAGAAAATCAGCTAGGAACTTTACGGTAGAAATGCTCTTAGTTTTTGTTTTCAGCTATTTAACATTTTACCAAAAAAAAGATTCACGGTAGAAACTAAAAATAACTAAAAATAATATCATGACTGAAACGTGACAACATAATAATTTGTGGCCCACACTTCCATAGTGAGGATTGAGGAACCCAAAATACCGACAAAACTATCGTTTATCGTGAGATTATTTGTATTTAGTCATTCAACTAAAGTTCTTGACACGTTCATGGGCACTTTATAACTTATACGTCCAACATTATCCTTTGTTTTCAACATTTCAATCTGAATTTTGGAGTCCATATATACCTTCCGACTACATAATTAGGCCACTACTCAAATGCCGTCATCCGGTTATTAATTGTTAGCGTCATCAATTAATAAAGGTAAACCGGACGGTTTGAAGATAGCCGCGTAAAGAAATTAACGAAGGGTCGAAGATGGTTCTTTTTGTTTTAGTCAAACGTAGTTAGTTTCCACAATAACAAGTTGGACCAAACAAGTTGGTTCGTTCCAATTGAGTATTCTTTTATTCTTATTTTGGATTTTGACTTGGAATAGTCTTCTAATCTTTATTCATGCACCGTCTCAGCCAGTCAGCCTCTTCTTTTATTCCCACCTTCACCTTTTCAATATGAATACTGTTCAAAGCTGCTATATATTTTATATACTTATCCACTCATATCAGTTTAAGCATGTACATTGCTTGGATATAAGTTTTTTTTGGTTATAACTTTAAGTTAGCAAAAATTACGTATATATATTATGTTCCAATCAATTTATACTTAGGCTCTTAAATACTACTATTACTTTTTTTTTTGATCAAACATACTTGCATTCCTCTTCCTCCTTCAATGGAGTGTAGTACTCTAAATACTACTATTACATATTAGTCAATATTTACTATTTCAAAAAAATAATACTATTACATATTAGTCAATATTTTTTCATTTCAGACTCGATTAGAACTTTTTTTTTTACTAACAAAAGAGAACTTAGTGTCCGTTTCAAATGGATCTTATGGGTAGATATTTTACAAGAATGACTAAGCTTTCTAGATCAATATTAGTTAGTGGTTACAACTGTTAGATTTGTTTTGGTCAACTAGTTAATAGTTAAGGAAACGGAAACGTGTAGCATAGGATGACCATGACTACTCTACGACCATAGAAAAAAAAACAGAAACTCTAGACCATTACAAGGCGGCATCCATAGCAGCCGACCTCTTCTTCTCACCACTCTTTACAACACGTGTACTAAGTCAAACCAAACGTGCCCAAAAAAAAGAACATGTAGATACTTCCCTCACAACTCTGGTCCGCACATATTAATTATCTAATCGCCACCTTCACTTTTCCCCCACTTGTCACGCAACTTCCTCTTCCCCACACTCCACCTACTATATATTTATTCACTCACTCTCTCCTTCTCTTCATCTTCAACAACAATTCAATCCATCACAAGAAACCTAAGATTCGATTCTCACACTAAAGATCTTCAGTTTTCATCAACTAATGGCGCTCGAGGCTCTCAGTTCACCGAGATTAGCTTCTCCGGTTCCTCCTCTGTTCGAAGACTCTTCAAGATTCCACGGCGTCGAACACTGGACCAAAGGCAAACGTTCCAAAAGATCAAGATCCGATTTCCACCACCAGAAGAACCTCACCGAAGAAGAGTATCTCGCTTTCTGCCTCTTGCTTCTCGCCCGCGACGGCAACCGCAGCAGCAGCAACCGTCAGCCTCTTCCTCTCCCTCCCGTGCCGGCGGCTGAGAAGTCGTCCTACAAGTGCAGCGTTTGCGACAAGTCGTTCTCCTCTTACCAAGCTCTCGGTGGACACAAGGCGAGCCACAGGAAAAACTCGTCGCAGACTCAATCCGGCGGTGGAGACGATCAGTCTACGTCGGCGGCGACGACGACCACTTCCGCCGTGACGACAACCGGAAGCGGGAAGTCGCACGTTTGCACGATCTGTCACAAGTCGTTCCCTTCCGGACAAGCTCTAGGCGGACACAAGCGGTGCCACTACGAAGGGAATAATAATAACAACGCTAGTAGCGTGTCTAACTCCGAAGGAGCGGGGTCCACCAGCCACGTCAGCATCAGCCATCGTGGGTTTGACCTTAATATCCCACCTATACCGGAGTTCTCGTTGGTCAACGAAGACGACGAAGTGATGAGCCCGATGCCGGCGAAGAAGCCCCGTTTTGACTTCTCGGAGAAACTCCAACATTGATTTTGCTATGTTTTGAATTATTTAGGAATTTGTTGACTGTAAATACAGATTTCGACTTTGATTCATTACAGTTCTTGTTCTTTAGTCGGTTATTGTTAGAACTCATTCTTTGTCACATTATTTAAATCGATATATGTTAGAAACTTTTGAGATATTTTATTTGAATAAAAATCATATCAACTAGCTACAACTCTGTTTTTAAAAATCGAATGGTAACACTTAACCATACTTGAACTGTTCAATAGGGAAATCCTTCTTAAAATTTCAGCATACTGAACCTCTCTGGTTATCTCTGTGGCGCCCTCCTCTTCCACATCTGCTGTGCCATGCCTTCCTCTTCTACATCTGCTGCAAGAGTTATAAATGTATTCTTAAAAAGAGTAATAAACTGCACCCAATAACTATAGTTAAACTTATGCATACTGAAAAAGTTCACCATGCCGGGGATTTCACATGTATTCTCATGGTGTCCTTCTCTGTCACATTTGCTGCATTTATGTGACCCACCAGGGGTTAAAACTACTCTCATGGAAACAGTCAGCTTGGGATTAAGAACACTGGCTATTTGGTGGTCAGATTCACAATCTCTTATTACATCAATCTCATCAAAAGGGAAGATAGCCGAAACACAAGGAGTGATGTTTGATATCGAGCATTTATGTACTTTCTTTTCATCTATTTCGTTTCATCATGTACCGAGGCTTAACAACGCTGAAGCAGATGCTGTGGCAAGTTGGCTATGTTGATTCTTGAACCTCCCTAACTCTGTTTGAGTTTAACTATTTCCATGAAGGTTTGTTCAAAAAAATAAAAGAATGACCATCTAGATCCTCCAAAGCTCTGTGTGTCGATTTCTTTCAACGTCATAGTTCTCTATGGTCTTCAATTGTATGTTGGTGCCAACATTATCAAGAGGAATCATGTTAGCTTTCGAGTGTTTTAGGAGATTTTAGAGTATTTTAATAAAACTTTTAAAATAAATATTAAATTTATAGGTGATTCGGTAAGTTACTTTCTAAAGTTTTTAGAATAGTTTAGATGATTTAATTGAAACTTGGTATTTGCCCGCCATTTCGCGGATGATAATATTTTACGAAAATACTGTTATGTTTATAATGTTATAATTGTTGAATAATAATTATAAATATTAAAAATTTAACATTTAATAGTTTTTGATAATCAAAAACTTTGGTATATATTTTTAAAAGAGCTGTGAAATTTAAGATAATTCAACAACATAAACATAAGTTACTAAAAATATTTTTATTAAATGCAAGTATGATTACAATTGGTTCAAGTAATTGGCTATAAATTATCTTTTAGTTTAAAAAAAAAAAATTTGATTTGTGTGTCCTCACGGATATTTGATTTTTTTTTGTTGTTATATATTCTAACTTTTGGGAATGTTATCGACTTGGTTTTGTGTTCATGTTTTAGATTAATATGGTATTTACTTTTTATATTGGTGTGTTTTGTACTTTTGTTCAATGCGTTTAGCTTCCAAACTTTCTAATATATGAGATTTGCGTTCTACCGGTTTCTATTCAATTTATTTTGATATATTATTTTGTTTATATACAACTCTGCCGGCTTTTAACGTCCAAACCAATAAAGATTTGCATCTTAATGGAGTGGCTGGTTAGGTCCGTGCTATGACTGTTGGCGATGGCATGCTTTTTGTTGGTGCAAGTGTAAGTATTTTAGTTTCTTCTCGCTTTCTACTTGTGTTAGTTCTCTGCTTCCTTGTTGGTCTTAAAGTAAGTTACTTTTGTGCAGTCTGGTAGCTTTATATGTCTGCAAAGCTAACTGACACCGAGTCTCGTCCTTTCACATATCTCATCACATCACTAGAGGGATGCCATAGCGGTGAAGTCACATGATATGTTGTTGGAGGTCAGCGACTATAGTATGGTCTGTTGATAAAACAATAAAGGTGTGGGATCTCAACACACAGGAATGTACAATGACTCTGAGGCAACATACCGACATGGTTACCTCCTCCCTCCTATGTTGGGATCAGTATCTCACATCGTCATCGTTGGACGGAACCATCAAAGTCTGCGCTTATTCTGAAAACGACATCATTGTTAGTTAACTGAATATCCCACGAACGACGAGGCTACATTGGGTCCGTGAGAGGATGGAACCAGGCTGACGACTAGTTTCGTAGAGGTGGACGAGGTATTGAGGATTAGTGAGGTATAGATAAGAAAGGCTGAAATCATCGGATACGAGCTTATTGGTGGCGCATTGAACTTAAGGGATAGAGAGTGATGGCCCGGTGGAAAGGAGAGAGGAGGAGGTGATGTTGAGAAGAGCAAGACCCTCTAATAGCATTTGAGCGGTCGAACATTGTCCAAATTGAAATATAAAAAAAAATTAAGAACTTTTGAAAATAAATATATAAGATAATATAAAATTTTAAGTTTTTAGACATAGTATTAAAATTTAGAGCTGATAATTTAAAAAAAAATATTTCAAGTATATATAAATTCTTTTAAAAGTATTAACTATCGTTAAATATACCATTAATATTTTTTGAATAGAGTCCATAAATAATTATATGGATAAGAGAGTGGTGGCTGGGTGAGATAGAATAGCAAAATGAGAACACACTACATGAGCAAGTCATAATTTATATGTGTTTATACATATTTTTAGAATTTATTGATTTATTTATTTTCAAGTTTTTTCAAACACCATCAATGAAGATGTTATTTGATAAGAACTATTTTTAACCAACAATGATTGTCAATTCTTCTATAATCTAAATTAAAAGTTTTTTTCTTACTAACTGTTATTTACAGTTGAATAACAGCTGATATGAATTTGATATAGTTTTTACAAAACTTTTAATTGAATAATATGAGATTACAAGTAAGTTTTTGCGATTTTGCACAAATCTCATATTGAAAAATACTTTATTTGAAAAAAGTTTTTAGAATCACTGATTCAAATAACATGAGATTTTAATAAAATCCTAAAATCTCCTAAAACCCTTAATTCAATACACTTCCCCCAAATGAACAAAAAATTAATACCCAAAAGCTACCAAAATTTGGGTAATACACAACTGAAAAAACCGGGTTTCTTACTTAGGGTTACACCCAAAGGAATGCGTTCATAACTTCCTTTGATATTAGTGATGAGAGCTCTTAGTTGGCGATCGTTTCGTATTTCGACCGGTGGAGAATTTTGTATCATGCATTTCATATCACATGGAAGTCCATAGCTGAGTGCAATGTCTTGATCAGGAACATCCAAATCTTCGGTAATCATCTTAACTAATTCGTCGAAAGTAACGTTTTCATCAATCTGAGAAAGTGATCCCAATCTTTCGGTATCTACTACAAACTCCCATTCAGACTCGCCACTTTTTTTCCATTTTCCACAGATAGAATAGATCTCCACCATGTTTTCCCTGTACAAAACGAAAAGCTAAGCAAAAGAACAATCATGCCTTATTATATTCATGAAAAATATGAGCAATACTTCAGTTAGAAAACATAGATGAAAAATGATACCTAAGATTATTATGATCAGAGAAGAGGACGGAAGTGTTTCTGATTGCTGACGACGGAAACGTACAGGATTGGAGAAGCTGATTGAAGGTGATGAATTCGACAATCTAATGATCGATGAGGGTCAAGTGGAGAACACTGGACATAAAATCAAATTGGCTATGTTCAATGAAATTATTTGATTATCAAGTGTAAGAGATTAAAATAAATAGTGGAAATTCATGTCTTTTTTTGAGGAAAGAAATCAAAAGATTTGTGGTGGATTATGACTAATTTAATTGACTTTTTGTTAGGGAAAGAAATCAAGGTAAGATTTTTCTTGGATTATTATCAATTTAATGACTTTTGGTTTTGAGCTCTTAATATTGTAGAAATTTTACTCACCGCAAAATATTTTTTTTGTTGTAAATAGCGAAGAGAAAAGAGGAATTGACCGTGTCTTGTCTTATTCCATAAGTAATAAGTCTTTTATATAAGATTACAATAGATTAGAGACAAAGACTAATTTGGAGATAAATTCTAACTGGGAAAATAAATAAAATTTGGAGAGCAAGTGTATCTAAATAAAACTTGGAGAGCAAGTATATCTAATATTTTCTATATTGTTACCGTAATATTCATAACAAATGTATGTATTGTAGGCTTTAGAAAAAACCCATTTATTTGTGAACAAAAAGAAAAAAATGATTGTAACTCTAAGAATGCACTATTTGTACTGGTTTGTCTTGAAATAAGGCTATTTACAATCACACTTTATTTTCCACTTTAAATGGAGTTTAGAATAAAAATACTCAAATGATACTCTATTTTCTATTCTATAATAAAGTGAATTTTTTTTATCATTCTATTTTAAATTCTAAAATAGAGTATCAGAGTATATCCACTATAAATTAATAGAGAAACATTAAAAATATGTAACTTGTAGTTTGTAAAAAATTAAAAATAGCTTTGATTGATTATCACTTAATTATGATGTTAATTGGAAAAAAAATGTTGGTCCAAATTCGACTAGGGGATTTGATTGGGACATCATGTCCCTTAACATATACACATATACAACCCTCATATATTATAATGTTCACAAAAACTTCTAACCGGTTAATTTATAATGTTATTAAGCTTAGTTTTTTTTTAAAATCTGGTTTAATTTAGTAAACCACTTATAATTGGTAAACCGATTTCAATTTACAAAAAAAAATAATCTGTAAAGCAATGATTTTGCACAGACTTTACTTTTGTATTTATGAAATATTTTATTTATATTTTGCATTTATAATTTTTATAAACTATGTTTTCTAAAGTTTAAATACACAATGGTCTATATTTGAGTGGATGGTACATCATGTTTGAGAATATTTTGTTCTTCATACGAGATTACAACTATATTAATAAATTATGAATTCAGCTCGATCATCTATAATACGAAAGTAGATAAACCAAAGAATTATATTTATAAATTATAAATACGAGACCACAACTACTGTATATAAACTTTATTCTTTATATTGACAAAAAAATATTTAGGTAAGTGTTTTGGTTTTGACAGAATAAAAGAAATAAATACAAAATTATTATCACCAGGCTGGTGAATCTTAATCTATCGAATATATATATGTTTGCTACACAATTTTTCAGAAGTTATATATGAAAATTTAAATTGGAGAGTATTAAAAACTTTGACAACAAGGAAAAACATACCCAGAAAGTTTTTGTAGTTACGAAAAATTTATATTAATTTCCTTAATGTATCACGATAAATGATAATGAGTATTTTTGGTAGTTAATGCTAATTAATGTATAATATTAACTAGCTATCATATATATATATATATATATATATATATATATATATATTGTCGACTGCAAGCATTCGAAAACCATTATATTTATAAGTATTTATTCAGCTAAAAATTTAAAGCAAAAAAAATAGAAAGTTACAGATTTTATTTTTCAAGGATAAAATCGAGAATATTCAATTTATTTGGTCCATAACATTGAATTTGATTAATTTTGTATAGTTTTAATATGGCCCATAAATAACCACAATTACAATTATTGTCTAAATTATAAGCTTAACCCAATTTATAATTGTATTTTCTAATATCTTAATTTTCCAACTTATGTAAAAAAATAATTCTAAAAAAAATTATAATTTTTAATCTTAAAACGATAAGTCAATCATAAATTCAAAATATGTTTTAGTCTACAATTACAGTTACAAATGGTATTGATCCAATGTATATATCAAAACATAACTGCATACATAAAAATCATATCAGATATATAAACATTTAGTTTGTTAATATTATGAATTTTTAATTTTAATTATATAAATTCATCCTGGTATGCAAGTTTTAGATGATTATATAAAAAATATGAGTATATATATAAAATAAATCCAGTCAGATATATATATATATATATATATTTAGTTTATCAATACTATTTTTTTTTTATAAATTCATGTCTTATCCAAGTTACAATTATATTATAGAGAGTTAATATATTTTAGAATGAAAAATAGTTCCAACCATTGGAGATAGCTTAACAAACCAAACGTTCTACAGTTCTAATATTAATTTTGGCACGTGCCTGTAACGAAAGGCGGTAATCAATTTGGGTATTCGATGAACGTTCCTTTCTTCGATTCATCGTCTCATTTCCCCCATTTCAATCTCTCTCTCTGTACCTTTCTTTATTTCTCGGTTCCTTTCCTCCTTTCGGATCTTCGAAGACTCTTTATTATTCATTCCCTTAGGTTCATCTTTCGATAGAGTAGAGAAATGACGACGAGTTTGGATCGGTGGGAGAAGGATCCTTTCTTTGCCGCTGCCGAAGAAGTTCAGGAATCTGCTGACAGGTTCCGTTTTTTTTTCTTGTTTCTTCAGATTTCATTCTCACCATTTCTCTTGTTGCTTCGTATGTTTAGGGATTTGTTTCTATTTTTTTTAAATAGATCTTTGAATTCACATTGACAATGTGTTATATTGGATTTGATGTGTGAAGGATGGAGTCAGCTTACAGGACATGGATCAAGCGAGGCTCTTCAAATGTATGGGACTCTGATCAGCTTCACAGAGACCTTCACGCCGCTCTCGGAACCACCAAATGGCAGGTTTCTATTCTTTCTTCCCAGATCTCGCTTTGCCCGTGGACGTAGCCAATTTAGTGAACCACGTTAAATATCTCTGTGTTGTTTAATTTATTTATGGCGTTTATTATTTATTGTATGTTTGTGTTGTCAGTTAGATGAATTCCAACGAGCTGTAAAATCAAGCTACGACAACCGTCTGAGCGACGAGACTCGAGACAGGCATCGCGAGTTCACTTTCGTGATGGAGGCACAAGTGGCCAAGATCGAGAAATCCCTCAAGGAAGCTGCAGATGGCAAGGGGACTCCGAGGTGGGTGCGTTTGGACGAAGATGATCGTAACGAGCTCGCCCTCTTCTTGACTGGACCACCGTCGCAAGGGCATAGGAGGGCGGCTAGCGCCACTCCTGACATCGGTGCCTGGAGCATTGCGGTTTCGTCTGAGGACGGTTTAGCGAAGAAATCTTCCGGTGACCCGCCGGTTCGACCTCCAAGGAAAGTTCCTAGCGTCTCCGGGTTCTTGAATTTTATGGAGCCTGGGTCGAAAAACTGCGTTAGGAAGTGGAAGGCATTGGATCGTCAAGGAGACTCTGATGCTGTCTTGTTATTGCCTATCCAAGCCAACCAAGTAAGATCCCTACTTGCTTACAAAGGACAAACCATTAATACTAAAGGGCTTTTCTATGTTTTGTCAGCAAGTGGTGAATGGAAGTCTTGAGAGGGACAAAAGTTGTATGGAGTGTGAGGAAGATTGTTACGAGAAGCAGCTTCAGCTTCACGGTTGGTATGGAGCTATACAGAGGCAACTTCAACGGTCTCAGTATCGAATGAGATATAGTAAAACCGTTCAAGCTGCAGTTTGGATTCTTCTTTTACTTTTTCTTATAGGTAAACCGAAATTTCTTACCTCTGCTAGTTAAATTAGAAAGCAAAGCTTGCATTTGAGATTGGCTTTTTTTTTGGTCATTGCAGTGGTAGTCGCAACGCATGCAATGTAGAAGACAGGTATGAATACGACGCTGGAGAGAGTTCATTCATCTTCCGTACTGTACAGTAGTAACATCACTGTGTTTGATTCTCTTGTAACGTAGAAATGCATTTTTGGTTCGAGTAAGAAAGAATCTTGACTTTATCTTTGTTATTACAACCAATTCGAGAAACAACTTTTTTTATATGTATTGGAACATTGTGAAAATGGATGTTTTGTAGTACACGAATGCATTCATGATTTTTGATTATTTGAAATATGATTCTTATTGAGAAATAAGAAAAACGTCAAACATTGTTTTCTTCTTATACAATAAATCCGAGCAGAGTTTGTTTTTACTCGGTGATTTGGGATGGAAAGTCAACAGGCTGCTAAGCGTTTTTGGACATGTTTTCCACTTTACCCTCCTTCTCTAGCTCGACGCCTTGAAAAGTAAGCCTAGATGATCGGTAGTGACTACCAAAGGCAGTCCCAAAACCCCACCCGAGTCCCAATCCCACTCCGCAACCTCCACCTTCAAACCACAATATGGCATTATGAGTGACTAGAGAGACTTGAAGACAGATAAGCAATTATGTGCCTGTGTAGAGAAGAAATATATATACAAGTCAAATATGTATCAAAAAGCTTACCTACACCAACGCCTAAAACATTCACAGGCACTCCTGCAAGAAAAAGCAACAACATAAATCTCCGATTCAGTAACAATTGATACATTATTAACACGTGTGTGTGTGTGTGTGTGCGTGCCTGTTAGTGTCATCATTGGCAAGGACTAACTCTAGGCATGAGTTTTTTAGTGTCATCATTTTGGAATATGATCATGATACTAAACAAACAGGAGCATGGAGCATTGTACAGCCCATAGCCAGAGTAGCTTTTTCTCAATGGGAAAATAAATCTACCAGTGAAAGTATCGGTTTGATTTGATCTCAGCTTTTCCTAAATCCTAACGAAGTCTACAACAAGTCAAAAAAATAGGCATTGTCTCTTTGATCATTCCATCTATATAACCTAAGCTAACATCAAATTTTACTCTACTCCTCCCTTAATTTCAATTTCAAGTAAAAAAAATCAGTGGAAAGTTGTGAAACGAACCTCCAAAACCCCACCCAACGCCAAATCCACAGCCGACGCCGAACCCTGTAAATTACATAAAATAATAACATAACTACGAGTCGAATTCAAAAAAAAAAAAAAAAAGAGGAGAAACAATTTGGGAAATACCGAATCCAACACCGACTCCAGTGAAGTCAGAAAGCACCATTTTCTTCTATTCTTCACAACAGGAGAGAGAGAATGGTGAGTGATTAAGGAATCGATTAAAAGAGGTGAATTTGAATGAAGTGAGGAGGATTACCTTCTGATTGCTCTTCCTCTACCTCCCCGCAACTATAAATCAGACGGAAGAAGAGGCGAAACCGAGTCGATCAGCGATACCGGTTAATCTGTGAAGTGCGAACCGGCCTACTTCTTACTAACCGGTTATCATCCGCCCTATTATCAAAACCGGCCTAATTTTCCTTGAATTTTGTGAAACCGGAACTTACATGATTTTATGTAAGTTGTATAAAAACTAAGGTAGTGTAGGGAGACGGGAATACTAATCTACTTGCGAACAAATTCATAGTATTTTTCATTTACCATTTGTAAAAATGCTGTCAACCAATGGATCCTCGGTTTGGATAGTTTAGAAGCAAAGATCAAATCATACGTTGGTTGTTGATAATACAAACAGGGGTTGGTTTATTTACGCTACAATAGAAACAAGGGTACTATTCATCAGATCCACTACACTGTACTAAACAAGGCTATTTGAGTGAAAGAAAAATGCATTTTGTACAATACAATGCTTGCTTCTGTCGTTTGTACTCTGAAACTCTATTTTATCAAAATAAAATTGGACTGACTTACTAAAGTTGATAATGAAAACTAGCCCTCGAACATAGACTACAAGTTCCTCTTACTTTATGCATTATATATTCTCCTGCGCTCTCTATTTACATCTTCTTCAACCAAACTTCCTACAAGAATTTTAGCTTCAACAATAGCAAACTAGAAGAATAATCCATCTAAATATTTCACTTGAAATGTTTTTTATACACATTCATCTCCTGCAACCCAAGGCTTCACTATAAACCTGGCATCAGCCATAATTATGTCGTGTAGCTACCGAACCCTGCTGCAATGTCTTGATTTTTGGGCCTTGAGACAACTCTTCAACCTGAGAATCGAACCTGAGCTCAGAAGGTGGAATGAAGCAATCCATAGACAAACCAGGGACATTGAACGCAATCTCATCGATGACCCACGCTTCTTGCATCGTGGTCTTAGTGTTATGTCCCGAAGACATATCTCCGAACCTTAGCAGCGTCGCCACTGATCTACCGGAGTGAGCTATCACGATACCTTCGACAGGCTTGTAGTCTTCTAAGTACGAGTTGATGGTCGTCTCCCAGTAAACCGCTTCGCCTCCAATGTTTTGGATCCTGGTTAGCTGTGAGTCTTCTAAGTGAACAAGAAGACCGGTCTTTTGGCTGAAGTAACCGAACAGAGTATGTCTTATAGTCTCTGATGCACCTTCGCTTCTAGCTTTGAGCGTTGCCGGGTCTGCGCATAGCTTGAGGATGAAACAGTCTTCTCCATCGATCTTTTTCTCTCCTATGCACCTTGCACTCGCGAACATATTCGCTGTGGTTCTTGGATCAAGTCCCTGAAAGCACACTCTTTTCAAATCACTCAAGCAAATAAAAAACAGCATGAGCATGATGAGGCGTTACCTGAAGAGCGCGTCGTAGTGGTCTAACGGGTCCTTTAGCAGCGTGAGGGCCAAGCCACGGAGTGTGTCTCCACACAAGCTTCCCATCACACCCCGCTAAAACCTTGCTCCCGCCAAGAACAAGCTCCATGTACCACATGTCAGGACTCATATGCCACAGCACAAACCCTCCAGACTCAACAGCTTTCGACGAATTGTTCTTACTCTTCGAACCCTTCGAGCCAGTCTCAAACTCCGACGCCACCGTCCTGATTCTCCCCATCACGTAACCGTTTTGAACTGAGCTATGAAGCTTCTGACCACCTGATGCAGCCGTGTACTGCTGGAGAATGTACTGCGCAGAGGAAGTTTCCTGAAAAAAGAAAAAAAAAACACAGTAGATCTTTTGTTAAGATCCAATAGGCTGATATATGGGCCTCGAAGGCCCAGTAATCTCGACACACAGTGGAATTAGAAAGTTCACTGACCATGGGAGTGTTCTTGATGCTGAGGTGAGGAAGGAGATCCAAAGCGCTGACGTGGACAGGACCAAGCGGCGCGCCGAGAACGCCGAGGAGGAGCCTCAGATCCGTGCGTTTGAAGCCGGAAGAGGAGGAGGAAGAGACAGACGGCGGAGCGACCGGGAGCTGGCATTTCATCCAATTGTACCACCGCCTCTCGAGCCGCGAGTAGTCTCCGCTGCTGCTTCCGGAGTCTTCTCCGTCCGGATCGGGACCTTCTATGACCGGAGGGAGCATCTCGGACACGTGGCGGTCCGGGTGGGAGACGTAGCGGCCTTTGCGGCGGCGGATGATGATGGGGGAGACGGCTCTGACAGGGCTCTTGGAGCGTGATCGGCGGGAGTGTGACTTGGAGAACAAGCCGTGCTTCTTATCCATTAGCTTTGAGGGAGAAGGAAGGAAGTGTGTTAAGTGAGGGGAGAAGGAAGGAGGTTTGGTTGGTAAAGCTTTGAGAGTAAAGGAAAGAGAAGTGTTGCGTTGAAGGGAAGGTTGCATATAAATTCTCCAACTTTAATTCTTTTATTTTATTTAAGGTAATTAGCAATTTCAGATTGGTTTTTTTTTTGCTTTTATTTAAGGTTGCGAATAGCAGAAATTTTTTTTTTTTGGACAAACCTTAATTTTATAGAATATTACTTTTCAAGAGTGGAGAAAGTGTTGACAGAACATGATACAATAGCCATCTTGGCCAAAGAAACAACTATTACAAGGAAGCAAATACAACATATAAAGATAGGGGCTTGACCAAAAAAAAAACATATAAAGATAGGGGTAAACACCACACTTAAACAACCAATATCGTAAAGAAGTCCAAACTCAACGACCATCAGACTGGAAAGTGTGACGAAGCTTTGGGAATTAAAGACCACAAACAGTGATATGCATCCCGAGATTGAAACAGCAGCAAGTGCACAATTAACAATCCTTAACATGGCTAACCACCCTTTGATTAGAACTTCAGTATTTGAAGTATCTCTAATCTTTAACATTGAACTCCCTGCACCAAAACCACATAAAGTAGTTGATGAATCTGAGAGAGAACCAAGCTCTATAAAGAAAGAACCTGGATAATAGATGTCCAATAAACCCGATCCACGGGATGAATGGAAATGTAAAATTATCAAAGAAAATGACAAATCTGAATTCGTGATTAGATATTATTTTATTTTATTTATGTATATATTAAACAATTGTTGTCTTCTTTCTCTCATGTCTACATATAGTTCCTCATTGGACAATAAGAAAAAAGTGAGAGGAAAAGAATGTGTATTTTACTATGGAGTTGGCCTAATGGTAAAAAGGTCGTGATTTTAATTATTCCACCTAAATTCAATTTACAGTGGAAAAAAATATTTACAATATTTGGGTTTTCGGTAAAGAAGTAAAAAACACTTTTTTTTATCAAAAAAAAATGTGTATCTTTTCTTTTGTTAAGTTAACTACAAATGCATTAGTCAAAAAAAAAAAGTTAACTACAAATGTTTGAACGAAAAAAATAACTACGAAGGTATAAAATGAGCCAAAGCAAATTTTCAGGTGTAAGTGACTTTTACGTTAAAATAGATTTAATCATTGCAATGGACAAAATAAGTTAAACAGATGTTATAACTTCTGTTTGGATGAGCTTTGAATATTCACTGAGATTATTATGTTCTTTTTAGTTACAATTCTCATTTAAAACAGTTGTTACAATTCTCATTTAATGACTGATATATATATACACAATTATATATACTCAATTCAAAGTTTTCTTTATTACTCACATAATACATAACACTAGGTGTTTTGCCCGCACATACGGACATAATTTTTTTATAAATATTTATTAACTTATGTCTTATTAATCTAAAACCAGCATAATAAATTATTATCTATGTTTTTAAATAGTTAAATCAAACATCAAAATATTTATATATGTCAAATACTTTTAATCAAAATATATATTTATTATTGTGTTAAGTTTTTTTTAAAATACTCATATCTTAGAGATAGTTTAGAAAATATATTTATATTTTTTGGTTGACTAATATTTAATAATTTGTATCTTATTTTTTTTTAACTTTTATAATAAAAATATTGTTTTCAGATAGGCACAAAAAATATATATATATAAGAATTTTTTTTTGATAATTCTAAAATATTATTTTGTAATCAATTATTTAATATAGCATATAACATATAAAATTTATATCATTAAAATAAATTAGTGAATAGTTAGAAACTAATAATAAATTAATAACCTATCTAAAAGTTTAAAACCTAATAAAATATGATAAATAAGAAAAGCTAATATAACATATAAATTTAATATTAATAAAATAAAATTCGTTTTTATTTATATAGAATATTCCTCAATGCTATTATTTTAAATTAATGATTTAGTGACTCAGCTCAAAACAAATAATACATTAATGATAATTTAATTTAAACTTAATAAAAATACGACAAATAAGCAAAAATAGCTAAAATCATGGAGAACATGACAAGTAAGCAAAATCACTTCATAAATAATAGTATAGATAGATATATAGAGTGTCAATATACAACACTAGCTTCTAGTCAAATTTAATGAAGTTGGGGTCCGTTGGTTTTCATTTCAAGTTATCTAGAGATAGCCATAATAAAGCTATGCATTTTAGTCTTTTTCCTAGTTATACCATTTAATAACTTCCCCATCTATCGGGTATTAAAGCATTGTACCGACCTAAGATTTCATTGTATCGACCTGGAAAACATTATTATACATAAAAAATATCAAAGTTCAGTTTAACCAAGTAAGTTAGTTACTAATGGTCTTGTTGATTATTATAGGTCTCGTTCAGCGTATGTCTGTTGATATTACTCAACATGATCAGTTTTAGTCAGGGGGAGGCTAGGTGGAGAGTGGATTCCCAACATGATTATTTGTAGTTAGTGTAATTTTGTATAAAATTTTAGTACTGTTCCTACCTGATAAAAGTTTGAATTTGTAAATCTATTACTAGTGTTTTATAGTTTTGTTCCGGGTAAAAACTATTAGTAAATCCGCTACTGGTGGTAGTGTGATATTAATCTTTGAAGTTCGATGTAAACCGTTAGGTTTGAGTTCAACTCCTGCTAAAAACTAAGTTATCAAATATGTGGTCAATTTTAACTTGAGTTTTCGGATTAATCCATTCTATATCGTAAAATGCATTTTCTGGACCGATTGAATATTACAGAACAAAAGAGACTGTTATTTTAAAAACAAAGAGCTCAATTATATTCTTCCATAAAAGATATTTATCATTGCATGCGTTTATAAATTTTCTTACCTCTAAGTGTAGTATGGTGAGTTTGCCCTTGGTACAATTCTTAAAATCGCCTCTTGCTCGTGCATATAATCATCAATAGGTGTTTTTCTTCCTTTCTCCTTTTCTATTATTATTTACTAAATGTTAGTCTTTCACATTGGCATAATTCTTCTTTTAAAAAAATATTAAATAAATAATATATGTACATTATTCTTTTATACTTTATCTAAAAGCAGCATAAATCAGTGAGCAATTAGCCTTAAAGGACACGAAAGGCATGCACTTAGAGATGAAATTTAAAGTTAGAACAAGGCAATTGAGTGTGATGATGCAAAAAACAATATAGACTAGTCTGGTATATGCATGAGCATGAGGATAAGCCACCAGAAGTCAAACATAACGCAAGATTATAAAAAGAGTTTTGCTTTTGTGCAGTTTTTAATTTGTTAGAGGGTAATTCATGGGACCAAGTTAGAAAATACGAAGTTTGTTTTGCTGCTCATTAGCATCTTTTTTTTTTGAGAAAAGCTCGTTAGTATCTTTAACCTCTCAATAACCATTTTCGGTGGTACTTATACACTCTCAAATGCCCTTTTGTATATTCAATAACTCTAAAGATGTCAAATAAATGATTACAATTTATTAATAAACTTTAAAATAAAAACAAAAACAATTATAAATATGCTTTGCATCGATAATAAACTAGCTAGCTACTATTATAACATAGAACCTCTTAATTGTGATATAGAAGTTAGAACTTAGAAAATCTTTTAGCAACAAAAAAAAAAGTTAGAACTCGACGTTCATTATACAATAAATATCATAGTAGTAGTGAAGAAGAAGCCTATATATACCAATGACCCACTTGAGCGGACGATCATTAGCTTTTATGAAAAACTTGTGTTATTTTGTGATCGTTTCTGATAGCTACCAAAGAAAATAAAACAAAGTGCATATGATGACAAAATATTCTGATATATCATCAATGTGAGGCGGGAAGTAACGGTGACATGAGGCTGGGAATATAAATAAATAAAAAATATAAAAAGTCGGTGTCTGTAATTATAAATGGTGATGATAAACGTTGAGCATGCGAGTTTGGTCCACTGTTAATAATGACAACTTTTTGCAAACGATCTTCGGGAGACCCAAACACACAGAAAACCAAAAAAAAAAAATGTTTACATAGACATTAATTAACACAGATGATATTAATCAGATTAATAATTCACTAATCTTGAGAATCACTCATGATATAGTAAGAGTTTTTCCTTCCATGCATATTGTATATCCTGGTTTTGTTTTAGAACACTTAATGTCATAATTAATTTGGTAATCTGATGGTAACTCGATTCGTTTCAGTAAAATGAACTACGGTCTTTATACTTTTTTCTGAAAATAAGAGAAATAAAAAAAAACTTTTTTTCTGAAAACAAAATGAATGCATATAAGATTCACTCGATACACAGTTGAAAGCGATATTTAATAGGCATCGGGTTCAGTCTCCATTTCTGTTTCTCATCTCCAATGTAAAAGTTAAAATATACTGGAGTATAAGAGAAAGTGCATATGTGGACCAGGAAGAAATTGAGGTCTTTCAATCTCTGTCCTTTTTGGTGAATATTACTTTTGCTTATGTTCATGAGCTTCCATTATAGCAGGATGTAATTTTCATGGTAAATGCAATTGAAATATGGGCCACAATATAGATAAATAAAATCACATAGTTTTAAGGCCCATAAAAAGTAAAGGAAAACTAGAAATATTTATAAATAAATATTATTCTATAGCAAAATCTGATTAGCTACGAAGTTATGTTTAGAAAACAAAGAACCAACATTACATATTTGTAACTGATTGTTATAATGTAGAAAAGAAAAAAAAAACAAAGAACCAATATTAAATATTTTCAGTTCTACCACAACTGGACCATATAATTCCAAAGAACAAAAATTAGAATTCAAAATAAGAACCAAAATGTGGTAAAATGACTAACATTAATTATGTTATTTGTGTAGTTCATGCACTTATGTTATTTGTAACAATTCACTTTCCACACATTATATGGCTATCTTCCTAATTAGAATATCGTTTAAGTTTGAATGGGATGTTAAAGCATTCAACAATCATGTTGATCATGTATATTTTGATTAAAAAAATAGACCAATTACTTGAATAAAACACTAGATAATACTATAAATTTTAGTAAAAAGACAAAAAATTCACTATGGTTTTATAAGAAAAATGTATGGTTTGTGATGTTCATGTTTCTCCAACAAATCAAAAGACATTAATTTCAGTGACATTATTGTATGGTTTTTGATGTTCATGTTTGCACTTTGGAGCCAAAACATCAAATCAAATCTTGTATTGTGTGTGTTATGTTATCGCAAACCAAAATACATAAGATAAATTACATATAATTAGTAGGTTCATATCAAGTAAAGATAAAAATAATATCAAAAGTGTATATTCATGTAAATCGCCCAAAGACACACTGAAGAGACCCTTTTGAGTATTATGCTAGCCGTTTTCCTAACCTCTTTATTGAAGTCTGCGACTGGGTGTATAAGAATAAAAACTTAGATCCATCATTTTAAGTTCTTGAAAGATTCTTCCAGAATTAGTTTCTTTAGAAATAAAAGAGGTAAGTAAAGTAATTCCAAGTTAATTGATTATCTATTTAAGCTTCTAAAAGCTATTTAAGCTTCTAAAAGCTATGTAAACAGAAACAATCACATTATTAACCATGAATTAATCAAAGCTTGGTCTATCTGATTTTACTTCACAATCAAAACCGAAATTTACAAATAAACCAGATTCAATAGATTAAATAACTATTTCTCTACCTCAACATTTTACGAGTGTGGTAGACCTAGATTTATTGTAGAGATTATAATTACTGCAGGTTCAAGGCACATAGCCGTGTGAATAACTCCAAGGGCATTGATCTTAGAAATTATGGTTACTTGAGGAAAAAAATAATCTCTCTTAAATCATGGAGCATTATAACATTTTTTCTTTCTTTTTCAAAGTGTCAATAATTGTCCATCTTGTTTTATAAAATTATTAATCGAACTTAACGTTTTTCTCATTAAAAGTCACAGAAATCACACGGTTCCTAAGATAAATTTAAAGCTAAACAATCAAACCATCTCTAATGGTGGTGTTCTTCACCACAATGGTAACTACTGATCTTATATAAAAACCTTCCTCTGGCCTATCTCCTTCTTCCACACCCTGCCACACTCAACTAAAACAAACCATTGGACAATGGAAAAAAGTTTCGAAATCAACAAAACATATAATCAGAACAACATATAAATCTGCATTTGCTGTGACCACGTTTTTCCCAATCTTGGCATTCTTCTCAATGGTGCAGACATACAGTTCCTGCATTTTGCACAACACAATACAAGTAAGACAATGAATGCTACAGATTAGAGACGGGGGACTACAGCTTTGGTTATACTTATACCTAATCTTGGTGTTCTCGTGTACACCTATGTGAACTTTCCCTTCTGCCAACAGAGACGCGATTTCAGTTTCTGTTTGGTAGAAATCTGCTCCCATCATCATCCTATCCCAAAGCATTACTCCAGGCTCTACACGTGATCGTATGCCCACAATAGAGTGTTGCACACTACATTCTTTCAAGAACCATTCATGTGAAACTATAGATTCAAGTATCTGCAACTCAAGAATACATTTTGAAGGAGTTAGGACCGATGATATCATCAATCATCAAAACAACGGTTATAAACAGATCCAAGAACCGTAATTCTGCATTTATTAACTTTTTTAGGTGGCAAGAATCGGGGAGATGTGAAGAAGAAGGGTGTCTTTGGGATCGTAAAACTGGAACGGTATGATTTAGATTTCACTAGGGTCAACAAGAAAGGTCTATGAAAACCTGTTGAGAGCTAAGTTGACATCTAGCGCAGCGTACGAATGGGTGAATGGTCGATCTAAGAACTTAGGGTTCTTCGAGACCTGTTCTTGGATCGATTAAGGGTTTCTTTCGATAGCTCCTTAAGACCAACTTCTTGTTAGATGAATTGAATCGAATCAAACAAGGGATAAAAGCCAAAGCTCTTCTTATTATAAAATCAAACGTATCTATCATATGAGCCATAACTCTACTTATATAGTAGTTCCAAAGCCACAAACCAGCTAGGAATAGGAAATAAAACTTATCAAAAAAGGAAATTATAAAGTTTAACTATTTTTAAAAGTAAATATCAAAAAAGGAAAACATGAAGGTTGTTTGAATCTTCATGTTGGCGCTAATGTTGATGATGCTGCTGCATCAGGTCCCCCGGGGTTAGAAGGATTCGTCCTCGAATCAGAAGGCAACTCTGGTGGCTTGTACTGCGAAAGGTACCGAACATTAAAGACATCTGAAGTAGTAATGTGAGAAGGAAGCTCAAGCCGATACACATTATCATTTATTTTGGCAAGAACACGAACATGACCTATCTTCTTTGACTTGAGTTTGTTATACTCTCGAGCTGGTATGCGATCCCGTGTAAGATGAACCCAAACCATATCACCTTCATTGAAAACAAGACGGCGTCGTGAAACATCTGCGGCAGCTTTGTATTTCGAAGAAGATGCTTCCAGGCGTTGTGTGGTCTGATCATGAATGTCCACAATGGCGTCAATGAACGAAGATGCATCACCATGAAGACGAGACCGATCAGGAAGAGTTGATAAGTCAACTGGCGCACGAGGAAGGATGCCATAGATCACCTGAAAAGGACAGAATCCCGAACTGCGATTGAATGCACGGTTGTGCGCAAACTCAGCTTGAGGAAGATGAGAGTCCCATGACTTAATCTTATCGCCGACCAAACATCGTAAAAGATTTCCCAACGAACGATTGACCACTTCGGTTTGACCATCTGATTGTGGATGATAAGCTGAACTCATGTCAAGACTAGTGTCAAGTAACTTCCACAAAGAACGCCAAGAATGACCAAGAAAACGAGAATCACGATCGGAGACAATAGATGAAGGTAGACCATGTAAACGATATATCTCCCGAAAAAATAGAGTGGCGACTTGAACAGCATATGTGGTCTTTTTACATGGTATAAAGTGAACCATCTTAGAAAATCTATCAACCACCACAAAGATAGAGTCAAAGCCTCGCTGTGTTCGGGGAAGACCTAACACAAAATCCATGCTTATATCTGTCCAAGGTTGGGTAGGAATTGGTAATGGCATATATAAACCTGCATTCGATGAAGTACTCTTTGATTTCTGACAAGTAACGCACCGCTCCACAAAGCGTTCGACATCACGTCTTAAAGACGGCCAGAAGTAAGACGTTGAGACGAGATGTAAGGTTCGATCACGACCAATGTGGCCTTTGCGATGTATCTCTGAGATGAGTTGAATTCGCAGACTGCATTCAGGTATGCACAACCTGTTGTCACGGAACAAGAACCCATCGCAAAGTGTGTATGGTGATGGCAGTCCCGCGGTAGTATCCGCAAAAACTCGACCAAAGAAAGGATCTGAAGCATACAAATCACCGAAAGAGCTGAAGCCAGGGACTGTTGTATGCATTGTCGTTAGAAGAGAATGGTGTCTGCTCAAGGCGTCTGCAACACGGTTAGATAGGCCAGACGTATGTTTAATAACAAATGTAAATTGCTTGAGGTAGGTGATCCATGAGGCGTGGCGCGAAGAGACCTTGACTTGAGTATGGAGATGTTTCAAGGCATCATGATCGGTGTAAAGAACAAATTCCCGGTGAAAGAGATAATGTCGCCAATGCTTGATTGCCTGGACGATGGCATAGAATTCCACGTCATAAGTGCTATATCGAAGACGGGAATTGGATAGCTTCTCACTAAAGAAAGCAATAGGCCGGTTCTGCTGACTTAAAACCGCGCCAATACCAGACTTAGATGCGTCCGTATGTAACTCAAAGACTAAATTGAAGTTGGGAAGGGCCAAAATAGGAGTTGTGCAGAGCTTCTCCTTAATAAGATGGAAAGCTCGATCAACTTCTGGAGTCCATGAGAACTTGCCGTCACGGATACAATCTGTAACAGGAGATAAAAGACTGTTGAACTGGGAGATAAAACGCCGATAGAACGAAGCAAGACCGTGAAAGCTCCGAGTTTCAGTGATTGTCGCAGGAGTGGGCCATGTTCGTATAGCTTCAACTTTACTTGGATCCACTGATAACCCTTTAGCCGAGACAATGTAGCCCAAAAACTGCACTTCATTGACTCCAAAGGCGCACTTCTTTCGTGTTGCATAAAACTTATCACGTCGTAGTACCTCAAGAACAGCACGAAGGTGACGACTATGCTCGTCCAAAGAGGAACTAAAGATGAGTATATCATCAAAGTAAACCACCACAAATTTGCCGATGAAAGGTCGGAGTGCTTGATTCATTACGCGCATGAACGTACTAGGAGCGTTAGATAATCCGAAAGGCATGACTAACCATTCAAATAAGCCTTCTCGCGTTTTGAAAGCGGTCTTCCATTCGTCTCCAGGATTGATACGAATTTGATGATAACCGCTGCGTAAATCCAGTTTGGAGAAGATAGAGGCTGAACCAATCTGGTCAAGGAGGTCATCAAGGCGAGGAATTGGAAACCGGTAGCGTACTGTGATCTTATTAATAACCCTGCTATCAACGCACATTCGCCACGATCCATCCTTTTTGGGAATGAGCAACGCGGGGACAACACATGGGCTCAGACTCTCGCGCAGGTATCCTTTAGATACGAGATCTTCGACTTGCCGACGAAGTTCTTCATGCTCAGAGGGGCTCATTCGGTAATGAGAACGATTTGGTAGTGCTGCATCGGGAACCAAATCTATACGGTGCTGTATGTCCCTGAGGGGAGGGAGACCAGCAGGAAGATCCTCAGGAAAGACATCATCAAACTCCGAGAGGAGCTCAGAGAGTTGTGGTGACGATGATGGACTGATAATAGACACCGGAGAAAGTACCAAAAGCATGACGAGTCCCGTTTCTTTCATTAGTGACTCGAAGGGAGCTCGTTGAAGAAGAAGGACTGGTGCGGTTGGTGTGGAGATAGAAGCGGGTGCCGGTGGTGTCGCACTTATGGACGGTACTGTTGGTTTGAGAGTGAAGGTGCGATCATTGAATTTGAACGTATATGTATTAAGGAAGCCGTCATGTATCACGCGTCTGTCGTATTCCCACGGTCGTCCAAGTAAGAGGTGGCATGCGTCCATAGGAACCAGGTCACAATAGACTTGATCTTTGTAGGCTCCACCAACTGAAAATTGAACCAGGGTGCGGCGGGTGACGGTAAGTTCATTACCCTGATGCAACCATCCAAGCTTATAAGGTGATGGATGAGGTTCGATGACTAAATCAAGCTTGGGGACTGCAGATTCAGCAATCACGTTCTCACTGCTACCAGAATCTATTATAAATGTGCAGACCTTGCCATTGATTATACACCTTGAGGAAAATAAATTCTTGCGTTGTGGAGACTCCTCAGAAACCTTAGGAGTTAAACATGTTCGACGAATCATTAACAAAGAACCTTCGTCTGCTTCCAATTCTTCTGTTATCTCGTCAGGGCTATCATCGTAGACAACCTCGACATCGCGACCAGAAGTATCGAGCAGCAAACCTCGTTTATTGCGGGTGGGACATGCTGATTGTCTATGTCCGGGTTCACCACAAGAGTAACATCGTAGGCCTACTGGTCGTGGTTGTCGTTGCTGATCAAGAGGAACAATAGCTGTTTCTGACTTTGATGTTGTACTGTCGGAGGTGGACGATGAAGCTGCAGACGAAGTGGTGGTAGCGGGACGGTTTTGGCGACTTGTGCCCCATGCTGGAAAACCATTCCGGTTCTGAGACTCTACCGTTAAAGCTTGTTGATGTGCTTCCGAGATAGTCTGGGGACGAAACAAATTCAATGTGAACTGAATTTGTTGTCGAAGACCTCCAATAAATCGCATGACCAGTTGTTGTTCTGAATCTCTTATCTCCACGCGGTTTATCATCTTAAAAAATTCCGTTGCATACTCCTCGACTGATCGTGTTCCTTGTCTTAGATTTTGGAATTTTTGGAACATCAATTGATCATGGTTGTAGGGCAAAAAAAATTTTTGCATCTCCCTCTTGAGCTTATCCCAAGTAGTAATTTTAGTTTTTCCGAGGCGTGGTCTCGTTGTTCTGCTTTGAGCCCACCACGCAGCTGCTCGGTCGCGAAAGCGAATTGCAACGAGAGGAACACATTGATCTAATGGGACCTTCTTAAACTCGAGAATTTCCTCGACGGTAACAAACCAATCGAGTAATTCCTCCGCTGAGTTTGAACCTCGAAACTCTGGAACTTCAACTTTGAAACTTGATCTCCACGCAGAGTTGTCATGTTCATCCTCTGACTCGGATTCGTTGTTGTCACGCTGATGACGAACAGGTGGAAGCGGAGCAAACGGGTTGTCATCGTCTTCCTCTTCTTCTGAATCTGCGTCGCGACGGGTGCGTGAGTTGCGTCGATGGCGGATTGCTGGAGCTGTATTCTGGGTTGTTAGAGCAGCTACTGCTTCCATAAGAGCCGCGACCTGAGCTTGTAAAGCATTTACGGATTGTTGCGTAGCTGGTGTTTCATCCTCCGCATACTGTTGAGAACATGTTTTTCTAACCATTGTAACCGGTTAGCTGATATTCGGAGCGTAGCAAAGCTCTGATACCAACCTGGCGCAGCGTACGAATGGGTGAACGGTCGATCTAAGAACTTAGGGTTCTTCGAGACCTGTTCTTGGATCGATTAAGGGTTTCTTTCGATAGCTCCTTAAGACCAACTTCTTGTTAGATGAATTGAATCGAATTAAACAAGGGATAAAAGCCAAAGCTCTTCTTATTATAAAATCAAACGTATCTATCATATGAGCCATAGTTCTACTTATATAGTAGTTCCAAAGCCACAAACCAGCTAGGAATAGGAAATAAAACTTATCAAAAAAAAGGAAATTATAAAGTTTAACTATTTTTAAAAGTAAATATCAAAAAAGGAAAACATGAAGGTTGTTTGAATCTTCATGTTGGCGCTAATGTTGATGATGCTGCTGCATCAACATCAAAGAATGATCCTATGGTTCCAATATCCTCCACATAGTCATTGAACAAAAATGCCTGGCCATTACAAAAGGATAAGTTAAAGGTCTACATTGGTATGAAATGCTAAACAGTTTTAAGAAAGGACCCGGACATTATATATGCTCCCTAACGGCCAATGGAATGATTTCAGAACCAAAGTCATCGGATGTAAGATAACCAGATCTTAGAAGCTTTATCAAAACCTTTTTTTCTAAACACGTTAACACCATGTATGGGAATGTCGCGGCTTCTTTTGATGGTAACGCTGCAAGCAAGAAAGTTAGTTTAGTTTAACAAAAGATATCATCAAAACCCCATGTGCAAGAGAAGAAAACGCTCCTTTAGCTCTCTTGCTTGTAAGAGAAAACAATCGAGTTCCAGCACTGCCGCATAGTATGATAGATCTTCATTCTTTGGGCCTGCTCTTGGAGTTCTCAACAGAGGTTCCTGAAAATGCATTCTTTATATCAAGACAGGACTTGGAAGAAAGAAAAAACTACTCACGGACACGTCTCTTAAGATTTGAAGCTGTAAAACTACATTCACTAAACCAAAAAAAAAAAATTTGATTGATGAGAGATTCTCTTTGCCAAAACCAAAACACTAAAACATCCACACTCTCCTTATAAACCCACAACAGCTACGAGAAATCTAGTAAAGTGATCGAGTTTTTGCTTCCAAAAGGAAAATCTAGTCAGATACTTTTTTTTTCAAAAATAAAAGTCAATCAAATGATGATTCCAGTCAGTAAAATACAGCTTCATTTGGCTAAAAAAGGTCCTACCGGGAGTCGAACCCAGGTCGCTGGATTCAAAGTCCAGAGTGCTAACCACTACACCATAGAACCACATTGACCCATTTGAATCCATTAAAATAATACTTTCGTGCCGAGTATCAGTCCATAGAGATAACACACGTGGTTTAAACCACTTGTCCGAAGGTCTCAGTACCAATTTTGTTTTGTCATTTCTAAAAAATTACAACATTCCTCTGTATATTATGATATTCATGCTAATTTGAATTATAACTTCAAAGCCCGTTTAAGTGAATTATTAAGACGTAAAATTTAGTTTATAAGACTAACTCAATGTCACATAAGTTGTTCTAGCCGATTTATATAGCGCCACACACTTGACTATACATTTTTTTGTTCCTCATACGGTCTTAGAGAGTTTTGAGTGGTCTGATCCAGTGACAAAAAAAAAAGAGTGGTCTGATCCTAGTAAAGCTCAAATAAATCGATGAGTTACACCACATTGAATATGTGACTCATGAACGCTTAGAAACATCGTCATGTAATCAGATACGAAGAACATTTGTCGATCACTGGCCTGATAGCTTCAAGATATGAAAGCTACCTCCAACATCTTCGTACGTATTCCCTAATCGAGGCTTAGTTTAGCTAACTTAATTGCACTTACTCTTGGATATGAAGATGGTAGTACCTTTAAGGAGACAAGACACCATGGGTAACTAGATTTGCCCACGTTCAAAAATCTATATTTGTGTCAATCTTTTTTTTTTGGTAAAATGTTTAAATTTTATACCAAATTTTAAGTTTTTTACAGAATATAGAGATAATATTGACAAATGTTATATTTGTGTCAATCTTCTTTATATGTTGTTTTCAGTTTTACGCGATAACTACGATCGGTTCCAAGTAAGGTGGCGTTCCGGAAGACAAAAGCAGAAAGCAAAAGAGGACGAGTTCTGAAGATAACTGTTTTGCGTCCGCTCATCTTAGAACTCACATGTGACATAGACTCACAATAAAAATAGGTGACCATATTCGAGTGTTCTGGATTCGTTAAATTGTCTATCGATCGAGTATACAATTAGTTTGAGCCATATTTTTTTATTTAATCCGACATTGCCCTCATTTGGAGAAGATCCAAATAATTAACCACGCTTTTGCTTTTTTTTTCTGTAAGATCCGAAAATATTCTAAGAGCCTGTTAACATATTTTTATTTGGTATATAATAATGTTGATCAACGATAATGACATAAAACGAGGTGAACAAAATAAGCCAAAGCTATTCGATCTTAATTAAGCCCCCAAGTAGAAATATATCGTCAAGTCTCATTACTAATCATAAATGGATCAAAGCTGGTCTATCCTGGTTTTACTTCCCCTTTTTAATCAGGACGACCAACTTTGCTCCACTGTCAAAATCGAAACTTAAACCACAACCAAAAGAGATTAAAGAACTATTTCTCCACCTCCAACATTTTCTACCTCCAAATCCGATAATGATAACACAATAGTCGTCCTACAGTGTCTTAAGTGCACGGCTAAGTTCCACCACCAAAACCAGTTGGGGTTGGCCAAAAGCCACTACCAAGACTGCCTCCTCCATCTCCACCATCTCCAGTAACATAAGTCATGCATGACAATGGCACGAGACATAGCCCACGGCTTCTTAGATCCCTCGTCTCTTCCTCACTCCCTTCTTGTGGTAGTGAGCCCTAATTAATTTTAATTTAAGATAAGTAAATTTTTGGACAAAATAATAACATCGGAGTGTTCTTTTTTATGTAAGCTGTAGTATTGTGTTATAGGTTTTCTAAGTATACCAGTTGGGAGGCTTTTCCTGGTCGGTTCCTAGATGCTCTCATGTAGGGAACGCTTAGAGTCTGCCCATTAAACAAGCAAGTTTGTCATTTGAGTTATGACAACTTTACTAGTATTTTTCTACATGTATTTTCTTTTTTTTTTGTCACGAATTTCTACATGTATTTTCAATTTTATTAAATGATGACCACGAGCATCAGCTTATATAAACATTTATCTAATTATCCATTAGTTAAATTTTAAAAAAACTAGACCTTGACCTGCCCGACCGGGCGGGTATTTATTTTATATTTTTATTTATTTTTTGTTTATACTAAATGATATATTTATAATATTTAAACATAAATTTAGATTGAAAATTAATATTTGTTGTTATAATAAAAATAAAATTTAAATGTTTAACAAAACATTTTGATATAAATTTTAAATTTCCTAATTAAAATAATATAGAAGTGTGTCATAACTTTTTCCAATTTCAAAATTTTATCATCCCTTAAAAAACAAATAAAATAAATTTATAAATACATAAAATATATAAACATACTTGGATTTGTTGTTGTTTATTTCTATAACTTGACTCATGGCTGTATAAATATTTGCTTTCACTAAATTTTTTCTATGTACTAATGATAATATATATATTTGTAAATTAATATGTATTACATAATTGTTAATATAATATTTTAAAACAGCAATTTATTTATTACTTTGAATAATTATATTTTATGATTTTAATCGTCTATTATATCACAGTGTAACATATTAAAAATCTAATATTTATAACTAATTGAACTTATATTATGAAACATTATGCTAATAACTTATGAATAAACTATTTTATATTTAATTTATATGTTATATAATTTGATTTTGATGTGTGATTTTTATTTTATTATTTCCATTAATAAGTGTTAAAATATTAATATGTTAATACAAAATATATTAGGAAATCTATTATAGTTAAGATTCGATTAAGGAAGTATATTATTTAAATTAGGAAAAACATTAAATATTTAAATATATTATTTAAATAAAAAAAGACAAAATTTCTTTAAATATAACTTCATTTAATAATTCAATGGCATGCAATTGTAAATAAGATGAAAAATTCAGCGATAATTTAATTTTGTACTTATATTTTAATAATATAGATGAAATCAAAGCTACTTACGAGTAGTGCGCCAAAGAGGACGTGATAAGATAAATATCAAATCTAGCTAATCTCTTTGCTTTAAAGGTAAGCTAAAAGCCTATGGAACTAATTATATTAGTTTTCGGATATAATTGATTAGCCCATACTCCATAGTTTTTAAAAGTTCGATAATTTCAGTACGTGTTAGATTTATGTATATAGATTATATACTAACTAATATAAAAAAGTTGAAAATAATTGGTAAAGGGAACGGATCAAGAAGAATGTCGTGGAAGTAACGTATGGAATTAAAATATATATTGCTGTACTCCAAAGGTGCCATGTAAATATCAATTCAACTTCATTCCTTTACAATATGTATTGGTACTTTCTTATTTAAATATCTATGTTCTATGTATTGATCAAAAAAAAAAGTTCTATGTATTGATCAAGATCGTGTACGGATAAATAAACACAAACACATGCATGCGTTGAAGTAAATTACCTCGATCTGGCTCTGTAGAAATTTGATGTATCCAATTGCCTCCATTAGTACAGATGCTGTATCTGTCTACACTTTAGCATTTTTAATCAGCTAAGCTAATTTATCATCTAAACATGAGTATGAAAACACCTTTATCTACTTCAGAAAGTTCTTTAAAGTCAATACTATCTAAATAAATGGTTATAAGAATACTTTTTCTATTGTAATAAAATACAACATCATATAATAAGTATCCTATCATGAATTACGCCTTGTTGATCTATAAAGGTTATGAACCAGAAAAACTGCTACTTGAAAACTTATCGAATCTATCCTCTTTAATTGTTTCAATTGTTTCTCAAATCTTAGTACTATAGATTATTATATCTGTTTACGAAAGAATAATAATATAAGAAATTAAATTACTTCTTGCTAATTACCTTCCCAAATGGTGAAACCAACTGCTGCAGAGCTGCTATTCTGTCTCCTAACTTCTCTTTCCTCACCTGTTTTCAATTTCCCAACATATATATAATCAATACAATGAACAATTAATCAATCTCACTATTGCTTTAGTTATATAGATATAAAATGCTATTATGTGATAAAAAAGATATAAAATGCTATAATCATTTATAAATTTTTAATTAGGCTTTAGTTAACTATTTTGTTTTAAGTTGATGAAGAAACAAAAGTGGTAACCTTGAAGGGTGGGCAAGAAGAGCGTGATTGCACACGCGGTTTCTTGGAAGCAGTTTCTCCTGCCTTTGGCGCCATCACGAAGTTATGTCTCTTCCCTTCACTTGCTTGAGGTTCGTTACTGTATATTTCCATCTTCAGCACAAATAAAATTTCAATTAGTATTGCTTACATAGTTACTTATACAATCATTGTTGTAATTATTATACGATATAAAGAACAATAATAGCCCCGACAATGAGAGAAAAAAATTAACAAAAAAGATTCATAAAAAGACAATAAAACAAAGTAAGGAATAAAGAGAAAAGAAAAGAGAGAACAAAGGTTGATGTTTCAGTTTAAAGAGAGCTGCTTACGAATTATGTTAAAAGGCTTAGTAGCTCAAGCCTTGGCCCTCCAACCAAGAACCACAGCATCAAAAAAAAAGATGAATAAAAAGAGGATTAAAAGTTTATACGTATATATATACTACTCTATATCTTATTTTCTTTTATCAAAACTTTGTTACCAAGCTCCAATATATTACAAAGGTCTCACACTTTCTCTAATCTGATTAATCTACTCTAACTCACAGTATTTCAGTTTCTTTCAATGTGTTTTTTTTCCGTAATTCCACAAAATTTATCATAAGATTTATTAAACTTATTTTATGAGTCCAAGTTTTCAAAAAAGTTCTGCGAATAATAATGCAATCTATTCCGTTGATTCGTCAAGAAAAAAGAATACATATACAGAAAACTAAGCTTTTAGACTCTTTTGTGACTGACATAAAATTATGAGAATAAAGCTGAAAGGTTACCATGCCGTAGTATGATCCCATATAATACTTTACTACTTTTAGAATTCAGAAATAAGGGTGAGCCCAAGATAAAATATAAACATAGTTGTACATTTTTTGTAATACATACGTAATAGTAATATTATATATATAGCCCTAACTTAATGCTTTCAGATGCACTAACTTCACAAAATCCACCGTCAGACCAATCCTTCAAAGCATCATTTATAATTTATATATATATAAAAGATATAAGAAATAGAGATACTTTTCAACAAAAGAAATATAGAAAGTAATGACTCAAAATAAACTTACTTGATGACCAGGAGAAGAAGAAGGGTGGTGAAGTGTTTGCTGCAGATGATGATGAAAGGGGAGGCCGAAAGGAGTAAAATTTCCTCTAATCTCTTGAGAATTTAAAGGAGGAACTAAGACATTCCCTTCAAACAATCTTCCATCCAAAACTTGCATGTTCATATCAAATGGTCTTGGGATGTTGCTTATCTTCTGAGACTCGCTCAAGCTTGATATGTTTACGCTCGGGTAAATCTGGCTGAAACTGCCTCTGTGAGATTGAGATGAAGGCGAAGATGAAGAAGACGAAGAGGGAAGGCTGCTGGAATAATCTCCATTGATGGGGAAGCCAGAAGATATAGTATTGAGAAGAAGCTTTTCAGTGTAGTCCTTGTGTTCATTGATCTTCAAATAGTTTGTGACCACTGGACTGTTTAACATGTCTGTGAACCTGAGCATGCCTTGTTGATGGTCTGAGGTAGTTGCTGAGGAAAGCTCTTCCTTGACCTTGTGAAGCCCTTCATGGTGATGATAGGAAGATTCGTTATGTGTCCATTGTAAAGGAAAGTCTTGTTGGATCAAGGAGTGATTGTGGATGTTAGAGAGACTCATACATTCACTTGTTCTGTTGTTGTTGTTGTTGTTGTTGTTCTGATCTCTTGTGTTTAACATCTCATTGTTAAAGTTATGACTCAGGCTCACACTATTCCTGTCACAAAATCACAGAGTATTTTTTTTTTGTGAATCAATGCAAACTTCAGAATATCACATATATAAGAAGATAAATATAATATTAGTATTTTATAAGCCACTTAAATTCTATCTTGTTGTCTTCCTCACTAACTTATCTTTCAAAAATTAGAAGAAAAAGAAGAAAAAAAGGAAGAAGAAAGAAGAAAGATTCCAAATTCTTGACATGTTGATACCAAGAATATTCAAAAAAAGAAAAACCAAATAGCTGCAGAAACTTATAGCATACACGTGCTAATATAAATATATACATATATATGGTCATAGGTACTAGAGAGGACGGATAGTGTGTTAATGAGAGACTTACAGAGAAATACCTCCTGGACTCCATTGATGGACAGAGGAAGCTTCATAGCAAGAAGGGTTGGAGTTATTATCTAAGGAAGAAGAAGAAGAAGACGACCCCACAAGCTGTAATTGATCTTGAAGCTGATGGAGATTAGTAGAGTCCATGCATATGTATGAGAGATGATATATATTTATTATATATAGTTGCTCTCTGTATCTATGTGTATGTATCTTCGTGTGTAAAGAAAGATGGAAAAAGGAAAGATGACTTCTGAAGAGTTTCTCTTGAAAATCCCAAGAGATTTATAGTAAGATGAAGTAATTAATTAAAATTGTTGATGATATCTCTCAAAGCTTCCTATTCCAGCACATCACATAACATTACCTTAGCTTTTTTGAAGCTTGACACATCTCTCTCTCCCTCTCTCTCTCTCTCTCTCTACTATTTCAAGTACCTATATTATGAAAAGCAATAAAAGCAATAAAACCTTCAAAAGAAAGGAGGGGAAAATCATTAAATAATACAATAATATATGTATAATATTCTTCCCTCTCATGGACTCTCTCTCTCTCTAGAGTGTATGCCCTACTTTTCTATTTTCACTATTTGCATATATATGTTACTACTTTGTATATAATTTTGTATTATCTTGTGTAGCTTTTAGACCCTCTCTCTCTACAATTAGAAGGAGATGATTAAAATTCCTGAAAGCTATGATTAGTGTCCCAAGCTCCTGCCTTCGATCCCAAGGCTTTGCAACAGTTGTCTCAGACGAGATATGATGGCATCCATCCATCTCTGTCTATTCCCACCCAGTCACCCCCACAATACGACGTTGCTTTCTTTATCTCTCACTCACTCCCTTTATATGTATACTGTATAAATATTGCTTTTTATTAATTAAATTTGGGATGGTACATGTGTATATGTCTAGTGTAGCTATGTAACGGATATCATGTAGAAAGTATACTGAGCCCAAACCCACTCCTGATTATAGAAGTTGCGTTTGAACTTAACATTGGTCATCTCACTTGTATTTGAACATATACACATAGGTATCCAAAAAATCAACTGTTATTCGTAATTCCAACCTCAGTAAATCAAGCTACTTGGATGTAAAAATGCCCGTGGAATGTAAGCACGGGGATGTACTAGTAATTTGAACATTCTAAAACGTCGGTCGGACAATCATTAATTACATGTCAAACATTTCATTCATTTTTACGAAAATTTAAAACCTTAGATTCAAGATCTCTTGTATCTCTTTGCTTTCACTAGAAATGAATCCATGTACTTGACAAACGTACAATAAAACTTGTGTATGAGGCTGAAACTTAGAAAGCGAACAAACGGAACTCATTTTGTGCTTTTGAAGTGGACTCAGTTAGCTATTAGAGATGGAAATGATGATCTCGACGGCTTTTTTTAATACTTTTTTCAAGTGGAATAATTGTAGTAGCAGAAACCACCACCAAGAAGCTCAAGTCAGAAAAAAAAAGGAAATCAGTCATCACTCACTGTCATGATGACGCAACTCCTCCAAAAGCATGTTAAATCCATAGAAGTTTTAGGGGCTAAAAATCAATGTTTCACTTTTTATGCTTAGGAACAGAACTACACAAATGGGAATGTCAAGCTGGAAATGAAATGAGAGGAAGGGAATATACAATTGTTCAAAATGATTCAAAATTTTGGTGATTTCGAAAAAGACCATACTAAAATAAGCAGAAGGAATGCCACGGACTGAAAGCAGTGACAGATCAATAACTTACAATCAGCAGTCATTGATCCTAGTACATACAGAGTGAGCATAACATTTATGCAAGAAATGACTTGGCAAAATGATGAATATTAACAATTAGGTATTGTGTCATATTATAATGTTATATATGACGATTGGCTTTTTGGTTATTGTTGAAATTAATGTCTTTCAGAAAAGAGAATTGCTGAGTTGTAGAACGTAGCTATGTGATCAGTAAATGGTTAGTTTGTTTTAATTCAGGAAGATATTTACGAATGTTATAGGTATGCTTGTTTGCCTAGTTTGTGTCCATATTTATACCAGTCCACTATCACTCTCTTTTAATTGTAATCGAACGAGCAAGAGAACAAAAAGACATTATAAAAAAATCACTTTTTCCGTTTCAATTAAGTTTTGTTGTAAAGTTTCATTACAAAATAAGTGTCTGTTTTATGTTTTCAGTATAGTTTTACATTAGTTTATCTCTTTTGTCTTGAATTAAATTAAAAATAATAACAGATACTGATTTTTAATAGTTATAGATTAAAACAAAACTGAATATCTAGTTATATTTTTAATCTATATGAAAAAATCTTAAACGATATCTAATTAAAAACGAATTGGGTATTATTTTGCTTGGAGTGAATCAGGTGAAATTCATCTGGAAGTGAACATAACTCTTACATTAGGAGTGAACCCTTAAACTTGTGGGTCTCTATTATTTTGCTTTTATTATACTTTAACTGTGGGTCAGATCTATGACCGAAATACTAACAAGAACAAACTAATATATATTGTTTATAAAGCATTTCTTATCAGTGACTCAAAAGTGCAATGAATTCAGAAAATGATTATACTACTGTTGATAAAGCTGTTATATACCAATTCGATCGCATCTAAATAAATGTTTTATTAATCAACTCATTGATCGTGTGGAAAGCAACTAATTCAATCGGTTAACCAGTTAGTAATTCGTATCAGTTCAGCCATATAAATAACATGATAAATAAGGTAAAACATGAAAAAGAGAGTAACAAGACTCGAATCAGAAGAAAGGGACATTGGAGAACGTGATGAGATCAGAAAGAGTATGGGAAAAACTTTGTTCTCACTTTTTGTGTTTCTTTATCTCTACTTGCACGCTCACAAATCTCTTTTTCCCCTGTAATTATATACAAGAATTAGGCTTACTCCAATATCTACTTGCGTTAACAAAAGAAATATATTGATATGTCTATTTGTATCTTGGTGGTCTTGGACTTATTATGGTCGACTCTGAATACTAATTAAGATCGTTGCAAATTATAGAAATTTAAACTTTATACTCCACTCAATTGGGGTTGACCTTAGAAAATATTAAGGCTACGGGCCAAAGCATGTAGTATGGTCATGTTCTACCTCTAGGCTTTATTTAAACTCATTTGGTCAAGTCTTTTCGAAAATACTGGAATAATTTTGCTGCGATTTTATTGGAATAAAATGTGTTTTTTCAGAATCAATTATTAGAAACTAGATGTTAAGGTTTAGTGGAAATTTCCGTCTATAAACCTATTTTGTTGTTGTAAATGCCAATCCCAACTTTAAAATTTACTTGTTAAAGGAGATTCTGAAAATTAAAATGATATTACCTAGATATTCAAATGGCTAAATCCAATATCTAGTAAACACCGAACCTACGAACTACACAATTCCAGGGAGATCGACTGATCCCTCCATCAATTAGATCAAAGAAGAAAAAACTAAGTATCTTATTTAACTCAATACAGGGGATATGTGTACCGATCTAAGAAATAGGTCCAATAAAAACAATCAAGGCTCTAAAAACTTGAATACAAATCTTAAATGCTATAACTAAATAGAACATATAAACAATGCTAAATGAACACAGCGATAGTAGTCTCTCGTGTCAAGCTCTAAATAAGAACTTCATTCTAACTCGAACATCATATACTCCTCAAAAGACACCATACTATAGTATCCTAATTGATCTGGACTATATCTTCGATAGTGAAGATTTATCTTGTTCTCAGCCGTCAATTTCTAATGATTTCCAAAAACAAACACATCATAAGGAATACTGAATATTCTGAAAAACAGTTTGATGTTAAAAGGAAGATCATATAAACCTGATTTGTTTGGTTTTTTCATTGACTACTACGCATACTCTGCCGAACTGTCTATAGATGATGAATCGATGGATATGCTAATACTAACCTCTAGTATACAAATCACATATTTTGATCATATTCATTTGATCACTCGTTAATATTTCTAGCTAATATTCATATATACATAACATTCAAGTATATACATATGTAGATACATTCCACCAGGATGAGTATTGAAATAGCATTCGCGAATATGTTCCAGAAGATGAAGAAATGATGGGCTCCCTCTATCCATTATTCAACTTGACCGTAGATCTTGAAAAGCTATCATGTGTTAATCTATTGTATTGTGTGTGCCTTTTCAAAAGTTCTGTAAGAAATATATGTATTAATATAAAAGGTATTAGGTGTAGGAGCTAAATTTGTTTTACATCAGTTACCAATCAGGGCTCCATCATCGCCATCATAACACATCCCTTCAGAAATACTACTCGTTTTTATTAGTCACAAACTGGTCAACACTTCGTAAAGATAATTTTTCATAGATGGATCAGACAGTTTGATGGTGATAATAATACCATTAACTTTATCACGCCTTTTACAATTTAAAATATTATTTCCCCTTATCATGCTTATCAATATGTTTGTATATATATATCTCTTGGTACTTGATAGATATACTAAGATTTTCTTGTTTATGAATGTTAATATCATTCAGTTCATATGGTATAAAGGTTTGTGAATGATTTTCAGAACTATTGATCTGGTGAGCCTATATATATATATAATCAAATCATTATTGTAACATGGCAGAGAATACAATAACAAGAGTGATAACCAGCTGCAACTGTATTTCATGGTATCTACAAAAAGATGAGGAACATCATCTTAGCAAGGAAAAAGAGGGAACACTTCCAATCTCTTATGGCTTTGTAGTTGAGATAGATTATTTCTTGTAGGCTTTTATTTTTATTTTTTTCCAAGATAGTTCAAACCTAAGATCTTTTTTTTTTGTAAAAACTTCTTTTCAAATAAATGGGAGGTGAAAATAAACCGACCCGTTTAAAAATAGATCCGAACCGGTTGACATAAATACTGAATGGATATTGTTTTATGGTATTTCAGGTTATAAATATTATCCGAACCGAACCTGAACTTAAATGGATATCTGGTAGAATCCAAAATATTCGAAATCTCAGATAAAAAGAACTTGAACCAAACATGATCTTCATTTTTAATATATATCCAAAACACACTAAGATATTATTGAACATCTAAAATAATTATCTAGTACATGTAGGTTAATAGTTGAAGATAGTGGTTCAACCTTGAAACTTTTAGATTTTAGTTTTGTTTTCATCGAATAATGTTTCTCATTTCATTTCATGAGAATTTGGTTTTCCTTTTATGCTTTCGTTTATTTGATTTTCTTTCTATTAATAGTTATGTTTACCTTTCGTTTGATTTTGAATTATCACGTTTGATGTTCTCTTTTTTTTATTTTTAGGTCGATTTTAGTTATGTTTTGGTTACAAAATATGTATAAATTAGGTAGTTCTAAACCGGAAAACCGATTTACCTATATTTTGATCACAAAATAGATACAAATCAGGTAATTTTAAACCGAATAGCCGATTAAGATCCGAACCGGAAAGTACATCGGGTTTTACTAGTTCTTTGAAGATTTACTAACTTCAAATATGATGGAATCCGACCCAATCCCAAACCAAACTTTCATATAATCCAAATGAGACTGATTTTGATAAATCTGAAAACCCAAAACCAAATTAATTAAAACTAAAATCTGATTGGAACCAAGAACTTCCAGGCCTAGCTAGGGGCATCTTCTTGCTTGCCAAAACCCTAATATATAATTACTTCTCTATACACGTGTACATTACAATGTATTCTCCAAAAATCATCAATAAAAGCAAATGCTTTCTTCATACCAACTAATCATATCCGTTTATTCAACCAAAAACTTAACCCCAAATCCATTGAACTGGATTTATAAACGCGGATTTTGTATCTACATAGGAAAGCAACTAATGCTAATATAATTAACGATTTCACGAATAAGAGTTATTATCTATAAATACATATAGGCTATGCAGTGACGACGAGGGTTCATGATTAAATAGATTTCAACGGAAATTAAAGATGGTCGTCGTTGGTTAATCATATGCATTATTATGTTAGAAAGGAAAAAATAAAATAAAAGATAACCTCTCGTTTTTGGGGTCAAATAGAAAAAGCAGAGAACAAAGTCCTTAAAAGGAGGGTTCTTAAAAAGTATGTTAAAGCATGTTTATTTATCTTAAAGTTGTCTAAGAAGAGGACAAAGGCTTTAGAGCAGGGGAATATTTGCTTTCTCAATTTTAGGGCATCTCAGTCCAGCATACTTTCCCCATCCCTTCTCTTTATTATATTTTTTAGAAATATTTTTTTTAGTTTCTTTACAACTACAAAATCTGATTCATTTTATTTCAGTTTCATTATAATTTTCACTTTATACTATAGAGAAATTCAACCAGACACGCGCATGGGTTGTTATTTGAGCTATACATGGAATGTTATGTTTCTATAACGTAACGGTGTTCAGTAGTCCATCATCTATTATTCCTTTTTATTTATTTTTGGGGCTTGTAACCAAAAAATGTTTCTCGTCTTATTACTATAATTTAATAATCTATAAGGAATGTTTTTCTGTCGCCTAATCTATAATGAATGTTGATGTAGTTTGAGTTGATAGATGCTTGTTTTGTGTATATCTAGACTCTAGAGCTAAAACCCAATATATATATATATATATGAACTTTCAAATTCGCAAACAATGAATTTTGCGAATATTTATAGTCAAAAGAATAAAATTTAAGTACGTTTACAAATTACTAAAAAGAACAAAAAAAATTGCCAACTAACAGAAACGTTTAAGATTTTTTTATTGGTAATGCAATGTGTTAGGAATTTTTAGGGAATTAAGAAGTTAGCTCATCATGTTTTAGATAAGAGACCAAAACATTTTTAAGTGTCTATTTTTATGGCACTCGAACTCGTGATCTTGAAGATGCTCTCTTCTTTAATGTTTAGTTAGTAACCGAGATTTGGTTTTAAGTCGACCATCGTCTTGATGCAACCTTTTATCATAGAGCAGCGGGAAAATTCTTATTCCCGATATTTGTCTGTATATGATGTAAAAAAAATTCTTGAAAAGTTGATAAAGCTTCGTATGGGTGTTAATATTATATAACGAAGACGGCAAAGACTTTCTCCACGTGGTCAATCAACATGTCTGCTTATCTACATAATTGATTATTCATGTGATTAAAAAAAAGTTAAGTCGACAATATATATCTTATGTGTGTCCAGACAATAAAAGGTAAGAATAAACGACTTTTTGTTTGTTTTGTTTGATACTTGAAAAGTAACACGTATCCTGTAAAGTAAATGACATCGTCGCGGGCGATGGTGTGGTGGCTGGTTGGACGGGCAGACCATGTTGGAAGTGATCGTGGCGCTATTTGAGTGAAGAATTAATGAATTATTGTTGATTAATCGTGTTTTCTGCATATAAGAAAATTACTTGAAAAAAATAGTCGTTTTAATAGCAATTTTACGCAAATTTATAAAAACATTTGATGAGTTTACGAAGAAAATAAACATTTTTACTATTATCAGTAGAATCGATAACCATTTGGCAGACATAGTCCACCATATCAATCTAAGGCAAACGCTATATATACAGACTCGCTGCATCAAAACAAACATATAGAATTGAGACACACACACACACACATGTCTAACGTCAAGCTAGTGATTTAGGTATCTAACTATTATTTTTAAGAACATTAATTATAAGGAGATTGTTGTGGTTTAGTCCAACACTTGCATCTTAAAACTCAGTTTGAATCATAATCTTGTAATTCAATGCCTTCTTTAGCAATTCTGTATATAAATGGATTCAAAAGTTGTTTTGGCTTTAGGCGCAAAGACATGGGCTAGGCATATAATCAATCTCCAAATAAGGATCACCAACATAAGTGCTTCTCAAATAATGAGGGAATAAAGCTAATAAAAGATGGGATGATGTGAGCCTTGGCTAATGTATTCAACATACATCTAATCTTATCAGTTTGAAAAAAAAACATCTATCTTATCACACATAATCACATATACTCATTACTTAAACCTACTAATCAAGAGTTGATGAAGAAGAAAGGAGAATGTAAAAAGGAAACTAAACTCTTGTATAGTACAAAGTTCTGAGGAATATTGGTGAAGAGGATCAATAACAAGTGGACAACGTTTTCTCTAATCAGAAACTAACCGCAACATTTTTTTTATAGTTCCCAAACTAGAACAACCAAATGACTCAGTAAACGAAGAGAATCAGAATCCACCCACAAAGTTAAGCTCCTCCCTCTTCCTTCTCCTCCCGTTCCCTGTTCCACTGCTCAATCCTTGCCCTCCTCTCCTCGCTTCCTTCTCTCCCACCACCACCAGGGCTTCCCTCACGTCTCCTCCTAGAATAACCGTCCCTGTCTCCTCTCTCACTCCTTCTTCTCCCACTTCCATGCCTATAAAACTCCCCATCTCTGTCCCGGTGACCAAACTCCCCCCTGCGAGGAGGTTCACGATCACCACGCCGGTCATACTCTCTCTTCCCCCTGGGGCTCACACTCCTACTCCTACTCCTACTCCTGCTTCCCCCTCTTCTGTACGACCTCCTCCTCCCAAACAGCTTCCTCCTCATCTCCCTCGAAACAAGCTTCACATGCATAAAATTACAATACCCACCGCGCCCACAGTTATCCTCCTCATACTGCCTACACGTCGCCTCCCTAAAATCCGTCACAGGCGAAAACTCCGCGATAATGGGCCGGCCCAAGTAACTCCTCCCTTCCAAGGCCTTCAAAGCCGCGGCCGCCTGATCCTCCTCCTTAAACTGAACATACACATTCCCAATCATGTGGTCAGTAATATTATCGCAGATGTTAAGGCTCTCGATCTCCCCAAACTTCCCGAGCTCCTCGTATAGATCCTCGAAGAAGTCCTCGAAATGCTCTTGGACCTTGCGCGGGTCGAGTGGCTGCCCCTGGGCGTCGATCCCGGGGGTGATCACGTCGGGTCTTTGGTACATGTTGGAGAGGAGGAGGGTTGGGGAGATGGTGGGACGGTTGTGGATGCGGGAGCAGCGGTCGCCGTGACGGCACGCGCCCATCTTGAAGTAGAATGGGCAGTTGACTCTGTCCTTCTCGGTGCCGTAGATTGAAGCTAAGTGCTCCGCCATGGGAAGAGAGCTGTTTCTAACCTAATCAACAACAATCAACGATAATCAATAATAATCAATAATAATCAACAATAATCGATAATAGTTACACGCTTAGATTGAAAAGATTAAGTATCCATTCTAAAGCCGTGTTACGGAGATTGAGAGATTTGTGATTAGAGAGATTGTTAATAAACCACAGAGACGGCGAAATCGAAGAATGGGGAAAGAGAGCGTACAGAGTGTTACGGAGATTGGGAGAGTTGTTGATTAGCTGCGGCCGTCGGTGGAAGAATTTGTCGATCGAGGCGTCTCCGTCGGGCTGGTTGATGATCTAGGGTTAAGAGAGAAACAGAGATTGATCGAGGATTTTTATACTTGTAATTAATTGGAAAAAAAAAATATGAAAATCGGGTTTTTTTTACCTTTTCCGTCTAATATGTTTTCACCGCACTTTTACTTTTACTTTTCTTTTCTTTCTACTTTTCTAGGATGTTTTACCCCGCAAAAAGGTAATAGGGGAAAATGCAGTTTGGATTATTACAAAGATCTCCAGAAACTATTTACTAAAATTGTTTGACAGCCAATTTTTATTAAATAAATTATTGAAAATTTATGCTATTTCCTTGCAATAATCATGCTCTTAAAGGCTAGTGGTAAATTAAAACAACTATCAGTATATATTTTAGCAAAAGAAACTATAAAAAAATACTATAGATATTCAATAAATTAATAAACAGAATTAAATTATTTTAATCTTGAATTGAACTGAAAGTATACTATAATCTGATAAAAAAATTATAAGAACTTACGATCATTTATATATATAATCTCATTTACATCATAAAATAGTAATTAATACATTATAATAAATAATACTTTCTAAAATAATTTTAACTTATCAAATATTATGTCTTCAACTCTTAATAAAAAATAGTTTTAATATGGGCAAATCTCTAACCAGCTTTTTTGTCAATAGTTAGATTATATTTAAGATAAATTTATCATTTTGAACAATTTTTAATCTTATTTAAAATATTTTAATAAATTAGGTCTATTTATATAAAACATCACAGTCGAGAATTATTAGTTTTCCAACAAGCTAAATTTTATTATTTTTAGACTAAATTTTATTAACTGATCATAAGTTTAGCTTTCAACAAATGTATTACTTAAGGGGGTTATACACATGCTAATGGCACTTCATCAAATGAAACTACTTAGCAAAGAGAAAATAAGTCGAAAACAATTTGAAGTAACACAAAATAAAGATTCAAGATGTACAATGATATAAAAGTCTTTTACTAGTATTATAACAAGGGAGTGGGCACTTCTATTAACCAACAACTCCTACATAATCTCTATGTAACAGAACAAACGAGAAGAATCTTGAGAGAATCATCAATTCACACCTGAGAGGCTTTAACTTTAGCCAAACAAAAACCCCACTCGGATTGCTATATAACCTTACACTGAGAGGCCACATAATCTTCTTATGTCTATCGACCAAACTCAAGACTACAAGAGAGAGAGTTTACATCTTCAGTGCCTCACCAGATTCCAGGCTGTCTATACGACTGCATAGGGTAGCTGTGAAACGGATAGCCTCTAGCCATATAGACCGGAGGCTTTAGGGGTGCAGGTATTGCCCAAGCTACCTCTCTTCTTGGAGGCGGTGGTGGCGGCGGCATTGTCCTCCTTCTGTCAACTTCTATCAGCATGCACATCTCTTGGATCACCTCTGTAAAACCATTGGTGGAAAACATCTTTAATACAACCGCTAAATCTATGTAGTGTTAAGAACCTAACAACGCCTATTGTCACAATGTAACCATTGCTGGCATTAGCCATAGGCAACATAATAGAGAAAGTGTTTTGAGCAACAAACCTTTTAATAGCCTAGTTGTGACTCCAAAATCTAACCACCAATCTCTCCTGCTGCCTACTTTAGCGTTCTGAAACGTAGAAGCTAGGTGCACAGTGGCAGTTGCAATAACATGAGGTTTGTACTGCAAGCACAGTGTCGTTCGAAGCCTGCACACAAAAAAACATGCATTACAAAGATAACACAAACTCAATGTTGTGGCGACAAAAAAGTGCAGATACTGTATTAAAACAAAGGGTCTTTTTACCAATCGTGCACAAAGTTCCATGCAGCTGTTGCAAGGTCAGGCCAAGCGTTCACCCTATTCAAAGCCGCAGCCAATGGTTTGTAGGGAAGTTCGACGTCTAAAAGCTGGAAAGCACTTGTGTCCAGCAGAAGCCTCTCCCCAGCCAAAATAAATTCTTTAAATTCATGGTAATATTCCTGTGACATACAGAGAGTAAGGACGAGTAATAAGTTAGTAAAAATGCAAATATATACCAATAGATGGATATATAAATATTACTTACAGTTTGATGGATTCTAATTGAGGCAGAAGGATCCCACTCATAAATGATTTCATAAGACGCAACAACGACACTAGACAGTTGACACGGCTCATCTTCAGCTTTGCAAGCGAGGAACAGACTCGCAGTTGCTATCGTCTGCCAAAAAATCACCACAAAGTGAGAATTGGAATTTACAAAATTTATGAATGCAACTGAAAGAAGTATTATTTATTTACCTGCCAGTCGTTTTTTGCATGAGATTGGCGCATATAAAACCTGTGGCACATCACCATCGCACACCCTATTATAACTTGGGACCTGAAGCAAATGGAGATTGTCAGAAAACCCTTCAATAGTAGCACCAAAAACCATTTCACCAGCAGCAAGTTCGTTATTACAATTTTATCTTTCAGCAACTAAAAGCTATACACCGTGAAATCAGATTTTATAACATAAAACACCAGTACCTATGATGGATGATTGAAAAATAGTGGGCCGCAGAGACACTTGCACTAAGAAACATCAGTTGGTAAAAGGTAGGAACAGCTGATAGGTTTTGATAACCCCAGCAGAGAATTTACAAATATAACATAGACATATATAAATATATCAGAAGGGGGGCATTGTCTAAAAACAGGTGAAAACAGCTCCCAAAGCAAGTTCATGACAGATGCAAGCTTCCTATTTTGCCGCCAATTTATGACACATGGACACCAAAATTTTGATAATTTATCCATTCATGAGATGAAAAAATGCAGACAAACTTATAGTTGGAGAACCTTCACAGACCACCTCCCACAGTGGCCCCCTACGACAAAACTCAACAGTAAGGCTTAGCCATTGTCATGATGAATAACAGCACCCTCTTTAGCTAGAAACAAAGTACCAAGAAATAGCATATCAGAAGTACTCTATTCAGCAAACAACCAGAGAACAAGCACAAACAAAGAAATATACTATTGCCAGCAAGCTTACACTTGAAGCTTCATGCCAAGTCTTTGAAGGAAGTTGCAATAGGAAGAGCGTAAAAAAGACTCCTTGGCCAGATCGATCCCATCTTTTCTAGAAGGAGAGAAACGCTCAATCTCTTCCCTGCTGTAATACCACTTTTCGCATTGAGGAGGAGACTTTGGTAAAGATAAATGTCTCGCTTCCTCTGCTTCGAAATGCTGTCTAGATCGCTTTCTCGGATGCTGCTGCTGCTCCTCTCCCATTATTATTCAACCCAATTACAAAAAAAAAGCTTCAACCTTTTTTAATCCGCGACAAAGACAAGCTCTGTAACGATCCTTTTTAGCTGTAGATTTAGGTAACGAATATCTGCAAATAGCAAGTAACCATCCGTTAGCAACTAAATAACAAAAGCTTTCTTTTTTTTTTCTCTTTTCTGTGTTGAAACAGGTTTGGAACATAATACGACAAAAATAATCTGATCCCAGCTTTCAAATATTGGCAGCAACAACAACATATGAACATTCAGACAGATTTGAATAAATAAATAAGAATTAGAAGAGAGAGAGATTGATAAGATTCAGGAAAGAATGAAATAAAAAGCAACATCTGGGCAATTGAGATAGGAATCAAAAGGAAAACAATAAATCGATTTGATAAAAACGAAGTCGGGGGTAGATAGATTTGAGATTTTCACTAACCCAAACGTTTGCTTGTTTGTTTGGTTTTGGTTTGGTGAGGAAACAACTTCTTCTGAAACTTGAATTTCCTCTGCTGCTTTTTTTCGGTTCTCCAGAAAAATATCTTTATGTTGCGGTGAAGCGAGCGATACGATACCTAAAAGGAGTAAATATTACAAAATATCGTTCGTTTCCAAAGCATATGGGCCCAGACTTTCAATAAAGCATACTGGATAATGGATATGGGCTTGGACTTATGGTTTTGCAATTTAAAGAGGGAATAGTCGATGGCAATTCTCTTAAACCTTACTTCAGTCAACATAAAATAGATCAATATACAAAGTTTCTACATTAAAATGTTTGATGCTCTGAGAGCATCTCCAATACCTCAATCTAAATATGCATATATGTGTATGTATATATTATATATGCGTATATAATTGTGGAGTTCATCATTTTTTTAAAACTCAAATCAAAAGATTTTTTTTTTGTAAATTAATTAAAATAATTAAATGAGGATATTCAAACAAAACAACAAACATGTCTAATGTTTTCAGAGATCCAAGCCACATATTAACAACAGAATGATTCGACAGTTTTGAAAAATATATAAACAATTTACAATATTAATTTTTGAGATACTCATGCTTATTTTTAATGACAGTCTCTCACTGAAACTCGCTGACAAAAATGTTAAGAAAATTAGAAAAATAGAAGAGAGAAAAAAAGAGTTCCTTTAAAACAAACTTTCTCAAGTTTTAGAATAATTCATGTGCCACTTGTAAGAAGATCAATGGTTCAATTTATTTAAAACACACAAAATTACAGTTAGTTTTATTTCTGGACGACTGCATTGAGTATCTTTCTGATGCTGATGCCTTCATAATGTTTTGAATTCAAAATTCCTTGCATTTTAGTTGTTGATTTCTTTTCCAATATTTTGAATACAAAATTGATTAGATCTTCTTGAACATTCACTCTACCTCACAGAAATATCCACTAACATGGTTTTTGCTTTAAACTCTTCTATATATGATACTAGTGATATTCCGGCGCTACGCGCCGGGTTCGTATGTTATACTTTTACATAAATATATAAATTATTATATGGTCTTAACAAATAAAATATGTTAAATATGAAAATAAAAATATATTAAAAATGATATTTTCTAATCTTTATTGATAATGGTTAGTGACTTTGTTTGAAGTTGTTTAGTTCAAAGTGGAATAGGATAAGTGGTTGTTACTAATCTATTTAATAAAAATAGAATAAAAAACCGATACTCATAAACAAAGTTGATGTTTTATATAGAAAACATATTTATATTATTAATTATTAAAGTAACTATATATGAACTATAAAACTTTTACTAATATATTTAGTTCAAATAATAGAAAGATGTAATACTGTTCAAATTTTATAAATTTTATAAAAAAATATGGGTGAAGTGTCAATTTTTGATAAAATAATCGGTGAGTATCTAATATATATTTTTAAAATTACCATGTTGATTTTTAAAATATAGAGTGCGAGTTGTATGTGTTACTTTAGTTTTAAGGTCTCTCAAAAAGATGTGTCTTAAAATAAGAAACATAAAATTATTTTCTATATTAGTTTTGTTATAATGGAAGATTTTGTGTGTGTTCGTAACGAAATTCTTGTTTGTCCACCCTTATTTAGAAATATCAACTAATCTTAATATGAATCTAAATATGGTTTTTAGCTAAAAACTATAAATGGTTCATAAACTCCTCTATTTAATGGACAACTTCTATTTTAACCGGAATGGAACAATTTCACCTAATCTTCCTAGTAAAAAATCAATTTGTTAATTAATAAATGAGATGTTAGCATCTATAACGATCATGATAAATACAATTTCTAACTATCTGTAATATTCGGGCTTGCTGACTTGTTGCATTTAGTAATGGTTTTGACAATAAATGGTTAGTGTGGTGCAAAGGATTAATGGTGAGGGTGGTGTGTGGTTTACACCAATTTTAAATAACTTTAGCAACCAGACAACATTTTTAAATTTCTCTCAGATCGGAAGTAATGATTCTTTTTTTGTTTAGTTAAGTTTTAAGAGTATATTAATCATGTTCACGGTTTTTAAAATGTAAACACGGATAGCATGCATCAGGGAAGTTATTGGTTTCATTGCATAGTGTAGCATGAGAAGATACCATAGAGTTTATGTGCCAATACCAATAGACCAAATGTTAGTCTTTTGGACTTGAATCGTCATCAGTTACTAAACATTATTAGAGTGGGATGAGTTGAATTTTCTAGATTGATTATATGGCGGTTACGTCGATTTCATTAAAGAAGGGGAATCGTAGAGGCTCCATTTTCCATTGTCAACATCAAATATAAAGAAATCCTATAAACCAATGTTTTGATACCCGATCCGGACACTGAATCAGACGATTTACCGGGTCTCTGAATCATTGGATCAACCGTGGGTGAACCGCGGTTTAGTAAATGCATTAGTTTTATTATAAGATAATATATTAGCTATGAAAATAAATATATAAAAACTAAAGTTAATATTTTAAATGTTTTCAAACATAAAGTAATAGTATGGATATGTATCTATTTTATGTTTTAATTTTTTTGAAAATAATTAACTTCAGTTTCCATTTTTGTATTTTTATTTGACATACAAAATATTAAGAAATATTTTAAAAGTATTTTTTAAAAATATGTAACATAAGAGTTATGAAATCTAAAGAAAATCAAGACAAAAAATTCATAACAAATTAAACTTTCAATCTAAAATTAAAACATCATTGTAATAAATTGTCAATAACAAAAATAAACTAACAACAAAAATAAACTAACACCTAGTAACAATTAATACCAAAACACATTAAATAAAGTTGAGAAAAAAAATTTAATTATTAAAAAGAGAATGCCACATGGCATTTCTCCCCCTCCCCCAGAGAAAAAAAACTCAATTTTATTAGTTAAGATTGAGACTCTTTAACCAATATAGTTTCATCTTCTACAAACAAGATGTTATGTAGAGTAATTATTCCAGTGAACAAAGAAAAACTTAGATCACTTGGAAACATACACGTGAACGTACGACCTTTTCTTTCCCACGACTTACTTTATAGGAGATGGATCACTGAATTATTATTTCTCATGTAAAACTTTATTCTGCAAGAGAATGATCTTCTTCCTTTTCTTTTGCATCTAAAAACTTAACCATGTAATACTCTAGCCTCTTCACAACATCCTCCGGCAACGACACCTGAACCCTAATGGCATCACAGTTTCCGGCCACCGGTAAAAATAAACAGTAGATGTCACTCGTCAAAGAACCCATATACATTGGCTTTCCTCCTCCAAAGTCCAACTCCTCTAAACCCAGTTTCGCCCATTGAGAGATAACCAAACTGCATGAGACGTCCGTTTTTACTGTTTTATCCTCCAGTAAATCTATCGTTGACCTTACATATGCGTCGGTGATTCTCGCTTTCGCGTCTTGTACTAATTTTACCGCGTGGTAAATATTACCGTTCACTAGGTCTTGAACCTTGCTCTCTGCGCAAGCTAGCAAGAACCCGTTACCATAATAGCCTTGTGGAAGTTCTGGAGTCAGCTTTTTCCTCATGTTGACTGAGAATAAAAGTTTGACCTGCATGGTCAACGGCAAGTCAAGAGATCGAGCCCAAGAGCACCATGTGTGAGCAGCTAGTGCCTCGAACGTGGTGCATTTTAGCGAGGGAGCGCATGTTTTCTTTAGGCTTAGGATTAGGGATGGTGTGAAGGTTAGGGTGATGGGAGCCAGTGGTTGGGACTGTAAATGCTTGCAGATGTTGAAGGTGGGGGAGTTTTTCTCTACGGTGGTTCGGGTGAAACCGGGATGTGAGTGTGTGACACGCGGTGGATCTCGTGGGTCTAACATGTGTCGAGAGTGGGACGGTTGGATGAGAAGAGGAGCTTTGGTGGTATTTGCATGGGCCCATGCATGTAGGAACTGCGATGTGCCGATGCCGTCACAAAGGCAATGATTGATGGCGGTGCAGAGGATCATACCCCCGCAACGGAGATGCGTCACCTGAATCATTAGTTATCAGCAAATCCATTAAGGTTTCTATGCTTAAACATTTTATATTATTTCTATAGCACTTAAGCGTTAGCGTTCACACCCACTTGCCGATGAAAACTTTATCTAGTTCATAGATTAGAAACGCAGTTATAGTAAGGCTCGTAGGATGAGTTAATGAAACAGATTTGTAAACAAACTAATTCAAGGCAAAGAAAAGGTTTTTTTTTTTCTTCTAACCTAGAAAAGTTAACCACCATGAGAAGACAAGATTTTTCTCTTTTCTAATTTTATTGTTTGTTTTTGACATTTATCAAACCTCTTTATTATAAAGTGCACGTATATTAAGGAGAAATGTGGTAGGAAGAGACTTTATATCATTCATACATCAAATGCATTATGCACGGCCTAAAAAAGTATGCATTTCTTATTGAAAAGAATAAAAGTGGCCGAATCAATTTAGGAGTCAGGAAAAATACAACCAATTTAATCTGTTAGATTCTTTCATGATAATATATATCTAAACTTTTTTATTTTTAACTCAATAGTCGATCCAACTAACTTTAGGACATCTAAAATATTTATAGGGTATGCCCATCCAGAAAATGATTTGTTTACAAACTATCACCTAATATATACGGAAACTATCTGAGTTATGCATGATTTTTTTTGAAACCATAGTTCTAAGCAAGAGAAAGAACATATTGATTAAAACACGAAGACTAAAGGAGAAAAAACAAAACCTGTATGACAAGAGGAGGTGTGTCCAAGAAACTAGGAGCTTGAACCTTAAACAAGAGCTTCCTCCAAGACTTGTTTGGCTTGGGTGAAAGTTCAAGAAACTCTTGACAAGTTATATCCATGAAGGCTTCCGCGAAAACTGCTCCTTCCCCATTACAGTCAACCTCGAGCTTGGTACTGTTATCAGAGACTTTGATCCGACCAGCGAGGGGGTAGTAATCAACTAAAATCATAGACAGAGAATCTTTGAGGGTTTGAGAGGAAGGAGATTTTTGGAAAAGGTAGAGGTACTTGATAGAGAATCTGAGAAAATGATGGTCGTCGAGGTTGGAAAGGTAGAGAGAGTGATTTGGTGTGGGGGACGAAGGAGTGATTAGGGTTGGTTGCTTTCCCTCGTACAAGCAATCCGGAAGTTCTTGCATTGTCCACTTTTTCTGTCTGTTTTTTGAGAGAGGCTAAAGAGAACAGAGATGGTGGAAAGGGAAAGTAAGAAGCAATATATGTGAATGGGGCAGGTTAGGTGGTGGTGGTAATAGTTGTAATCCGCTTGGACTTGCAGCGTCAGCCCTCAAACATCTCGGACCCATACGAGATTAAAAATACGTACAAGATGCTATCTCAAACTAAAGCACTTAAAAAAAAAAACTTGTTCGAAAAAAAAGAAAAACAAGATAAACACAAAAACTTTACAATCTAAGCTTTAGTAATGAGTAAAATCTAAACCATAGGACTTAAAATCAAGAACAAATTATAAACGTAAAACTTTAAAATCTAAAACTAAAAGTAATGAGTAAAATCTAAAGCTTAAGATTTATATACAAAGAACACATGATAGAGAGATCGAAAACGTTACGATTCAAAGTTAACAGAACAAAATGTGGGTCTAAACAAGATAAACTGAAACTTTACACCTTAAGATTAGAAAGAGTAAGAGAAAACATTTGACGAAAGGGTATATAACATGTATTCAAAGTATAAGAAGAAATACAAGACTTAACGTACAACAAGAAATACAAGATAAAGTTTTTCTTTAACTTAAGATAAGAGCAGACCGAATCAGTAGATAAGATAAGACATATCAAAAAGAAAATGAGTAAAATAACAATTTACTAGGTTCAAATGGTGTGACCAATTGCAAGAGGCTACGTGATGGATTTTCAAAAGCCTGAAGGATCCACTAGAATATCTTTAATCGTGGTGGTGGGAAACGGAATTTGGGTCGGAGACTTAACTAATCAGCACTCGTACTCGTTTGACAATCAATCGGTGATAAAATTCGTGGGACCTTTCGTGATCGTGCAATACCTCAACTATTGATGGTTAGGCACAATTCTATCAAAATATGGTTTAATGGTGATTGGTGCACTCTTTGATGGCTCGCATACTTTGAGTAGATACAATGGATTCTACAATTTTATCATGGTGCCTTTGTGAAATACACATCATATCCTTCAACAAAAAACTTATTTTCATTTTTGTGAGAAACTCTTTGCAACCTTCAAAAAGCGTTTTAAAAACTGTAACAAATATGCCAATAATCATATGATGGTGAATTCTTAGTGTAGTTAAGAGTAGTTTAAGTAAGAGTAGAGGAAATGAACAAAAGGAAGAAATGAAATAAACATGTTTACACTCCTTAAATAGTTTAGTCGAAAAAAAAATAGTTCTTTTATTTGTATTCAGCTAAAAGTAAAAAAGTATTTCTATCAAAATACTAAGCAGAACACAGAGTAAAATAAATTCACTTCAAATATTTTCTTTAAAATGGTTATTCAGTCACATCCTTATATTGATTTATTTTGCAAACTAAAACATAGAAAATTGTTTGTTGTAGAATTTAAATTTAAGTGTAGTTAATATAATGTATTAATCAATCAGTTGGAAACTTCACATGTCTATTAATCAATCATTAGTATGTACCACAAATATGACATACATCGAATTGATAGTTTACTAAAGTCTACAAAAACTGCCATTAGCACGACTTTTAATAGACTGTTCCAACTTTCCCCAGGCTAAATTGCTTTATTATTTCATAATCAAGGATTATAAATGATCTGAAGAAATTTGGACACGAATATATATTTCTTTGTAATCGACTTAATTAAAGTGTCTTTTTGACGTTGTCAAAAAAAAAGAAACGTCTTTTGACTAATAAATCAACACATATATTACCTTTGTATGTGTTAATAGGCCTTTAAACTTGAGATTCTTTCCTTCACTATTGAGTAATCCACATTCCACAAATAGATGTATTGTTATCACCTTCAAATATTACTTCTCTAACCTAGAGACCAACAAGAGTACTGCATCACCTAAATTACAGCTCAAAAGTCATGATTTTTCTTGGGAGTCTCCCCCTTCGAATTTTCTTATACTTCAATCTAGAAACGTTACAACTTGAATCACAATATTTTACCCAAACTTTTGGCGGTGGTTTCATTTGTGTTGTTCATTGTAGGGCTGGGCATTTTATCCGTTAAATTTGATTCGATTCGTTATCCGTTGCTATTCGATTCGAAAATTCCGAATATCCGTAAGCTTTCGAAGCAAAGCAAATACTAAAATTCAATATCCGTCAAAATCGAAGCAAATCACAAATATTAAAATTTTGGGAAGCGAATATCCGATCCGATCCGTCAATATATAAATACATGTATATTTTGATTATATTTAAAGTTTTAAATGTATAAAATTATATAATTATTATTCTAATATATTATTTGATAGATTCTATTCATATTATTACTTATATAAAAGTATTACATAAAAGGAAGAGAAAATATTTACGATAATTATAATTTTTTTTTAAGTTTTGTGTTATTATTATTTTAACTAAGTTTAAAAATTTACAAAATATGAAGATTCATTGCTTTTTTTAATTTTTATCTTTTATATCATGCAAAAAATATATTTTACAAAACAAATTTGTATCAAATTTTTAAGATTATTTGTATTAATCAAAACAAATGAGAGATCCGTAAGTATCCGCGAATATCCGCAAATATCTATTTATTTTCCGGATATCCGTTTTTCCGAATATCCGTATTTTTCCGAAGTAAAGCAAATCGAAAAATCAGATATCCGTAACATTCGAAGCAAATCACAAATACCTTCAAAAACCCGAATATCCGATCCGTGCCCAGGCCTATTCATTGCATATGACTCTTGCAACTTGACTAAATGACAAAAAAACGAAAAAAAAAAACAAATAATTCTTAATTGTTTAACAGAGTGTTCGTCCCTCTCCGATCCACAATCTGGCCACGTGTCCCACGAACCCGCGTATCTCTCTTCTCCTCCTGCCCTCTTTTAGATCTCGGCGGCGACGGATCCGAATCGGCGACTTACACACCTTTACCGATTCCAACTCGAGAGCTTCAATTCCTGCGAAATCATCCGTGCGCTCTTCCTCTCGTGTTCGATCTCTCTTGCGAAATTGCTAATTTCATCATCTCTTCTCTTTTTCAAATGTTTATAACATAATCTGAGATGGCATCAATCCGGCGAACTCTCTCGCCGGTGTACCACGACCGTCCGTACGAAAACGGAGGCGCACCGTTCTCCCCTTCCTCCACATCATCCCCCTCCTCTCAGAAGAGCAACAGCAAACACAACTCCTCCTCCGATCCCACCAAAACCTCCCGCAGAGGTCCATGGCGGCGGCCGTTTTACCAATTCCTCGCTTTCTTCCTCATCGGATTCCTATTAGGTATGACACCTTACGGTCAAATCGAAGACGCGAACCGTAGTACCGATCGGTTCAATTTCGAGATCAAACCGCCAAATATCGAAGATCGAACCGCGAAACGGGAAGAGGTAGCAGTAGACGGAGTAAGCTTCTCGACGGAAACGGAGAAGGAGATCGATTTCGTGCCGAGGAAGCTTGTGATCGTGGTGACGCCGACGTACAATCGAGCGATGCAGGCGTATTACTTGAACAGAGTCGCTCAGACGCTGAGGCTGGTGGAGCCTCCCGTGCTGTGGATAGTGGTGGAAGGGAACGCGGCGTCGTTCGAGACGTCGGAGATTCTGAGGAAGACTGGGGTGATGTATAGGCACTTGGTTTGCAAGAGGAACACCACGACGAGTGTCAAGGACAGGGGTGTTCATCAGAGGAACACTGCGTTGGAGCATATCGAGTTGCATAAGCTCGATGGTGTTGTTTACTTTGCTGATGATGATAATGTATACTCGCTTGAGCTGTTTCGGAGCTTGAGACAGATCAGGTGAGTTGGAGAGAGTGGATCTTTAGGTAGTGGATGGAATGTTTTGATAGCTTCGAACCTAGTGGTTTGTGAGAAATAGAGTGATTAGATCGTTGCTGGTTGTGCAGAGTCTGAGGGATTCTAGTGTTAGTTAAGTTTTGAGTTGTTAGTTGAGCATAACTATATTGTTTTGAGTCTCAGTGATTGTAGTGTTGTTAGTGCTATGGTTTAACACTCAATTGTAGTAGCGTACTACATTTCTTACGTTTCTCTGCTTTGTTAGTTGCTTTTCCATGTGCTCAGTCTTATCTTGCTTGAGAAAATACTCATTTCTTGTTATTGGGAAGGGTTTTGTTGAATTTATCTGCCTACCTGGTCTTGTTGGTCTGCTGAGCATTCCCCTTTTTTCAATTGAGTGTAAATGCTGACGGCTTCATATCCAAACTCCAAAGTGTAACTTCTTCTGAAGTATTTTTAATCTGCCATACTTATCTTTTCTTCTTCTGTGCAGACGATTTGGAACTTGGCCTGTTGCAATGCTAGCGCCAAGCAAGAACAAGGCGATTCTTGAAGGTCCGGTATGCAACGGAAGTCAAGTAATTGGGTGGCACACTAATGAGAAGAGTAAAAGACTACGGAGGTTCCATGTTGATATGTCCGGATTTGCTTTCAACAGCACTATACTCTGGGACCCCAAAAGATGGCGACGTCCCTTTTCACATTCAACCCGCCAACTAGACACCGTCAAGGAAGGTTTCCAAGTATGAGTTTTTTTTCCCCTTATCTGTGGATTTCTCTCAGTCGAAACCTCTTTATAAATCCTCTTGTACAACATGACATGTTGTGTTTCCGAGCAGGAGACAACATTTATAGAGCAGGTGGTGGCAGATGAAAGCGACATGGAAGGTGTTCCACCAGCTTGCTCGAGGATACTGAACTGGCATCTTCACTTGGATGCCCTAGATGTCCCTTATCCACAAGGGTGGGTGGTCCAGAAAAATCTTGAAGCTCTCGTAACTGTGAAGTAGTTTAAAGATACAACTTTTGACTGGTGAAGACTTTTTAAAGGGTTTCTGAACTTTGGACGTCAGGTGTTCAGGAAGTCTATAAGCAAAACGTGAACGAACCCCCAACAAGACCATGAAAATTTTGTACGTTTTTGGATTTGGTGTTTTACTATGTGATGGAATTATATATTACCCTTTGGACATTTGATAATTCCACGCCATTGTTATCTTTAATCTCTTTCTTTCTCAAAAAATGTCAATTCTTTTTCTGAAGCAAGTTCAAGTTTAGGTGAAAAACCGACTTAATAGCAACCACGATGGTAGAAAGGTGTTAAAGAGAGTGAACGTTCAGATTCAGTGAAGGACTCAAGGAGTCAGTTTGTGACATGTAATTGACCAAATGTATGAATGTAACGACAAAACAAAGGGAAAGACCATGTAGGTTGACACGTGTCACATTACTCGTTGACGCCTAACGCAAAAAGAAGCTTACTTCTTCCGCAAGTTTCATTTGGTCTTACTTTCCTTTTAACAAAAATGGAAAATTAATAAATATACCTTTGGCAGTTATAAATATGATCCTCTTTCTCACAGATTCTCTCTGAATATTGGTCCTCGGAAACTTCGGCGGAGATGTTTCCTTCATCAGATAACTCTTTCTCAGCATCAACGCTCTTCTCAGCGTACGCATCCCTAACCGGATTCCTGATGCTCTTCCGATCAATGCTCCACGACTTCGTCCCCTCGCAGGTCCGATCCTACTTCTCCCGCTTGTTCTCACGGCTCCTCACTCCTAAATCGAAGAACCTCACGGTCGTCATCGACGAGAAATTCAGGAACAACAGGAACCAAGTCTTCGACGCGGCGGAGACGTACCTCCGCGACAAGATCGGCCCGGAGACGGAGCGGGTGCGAGCGGGGAAAACGCCGAAGCAGAAGCACCTGACGATCGCGATCGAGAAGGGAGAAGAGATCTCGGACTCGTTCGAGGGGTCCGAGGTGAAGTGGTGCTACGTCCAGACGGAGAACGACAAGGGGGAGAAAGTTAAAAGGTTCTACGAGCTGACGTTCGAGAAGAAGCTCAGAGAGAAAATCACGGGGCCTTACCTGAGCCACGTGGTCGCGGCGTCGGAGGAGATTAGGAAGAGTCTGAGAGTGGTGAAGCTTTACAGCCAAGACGTTGACGAGAGCGACGACGACGACGGGTGCCCTGGCGGGAGCTGGGGATGCATAAATCTCGAGCATCCTTCGACGTTCGACACGTTGGCGATGGATCCGAGCGCGAAGAAGAGGATCATCGATGACTTGGGGAGGTTTCTAAAGAGGAAGGAGTTTTACAAAAGAGTTGGTAAAGCGTGGAAACGAGGTTACTTGCTGTATGGTCCACCCGGTACAGGTAAGTCAAGTTTGATCGCAGCGATGGCTAACCACCTGAAGTTCGACGTGTTTGATCTCGAGCTTAGTAGTGTCTACGACAATCGTGAGTTGAAGAGGGTGTTGTTATCGACCACGAACCGTTCGATTTTGGTGATTGAGGATATTGACTGCAATGCTGAGGTTAGAGACAGGGAAGACGATGAGTCTCGAGAAGAAGACGAAAAAGTTTTGGGGAAGGTGACGTTGTCTGGGATTCTGAATCTTATTGATGGGTTATGGTCGAGTTTTGGGGATGAGAGGATCATTGTGTTCACGACTAATCATAAAGAGCGGCTTGACCCTGCGTTGCTGCGTCCCGGGAGAATGGATATGCATATTCATATGTCTTACTGTACGGGTTTAGGATTTAGGACGTTGGTTTCTAATTACCTTGGTTTAGATGGTTCCAACCATCCTCTATGTGAAGAAATCGAGAGGTTGATAGATTCTACGGAGGTTACTCCTGCTGAGCTAGCTGAGGAGCTGATGCAGGACGATGACACTGATGCTGTTCTTCGTGGAGTGATGAGTTTTGTTGAGAAGAGGAAGGTCGAGAGAAGCAAGGCCAAGGAAGAGATTTCTGTTTGTAAAGATGTTGTGACTAAGACAAATGATGATGATACAGAAAAGGCCAACTAATAGATTTTATGATTTGTATTAGTGGCAAATTAAGCTTGTAGTTTACATTAAACCATAAATAAAGCTTGCCTTTGACAGAATTTTAGATATGTTGTGTTGTGTACTTTAATTAAAACCAAACAGTTCATATCCTTTACTTGTTTTAGTTTATTTCATTCATAAATATAAAAGCCATAAAAATTGTGTTTGTGTTCGTTGTTTTGTTATGGCTTTAATCATTTACAAAAACCTATAAAAATTGTCATATCTTTCAAGTTTTAGTTTCTGCAGTTGTTAGTGTTCTCAATACACTTTGACATATAGACATGTGTTCTCTGCTTTATGTTTGCATTCAAGGAGGAGGATTTATGTTTCTGTTCCTTGAAGGAAATAAATTATGAATCTCTTAACAATTTCAGAACTCTTAAATTTGTTCAAATTGCTCAAAAGATAGACGTTTTGGGGGTTATTGATTGTTATTTTAAAATATTTTATTACAGATTATATAATGTATATTCAGAACTTTTTGAATTCTCTATCTCGCTCTTTATAAGAAATAACGTTGAAGCAATCCTACATCCACTACAAGTGAGTGAGTGACCCCTTCTTATGGCCATGGTGAAGTTTTGGTAATTAAGAAATATACACAAAAAGGGTAATAAATGAAAGACCACACACACACGCTGCGCTACCATGCTGGTCTTGCTACTAATCGCAAACAAAGAAGTAGTAGTCAGATATACGTGTGGTAGCCAGTCTCGAGCCAATGGACAACAAGCTTTCAGTATCTGTGATTTGTCCCCTTAAAACACTTTAACTTTGACGATATTCTTCCAGAGAGGGGAGGGTCACGTTAAGGCTGCCCCATGAATAGAAGAAGCTGCATCTGAAGGGTGCATTTGCGAACGTGAATCTTGCCCTTTTTCAAGCCCAAGAACTGAAAGAGCTGAACTGTTAAAACATGCATCAAGATTCAGTAACATGAAGTTTTTACTTAAAAAGACTGCATAAACGAAGTGTCTGTTTCATTTTCGAGGACGTACTTTAGTAGGGAAGCTCTGATAGTTGGCTGATTCGCATAAGCAGTAAGAGAAGGTCTTAGATCAGGAAACTTCTTCATGATACTTTCAAGCTGAGGCATTGGTAACTGCAAAAAACAAAACCCAAAGAGTCGTTTTAAAATTCCTGTAAATATACTTAACTCGTATATTCTTCTATCACGTTTCTATTTGTACCTCTAACAAGACAGGGAAAGAATGTGGTTGCGTCTGAGACACACATTTCAAGAAGCCAGGCCACAATTTTGGCAGTCTCCAGATCTGCATCCACGAGATATTCCACCATAATCACACTTGGAGGGAAAATATTATCTCAAAGCTGATCCTTTTATTTGAGCTTAAATTTTACTCACCTGCCTACTCACCAACTTGGAAAGAATTTTCATGACAACGTCAACCTGGACAAACAGAAAGCTTCTTAATTCTGACGAAAAAAATCCAGACTTTGACCTATAACTTAAACCAAAGACGAGAGAAAAAAAACGATTTGTTGTATGTTCCTACTTAAATTGCCAAAATTTACGAAAAATACTTCGAATTTATGTTAATCTTATTCACTTTTCCTAGAGTGTACTTCTAGGTTTTATTATAAATGAGTATGAGTCTCATATGTGAGACTTATCCAAGTAAGAGAGAGCTTGGGAATAAGGAAACATAAATATCTGTTACTTTGATTCAGTTTTAAGAAAGAGCTTTTGTGGGGTTTTACTTCACTTTGTTCTTTAACACTACCTAGTACGACACTTACCAGTGTCGGAAAAGCATCGATTGCCTGAATTACTGTTCTCATGAAGAGTAAAGGCAGAGGTGTTCGATCAACCTGAAACCAAAAAAAAAAAGTATCACAGATGTGAATATCTAAACCAGTTGTTCTTTTCTATGATATGTTCGCTTTTTGACATACCATCTGACCGAGGGCCTTTGCTAAAACTTGCTGCGTGAAAACAGTGCGTTGTTCAAAGCAAGCTGAACATGCATCTGTTATCTGAAAACAACACACAGCCAAATGAGACTCTGTTAACAAGAGAGAGAGTAGATGGAAAATCAGGAAATTACCTTTTTCAGTGGTGGCCCATCCTTCTCAGGAACAACATCGTGGATAGCAATCAGTACCTCGGCAGGTGTTAGCGCAGGGCCAGTGTGAGCAGAACCCTATCAAAGATATAACAAAAAGGATCTGACAAGTTGTTACAGTCGGAAGAAGGTATATAAATCCGTCAGAGAGAGCAACACTTCCCCAAAGAAAAATCACCGTAAGAATTTCAAATAAGAAACTAAAAGCAACAATGCATGGAACGAATTATATGTAACATTGTTCCAACATAAAAAAAAGGTAACATTTATACCTGTAATATATGAGCTAGTGCAAGTTGGAACTTCTCAGGAGGAAGATTAAGAAGCGGGGGAAAGATAGGCAAAACCTGTTACATCCAAAAAGAATGACTGTCACAAGAGGTAATGAATTGCTACCACTGATGAGCATTTAAAGGACCAGACAATTTGCGGAATTTTTCCATGGTTACTAGTTCTTATTTATTTCCACATTTTCGAATAGGTGTAGAATCCGTGGAAAGATGTAGAAAATTACCTCGTCTTTAGTGAGTGAAGAAAGCAACGGAATAAGAATTGAAACATCCTGCAGAACGCAAACTTTTTGTAAGGCTTTGCAGTTTGATTTTCATAAATATATACACACAAGAAATATATACGAGAGAGCTCTTCATAACAAATCAAACCTTTAGCTTCGTTTCATATAGATGCTTTACGGTAGCAATCAAATCCGACGAAGGTGCCAATTCTTGTGTCAATATTTGCAACACCTTGACATAAAAAAAACAAACGAACAGGGAGCATGATTCAAAATAAGAAAATAATTCTGAGGCCAACAAAGTAGGGAAACACCGAAGCCACTTACCAATGTCAATAAGTTTTCACTTCCCTTAGGAGGATCAGATATGATATGGAGCAGTTCCTTATAAGATGAACCTAATTCTCGTATCAAGATAGGTATATGTCGATGAAAAGCCTGAACCATTTCAGGAAGTTACAAAGATGAGTCAGTTTGATGATTTCAACTCGGAGAATTTTTCCGTACCATGCCACACGTGATGCACATAAGTGACGTGAGCATCTATAAGGGACGGAGGCTAACTCACCTGTATTACTGTTTTTGGAGCTTTCCCGTAAACTTCAAAGACAAGTCGAAGGAGACTAGGTTTCTGGCAAACAATTACAGTTTTCTCAGAACAATGTAAATACTTAAAGATGGAGAATATTTTGAGTATTAGGAGCAAACCTTTTTACATAGAGCAAAGAACAGAGAAATTAGTCTCTGAGCTTCAGAAAATGATAGAACAGAAACATCACGAGAAGTTTGTAGATCCTGCTTAGAGTGAGTATCGGAGGTTCTCGAAGATGGGGAGTCGCTTGTCGAAGTTATCTGACTTTTAGCCTATAAATCAATGTAAGCAAATCAACCAATTGTACCCAAAAGCCAAGGTTTGCAAAGATAGAGCATGGCCATTTCAGCGACCAGGCAATCCTCACAAGGGAAAATTTAGAGCTTACAAGAACATGCACAAAAAGCAACTGGCATCTAATAAGTTCAAAAAGAGTAACAAGCCTTCATAATTCAAAGAGAGAATGGCTTTTGGAGCTTTACTTCCTTTTCAAAAATGATACTCACTCAACTACCAGATTAGACTACATGTTATTACCTCTGTCTTTATTTCTTCTGCAGTAAAACCAGTATGTGAGAGATCTGCCTCAGAGTTCACAGCAGTCAGCAACATATCTGTTGCAAATTTCTCAACATGCTCTGATATGTATGTAAGGTGATACAGTTTGTTCGTGACCTGTGCAGGCATTTGAGAAAATATAAATACGAATTACTGTACCAGCAGTAAATAAAATCCATATTGTTATCTGGGACTAATTTCCTTACAAGTCGGATGGCTTTTGCACGGATGTCTTCTTCGGAATGAACAGAACACTGCCAGGATTAAGACATGCGTGAAAAACCATATGACCATATATGAAGATAAAGAGAAAATCTCAAGCATAACATTCGTTTCATAAATTCCTTTATGAGGCTTAGAGGTCAGAAAACAATGCATATGTAATTGCAACTTTTTGAACATTCTTCATAATTATTGCAATGCTAAAAGTTTCAAAACTTCATAATGTAACCAGTATACATGGCAAGTTCCAGTTCATGCTCTGTTGAAAAAAAAAAATTATAACAAGCCAAAGGATTTCTAAGTGGTAAACTAAGATAAATAGAGCTGGAAAATCCTCCCTGCAGTAAACAGATTAAGTTGACCAATTTCGAGCAACGGATCTAATATGCTGCAACTGTTTCGTGGAGTAGTTAACAGGAGGCTTTAAATGGAAATTTTACAGGCAATATGTAGAGATTCAAGTTCTGAGGAAGGAACTATCTAGCCACTTTAAAACTTAAATTATCTGAATTCCCGTATTCTCCATCACTGAGACTATAAAATAACACACCAATGTGACAAGGTTTGTAAGAAACAAAAATAAGAAAGTCTGGCTATTCTTACATTCAATGCTATGGCTAAGAATGCTTTTCGCTCATTTGGACGCACTAGAATTAAGCTCCAAACAGCACCAAGCCCTTGGGTAACACGCTCACTATCACTGATTTCTCTTCCAGTTGGATCATGACGCGTGGAGCAGAGTTCATCCAGTAGCTTTATGGCAGAATCAGGTAGATGTGGAGCTTCTCCAAAAAGTCTGCTGAAAGACTTGTCGGAAGCAGGAAGAGCATCCAGAAATGATCTTGCCTACAGCAAGTACCTTAATAAGCGAAATAGAGAAACAAGAAATGGTAAAAGGTTGAATAAATGCTCACCACTGCAATGAGAAAATTTTCATAGACAGTAGCATACGAAGAAGATTCATCAGCGTCCAGATTGGCCATTGAATGCAGATGGTACAGAACATGTAAAACAAGTTCATTTCCCTAGAAACAAAGAAACAAACAGTTTAGGGGTTCATCTAGACATATGGTAGACTCTCGGTTATTAGGTTTTGGAGTGGATGTTTATAGCAGCTTTGTGCACTCTTCAGATGCTACAATGTTTATGACAGTCGATACATTCTCGGATAAGGAAAAAAAGATTCAAAATCCAAACCAAAATAATAGAGCGAGGACTGAGTTTAATGAACACTGCAGTCAACTACGTACCTTAAATTCACGATGATCCACACTAATATGCTCTCTTAGTATAGCGGCTACATCATTGCCAGCATCGATCTGGAAATTGTATCATAAATAACATTTTGCTTGTAAACGAAAGAATTAAACCATAGGGATAAAGCCAAAAGATGGAAATGGTAGCTAGAGTTGAAGACAAAGCTACAAGCAACAAGTATCAAAGAGACACTCACTTTGGCAATCAATCGGGCAATCAATGACATGCGAATCTTGTTACAATCAAACCCGCAGACATGTCTATTTGATTCAATTACCCTTTCTAAAGCCAACTTTCCAACAGTTTTGCTTTGCTCTGTGGTAAGTTCAACATATGATGGAACAGATGCCAACTCTCGGTAGCTTTCCTCTTCTACAGTAATGTCTGACGTAACAGGGGGTTGTAGATCAAAATCTGGGCCTGTCTCCGAAGGCGAATGTTGATCAGAATCTGGGATAGACACCAGATCATCCCTGCACTTTGTTTCTCTGATGCCTTCATCATCCTTGCAAGGAGATAGTGGAACATCTAAAGATGATTTGCCCTTTGAGGGATAAACACACTCACTGGGAGCAGTCAACAAATCCTCTCTGCAATCAGGCTGATCAATTAATCTGATAACTGAACTTCCCATCACCTTGTTCTGGCTATGCTCTACTGTTGTTGGATGCACTGAACTACTAGCCCCTGCAGTGACAGCAGGCACCGAAAGTGGATTGCTCGGTACGCTCGAGATGTCCATCTGAACTGGCGCTGGTTCTTTACCTTCACCTATAGATGAATTTAAACGTCTTGGATCCATGCGACGGGGATCCTGCATAGCTACGTGTAAGTTATCTTGAAGAAAAAAACATTCAAAATAGAATCAAGCAGCAAACGGAAACTTGTACCCTTCTTGGGTCGCGTCTAGGGTCGGCAACTGCGCTATTCAAGCTAGGCACATCGGAAAATGATAACCCCGGAAGAAGAGTTGGATCAAAAGGAAGTTGTGGCTGAGGAGTCGGGGAACGTATGGAATCCACAATATCCGCCGGAGTAGCCAGTGGAGTTGTCAACTTAGGAGCGCTACTAGGCAAGTGTTTCATGCTTGTTATTACAATATCAGCAAGCATATCTGGGTGTAGCTTAGAAATGAGAATATCAAGTGATGCAGCTCCTCTGTCTCCTTCAGCAAGTAAAGCACCAATCATTGAAACCATTTGTTCCACTGGAGTTGACTCAATGTCCGAAGGTTGGTTAGCAGGGGATATGCCATTGATAGAGACTGGTCCATGTGGAGAATCACTTATTTGAACTTGCGGAGTCAAATGCATGTTAGTATTATGGCGTAAGCGCTTCGGAGCAGCCTCTCCATTGATTGTATCATCTTCACCCTGGGACCTTATTCGTTTCTTTGACAAATCCCAAGAATTTGGGTGATTAATCGCCTGGTTATTCTGAAAGTAGGTTCATCATGAGACGTTACTGGTCACAGTGATCAAAGCTGACGTAGAGGCATATAAGTTTAGGAAAGAAAGAATAAACAATATTACCTTGCCTGACCAATTTTCACGTGCAAATCGCTCATTATTTCTGATCAATTTATCAACTTGGCGGATAGCTTGATCAGCAACATCTGAAGCATTCATTGCTCGAAGCGCTCTAACAAGCTTGTCTCTTGACTATAAACTCATAGGAACAATTTATCTCAGTAACAAAACAAATATCACAAAAAAAAAAATAGAGATAATTAGACTTTATATGATTTGATCAAGCAAACACTTCTTTCAACTCTGTTCTACCTACTACGAGGCTTCGCGGCATGGAATACCACTTAATAACATTCTTTCTTCTAGGAGTCATTGAAAACCTTTTCTTAAGGAAAACAAATGCGACACAAAAAGCTATTCCTAATCCTAGAGTACACAAACGAAACAAAATCAGAGGTTTACAATTTGACGAGAAAGCCTGAAAGAAATAAGGAATATCTCCGACATGAGGGTAGCTTGGCTCTATGAAATATGACCGAATATTCCCAAAAAGAGGTCTTTTGTTTACAGCCTTTATATTGCAAGACAGATCGCTATAATTATAACACTGCTGGACCTATAGAAACCTCTAATGAACGGATCAATAAAAAGCAAAAACAATTGAATTTCAGTAGAGAATTAAATTAAAAAACCAACAAACCCACAACAATAGTTTTATTCGTACTAGTAGTGCATTTAGAATTGATGTTTAACAATGATTTCAAGTGATATTCAGAAAGAACAAAAAAACAGGGAAGAACTGAGGAGTATAGAATAAGCCAAATATAGATATACCGCAGAGAGAAATAAGACAATAAAGTATGAACGCTCTACCTCTATCATAGGGGAGGAAGTACATCTAAGAAATCCCAGTAAGGCAGTTCTAATGGAATACTGAACGCTTGCAGCATGGCACACCTTCACTGTCTCAAGATTTGGATGAAAATCCAGCAGAACAGAAAGAACAGTGTTGTAGTGGACGGGCCTCTTCCTTGCTACCACCGCAAGACTGAAAGGTAAGCTACTATCAGATACGAGACCAGTGCTTACACAGGAAATATTTCTAAAGTGCAAATGTTTCAGGTTTGCTTCTAAAAGCATGTTCTAATAAATCACTGCACATCTCAGCAAACAAAAGAATGATACTTGCGTCAAAGAAACTGCCCTCAGGTTCTTCCTATGCAAGCAGCTGCACTGAATATATGCAGCGTTGTTATCTAACAAGATACTAGAGTTTACATATAACTTTCATTGAGCAATCATTCCTGTGAGAAACTTTCCTCACGATTCTGTCAGCATACAACATCAATGATAAACTCCTTAACAGAATTAAACTTTGCTCAGACCAACTTTTTACATGTCACTATCAAGTTTGAGCAGTCAGAGATTCTGTCCTGGAAACACATCAACATGAACAGAGCTATAGCAAGTCTATTCCACATTTTCTTACTTTAAGACAACTCCATCAATGAAAAGTCAAGTAAAACCGAATGAAAAATCAATCTCTGGCTAACTAGATCTCTGGACTATGTCCACTGAAAGTTTAACATTTGTCACTTTACAAAGATAAGTTGTCCCAGACATTAAAAGGTAACATCCGTTTAAACAAAAACAATCATCTGTCAAGTAATTACTAATTTTTGAAAAGTTTGTCAAGAATGACAAATTTAGCTGCTAAGGATAGATACTTTCCCAAGTTAAGCTGGTGGTGCCTCCAAACATATAGTTCAACGTGACTAAAGATATGCCACCTACTGGACATAACAACCACGATATAACTTCTACGTGCATCTTAAGAGTAAGACATGAGATAAGATCAACAAGCAAAACATATTCAACTCATCATCACCAGTATCCACTAAAAATATATGGAGAAGATATATTAATCATAGCGGAAAGGAAAACCACAATGCAAGTAAATATTAAGCTTGAATTCAATATAAAGAAATCTCTGATTGCCAAATTATACTGTGCATAAACCGTAATATTGTAGTGTATATACATTTTCAACATCCCAACATAACAGTCATAAGTATTATTATATACAACCAGTTCACAAAACCAAAAAAAAACTTCCCTCTACCACGTTTCAGCGTTACTTGAAAACAGCATTTCTAACTACCATCTGACCATCCTATTCGTTGTTTGATGTCTTTATGACTTGTATATTGGAGCTCAACAGTATCAAAATATGCGGACGGCATATATCCAGGAAACTGTCAATATCCGATAACTGATGCAGCTTCAAGTTGAAGCCTTCAACCGAGCCATTTTCCCCCGGACTATGATTCAGTTAGCTGCAACTATATCATATGGGTTGAACCGGTGCTATGACCTGTCTCCATGCTTTATCTCTCTCAGCCAAAAGTTTAGTAGACACAAAGAAATGGAAACCAGCAGTTTATTCTCCCTGATGCTATTCGTCTTACAAAGCTTATTTGATTATGAAACTACTTAAAAGTGGAAGATCATCTGCTTATTATTGTATCTCACAAACATGAGGCACACATCAAACTTATGCAAATGAATACTAGTAATATCACCCCATCGTACTACCCATATAAACCCATATAAGTGCAGCAAGACACATTCTACATGGTTCGTTTTATCAAGACATGCAGGTTACCAAGCAAAATAATGGGCAATCATTTTGGTCTAGCTATCAGGTTACCAAGCAAAACTAACATCATAAAGAATATAAAGCAAAGCGAACACAAGAATAGTGGGATGCAGACATAAACTTACCAACTAACAACAGCTATCGTCAGTGCACCCGGTAAACGACCAGCCGACTGTATGAGATCTAGTAAGATATCAAACGTCCTATTTGCTTCAGACATAAGCGTTGCTGAATTTAGAATGGGATGACCGCCAGCAAGCCAGGAAATGTTAAACATCTGTCTACTACCTGTAGTAGAACAGGAAAATTTGACATGCCATGCACAAAATGAACAAATCATATATCGTGACCGCCATACCTTCGTTGGAAAAATTCTCAGGATCAGATGCATCAGGAGTAAAAAGCAAAATAAATGTCTCCATAAACTTTAGCGCCAAAACTTTCACGCCTACACTACCAGGCTATCATGAAAGAAACAGCAGACTTAAGTTAGAAAACCTTAAACTGAAAGAGAAGCAGAACAGATACTCAGCCAAAGACCATTCCTCAAGAGAGGAATAGACAGAAAAAAAAAACTGAGGCTGTACATAGCCAACATACCTCCAACGCAGTAGAAAAGACAACATCTTTGAACTTAACCATCCATGTCCATAGTTCCCCAACCCAACGATCAACTTTACCACGATGATGAAACTGCATCATCAATAATAACACAAATCAGTGAGAGAGAGAGAAAGGGAAATCATGTCCATCTCTGTGGTGAATATACAGGAACACAAAAGCTTGCACTGTCTTCACTTTTTCATATTATCCTAAAGCCTTACGACGCTAACCTTAAACAACAGCAGAATATGTAGTAACAACCTAAACCAACCGAACCTTTGTAAAAAGTGAACGCAAAGAGGACTGATTCCCTGGGTTTTAGTTCAATCTCAAAGGTACAATGAGTATGTTATCTGAATGACAACATATCTAAATTGGGAAACAGTAGATACCTGCATTGCCATCTCCTCTAAGATGCTGCAATAGAAAGCTGTGCCAACAGAAACAGCTTTCTTTGCAACAATTGGATCCTCATCCCTTACTAAGTCAAGTAAGACACTCACTAGAGCATAAGAATGATCCAGTATCCTCAAACCAACCTCCTCAATGATCCTGTCACCCAAAAAAAAATGAATTCAATCAACACGTCTTTTATTACATATCCCTAAACACGAAACTAAATTAAAAAAATTCTTCGACGAGTTCTCGTGCAAATTGGTAAAGGACTCTCACTCGAGAAGGGATTTGCGGACTAGGATTTCACGCGAGGAGTGGAGTTCTGCGAGATACGGGAAAATCTCAGCGGAGAGAGAGGGCTCCAGCGATAGCAATATCTCCTTCGCCTGCCTGAGAGACGAGAGCTTCACTGCCAGATCGCCGTGGTTGTTGGCAGCGGCGAGGAGAGAGAGCGCCTGCTGCGTCCGGGCTGTCGCGGCAGCCGACGCCGCCATCGCTGAATTCGAGATTTGTTTCGCGGAATTGTCAAAGGGATGAATCTCGCGGTGGCTTTTATCTTTTAGGGTTTTTGAAGGTTGGAGAAGAAGAAGAAGAATCTCGGCGACACAGGAGCAGCTCAGAGCAATTAGGCGTAGAGGCGCTCGCTCGCACACACACGAGAAAAGAAAATAAAACGAGATGGCACATCATACCCTGCCGTTTTATGTCTTGGAAGTTGCAATGAGCGCCGTTTATGTTACGTAACCAATCTCGTTTAAACCGTTGGTTAATAAATTCTTCTATTGGTTCTAGCTAGTATTATTGATACACAGCTGAATCACACTTCATTCCTGGTTATCATATTTGCACGCAAATCACATGTATTTGTGATTAATTGGTCTAATGACATTGTGCTTGTACGCAACCAAGCTAGTAACACAGTTTTAGCACATCTTAAGTTCTTTAAGTTAGTAACACAACACCATTGGTTGTAATATCAGCAGACCAAAGGCAACGTGCCCACATACATTTTTTTTTAAAGGAAACGTCTCCAAAACCACCGGAATGGAGCTTGTAGGTTCATCTGACATTCCAGTCAGTTAGGCGCAATCATGCATCCAATTTTGTCAATTCAGTCATCGAGGATCCCAAACTTACTATTAGAGTTTATCATTCATGGTCTTCCTAATACATCATAATACTAAAATGGACAAATACTTCCTCGGTTATACCCCGTTGTGTAATTCCTCATGCAAAACACATTTCATGTCACAAATTCATGAAACTAAGGCTAAATGGAAAACAAAGTATAAATCCAAAGGAAAAAAATAAAACGCCAAACTTCACAAAACAATAATCTGGAGGAATGCTTTTTAGATACCTCCAATATATTTTTATATTTTCTACAAATAAAATAAGTATCTAATTATTATATAAAATATCAACTTTTACTTTTTATTTAAAATAGTGATAATTTGGATAATTTTTTTCTATAATACTATGTAGAGTCAAATATAGAAGTGAATTAAATATGCATCTATTTTAAAACATATTGTTTTATTACTAGGAGTAAACCCGCCCTACGGGCGGGAACACAAATATATAAATAATTTAAATATATTTAAAATGTTTAATTTATTTTTAGAATAAAATAATTAAATTTTATATTTTTTAAAATCAAATTTGTCTATTATTTTACAAATCAAATTAAAAATCAAAAATATATTATGTTTTTAAATTTTGTTCTAATTTAGTTTCTAACAATATGTCACTTCGGTTATTTTAATAAAGAAACGTCTAACTAATATTGTAGCCATAATATAAATCTAATGTTAAATTTCAAATTTATCTATTAGATTTTTGTTTTTTCTTGTTAAATCTCATCTATTAAATTTTCAATAAGTTCATATATACATAAATCTAAATTTCAAGATAATTTTAACATTTTTTGTTTATATTTTTTGTATTGATTTTAATTTTACATACATGAATATTTGAATTTTTTGAAACTTAATTTTTTTTCTAAATTGTTTTTTTCTGGTCAATTAAAATTTTATGTGGAATTTAAAACAGTTGTGTTATATATCAAGTTAATTATCTGATGAAGAATTTTGTCTTTAACCTATTTTATATTCATTTTCTTTTGAGAGAAATATTTTTTTCTGATATTTTTATATTTAAAAATATCAAATTAAGATGTTAATTTAGTATATTTTTAATGATATTTGTAAATTCTATATGAATACGTCAAACGAACAACAGTCTCAATGTTGAAATCATATCTACTTTCAATTCATATTTTATTTTTATTTGAAATTCTTTTATTTTTTAAGATTAATATTTTTTAATTAATTTACAGTTATCTTTCAAATATTTAGGTTATATAGTAAACAATATGTTGACATTAAATGATTTATGGAGTTAACTTATATATAGTATATGCTATTTGTGGATATTTCAATAGCATATAACATAAACTTTAAAAATTGAATTAACTTGTATATAATATATTTTATTTGTTATTTTCAGTATCATATAACTTCAACTTTAAAATCACGTATTTTGAATTTACATATTTATAAGTCTTCCAAGTTTTATTTAATAATTATCCTTATTGGTTTTATTTATGTTAAAATAATATGTGAACATTCTCAATTATTATAACATCAACTTATATATAATATATGGTATTTGTGAATATTGTCAATTGCATATAACCTAGAAATTGAAACCACATAATTTAAATCAATATAGTTATAATTGTTTTAAAGTATTGCATTTTTTATTTTTATGTTAAATTTCAAAAATATTATAAATGTTAAGTTTTTTTTTTGTCATAGACTTTTACAGACTCAAAACGACTATGTAAACCAAACAGGTAACTCTATAAATGTTAAGTTAATTTGTATAATTTTTTTATATTTGTTAACCTACCTTATCAGATATTTATTTCTATTTTATTGTTTCAAAGTCTTTCATATTTATTTAAAAATTATATTTATTAGTAATTTTTATGTTAATTTACAAAAAATAGTTTTAACATAAGTAACTTATACATAATGTTTTTATTTTTTTTAAGTTTAACTTTTTATATGATTTATATTTTATTTCAAATGAATTGTTTTTGGTAATATTGACATTGATTAGAAATAAAAGATTGAGAAAATGATTGTCTTATTTTTGGTGATTAAAAATAATACGTTGACATTTTCAGTAATTTATGACATCAACTTATATATATTATTTATTATTTTGAATATTTTCAATAGCATATAATACAAAATCTTATATTATATATTTACTTATTTTTATTTTTATTATATTGTATATTTATTTATTCAATTTTCTTGCTTTTATATTAAATAATAATATTACAATAGATTTTTAGTGTAATATTTGTATTTCTTCTATTGCGTTTTTAGTTATTATTATTTTTAATTGTATATTTGCTTACTCTTATATTATGATAGATGTTAAATGCAATATTTATATTTTTATATTGTGTATTTACTGATTATTTATTTTATTATACATTTTTCGGATAGATGTTTAATTTAATTTTTCTGTTTCTCATATTGTATATTTACTTAGGGTTTATTTTTTCTTATATTTTACATTTACTTATTATTTTTATTTTATAATATATATTTACTTATAAAAATATCTGGAATAATAAAAATATTAAAGTATACATTTTTCAGATGGATATTTAATGTAGTTTTTTATATTTCTTATATTGTATATTTAATTATTATTTATTGTTTCTTGTTCTGTATATTTACTTAATCTAGTTTCTTACTTTTATATCTAATGGTAATATTACGATAAATGTTTAATATAAGATTTCTGTTTTTTTATATTGTATATTTACTTATTGTTTATTTCAATATACAATTTCCAGATAGATGTTAAATGTATTTTTTATTTCTTATATTGTATGTTTACTTTTTTATGTTGTATATTTATTTATTTTAATATTATGATATACGTTTAATGTAATATTTATATTCTTATATTTTATATTTATTTATTATTTAATTTTATTATATTATATATTTACTTATTTTAATATTATGCTAGATGCTTAATGTAATATTTATATTTCACATATTGTATATTTATTTATTATTTATTTTACTATACATTTTTCAGATCGATGTGTAATTTAGTTTTTCTATTTCTTATATTGTATATGGACTTATTGTTTATTTTTTCTTGCTTTTATATTAATTTTCAAATGTTAATTATCTAACTATTCTTATATTGTATATTTATTTATTCTAATTTTCTTGATGTTTATATCAAATTATAATATTACAATAGATTTTTACTGTAATATTTACTTATTATTTATTTTATTATACATTTTTAGATAGATACTCAATTTACTTTTTCTATTTCTTATATTATATATTTATCTGTTATTTTTTTTTTCTATATTCTATTTTTATTAACTCTAATATTACGTTAGATATTTAATGCAATATTTATATTTCTTATAATGTATATTTATTTATTGCTTATTTTCTTATATTGTATATTTACTTATTTTAGTTTTTATATCAAATGGTAATACTAAGATATATTTTTGATGTAATATTTATATTTCTTATATTATATATTTCTTATTATTTATTTTTTATATTGTGTATTTATTTTTTCATATATCAAATGATAATATTAAAACAGATGTTTAATGTAATATTTTTATTTCTATTAACGTATGTTTACTTATTTTTATTAATTTTGTTTCTTATAGTTTATATTTATTTATTTTTTTATTTTTTTCTTCTACCAAAAATAATAATACGATAGATGTTTAAAATATTTTTCTTTCTGATATTATATATTTACTTATTATTTATTTTACATATATTAGATAATAAATATGTCTGCAATGGAACAAGATAGACTAAGTGATTATCTATGGACATATATACATATGGCGATGCAAAATGGACTAAAGTAATAATTAGACTGAAACATTGTATTTTCAGACGCATGCTATTTCATACACATGGCGACACATGAGTATGAAACATTGTGATGTTCCAAAAGAGAAGAGTATGAAACATTGTACTTTGTAGACGCATGCTACAACCTTCTCTTATCCAATTTTTCTTCATTCTAATCTTCTCTGCTTTGCTGTAATAAGTTGTTAATACTTTGCTTTTGAAAATAGTATAAATCTTAACATTCATTCTACCAACCTTCTTGTACTTCCAGACAAGTCAGGGGTTCCTCCAGGTGCTGGTGTTGAGTTAAACAAACAAACGGGAGTCAGATAATAAGAAACGAAAACAAAGACGCCGAGAACATTGGAGGATATGATACTTCAGCTAGAGCTTGAAGAAGATATAGTTCAAAGAGCTAGGTTACGTGAATCTTACTACGGCTCTTTTGATAACTGCAACGACAATGATGATAACTTATATCAGCCCGTTTGGATGTCATGCGTTAACAGTTCCGATATTTTGAGGTGCGTCATACTAATCACTCATCATAGCCATGAACTCTAACAAATGATACATAATATAGTTATGTTTTATTTGCTTGCCGTTAAGGTCGGCGAGGAACGCTTTGAACCAGTACCCACGTTTCTCGCTGGATGGTAAGGATGCGATGTACCATTCGTCATTCCAGCGCCAGCTTGGCGCATGTACTGATGTGGTGAGACATGGTGGACGTAGATCAAAATGCGGGGAGAACAGGGATCGAGCAAGACAAAGCACCTAGCTCGGACTGTGGCTGGAGAGAGTTTAGTGTGGTCTGAGACAGGGTTGATTGCGAAGCTGATGGGTCTGGAGATGGTCCCTGTTCTGGTAAAGGGAAAAAGGGGAAAAGATAAGTTGGGCACTCTGCTCATGAGAGAGCGTCTAAGGAGGAGAGATCAGACATCGACATTAACGGTCTGAATGGTCAAACCTAAGAAGCTTCTTGCTCGTCCGGGAAGGTTTAAAGCGATGAGACAGCTCATAGCGGTTGGGATTTTTTATGTCGCTGGAATAATGGCTTTTATAGGGATTTGTTTGATGTAAAACTATACATTTTTCCTTTTTTGTTTGATGTAGTATTTACATTTTTTATATTGTATATTACTTTTTAATGTAGTATTTCCAATTTTTAAATGGTTTACTTACTTATTTTTTTCGTATATTATATATTTACATATTTAAATGTATCTTTACATATATTTAATTATTACATTCTAAGGTATATGTTTAATGTAGTATTTCCATTTTTTTAATTGTGTATTTCCTTGTTATTTGTTTGATGTAAAACTATACAATTTTTTTGTTTAATGTAATATTAACATTTTTATTTTGTATATTGCCTTTTTAATGTAGCATTTCCATTTTTTAAGTTGTGTATTTACTAATAGTTATTTTCTCATATATTATATATTTACATATTTAAATGTATATTTACTTATATTTAATTTTTACATTTTAAGATGGATGTTTAACGTAGTATTTCTATTTTTGAATTTTTATTTATTTATTATTATTTTTATATTATATATCTAAAAGTTTAAAGTTTACATTTACTTATATTTCGTATATTATATATTTATATATTAAATGTATATTTACGTTCTATTTTTTAATTTGTGTATTTACTTATAATTATTTTTTTCTAGAATATTAGTATAATATTTACTTTATCTTTTATTTTATGTATACAATATTTTGTATTTATACATTTTAGATATATATTTAATATAATATTTATATTTCTTATATTGTATTTATTTATTATTTACTTTTTTTTTATATTCTATATTTACTTTTATTTATTTTTATTTTTTTAGCAGTAATGCCATGTGGCATCTTTCTAGAGAAATTTATGTCGATGATGTGGACGCTCTCTGGTGCCTCAAAACTGTACTTTTAATAGTATAGATAGATATAATATTAACATTTTTATTTTGTATATTGCCTTTTTAATGTAGCATTTCCATTTTTTAAGTTGTGTATTTACTAATAGTTATTTTCTCATATATTATATATTTACATATTTAAATGTATATTTACTTATATTTAATTTTTACATTTTAAGATGGATGTTTAACGTAGTATTCTATTTTTGAATTTTTATTTATTTATTATTATTTTTTATATTATATATCTAAAAGTTTAAAGTTTACATTTACTTATATTTCGTATATTATATATTTATATATTAAATGTATATTTACGTTCTATTTTTTAATTTGTGTATTTACTTATAATTATTTTTTTCTAGAATATTAGTATAATATTTACTTTATCTTTTATTTTATGTATACAATATTTTGTATTTATACATTTTAGATATATATTTAATATAATATTTATATTTCTTATATTGTATTTATTTATTATTTACTTTTTTTTATATTCTATATTTACTTTTATTTATTTTTATTTTTTTAGCATTAATGCCACGTGGCATCTTTCTAGAGAAATTTATGTCGATGATGTGGACGCTCTCTGGTGCCTCAAAACTGTACTTTTAATAGTATAGATAGATTGTTAAGTCAAACTTTGAGAAAAGGAAAGGAAAAAAAAGACAATAAAAGTTGAATGTAAAAAAAAATACTAAAAAGATTGGTTCTGTTTCAGTTTTGAATCAAACCAAACCGCCAAAGACGGTTTGGTTTTGTTGTTCGGTTACACTTTCCCTCTCGGACCCGATGCTCCTCCGACAAGAGCAAAAGAGAAAGGAATCAGAATCAAAAACAAATCGATCATAAGTCTTAACATTTACGCCCAAAATCGGCGAGAAAGAGAAAACAAAAATGGAAGGATGGGATCCGAGCACCAAATCGACCCTAACGCGAATCCCTCTTCTAACCACAAAGGCGGGACCACGAGACGGCGACGCATGGAAACAGAGGCTGAAAGAAGAGTACAAATCTCTGATCGCGTACACACAGATGAACAAGTCCAACGACAACGACTGGTTCCGCATCTCCGCCTCCAATCCCGAAGGTACCCGCTGGACTGGCAAGTGCTGGTACGTTCACAACCTCCTCAAGTACGAGTTCGATCTCCAGTTCGATATCCCCATCACGTACCCCGCCACTGCTCCCGAGCTTGAGTTGCCTGAGATTGACGGCAAAACACAAAAGGTTTGTGCTTTCGTTTTATTTTTTATTTTTGGTTGCGATCGGATGTGGTTTGTGGTCAATTGTGTAAAGTGTCTCTCTTTATTGTTTTTATGTAGATGTATCGAGGTGGGAAGATTTGTCTGACTGTGCATTTCAAGCCGCTCTGGGCTAAAAACTGGTAACTTTATTGTGCTTATCGACATTTTTAGAGAAGCATGTTAATTAGATTGGTTTGTTATCTATGTTGGTTCAGTTAGGCCCGAAGACTCTAGTATTAAGCTGTTTGTTGTGCAGGTCTAAAAATGAAAGTGATTGTCTAGGGTTTGTGTTTTTTTTGTGACCTTGTTAAACACTAAAGCTAACCGAGCTTGTGCACTTTACTCGTTTTCTTTTACGTGTTCATGAATGACTTGTTTTTTTGTTTATGAAGCCCTAGGTTTGGTATAGCGCATGCACTTTGTTTGGGGCTGGCTCCGTGGCTTGCTGCAGAGATTCCAATTCTTGTGGACTCGGGTATGATTAAGCACAAAGATGACGCAGCCTCGTCTGCCGAATCTTAGTCTGTTTAACCAGTTTTTCAACCTCAGAGTGAGGTGTTTATGTTTATCAGTAATAGCTGAACTCAGAAATTACTAAGGTGGATGCGTCTACCCTGTAAAACATTTACATGAAACCAAATAAAGATTTAAGCTATTGCAATGTTTTTTTCTAGAAATACTTCTTACAACTTGAGAATGTGTGATGTTTTTTCGTACTATGGAGCTGGTTCGTGCAAGTTGTGAATGTATTATTATGAAGGAAGAATCCAACACTGCAAAACAGAGGTCTGTTTTAGAGTTGTTAGAATCATAGACTGGTTTTGCAGGTAATATGCTAACTTGAAACCGGCTAGTTGATCATGGAAGACAGCATACATACTTCAGAAGCATATTGATTTTACCATTGGTTCACCAACATCTTGGTACCATGGATCTGCAAAAAGTAGGAACACAAAGATGAAATAGAGAGATCTATTGTCAACGGAGGTTTGCCTCAAATCTGGTGCTTCACATAGTAAACACTGAATGTGAAACAATAACAAACAAAAGCAAAAACCTTTTGAAGTTTGCTATAGGTAGAAGGTGTGGATTTTGTTAATCAAGGACGCAGTGGATAGTACTTTTCAGTAGGATGCATCATTTGATGATGATCCAGTAGATACCTGAACAAACCTTTAGCTCAAACAGCAGACTTGAAATGACTGAGAACTCAAGATCCAAGTAGGAAGCCAACAGATAAAAGACAACTGATTGTGATTGCATACATCTCAGGTAAATCTGCAGCTGCCACATTCCCAACAAGAACCTAGTTTAGTAAGAAGTTAAACGACAACCAAAATATCCCTTATCATCTGTTCCAAAACTTTTACCCAATTGACTTAGACTTCTACAGCAAAAAAGTTGATAAACAACAACAAAAAAAGAGAGTTATTTGAAAAATAAAAATTTCATGTATATATGAAAATTAAAGATACACATCATATTTAGTTTTTAGATTATTATTTTTTTAATCAGGATACTCTTTATAATCTTGGGTTATAGGTTTATTTTCAGGTTTATCTTTTGTGGGGTTTGATCTTAAATAAACTTTATTATATAACTAAACAGTAAGCTAATATTTTATTAATGTTTCGGGTCTATAAAAACATGGCAAATATGCGAAAATACTAAATCGTCTTTAATTATTCCTCCTTATCCACCACCACACACGTCGTGAGCTGAGCACGCGGTCGAACCAGCCCAAAGCCTCTCTCAGTTCGGTAAGAGACTTCCCCAGCGAAGCACAACAAACTGAACCCTCCCGTTATGGCGACATCTCATCCATGTTTTGTCGGACAAAGAATCTCCCTCCCTCAATTTCACCTCCTCTTCAACTCAAAACCTCCGAACCACGAGCTCACGACCAACAAACGCTCGAATCTCTGCGTCTCCATCGCCCTACCGCACTCCTCCGCTTCCTCTACATCAACTCGAAACCCTAGAAAATCATCTCGTAGCTGTTTTCGCAATTGCGCCGCCGCCGCCGTGGATGGCGCTGAAACCAGCTCGAGTGAGAATAAGTGGGATTGGGATCGCTGGAGTCGCCACTTCTCCGAGATTGAAGAAATCGATGGCGTGGTGTCTCTTCTCAAGGTTCTAACCATATTGTTTTTGCTTTATTATAAGAAGTTTCTGATTTTGGAGTTGTGTAATAATTAATAAACAGGTACAACTCGAAGAGGCCATCGAAAGAGAAGACTTTGAAGAGGCAGCGAAGTTGAAAGCAGCTATTGGAGAGGCCACTGTGAATGATGCTGTCGCTGAGATCATGTGCCAGTTGCAGGTTAAAAGATTTGTCTGTTTGGTAAATAAATAATCGAACTCTTTGTGTATATCTTTTTTTACTTAATATGTGATAGCTTCTGCGCAGGATGCAATAGGTGAAGAGCGTTACCATGATGCTTCCAAGTTATGTAGGCAGACAGGAAGTGGACTGGTAATTTTTAAAATTTTACCGGTTTTATGTTTTGCTTCTTTATTGTTTTAAGCTTGTAAGATAGTTGTAAATCACATGTACACTTTCAAATCATACATAAGCTTTATAAGTGATGAAAAAATGTTAAATGTTTGTGAACTATTATTAAGGAAGTTAAGGTTAGTTGAAGGAACTTATGTTTCCTGACATAAGTGATGGTTTCACCTGCTCAGTATGTAGTCAAGAATCTGTGTGTTTTTATCTGGACTTGGGTTGTTTAGAATTTCAAAGCATTTTTTTCACGTTTCTGATATCGATGTAGGTGGGTTGGTGGGTTTGTTATCCTCAAGATTCCGAGGAACCATTTGGCAGAATTGTACGCATAACTCCAGGCGTTGGTAGGTTTATTGGCAAGAGTTACAGTCCAAGGTGAGTGAGCATGTTTTGCTGAGGATTCTAATCTTTTTATTCAATTGCTAGTGGTGATTTGATCCTCGTAACTGCTTTGTTCAGACAGCTGGTGACTGCAGCAGCTGGAACACCTCTCTTTGAGATTTTTGTTGTCAAAGACACGGATGGAGAATATACTATGCAGGTAATTTTTAAAGCATATCAGTGTTTAAAATAAAATATAATCCTTTTACCTGTGTCTTCTATAAGATTAGTGTTTACATGTTGCTATTCTAATCACCCTTGTGTATCTTTTCATTACTTTAAGTTTTTAGCAATACTGATTAACCCCTTTGAGGTGTTGTGTACATATCTACATGTGTACAGGTGGTGTATTTGCAACATGTCAAGCAAAAACCAGCCACTCCTGAGAACTCCTATCTAAGTTCACAGCAATCATCGAATGCCTCAGATGAGAGCCCATCCATTGTAGATGCAGGAGGAAGTGAAGTGAAAGTGGATAAGAGAAAAGATAAACTACTAAATGCGGAGGAACCAACTGAAGAAGGGATTCAAAATGTGATAAAATTTCTAAAAGACAAAATCCCAGGGCTAAAACTGATGAAAGTGATGGACGTTGAACTCCCCGATGAAGAGATCGTAGGCAGTGACGATGATCTTGTAGAGCTGGTTGGAGAAGTAATTGAGGAAGCTGGTTCCGCTGATGAAGAAGAAGAAGATGATGATGACAGCAGTGAAGAAACTGCATCTAAGGATGGTGCAGATATTGGAAAGGATTTAAACCCTAAGGTTTTCATCGGAGGGGTTCTACACAGCACAGAGGATTCCTCTGTAGAGGATGAGCTGGTCCGTGTTTTGGCAGATATAAAGGATAACGAAAGAGATTCCTTTACACTGCATGTTCCTGGGAGAAGAAAGAGTGATGTTGATACAAGAAAAGACAGAGTGTCTAAGGAGCAAGTAACAGCTCTAGCAGCTCAAGGACTTTCAGATCTGATGCCACCAGAGGTTGCAAAGGCGTTCTGGGGTTCAGAGAGACCTTCTCTGAAGGTGAGTTCCTTGAATTTACACTGCTCTATATAAAGTTGAACACTACAATCATATTAAGTTTCTTATTAATTTAACGCCTGTTTATGATGTCGTTTAAATGTGTTTAGCAGTCTTTTTGACATAAGTAGCATTCTGATGTCAAGCATATATTTGCTTGCCATGAAAGAGTTTTGTTTTTAGAATCACATAAATACATATAGGAATCTCCTACCGTCTCACTGATATAAAGATTGTTCTATCATTTTTATAGGTATCAAGAAATGTCCGTGAGATTGTCAAGCTTGCTATAAGCCAGGCACAAAAAGGAAATCGTCTCTCTGAGTATACAACATTTAATAGAATCGTAACTCCTGAAAGCGACCTAGACCCTTTTGATGGTAATCATATTTTGCAATAGTATTATTCTCTTTTCTTTTGGTATGGGTTCAGAATGTATATGTACAAACTCAACCTAGGATATGTTCTGTATTTGAAAATGCAGGCTTATATGTTGGTGCGTTCGGACCTTATGGCACTGAGATAGTACAACTTAAGCGTAAGTATGGCAACTGGAATGATGCAGAGGAAAGTGACTCCTCAGATATTGAGTTCTTTGAATATGTTGAGGCTGTGAAGTTGACAGGGGATCCAAATGTGCCTGCTGGCCAGGTTATTTATCTTTTCAGTGTTTCTACTTTTATTTTCCGTATTATGTATGGGATAAAGAATATAAATTAGGGTCTCACAAATTCTTGGTAGTAGGTGACATTTCGTGCAAGGATTGGGAAGGGGAGTCGCATGAGGGATCGTGGAATGTACCCAGAGGAAATGGGAGTGGTAATGCAACACCTTCCTCATCTCTTGAGCTTAGGGTTTTATGAGAACTACAGAAACTGATCTTACAACAAAAGCATGCTCAGAACCAGGCTTAAGCTAAACATGTAACCAGAACAAGAGTCAGAAACATTCTTTGATTATCCTATTGAAACAATAGCTTAGGAGGTTGCATGGTTTAACCATATTGACATTCGAACCAAAAGCTTACCCAGAGAGATGGTTTACCTGTATGCAGCTTGCGAGTTACATGGGAGAAGGAAGAATAGCAGACTTTGGGTTTAAAAACCCAAGATGGGTCGGAGGGCAGCTTTTAAAACTTAATGGAAAGGTAAAAAACACAGTAGAGCTAACCTATCAAACAGTTGTTTGTCTTGCTGGGTTAATGGTTTTGGGTTTTTGATGAACAGGGAATGGGACCATATGTGACTGGTGGAGATCTTGGATTCCTCTATGTTGGACCTGAGAAGAGCTTCATGGTCGTTTTCAACCGTCTGAGACTGCCCGAGTGACTAATATTCTTCTTTTTGACCTTCTTCCATACACACTTTACTTACTACCCCTTACAGTTTTCAGAGCAACATTACTGCGAGAGTGTTTTAAGATGGGGAAAAGCTTTATTGTAACTTATATTGTGGCTCATGTTTTCTTTCCATACACAAGATATATAATACATGCTGCTTACAAAGTCTCTAGGTGAGCTTATTCACACCCGAGAATCGACTCAAACCCAATTATTAGAGAACATGAGAGTTTTCTAAAGTTTGTGGTGCCAGTCGATTGATATTGAAAAGGAACAGTTGAGTAAATAAATAATCTTAAAACTCAGTTTCTCCTAAAGTTAGGTGAACTTGTAAACCGGTTTTTTAAGAGTAAGAGATGCAGTTCTTTTTTTTTTTGTGGTGTACCCGTGAGGACGACATGACAGCAAAATATAAACAAGAGCATGGCGGCATCAGAGATATGAGGAAGGAAGAGAATAATAAATATTCTCTCTCTCTCTCTCTGACATTCCACCGAAAAAGTTGAAATTTCAACTCTCTAAACCTCGATCTATTTCTGGACTTATCGTATCTCTACATTTACGCTTGTCTTCCATTTTTCTGTTCTCTGTCTCCTTCCGAGGAATCCCATTCCGACACAAACCCCTAGAGGTAAGATTTTTGTCTATATGTTTCCTTCTTTGTCTCCTTACGACTTCCTTTTTCCTTCTATTTTTCTCAACAACAATCTCTGAAAAACAATGTGTATAATGAAAGTTCCTGAATGATTATATGAGCAGCCATTTGCGTATTTTGGTTATGATAAAGGGTTCTGTGTTCTTCAATAACCGATTCATTTTTTTGGATGTTTCTATTATTGTTTCCCAAAAAAAAGCCTTCCTTTTTTTTGGTGAAATTGCCCATTCGAATTTGAGTTCTGGATGATGTTCTTCTTGCTTATGGTTGTGTCTGTTTATCGTCTGCAGAGAGAGAGAGAGAGAGAGAGAGAGCTGTTTTTTTTATTAGGAGTAAAGAAAAATGGATGGAGGTCTGTCTGTTAACGAATTAAATGGTGGTGGTTCGGATGCCGATGTTGCTTTTGACACAACGATAGAGGAGCTATGCAAGAATCTCTGCGAGCTGCGGAGCTCTACTAATCACTCTCCTTCGAGGCAGAGCTTTGGATCGTACGGTGACGAGGAGTCAAAGATTGATTCTGATCTACAGCACCTTGCTCTAGGAGAGTCACCGGATCTAGACATAACCGAAGAAGATGAAGAAGAGGAGGAGGAGGTTGACACGGTGATTGACACGGTGAGACCAGCAAGTGCTGCTGCTGCTAAGCCAAGCTCCTCTGAGGTCATCACGCCGAAGGATACGGAGAAACAAGTTGGTAAGAAGAATGCAAACATGGGACTTGGTAACGCCACAAGGAAGAAGAAGAAAGTACAGAATGGCGGTGGGAATGAAGAACCATCATCCGAGCTGGCACGTTTCTTACTGAACCAAGCGAGAAACTTGATCAGCTCTGGCGAGAGTATCAACAAAGCTCTAGAGTTATCTCTTAGAGCATCTAAGCTGTTCGAGGCTTCTGCTGATAAAAAGAAACCGTGTTTGGAACAGATCATGTGTCTGCACGTTACAGCAGCTATCTACTGCAAGCTAAAAGAGTACAACGAGGCCATACCAATTCTGCAGCGCTCCATCGAGCTCCCGGTTGTCGAAGAAGGTTATGCGCTGGCCAAATTCGCTGGACTGATGCAGTTAGGCGACACTTACGCCATGACGGGACAGCTAGAGAACTCGGTGTCATGTTACACCGAGGGGTTAACAATCCAGAAGAAGTTTCTTGGAGAAAACGACCCAAGAGTCGGTGAAACGTGCAGATACTTAGCCGAGGCTCTGGTCCAAGCCTTACGTTTCGACGAAGCTGAGAAGCTCTGCCAAACGGCTCTCTCTATCCACCGACAAAACGGTTCGCCAGGCTCCATCGCCGAGGCAGCGGACAGAAGACTCATGGGACTTATATGCGAGACCAAAGGAGACCACGAGAACGCCTTGGAGCATTTGGTGTTAGCCAGCATGGCCATGTCATCAGCAAACGGACGAGAAGAAGATGACTCCGAGGTCGCTTTCGTCGACGCCAGCATCGGAGACTCCTACTTGTCTCTGTCCCGTTTCGACGAAGCCATCTCTGCTTACCACAAGTCTCTCACCGCGTTGAAGACAGCAAAGGGAGAGAACCATCCATCAGTTGGTTCGGTTTACATCCGTTTAGCCGATCTCTACAACCGAACCGGTAAAACGAGAGAAGCCAAGTCTTACATTGACAACGCTCTACGGATATACGACGAGTCGCAACATACTCTGGAGATCTCTCCCGAGGAGATTGCTAGCGGTCTTACGGAGATCTCGGTGATATGCGAGTCTATGAACGAGGTGGAACGAGCTGTGACGTTGCTGCAAAAGGCGTTGAAGATATACGGTGATGGTGGTCCTGGTCAGAAGATGATGGTTGTTGGTATCGAAGCTCAGATGGGAGTGTTGTACTATATGATGGGGAAGTACTTGGACTCGTACAACACGTTTAAGAGCGCGGTCTCGAAGCTACGCGGGACAGGGACGGGGAAGAAACAGTCGACGTTTTACGGGATCGCGGTTAACCAAATGGGTTTGGCTTGCGTTCAGCTTGGTGAGATTGAAGAGGGTGTTGAGTTGTTTGAAGAAGCTAAATGTGTGTTGGAACAAGAATGTGGTATGTATCACCCGGAGACGCTTGGAGTGTACAATAACCTCGCAGGAGCTTATGATGCAATTGGGAGGTAAGTTACCACTTGTGTTGGTTTATGTTTTTGTTACAGCCTCTTCTTATTTACTTTTGGTTGTGATTATTATAGGTTGGAGGATGCGATTGCGTTGCTAGGACATGTGGTTGGGGCTAGGGAGGAGAAGCTCGGAACAGCGAACGTTGATACAGAAGAGGAGAAGGGAAGGTTGGTGCAGCTGTTGAAAGAAGCTGGTAAGGTTACAGGAAGGAAAGCTAAGTCTCTCCAGACTCTAATTGATTCTGATCTCATGACTTCTTCACATCTTCGTTAAAACCTACTAATGTTTCTTTTAATTTATAGAAATGTGAATACATTATTATTTATGGTTATATTTGTGGAAGTTCATTGTCTTATAATCTCGGTGTACTTTTAACTACAGTGTCACATATTTGTTTAATTGTTGAAACCACTTTAGACAACATTTAGGAGGTGTTATTGAATTTGGTAGTTTAATGGAGTTTGATGGAATTTAAGTTTCACATGAAATCCAGTGTTATTCATTGTGGAATTGCACAAAGTGAATTAAAATCCAGTGTTATTGGATTGAGGATTTGTCAAATAGAATTTAGAAAGAATTAAATTCCCCTGTTATTCAATATCCCAATAGATTTCTTGAGAAATCAGTTATAATAGATTTTGATGGACTTTTTAATAAAAAACAAGAGGAAACAAATCCTAGCTTTTTTACGTGGATTTCAAATTCTTCCTGCACCACCATTCCTTTTTTTTATCATCCTTCCTTCACCATAATCTATGATCCTTCTGAATTCAAATATCATCCTTCTTCACGAGAATCTATGATCCTTCTGAATTCGGCAACAAAGACGGCAGCTTTATGGTCTTGGGCCTCTTGGCCAAGTACCTAGGCGTCGGCAAACTGCTCCGGCTGTGACCAACGAAGAAGGAGGAGAGAAGAAGAAGACGGTGACAATGCAGTTTCTGTTGTCGGAGATGTACAAGAAGGCGGAGGATGCACCTTGTCCAATGGACGAGAGAGTAGTGATTAAGGCGGCAGGAGGGAGAAAATACGGCGTGGTTACGTTCAGTGGTACATCGGTGGAGAGTGTGGTGAGCCAGAAGATGAAGAAGCTGAGGAGTGATTTTGAGAGAGATGGGTTAACTAGGACATGATGATTCCTATACTCTTCAAGCGCTTTGGTTATTAATTGGCCAGCTCTTGCATGACGTGAACCATTCTCTGATACAGTTGAGGAAAGAATCAAGGAGGTTGCTGCGATCAAGTAGCAAAATCTAGCAAAAGAAAATCAAAAGCCGTTGAGCTTTAAACAGTAGGAAACAAGTTTCCGTTCCTTTCAAAAATCTTCTCCACAGATTACGGTTGAGTTGTTGACTAAACAGACTTTGCTTACCTAGATTACAGCAACTAGCGTAAAACACAACCAAACCAACATGCAATTTATAAAGAAATAATCACCCTGCAAACTGAAGTAAGTTATTTTGTAATATATGCAGCCACTATCTTCTAATCGAGCAGTATTTTTCCAAAGGGAACCCATAATAATTGTGGAAACGTATTCCATTGAAATCCTTCACAGAAATCAAAATGCATTACAAACCATTTTATTTAAATCCTTCTCATCTTTTAAAGAATCCACTCAAATCCATTAAAAGAATCCTAACTACGGTTATTTTCAATTCCACTAAACTCTCAATCGAATAACACCTCCTTAGACTTATAATTCAAGTTAATTTTTCTTTCCGAATAGGAATTAAATTATGTTATTTGAATATATTCTTATTAGTGAACTAGGTGTTTTGCCCGCAAATTTTCTTCCGAATATTTATTAGTTTATATATTTTATTAAAATATATATGTTTATTACTGTATTAAATTTTTGAAAATACTAACATATTAAAAATATTTTTGATTTTGAAATCTCATACTTTATATCACTTTTTATACACTTATTTTTACTTATATTTTGCTTATATTTTCCATTTCTTTTCCATTATTTATATTTTTCATTACATATATTTTACTCATCTATACTATTTAAACATAAAAAAAATTACTTACAAAAAGTAATAATTGGATTAATATATTTATTGTTAGATTGAAATAAAAATAATATACTTTTTATTAAAATAATATGATAAATATAAGTTCGTTTTATTTTAATAGATATTTTTAGATTTTGGATAATTATTATTAATATTAATTTTAATAATTTATCTAATAAAAAAATTTATTTTTTATTTTGTGGTTAATTTATGTTTTATTCATTAGGGGTATAAATGATACTGACCACTCTAAATTTTTTATTTTACAATATACTTGTAGATTTTGGATAATTCTTATCATTATTAATTTTATTTATTTATGTAATCAAAAAAAATAAATTCGTTTTTATTTTGTAGGTAATTTATATATTTATTCATTAAGGATATAAACAATATTAGTCACTGCAATTTTTTATTTTAAAATATATTTTTAAATTTTGGATAATTCTTATCATTATTAATTTTAATCAGTTACCTAATCATAAAATTAAAATTCATTTTTATTTGTGGATAATTTATATGTTTACTAGTTTTGACCCCATGCTACGCATGGGAATATTATTTTGTTACAAAGAAAACCAAATTTCAGTTATATATAACTAAAGTTAGATGTATATGATATAACTTGATTATCTGACGAAGATGAATATATATAAACAAAACATTATGACAAATTTATTATTGACCGCAAACATTTAAATTAAATTAGATTTGCTTTAAAAATTGCATTCGGTTAATTAAAGATCCGAACTACACATCGATCACATAAGTTTTATAAGGAGAGAGCTTTACGATCATTTTTGCATGAGCATAAACGATCCCAGTTACAACTCGTCACCTTTTATGAAAACCCTATTGTGTGCCATGTCTACGTTTGCTTTCTTCCATCCTCCCCCTTTTTTCTCCTTTTCCCCCAAAGTCTATTTGCACTCAGCAATCCAAACAAAGAAATTGGAAGCGTAAAAAAATATTAATATTTTTTCTTAAAAAGAAATTTACATATTTGGAAGCAAATTTTTATGCAACATGTTATATTTAATTTTTTTTGTAAAAAAGCTTTCTTTAAAATAGAAATTACCTTAGTTTAAATAATTAAAAAAAAAAGAAAAGAAATTAAACATAAATGAAAAATATTCATTTTGTATTTGATAAACTTACTATATTTGATAGACTTGCATATTTTTTTGTAAGATAGTTGAATATGCTATGATATAAAATAGATTTGTGAAATAGTTGAACCAAACTATTGAATTGTAAATATCCAATTTGCATAATCAAAGTATATACTTTTTTCCTGGTAGTATTACTTTTTATTGTCTCCACATTTTCGAAATATGCATCACATCATTTAGTGTTAGATATTTCTTCAAGCATGTAAAGGTTACAAAAACAAAATAGAGTTTTGATTACAAAAAGAGAAGAATTTTTAATTATAAAAACAAAATAGAGTTCCTGAAGAGTAACATAAAAGGGACAATTGGAGAAAAACTAAGGATACCATTTGTTTTCAGAGTATGCATGGTTGTGCTCTTGTGCTCCATTGGTTGCAGAGAATGCTCACTTGTTTTTCTGTAGTTTAAGATTTTCTTCTGTTTGATTATCTATTGTCGTTCTTGCCCGCTTCTGTTTTTGCTGGATGCAGAAATATAACTGACAGAAAAATCCTTATATATTTCATTTTTGTCTTCTGTATCAGATTTTCAGATTTGGTAAAACAGATACAACCTGAGTTATTCGAAGGGAAACCTTGAATGCAAGCGAGCAACGCTTAATATACAGAGACACAATATAAAAGAGTGATATCAAAAAGACTGAGCAAGAAAAGAAATGAATTTGAGTAGTAGAGAAAATGTGTTTTCTTTTCTTTCTGCGTGTAGACTAATAAGAGGACAAATATAAATGATGGAGAAAGGTAGTTATCTAGAGACTGATGGTAACAGTGATAGTGGAGATGTTGGGGAGAGATGGATGAGCAAGTGTTGTGATCGTGTTTGCCTTTTATTTTATTTTTCTATTTTGTTTTTGTTGTTTTATAGATAATTTTTAATTTTATTTTATAAAAGAAAATAATTACCACTTGTCAAAATATTATTGGTATAGTGACTTGTGCTTTAGTATATAGGGATTCATCGAGAGTATAAACAATATTAATCATTCTAACTTTTAACGTGAGAGTTCCGTTACAAAAAATCACTTCGCAAATAATATTAGAGATGTAAGATCATTCAAAAAATTTGAATCCTCCTGAATGTTAAATGAATGTAGCGGCAATCACACACAAGCGTCAATAATCAAATTGGATCCCTCCCGTTAATACAATAATACCCACAAGTCTATAACCGGTTCAACCCAACCGTTTTAAACCGCCGCTCCTAACTTAAAACCCCTCGAAGAAAAAAAAACCCAAAACCCTAACTGCTTCCTCCTCTTTCCTCAGAGAGAAAACAGTTCGCCTCCCTCCTCCGTTTCGCTTCCACCATGTTTGAATACCGTTGCAACTCCATCAATTGGAAGCCATCTCCGTTAGTATCCCTCGCTACCAGCGCCGACGGCTCTCGAGTCGCCGCAGCTCGCGAAGACGGTTCTCTCGAGCTCTGGCTCGTCTCCCCTGGCTCTCTCTCCTGGCACTCTCAACTCGTATACCCCACCCCTCTTATTCCTCACTCTTTCGTCAAACACATTTCAAACTCGTTAAGTTGACTTTTTTTTTTGAACTTACAGATCATCCATGGAGATCCAAAATCGAGAATCTCGCACCTTGCCTGGGTAGGTGCCATGTTGTTTTCTTCGAGCATCGATGGCACAGTCTCAGAGTGGGATCTTTTCGACCTGAAGCAGAAGGTGAGTATCACTTTTATAAGTATAACATATTCTCTTGTTTACTCGTTTTTCTCATATCAAAATCTATCTGTGCAGGTTGTGTTAGACTCAATCGGAGTATCGATCTGGCAAATGGCTGTAGCACCTCCCTCCGCTGCTGAACCAGAAGGTACGGTGAAGAATGGATACTTGAGTGAGAAATCAGATGACGACGAGGGAGAAAGTGGGGTTGAAGATGATGATTCTGAGTTCGAGGAGAAATCAGAAGAGGTCCGTGATAGGCGTCTTGCAGTTGCGTGTGATGATGGCTGCGTGAGGATGTATTATGTATCTGAATCAGACAAGTTAACTTACTTTAGATCGTTGCCTCGTGTCAGTGGTGAGACTTTTTTTTTTCTTTCTCCCACTCGCCATTATTTTTGATTCTTTATTGTTGTGTCTGCTTAGAGATTTATGGACGTTATCTTTGTAGGCCGTGTTTTAAGTGTGACGTGGAGTCTGGATGCTCAGAGAATTTTCTCGGGCAGTAGTGATGGGTGAGGATATTTACTTTTGCTTTCGTAAGAGATGCATATTTGGTTGGAAAGAAAACCCTGAATGTTTTTTCGATTTGTCAACAACTCTTTGTAGGCTGATAAGATGCTGGGATGCTAACCTCTGTCATGAGGTATATAGAATTACAGTTGGACTTGGAGGACTGGGGAACGGGTCTGAGCTCTGTATTTGGTCTCTTCTTTCGTTGAGGTAAAGAACTAAAGATTACTATCGTTCTCATATGTTAGTTATGTCTTTCTTGTTCTGTTGCTGATGATCTTGTCTTCATTTGTTCGCTTCTTGTGTTAGATGTGGAGTTCTTGTCAGCGGAGATAGTACAGGAAGTGTTCAGTTTTGGGATAGCCAGCATGGAACCCTTTTGCAGTCGCACTCCAATCACAAGGGTGATGTCAATGCTCTTGCAGCTGCCCCTAGTCATAACCGTGTGTTTTCTGCTGGTGCCGATGGACAGGTAAATGATACTTACTTAACTTGTGTGTTTCTTCATGTCAACGTCAGTTAACACTTTATCTATCTTAAAGAGTGGTTTTCCTTTGACGAGATATGGAACTTCGATAAAGTAGAAACAAATAGTTCTACTTTACCAATTACAAGGTTTCAAAAGTCCTAATCACATATAGTTTTAACATAACATTAGATGTGTTGTTTGGTTGTTAGGTGTCAACTTTCTAATTTTCTCTTCATCCTTTTGTAGGTTATTCTATATAAGCTCGCTGGTGGTACATTTAAATCACAAGATTCGAAACCTTCTTCCACTAAGAAGTGGGATTACATCGGTTGTGTAAGGTCTCATACTCATGACATCAGAGCTCTAACTGTCGCAGTGCCAATTAGTTCAGAAGGTCAGTGGTGTCTTGAGTTATTTTACTTTTACCATTTGCAGCATAATTTTGCATTTAAATTCATGCTATGATATGTTGGATTTGAAGGACCGCAAACACAGAGACAAGCTCAAAAGCGTTTATTAGAAAAGAATCAGAAACTATACCACCAAATACGTTAAAGTCTTTCCCTTTGTTAAAACTGATAGTTTGTTCACCCGTAATTTTGTGATTATTCTCAAAGAGCTTGACCAAATGCTTATCAGAATATTGTTTTCTTGTATCTAGAAGCTGCCTATTCTTTTTGTTATTTTTTTGTTCTTAAAGTCCCACCTTTTGCAGGTTCTCTTCCAGACGGTAATGCAAAAGGAAAAAGTCGTAAACAGCGCAGAAAGGAGAAGCCGGGTGCTATCAGTTACCATAAATGGGCAGATGTGGGGGTTCCAGTGCTCATTTCAGCGGGTGATGATGCAAAGCTTTTTGCATACTCAGTTCAAGAGTTCACTAAGTTCCATCCACATGATATATGCCCTGCGCCTCAGAGAGTACCTATGCAGATGGTACATAATACAGTGTTCAATCAGACTTCTCTTCTCTTGGTTCAGGATTCTTGTTCTTTAGACATTCTTGGTATTCACATAAGCAGTGATTCTAGTGGGCGTGTCTCCACCAAGCCATTAGTTCGGGTTAAAAGTAAAGGTGGTAGAAAGATCATATGCAGTGCAATTTCTAACGCAGGATCGCTTTTTGCTTATTCTGACCAAATTCGCCCAAGTCTGTTTGAGTTGAAGAAAAATAAACTTGGAAAGAACCCATGGAGTCCCAACAGAAAGCGACTTCCCAATCTTCCATCTGCACATTCCGTGGTCTTCAGCCGTGACTGCTCTCGGCTGATAATAGCTGGGCACGATGGAAAGATATATGTATGTGCCAATTTCTTTTGCTAGTATCAAATTTTCTGTTACATGCTTAACCTTCTCCAACATCTTAACTCTATCTTGTTTTGCAGACCGTTGGGACTGATAGCATGGAGCTATTACACACCCTTACTCCACGTCAGGAGGCGCAGGAAGGTGAATCTCCTCCTCGTGAACCTCCAATTACAAAACTGTACACTAGCTCAGATGATCATTGGCTAGCTGCTATTAATTGCTTTGGGGACGTATACGTGTTCAACCTGGAAACACAGAGGTGAACATCTTCTAATCCTGATCTACTTGCAATTATTTGTTAGGGACTTATTCACAGTACTATATCTTCATATGGTTATGGCTTGCATATTCCCAAGCAGCGGCTTGTATGTTTTACTCATTCAGTCTCTAATTCTGATTGCAGGCAGCATTGGTTCATATCAAGGCTTGATGGTGCATCGGTTGCAGCCGCTGGTTTCCATCCCAGGGATAACAATGTGCTTGTGATCTCCACCTCTTCAAACCAGGTGTTTGCATTGGACGTGGAGGCTAGAGAGTTGGGCAAGTGGTCACTTCTTCAGACTCTTTGCTTGCCAAAGAGATACCAAGAGATTCCTGGTGAGGTCCTAGGGCTTTCATTCTCTCCATCGCCAAGCTCATCATCTGTTATCATCTACAGCTCCAGGTACTTTCTGATTTTATAGTAATGACAATTTTCACTACAAAAATCAAACAAAGCCCTACTAATCGTCACACTTGTTGCAAAAGCAGAGCAAAGTGTCTAATTGAGTTCGGGAAGCCGATGGAACAAGGCGAAGAGATGGATTTGTCTGAAAGGGTAGAAGATAGAGTTGCAGACATTGGTTTGAAGAAATTGGGGAATGGAACCCGGCGAAAACGTAGGTTCGAGGAGTATCAAAAAGAGAGTAAGAGGAATGAGCGAGAGGAGGTCGAAACTTCAAAGCACCCGGTTCTGTATTTAAAACATCTATCAAAGAATGCAATCTTGGTGGTAGAGAAACCATGGATGGAAGTTATCAAGAGTTTAGATTCACAGCCAGTTCACCGACATATATATGGGACATAAGGCAGGAGGTGGGGGAGAGAGAGAGGGGAAGCTCTTACTCTGAAGAAAGTTCCCTTTTAGGTTTTGACAGGAAAAGCGCAATAGAGATGTTGAAGAAAAGAATGTTGGCGAGGAAGTATACTTATTATATGCTTCCAAGAATTTTGTAAGAGCCTTAAATAGTCTTTTTTTTTGTTTGTTTGACTTTCAGACATTTCTCTTCCTCTAAGCTTGTTCGTGTCACTCCTTGAATATTGATCGAGTTCTATGATATCTAGCTCATGATTTTGTTATAATATTAAGACTTTTAATTTCAAAATAGACCCTGCTATTATGTGCCTGGTGGTATGAACAACACTTACCAATATTTGTACACAAACTTCAGCCCCGATTCTAATGTTTGAGGGATGGTTCTTGAAAGACTGAATAGACCTGGTGATATGATTAAAAACTAGCGGTGAGAAGAAGCTTCTTACGGGTATGAAGACTCGGTGTAGGAACATACCGTCTTGGTGTTGAGTTATAAAGGATTCCGACATTTTTATCCTTTCGAAAACGGAAGATTAGTATTTGTCGAGCAAAGCATAGGATGACATCATCAAAGACACGTAAGAGAAAAGAAACCCACTGGCGTCAATTAAGAGATCGACACGTGTATCCTCACCGTTGCATGAAGCAGACAGAAGCTGCAACCGCCTCGTGTTCCTCCCCAGAGACCAGTTACTTACACACACGTCCCTATAACATCTCGAACAACCAAAGACTCCAATTAAAATTTTCACAAAACCTCGAATATACATTGCATGTAGTAAAGAAGATAGGTGTAGGCACGCATGACGTCCAGCACCAACACGCTTTCCGGTGATAACCTCTGTGATTGGTGAACCGAACCACATCCCCACAACGTCTGTTTGCAAGAATGGCACATTAAACGTGTCCCTATCCCCAACTCTCTCTAACACGTACCCATCCTTTTCTCTCCATATGTCCTTCTTCCTTAATATTCGCCTCTCTCTATTGGCTATTAACTCTCCTTATTATAACCTTACCTCTCTTTGTTCTCCTCAACATCTATCGTCTTCTTGTAGTTTTCACGCCATGATAAAGATACTTAGCCCTCATAACTCGCACCATTCTCCCTCAACCACCACAACTCTTAAGACAGCGGAGATCTTGTCCAAATATAGACCCATTGCTCCTAAGCCCAGGACGACCCAAGCAAACGATGATAATGACTCTTCTTCTTCTTCTTGCATGTCTCACAAGATCAGCCAATCTCCTTACCTTCGTCAACTCTGGCCACAGCTTCAAGCTCGTCCTACTAGAACCCGCAAGCGAGGTAGAGGTGGTATGGGTCCAACGTCTCATCTTGCGTTGAAGAGGCCCAAGTCATTATCTGGTTCTACCACAAACACTTCCACTACTCCTACACAGCGGGTGCTTGGCCCTATTAAAACGCTGGCGTTTGAGGCTTTTACTCATGCTAGGTTACCTAATCTCGCACAAGTTGGCTACGCTTCGGAGAATGGTGGCTCTTCTGCTTTGGTGACTCTGCCTCTTTTTAAATGCTCTCCTCCTTTCTCCAAATGCATGGAGTCAGAGATAAAAGGAAAGGGACTTATTGATCTGAACAAGAGCGTAGAAGCTATACAAGAGAGAGACTTCTTGAAGCAACTACAAGAACCCATCACACCAACTACAACATCAGCCACAAGCAGAGTCATAGCACCGCAGCCCATAAGACCGGTTTCATCAAGGATCAACGTCACATGCATAAGCCCACTAAGCAACCCGTCTCTACCATCTCAAATCAGCAAGAAATCGCCACAAGAGGTTGAAGAAGAAGTTGAATCCGATGTGCTGCCTGCCATAATCTCCGATTCAAACAACAAGGTCAGGCTGGTGAACTCGGCATACAAGGAGATGATGGGACAGCCCGAGTGCTCGTGGCTAGATTCGATGGTGAGAGGGAAGAGGATATGTGGGGAAGTGATGATTCATTTCTGCGATTCCAAGATTCCAGAGGATAAAAGCTTTTCATGCTGGGTGAAGATAGAGTGGGTAAGAAAAGGTAAGGAGGAGATTGTGCAAGCGTTCTGCGATGTAATGAAACTTGACTGCGGTTCCAAGGATTATGTCTTTACGTGGAGGTTTCACACAACCAACAAAGAAACTTGTCAGTCAAGCTACAATGCTTAATTAGGTTTTGGAGTATGCGTGTTGCTCTGTTTAAGTAAATATCGTTTAGCGGTACTCTCTATTGTAAATACACTATGAAGAACAACAAGTTACTCCTTATTTATGAATGGTCTCATCTAAGGAAGTGCTTGTGACATTCATTCTAGGTAGATTTTGAGATAACCCGTTTTGTCTTATATAACATAACCATCCAACAAAGTTACAACTTCAAACTCTAATCATCCAAAAAAAGTTTGTCCTCAAGAACCGGCCACTCTGCAAGTTTGTTTAGAGCCTGAAGAAGATTTCACTTAGCTTTGCCTGAGTCCTTGCAAGTCAATTGAAACTCTGTACCGGAGCCGACAGCTCTAGTTCATATGCAGCTTGGTAAAACTCTGCAGCTTGCTGTGATAAGCCTTGCATTTTGGCAACATGTCCTAGCTTCATCCACGCGTCGTGACTTCTAGGGTCTAACCGTAAGGCGTTCATCAGAAAACTCTTGGCGGTTGCAAGTGTATCACCTCCAGATTTCATCATAACATCTGCTACAGAAACAATGCTGGGCACGTGGTCTGGATCTATCGAGAGCGACATGAAGAATGATATCAAAGCCTCTTCATGAAGTGATTTAGCTTCGAGACACAAACCTGTCCCAACGATATAAGCAAAAATGTATTGAGATTGTTACCAACGAGAGAGAAGTTAACTTTTTTTGAGTCCAGTTGTTTTCTCCATACCTGTTTCATTCCAGCCTCTGGGAGAATAAAAGCAGATGGATCTTGCCTTCTCCAGACATGTTTCTGCATCTGACCATGAACCTAGCTTTCCATAGACAGATGCCAGGTCTTGCCAAGCTTCCGTTTCATATTTCTTTAGCATAGTCTGGGAATATTAGCATTATTATAGTAGTCAGAGAGATCACAAACATTTTTCATTTATGACACACCTAAACTAGTTACCTCAGATTGTTCAGATTTATCCTGCCCCCGGATTACAGCCAGCACATTGCTGCATGTCTTCAACGCCTGCTTAGGTTGTTCTTGAGCCATCTGAAGCACAGCTTTCAGCTTCAGAAGGTCTAACTTTTCGATGTCACCAGCCTCTTCCATGGTAAAGTCCAGAATAGATTCAGCATCCTTGAGCCGTCTCTCCGCTGAAAGGACAGCAGCTAAGTGTTTCCATCCTCTAGTTGAAACTCCTCCCACCATACTAGAATACTCAACCGCGCCATCCAAAGCCGCCTGAAGGTTTCTTTGAAACGCATTCTCAACGCTTAAATTATATACAACATCCGGTTCCGGGTCACCCTTGGCCATCGCTGCAGCATTATTTAGAGAGTAGAGAGATTTCTTCTGAAGTAAAACCCGTTCAGAGTCTAGTTTTGAACTTCTCGCAGCGTTTCCATAGCATACACCAAGGAACCTGTGTGCTTGGCTCAAAAGATGCTCACTCTGATTATTTGCCAAGTCGAGGAGCTTTTGAGCAAAACTTATGCCGTCCCTCGAGTGTTTTGGATCTTCAGAACATAGCTTTGCTCCAAACAATAACCAAGAAGTCTGAGGTATCTGCTTCGATTCAGAAGGACCAAGAGCCAGCTTCAACAGATTGATGGCAGTTTCATCGATCCCTGCAGCACTATAACAGAGAGAGAGCAAATACCATCTCTCTCCTCGAGTATAAACACCCGGAAGAATCTTCTCCAGATAGCTCGCCAACACTTCAAACTCCCCAACAACCGAAAGAGCGTAAGCGAGATGATCCATGAGCTCAGCATCCCACCGTATCCCTCCAACCACCATCTTCTTCACGAGCAACATCAGCAACACAATCGCCTCCTCCATGCTCTCCTTGGGGCTCGCCTCAACAACGCTTCCGTAAAGCAAAACCAAAGCCAAAGACTTCTGCGTAACAGCTAACCTCTGGGGATCCAGATTCCACGGTCTGGATAAAGCACGGCGATAGGAAGCGACGGTCTCACGAAAGTCCCCAGCTTTGGTCCATAGCAAAGGAAGCAGCTCTAGCGCCTTGTGGAAAACCTCCTGAAGTTTGTCGAATCCTCCGCTGGTTCCTACTCGAGGCATGCCGCTTGGTAACGCGGATTCAACCATGTCCAGGATTAGTTTGCATTCCTCTGCAGCCTCTGGTTAAAAAACAATAACAATGTGAATAGATGTGCAATCCAAAGTTTCTGTATCTTTTAAGATTATACCTTTGGAAGAGCCGAGTTGGTCTAATGATCTGGCTTTAAGCAAGATAGCTTCAAGAAGCAAGCTGACGGAATGCATTGACATGGAGGTGGGAGGAGGAGGAGGAGGAGAAGCTCTGGAGCGTGGTGGTGGTTTGGAAGAAGGAGGAGTAGTTGTTGTGTGAAGAATGGATTTGATGATCCTGGGAGTTAAGATCTTAACGTCAATACCTTTGAAGACCTGAAGCGCTGCATCGAAGTTACCTCTCTGATACTCAAGTCTCCCTAGCAAAGCCCTAGCTTCCTAATAAGTAATAACACAAAATCAGGAACGAATCAATAGAGATGATTTTGAGTTTTTTTTTTTTTAATAATAAGATAAGAGAAAGGGAAACCAGCACCTCGTAGTTGAGGGAGAGAGCTTCTTTGAGAGTGGATTCAGCTTCGTCCACTTGAGACTCTTCGAGCTTTGAGTCCCAATCGGAGCCGCCTCCTCCTCGAGTTCTGGAAGAGGAAAGGCCACTAGCTGAGAAATCTCTGGTGGCTAGTGACTCCGGGGAGCCAGGCTGGTCGTCGAACCGGAACTGCTCGCCTGAGCAAGCACACAACATCTCTCTTCCTCCTCCTTCACAGATATGCGATTAATGGATTCACTAATAAGAGAAATTGAAATCAAAGCTGCGAGAGTGAAATCAACGAGATGAGGAAACGCGAATGGGAGCTTCAATGATAAACTCAGTAATTTGACTTAATTAAAAGAAAAAAGAAAAATGGAAGAATCAAAAAGAGAAGAGATCAGAAATCGAGGTTGTTTGTCATTTTCCACTGTGTTGTTCATATCACTCACTCTTTTAAGCAAAGCTTGCAGAGCCAGCCCAGCGCCTACCACGCTGTGTTTTCCCTTTTTTTTTTTCTTCTTTTTTAATCTTAATCTGAAATTTTGTTTTGGGTCCCATATGTATATGTTTCTAACTACACCATGATGTTTAATGAAAACATTCCCATAATCACACTTTTTTTAATAAGTACTACTATAAACATGATCTGAGATTATTAGGGAATCCTATTAAATAGTATATACAGACACACTTTATCACATCATCTTTTATTAAATATATAAACAACATGTTGATAAAAAAAACAACATTATCTGAGATTCTTTTTGGAATCCTATAAATACACACTTTTATTTATACATCATCTTTAATCCCACACCTATTTTTAATTTCAAAAATGGCGTACTTCTTCTCCACCATTACTCCGTTTTCTATTCTATAAAGAAATAAAACTAAACTTTATTATACTATCACTTGATTTTCAAAGAAAAAAATGTGAATAATGTAAATTGGAAATGCAATTAATTCGAACTTTATTTTGGATGGAAAACACACAATCAAATCCTGGCATGCGGGAATGCCACAACCTTTATAGTCCGAGCCAGTTATGATAAACTCACATTAAACCAAAGGAAGAACACAAAGAAAAGTCACATTTTTTTGATAAACTCCAATAAACCACCCTCCATTTTCCTTTTTCTAAAGGGGCTTTATTCTTGTTTAGGCAGCATCCGAGGTTACAAGAATAAATAGTGGCGCCTCTCCTAGTTTCTCCCTTCCCTTAAGCTCTGGTAACTCAATCACGCATGCACACTCCACTATCTCCACTCCTACCCGCTCTACAACACCAATAGTCAGCAGAGAAATAAATAAAAGAGTCAAGTTTAACTGTGAAACATTGTTTGTTATTTATTATTCAAGCAAATGCTGCTGCAGCGATATATAATATCTTGTTGTACTTACCAAGTAGTCGGATTGCAGCAGCGAGAGTCCCACCAGTGGCAATGAGGTCATCTATGACGATAGCACGTTCACCAGGCTCTACTGCACCTACATGCATCTCCATCGTGTCTGTTCCATACTCCAATGAATACTCCACAGATATAACTTCCCCTGTTAAAACAAACCACCAAATATCATTAGGAGAGCGATACTCAAAAGAAAAATGAACTAGCAAATGAGTAGACGATATATCGGTAGATAAAAAAACTCACCACCTTAGCTCGGAGTCCGAGATATAACGATAATTGTAAACTTAAGAAAACTAACAACTTCCTACCAAAAAATCTATTTGTCACATTTCAACAGACTAGAGAAGCTTATTTGACCAGGTTTACCAAAAGACCTTTGTAACTCAAACAGAAATAGAAAGGTGGACCTAGAGAGAGGAAAGGAAAAGGTACCAGGTAGCTTCTTGGGCTTCCTCATGGGTACAAACTTGGCACCAATAGCCAAGGCAATAGGAGGGCCAAAAATGAAACCTCTTGCTTCAACACCTGTGACCATTTTTTACAAGCCATTCATTTGCAAAATATGAGAAAACAAATAATCATCAACCAACCAATTCATTACATATAAAAAAAAAGGAATTGAGTCTTTCACATTCTAAAAGAACCTCATAAGTAATAATACTATAATAGGGTATGGATGAGTTAGTTACCTGCAACAACAGAAATGTCTTTGCCTTTGTATCGTTCAACAAAAATATCAATAGTATCCCTAAACGCCTCCGTGTCGAGAAGAAGCGTGGTTATGTCCTGAAACATGATCCCTGTCCAAAGTATCCAATCACAAAAAAAACAAAAAAAAAACAAAAACATTAAGAACGAATAACAGATCAAGATACTGAACTAGTTTGAACAAAGGTAGACCTGGTTTAGGGAAGTCAGGGATGACTCTAATGGAAGAGGCGATCTTAGGGATTCTCGGATCTTGCCCATCTTCTTTACCTGCTGGTGCCATTATTTCACTCTCCCGACTCGCTGCTGCTGAAAATAAACACACACACACACACAAAGGGAATCGGACAGAGCACAACCAAAAGGGACGAGCTCAGATGCAACACACAGTGATGTGAAAATGACCAATTTATCCAAAATGATCTTCACGCTCTGACGGAACTGTCCCCCGCTCAGCAAAATATCTATTAAAGGGAACAGAACAAGTTTTAAGAAAGTGGTGGGGTCTACCGCAGTTGAAGAGGCGGAGGGATGTGGTAGAAGTAGAACGATGGCTTGGGAGGCGGATCGAAGGAACACGGTGGCAGATAAGACTGTGGTTAAGGACAGGTGGAGGAAGACAAAGGTGATGAGAAGAAACTATTGATTGCATATTATTTGGGTTGATTGAGATCTTAAAACAAAGGAAGGTAAAGAGGGAGTAGTTGATTAACGCCGTGATCAACGCCTTTTCAACTCCACAATAAACACACCGGGCCTAACTCCTTCTTTTTTGTTTTATTCCTTTCACATACTATTAAACACACACATGTTCATCATTTTTCACAGTCAAATTTTTTCAACTTGAGAACAAACATACACCAATATTCAAATTTTACCAGTTTTTGTTTCGGGACGACTTTGGTTCTTCGGATCTGAGTAATTCTTCCACTGTGATTGTTATTCATGGTCAGGAATATAATAATGGGCCTATCGACGTTTATCTAGGCCCAATGGATATTTATTCTAACCATACTGGTACGCTCACCAGTTTCTATCTGGTCGTTGAATAGACAAGAACGTACATGACAAGCAAAAAAACATCTCTTACTTGTCTGCGACTTGAAGCTATTTCGTTTTCCATCCTTCTTCCCCCTTTCATTTTCAAACTCGCTTCTTATTTAAAATAAAAAAAGCCCTTAAAACCTAATGTCGAAGTTAACTCGTCAACCACTTCCCCCCATGACCTCTCAACTATACTCTTTTCCTTAAATACATTCTCTTCCTTCTCCTCTCTCGAATCCCACCACACTTCTCCGTCCGGTATGATGACTCGATCTTCCCTCTCCATCATTCTTTTCTTTCTCTTATTCTCTGCTTCTAACGCTGAGCATAATGCTCGGACCGAGCGAATCTCAGGTAATCTAGTGTTTGCATATTTATCACCTTCTCCACAAAACTAGTGTACATTTGTCGTGGCCAAATAATGTTCTTCAGTTCTTGTTCGAGTTAGACATTTAAAATGTTTTCATAGTGTCATACACTCAAATAAAAATTGAAGTTGTGTTTTGATTCTCATATAAATTTTTCATAATATACTCTAATATCTCAAATAAATATATATAAATGTATAATTTGATTTGCTTAAGAAGTTGGGTAAAAACGCAGGAAGTGCTGGTGATGTATTGGAGGATAATCCAGTGGGGAGGCTTAAGGTTTATGTATACGATCTCCCAAGCAAGTACAACAAGAAGTTACTCCAAAAGGACCCTCGTTGTCTTACCCACATGTTTGCCGCCGAGATTTTCATGCACAGATTCCTCTTGTCTAGTCCTGTCCGAACGCGTAACCCCGACGAAGCTGATTGGTTTTACGCTCCCATTTACCCTACTTGCGATCTAACTCCCACCGGACTACCACTGCCTTTTAAATCTCCGCGTATGATGAGAAGCGCCATTCAACTAATCTCATCAAACTGGCCTTACTGGAATCGGACAGAAGGTGCTGATCACTTCTTTGTCGTCCCACATGACTTTGGTGCTTGCTTCCATTATCAGGTAGTGATTGTTGTTCATGAATAGCTCCCTATAACTGATCTAGTAACGATAATATTGTTTATTTTAGTTCTTGTATCATCGCTTAAATAAATGCCTCTGCTTATATATGAGTTTATTGCATAGAATTGTAGAGTAGTCTAATTAATGAATTGTGTTCAAAATTAAACATTTAGTTTGACATTAAACAGGAGGAAAAAGCCATTAAAAGAGGGATTCTTCCACTACTCCAGCGTGCCACACTGGTTCAGACATTTGGACAGAGGAACCATGTGTGCTTAGACCAAGGCTCAATCACTATTCCACCTTTTGCACCACCACAAAAGATGCAGGCACATCTTATTCCTCCAGAAATTCCACGTTCTATCTTTGTCTACTTCCGCGGTCTGTTCTACGATGTCAACAACGACCCTGAAGGTGGCTATTATGCAAGGTACATCTTTTCTAGACTAGTAAATAGGATCAAACTGTTTTGGAATATGCTGAATGAGTTTGGTCTTTGTATAGAGGCGCAAGAGCAGCTGTATGGGAGAACTTCAAGAACAACCCTCTGTTCGACATCTCAACAGACCACCCGACAACATACTACGAAGACATGCAAAGATCCATCTTCTGTCTATGTCCTCTAGGATGGGCTCCGTGGAGCCCGAGGCTAGTCGAAGCGGTTGTGTTTGGGTGCATTCCAGTTATCATAGCGGACGACATAGTACTGCCTTTCGCAGATGCTATCCCCTGGGAAGAGATAGGAGTCTTTGTTGCGGAAAAAGATGTCCCCGAGCTAGACACGATCCTGACCTCGATACCAACAGAAGTGATCCTCAGGAAACAGAGACTCCTCGCGAATCCTTCGATGAAACGAGCCATGCTGTTTCCTCAACCGGCGCAACCGGGGGACGCGTTCCATCAGATACTAAACGGGTTAGCTAGGAAGTTACCTCACGATGGAAGCGTATACTTGAGGGAAGGTGAGAAGGTACTGAACTGGACCGCTGGTCCTGTCAGTGACCTTAAACCTTGGTAAAAACTCAGAAGGCGTTGTATGTTTGAGATAAAGAGCATATGTTGTTTCTGCTTCTACGTACAAGAAAAAAACAGTAGTGCTCCCCTTCTCTGGTGAATTATTTTTGTAGATCAAAACAGTATGTACACCTTTTTGTGGATTATACTACTCTTCCTGTCTTCGCAATTTCACATTGTTGACTCTTAATGTCCGGGTATTTTTTTTTTGTTTTTTCAATATAAAGATTGATAATTCTTCGTTTTAATTATATAAACTGTGATATGATCAAATTTAAAATGTGTCACAACCGTTTTATGTTTGTAAACTAGGTGTTTTGCCCGCATTTGCGGGCTTAAAATTTTTTAAAAATTTATAAATATTAAATACCATTAGAATAATTTTTCAAAAATTTATAAATTTTCAAAAACCATTAGCATAAATTGTTTTCATGCATTTGGCAGCATAAAAAAACTTTACTTATATAAAGCATGAAAAATATAAAGCATGAAAAAAACAATTTCAGATATCTTAGATAGTTTTTCTTGTGTCAGCATTTATTTTATAGTTAATCACTTACGGATAATGAAATAATAAACCAACAATATAAAATGTGGATGCACCAAATATACATTTCTTATATCAATTAATATTTAGTATCAATCTGAAACATATACCAAAAATGAGTCTTTAATAAAAAAAACACCAAAATGAGAATCAACCAATATATATCCAAAAATTAAGCAATCATAAATAAGATCATATATCTTGAATAAGATGATTTAATATTGTGATTGTCTTAAATCACATGTTTAATTAAAATATAAAATAAGTAAAATTATTAATTATATTTATTAAGCATATGATAAATAAACAAAATTACCTAAAACAATGGAAAATATGACAAATAAGTAAAATTACTTAAAATTTTACTGAAAACATCAAAATAAGAATTTCAAAATAATTATAAATAAGATGATATATCCTAAATAAGATGTTATAATATTGTGATTATCTTAAATCACATGTTTAATTAAAATTATTAAAAATAAGCAAAACTATTAATTATAATTATTAAGCATATAATAAATAAATAAAATTACCTAAAACTATGGAAAACATGACAAATAAGCAAAATTACCTAAAATCATGGAATACATGACAACTAAGCAAATTTACTTCTCAAATAATAGTATAGATAAGTTAAACAATAGTTTTATCCAGTGTTTTGAAATCTAACCCGGATCCGCGGTTGAACCGGAAAACCCGGTGACCCAAAATAAATTCGGGTTGGATTTAGTAAAAAACCCGCAAAAATCCGCTCAAACCCACTAAAACCCAAAGTTCGGTACCGGTTGAACCAATAGATAATTTTTTTTAGTTGTATATCAAATGAAAATAAAAATATAAAAAATTAAGTTAAGTATTCTAAATGTTTATTAAACATAAAATATATACATATCCAAACTATTATTTTATATTTTAAAGATATTTAGAAAGTAGCAACTTTAGTTTTATATATTTTTATTTTTTTATTTTATTAGCTAATATATTATTATTGATTTATTAATATGCGGTTCACCCGCGGTTTACCTGCGGTCGACTCAATGACCCGGTAATCCGGTAAATCGTCTGGTTTAGTGTCCGGATCAGTTTTCAAAATATTGTTATCCAAAATTCTTACTTGGGCTATTATATAATTTTAAAGATTTATATTTTATATAAAATATTGCTAAACATAAAAACTGGCCAATAATATTTTTGATTAAGTCTTAATTATCCTCGTGTAGTTACAAAATTTCACTCTCTAATATCAACTTATTAAAATTATTGCAGACTTTAATTTGTGGTATTGATATTAAAAAGTTTATGAAATTTGAATTTGATTATATAAAAACATAATTCATTTAATTAGTTAGCAAGTTCATTTAAATGTTTAAATAGGCCCACAAAATCGAAAGACATTAGTGTCATTAATAATTTTTTTAGTTTGTTCATATCATTAAAGATATTTTTGGAAAATTTAAAACATTTATCAAGTGCATAATTTGGGAATGATTATGATTTAATGGTATTGATAATTCAAAAGGCAAAAAGTTTAATTAAGGATAAAAAATCAACAAATCTCGATCACTAACAATGGACTTAAGAATGAAAGAATCAGAGGCTCTGTTGGTGTTCAAAATGATATGTTTGGTAACAACTTATATACACTGCCTAAAAATACAAATATTAAAACTTATAAAAACTTATAAAAAATAAAAAATGATTAAATATAATATAAATTTTCATAGTACAATCAGCTTAAAATATTTAATAAATTTAAAAGTTGTATAATAATGTGAAAATAACTTATATTTTAAAACAAAAATATTTCGAAAATAACATACCGATTATTATATTATGAATTTAGCAAATTGGGTAAGGTATGTAAATATAAATGGGCCGCAGAGTCTACTAAGAAATGGGCTGATAAGAAGGAAAAGCTGAAAGTAATCAAAGACCCTTTGCTTGTCTTATTCTGGAGATCGAGCCGAGCGAGCTAGAGAGAAAGAGAAAGAGAAGGAGAGGCGGCGATGGGAGCGTTTTGGGGAACTAGGGTGATGGAAATAGTGAAGAAGCACGATTCAGGTGGTCTCATTTGGAAGAGAATCAAGCTTACCTCTACTCGTAAAGCCAATGCTAAAACCCGCCTCCGTCGCGTTTGGCAGGTAACTCTCTCTCTCTCCCCTCCTTCTCCAATTCTTTTTTAAGGGTTTATGGGTTTGGCAGATTTTATAGATCACGTTCTCCAACTTTCTAGGCAAAGGATAGATTATCACTGTGTTTATTTATTGATCAAATAGATTCAGTTCATTATTTATGAGTTTATTGCAAAATGTTTGAGAGTTGTGTTCAGTTTATGTGATGTGGTTTCCTCAGATTTGGTGTTTTTTTAACACAAGAGTAGTTTTTAATAGTTTTGAGGGTTCTCTTGCAGAATGAGGCTGTTCTAAAGGCGTGCGGGACATCAGATGCATCAATTTCTCCGGGAGTTAGTAGCAACACAGAAGCCTGTGCCAGTGCTGCGAAAAAATGAGTGAGAAGGAGGATGAAGAAGCTACAAACATGGTCGTTACTGTAGTGATATTTGAACTTTGTGGTGTTACTTGTTAGGTTATATTGGTTTTAAACATGTTGAATCTGCAACAAGAAGAGACTTTTGTGTTGTTATTGTGATCAAGAAAACAATTGGTCGGTCAGCTACTCAAAAATACGTCTTGGTCATTGCTACACCAACTTAATCAATCCTTATCCTTGTTGCTATTTTGTTATGTTTACACTTGAGGAATTAAACACAGCCGGGGGCTAGCCAAGTGTTTGCAGTGATAAGTGTCCTTCAGTAGCTTATTAGTGTTAATCTAATCATTTGATATGGTGTCATGTCACTGGTTTTCTTATTTATCAAGGTTTGGTTATAAGTTGGGAAACAGACAACTTGCATTAAAACAAGTTTATGAGAATATACAAACCACAAATATATGAATCATAGACAAAGTTGAGGGCCAAACAGACAAATCACACAGCCCCAAAGCTTTGTTACACTTGCACACAAAGTTGAAGAATTGGTTTGCATTTTGGGCCAAACACGCAATAGCTCACAGCACAAAACGTTACACGCACTTTGCAAAAGAATGAAGTCAACAAATAAAGGGGAAAAATCAGAAGTTGATGAGAACGCTGGTCAAGTGAGAAGCAGATGGTTTAATCTGATCACAGACTCTCCACTTGGAACCATCCTCTTTATCAATGTCATACATTAAGGTCTCGTGTCCACAAACCCGTGAAAACAGCAGAACCTTATTGTTCCATTCCCCTAGTCTGAACCAGAAACCACCCGCTCTCGGAGGCACACCCACCGAGCTCCACGAATTCTCCTCTGGATCAAACACTCCCAGACGTCCCGGCATGTTCCTGTCCATGAAATACACTTTGTTCCTAACAACAGTGTAGGAGTAGACAGAGATTGATTGCTCCGAGTCTAACTCTTTCCATGTCTCCGTTTCGGGGTCATATATGTCAATGAACCTCGATCCATTGCCTGAAAAAAAATCATCATCAATTATGTAAGAAAAAAAAAACTCAGTTCAACCAATTTGCAGTGGAATCTATATATGTCCTCCCACCTACAGCAAAAAGTTTGGACTTGAAGGAGAATGCGAAACCACGCCAGACCGGGCGGTTTGGGCAATCCATGAGGCTCCATTGGTTAGTTTCCGGGTTGTATACTTCCGAGTTGGAAAGGCTATAAGCATCAGTGGAATAGCCTCTGATCACATACAAAAGGCCATTCACTACAGCGAACGCAAAGTTGTAACGCGGTATGTTCATGCCCGCCAGTTTCCTCCACCTGTCGAAAATATATCAATCCGACAGAGAAGAAAATCAGAACAAAAACATTTTCACTTTTGGTCGGAATTCAGACAAAAAGAGAGAATCAAGAATATATATTGATCAGAGACCTGTTGGATGCAGGATCAAACTCATACACATCTGCAGAAGCAGAGACGATCGTGCTATTGATCGAGGACGATCCCTCGACCTCCGTGTAACCACCGACGAACACGATCTTCTTCCCGCCGTCGAGCACCGCGACGCCGAAACCGCGTCTCAGAGGCCCGGGGACGGGAGGGATCTGTCCGAGTTTGTTACCGGAGGCGTCGAAGACTTCCCAGTAGACGTCTCTCCCGCACTCGCTTTCCATCAGGACGCACATGAACTCCTCCACCGTTCCGGTCAACTCTCTGACGGATGCGAAATGCTCGCTCCTGAGGAATGTCCTCCATCTCCGGCAGACCTGGGATACGGTGCGGAGGTTGGAGCGCGGAGTCCGCGAGAGGCAGAGCTCCGCCGCGTCGTCCGTTAAGCCGGGGATTAACGACGATGGAGACGAGTCCATTTTTAATTGTCCACCACGATTTGGATTTATCTTTTATTACATGATTAGTTATGTTCAAAAGTCGTTACATAAATAAACCGAAATAATATTAGAAATTAAAATTATTACGATAACATTCATTGACCAAGTATAATACCAGGATCTTGTTAAACTAAACATATAGATTAGACTGTTTACTTTTCGAAGAAAGTGACGGGTCAATTTATAAGCTTTACCATTAACAATTAAATTCAATTAGCATTAATTGGTAATTTATTTTTATCTAATTTACTTCCAAGGCAAATTAAAGCTCCGGAGATCCAGAAACCAATCATTTTTTTAGTCCTTCAATTTTTGGTTACTTGTCTTAACGAAGGAGTGAACAAAAATGTATCAAGCGTTGTGACAATGATAACTACTGTCTATAGAGGCTCAAGACGAGGTTCCCTTCTTTGACTTCGCTGCCAACTGAGTCTCCGGCTGCAATGTGGTTATGAGAAGAAGAATTAACAATGATGATTGGTGAAAAAAAAACAGGATTACAAGGAGATGTGGAGAAATTTAATTACCTCTTTCTTCACAGGCTCCTCTTTCTCTGAAAGAATCAATTCGATGTGGCATGGGTTTGACATGTAAGCTGCAAAAAGGGATTGAATTGGATCAGCATGTGTGGAGAAACCCCAAGTTGACAGAGAGATAGTAGGCATTTTAGTTCTTACGGTTGATTCTTCCATGAGCACGGTATGTTCTACGCCTCTGTTTTGCTGCTTGGTTCACTTGGATGTGAGATATGAAAAGAGCATCCACATCCAAACCTTTGACCTGATTTACAATCATTATATAGTCTTTTAGTAACTGAACGGAAGCTCCAAATTAAACAGTAGTGTGAAGTTACTGAAAAATCACCTCGGCGTTGCTCTCAGCATTCTTGAGAAGATCAAGAACGAACTGAGCAGATTTAGCAGGCCAACGACCTTGACCGTTTGAATGTCTATTCTTTGCCTGAGCAGTACGTCCAACACCACGACAGAAACGAGTGAAGGGGATCGCTTGCTTGTGTGCAATCACATCTTCCAAGTATCTTTTCGCCTTGTTCAACGATAGCTTTCTTATGGCATGCGCTGTCTCCCTAGTGTTCTGTTCACAATTAACAACTTCTTTAAGTAGCCATTTTTTTCACAAATCAGAATCACTAACGTTATATTGTATAAGCTTTTAGAAAGTAACAAGCTGTTTTAAAATCCAAGTTGAAATGTACCATCATGAACTGAACCCATCAGATATAAGAAAAAACGTAGGTTCACCCAAACACGATGACCAATTTGATTTTCCTGACATTTACGTGAGGTCTGCTATGTACAAAACAGAGCCCTGCTTTTTGTTAATCAGGTTTGCCATAACTACAAGAGAAACCCTAATCTGATTCATTTCCCAGATCCAATATGCTTATTTTATAAAGAAATGTTTGCTATTTGCAACTGAAAGGTAATGAAAAACACGGACTAGTCTACAATACAGAAGGAACACAAAGCTATACAATGTACCATCATGAACTGAACCCATCAGATATTAATAAGAAACGCAGGTTCACCCAAACACGATGACCAATTCGATTTCCCTGACATTTACGTGAACTCTGTTACGTAAAAAAAACAGAGCCCTGCTTTTTGTTAATCAGGTTTTGTCCTAACTACAAGCGTATCTTTCAGACAAAGTAATTTTACCTTGAAGTGGACCCTGAGATCGGCTCCCCTTGCCTTGCAAGCTACACAAAACATACACATTTTAACTCAATATCTCTACAGATACACAATAACACAGTAAAGCTAGATAAAGAATCAAATAAAGTGTTCTCACATTTGGTGGTGTTGTCTGGTTCTTGTGAGTACTTCACCTGAAGAATAAAAAAATTAAGAATACGAATAAATAAGCACGGAAGCACACACTATAAGCGAGATTCAATAGCTACTGAGCTCGAACCATATACCATTGCGGCCTCAGAGAAGATCTGATGGACAAGAAGAGACTTGGTGTTGATGGAGATAGTTTTAAGTTTTATATATAAAGGGGGACACATGAAACCCTAAACGGCGGATGCGTGATTGATATGGGCCTTTGTAGGCCTTAACAGGCCCGCTTCTTAGCTTATATTGCACGTCGAATTTTTCTTTTTGTTAGTTTATAAAAAGCTGATTACAGTATTTAGTTTATCTACAGAAAGTGAAAACTAGGGTTTCAGAGAGAAAGAGAGAGAATCAATCTCAAGAGATCAAAGATGAGTTACGGACAAGATAGGCTAAGGGGCACCGTCAAGTGGTTCGACACCCAGAAGGGGTTCGGCTTCATCACTCCCGAGAACGGCGGCGAAGATCTCTTCGTCCACCAGTCCTCCATCAGATCCGAGGGATTCCGAAGCCTCGCCGCCGACGAATCCGTCGAGTTCCAGGTCGAGAACGACAACAACGGCCGTGCCAAGGCTGTTGAGGTCTCCGGACCCGACGGCGCTCCCGTCCAAGGCAGCAGCGGCGGTTCTTCCGGCGGAGGCCGTGGATTCGGAGGCGGTGGAAGAGGCGGAGGTCGCGGATTCGGCGGCGGGAGAGGCGGTGGTGGACGTGGAGGAAGCGACTGCTACAAGTGCGGTGAGCCGGGTCACATTGCGAGGGACTGTTCCGAAGGTGGCGGAGGATACGGAGGAGGAGGGAGAGGTGGCGGCGGTGGTGGATACGGTGGTGGTGGTGGCGGAGGAAGCTGCTACAGCTGTGGCGAGTCGGGGCATTTCGCTAGGGATTGCACTAGCGGTGGACGTTGAAGCCACTGTTCCTTCGTTATCAGATCGAGAAGTATTCTCGCATCTTATTATCTCTTTTTATTGTTTGTTTTTGCTTATGATGGATCTCTTTCATTTCTCGGTTTATTTTCGGTTCACTGGTTTAATCGCTTGATGGTTTCGAATTAGGGGCCTTTATGGTTATTTCGTTTTATGCTATGTTATGGTTTTTATTTATATGGTGCTTGTGATTGGGTGAAAGATAATTTCATAATTAAGATCCATTTGTATTTGTGAATGGATTTGAAAGAATTTCAATCGACAGTGACAACGGTTTTAGGTTTTGGAAGAACAAAAGATTCTACGTATTTGGATAACTTTGTTTGTTCTGTGGTGGGGACCTTTGTCCGAGGAAACATACAGAACATTCAACCCCTGTAAATAGACATTTGATACCTAGAAAAACTATAGTAACTCAGATATTAATTTTCAAAAATGAATAACAATCTGCCTTTTGTAATAAGTTTTGCTACACTTGATTTATGGGTTACGACTGAGAGTGCCATAGGAATATAGGATACTCCATCTCAGACGTCAGTGTGCAACCAGCTAAATCTCATAATAAACATTTCACATGTGTCGATAAGTTAAATATCTATAAAGTTTTCAGTTTTTTCTCTAAATACAAATAAATGTCTTTTATAAAAATCTATGTGAGTTATATCACCCTTATCACAAAGAGGTGGTTCCACAATCACATGCTTTATTGCGTGGATCTTGTACTTCAGTTGGTCATGATCTTCTTCATTTTTTTTGTCGGCCATATGATCTTATTTGGATCATTAGTGTTTGGAGAAAGAAAATGTTCATTTAGATGTGCACAGCCCATTTAACACCTCTGCTCTGCATTGTGTGTAGATGTATATGGATGACTTGTTTAAAGGTTCAGTAGAACATCAACATTATGTAACGCTGATGAACATCTTAAAAAAAAATTTAATCATATGGAAGCAGTCTCTCATATAGCAAGTGTGTGCTAGTGACATTTGAATGGGCTGGGTAATCGAATTCATGGAATGTAGCGTTTTAAAAAGATGATAGTAACAAGAGGCCCATACAAAAAGTCCATTAAAAGCCCAATCATGTTCGTTAACAACCACGACAAGACTTGTCGGCTGCTAAAACCCTCGGACGAATCAAACTTGCTTTCGTTTCTGAGTTCTTGTAATAATCTTCCCCAAAAGTATTCAGAACAGAACCTTAAAACATTACCTTCCCCCTGCCTGCATCTCAACGATGGAATTCACTACCGCCGACATGGAAAAGGTGTTTCTGTTCGACCACCTTCGCAAAGGATGTGAGGCTCAGTACGCTAAGGATCCTCTCGATTCCGATGTTTGTACTATCTACTACTCTCCTCTTGATCATATGATTTCTACATATTAAATTATTAATCTGAACGATAGCGAAGATGAATTACTTGATTCTGTATGTCATGTATGGATAGGATACTAAATTTGAAAAAAAAAGTTTCAATTTTTGAATACGATCCTGTTAATTAGATTTGGATGATGATATTGATATGAGTCTCTCTTTGTGTGGGATACTCTCTTTTTTTTCATTTTAATACAGAATTTGCTAAAGTGGGCTGGTTCGTTGATTGAACTTGCTCAGTTCCAGACTGTTCCCCAGGCGAAGGTGATGTTAAGTGGTAATGAATTCTTCTTCTTCTTCAAAGTTTTTGAGTAAACACTGTCTTTAGCTCAAATGATGAATTATTAATGTGTTAAATTGATAAAATTGTAGATGCTATTTCCAAGTTGGAAGATGTATTGACATTGAACCCAGGGAAGCATGAGGCGCTTTGGTGTCTTGGCAACGCTTACACTACCCAGGCTTTTCTTTATCCTGATGCCGATGTAGCCAAAGGTCACTTCGATAAAGCCGTTGAATATCTCCAAAGAGCTGTAGATGAGGTGCTTTTTCAGCTTTTGAATATTTGTTACTGTTAAAAAATGTGTCATTAGAAGAATGTTTTTTTTTTGTTTTGGTTTAACAGGATCCAGGTAATGAGATATATCGCAAGGCCTTGGATGTTGCAATAAGGGTACACTATTTCAATTTCTCATTTGATTCTGTTATCTCTCTGTAAGTATTCTTTTTTTTTGTGTTTCTGATCTCTCTTTGTTTTACACTTCTTAATGGATAATAGGGCCCGGAGATGCTAATGGAGCTGACACAGAGTGGGATGATGCAGCAGGCACTAGCTGGAGGAGGAGGAGGTCGCTCAGCTTCGTCAAATGCTAGCGTAAGTTATCTCTTTGTTTTGTTGTTTTTTTTTTGTTTCATACAAAAATAATTCTTTAATAGCAAAAAGTGAAAGAAGCTCACTATAATTTTTATTTAATTGTATGGTTGGTTCTTGATTTTGCAGGGTGGTAAGAAGAAGAAGAACAATGACTTCACGTACGATGTATGTGGTTGGATCATTCTAGCATGTGGGATTGTTGCTTGGGTTGGCATGGCAAAAGCCCTTGACCCTCCACCACCTCCTGCTAGATAAAAATCCGTAGTGTTTCTAAGTGAAACAGAGTAACGGTTTATTACGGTTTTGTTTCACCGACCGGATCATGTACACCTATCAAATTGTTTTGTTTACTTAACTATTAGGATGGTTATTGACTTTCGATAGTTGTATGCAAACGAGGGGGGGGGGGATTCGTCGATTATTATATGAAAGATAACTTATATGCAGATGAATAGTTGGAAAAAATTAATTAGAGACAGATATATTTATTTTAGGTAGGCGAAGTCGTTTTATATCTCTTGAAGTAGAGTTGGAGTTTGTTCTAAGATTAGTGACCAGAGAGTAGTGGCTTTTATTACAAGAAAGGGCCCAGACTCTATAGAAGGAAAAAATCTTGGACTATTATTTAATCTTTTTGGTTATCACAATCGGTTGAAATATCAAACATCTTCTGATCTGATGATTCAGAAAGCTCTGCTTTGATGAATTGTTAAATAATCTCAAAATTTAAAGGTGGATAAGACTCTTCTCTAAGGATGTTGATAGCTAACGAGCGTACTCTGCCCCGGTTAGTCATAGGTTTACCGGTTTGCAGGATTGGTAATGCCGTGTTTTTTTCAAAAGTAGTAATCCCAATAGTGTGTAGTTCATAAAGATGAAAACATTATTTTCAACTAAGTTACTGTATACGTATCCATGTCTCTCTCAGCGTCCTGGGAACGTTCTAACTCTTAAGTATTGTGCTAGGAGAAAAAAGTGTAAGGTGGGGGATGGGGGTTATCGTGAATGTTTAATCTAGAAATTAGGTTAAGTGGCACTGTTGGCCAACTAAAAGCACTCTCAAGTATACTCAATAATGACACTCTTCTTCTATTGGTTTAGGGGAATACAAAATTCTTCAAGTAAACAATGATTCTAACTTGCTTACAAAGCCATAACCACGCACGAGATTTGCAAATAAAAACCCCCTACCAAAATTCCATCATTTTATACACTCACACACGCTAATTAATATCACCATTATTACATAATCGTATACCATACGTAGACACACACATACAGGAGAGAAAAAGAGAGATGAAAGATAGGATTGAGCGATTTGTGGTATTGCCGTTTTCGTTGGGGTGCTCAACGCAATCCAGCGTCGCCGTGGCTGCTAGTCATCAACACAAGAAATCGAACCAACTCATCGAGAGTACAACTGCCTAACCTTTTTCACGACCTCGTGTTCTCGTTTTTGTTTTCTGATTCTTTTTCTTTTGTCATTTTTGGTTTTTTAAGGGAGAGAAAAAAGTTGCTTGTTTCTAAAAGAAGAGGCAAAGGTAGAGAACAATGGTGCTAATACCTCAGATGGTATCTACAAAATTGTCCGAAGCTTCAAGAGTTTTTCTCACTTCTTCATTAGTAAGTCCTCTAATTTTACTACTATATATCTTCTTTTTTCTCTGAGCAAACATATTTGATACTACTTTTCAAGTAAGGAAAACCATTTTTCAAAAGAAGAGTAGAATTGTAGATTTTTTTAATCCCAAGATTTCTAGTTATTTCTCTTATCCAATCATTTAAAATAATGTGTAAGAAACACAAAATAAACTAGCTAATATTTTTGTGTTCCTTTCTTTAAAAAGACTAGTTATTCCAGTTTTCTACATCGGTAGTTGGAAAAGATCATAAACAATATATAAGATAGATTGACCACTCCTCTATCACCAATGGATTTTAGGTTGGAAACCTATCTAACTTAACATTCATGATGTTAGACAGTCATATAGCAATTAGTTAAGCTTATGAAGGAGGTGCTTCACCATTGGTTTTACCTTCTTCTTTTTAACACATTTACATATATGATGTTACATGGGCAGTCTGTACATTGGTTTCAACCTCGTTTTTGATATATCCATAGTTTAGTTACATTTACAAATAACCAAAGGTCTTGTAAACAGAGTAAATTTTAGTGTAATTATAGTCTTTAAGATTCTTTGGAATATACACAATACAGTTACGAAGAAAGTACATTGTCATGTGTGGTTTATACGGGACAAGTGAATGATAATAGATTGAATCATGTTTTTGAATATACACATACATCATCAACCAACCAGCATTATAATCTACATGTGTATATGATGAGCAGGATACGAAGAGGAGAGGGAGGTGGAGATGGAGATAGGGCTTCCAACGGACGTGAAACACCTGAGCCACATCGGAGTTGATGGAACCATGACCACTTTTGACTTCTGTTCCACCTCCTCCTCACCTTTTCCATTATCCCGTTTCCACCTCACTGCCGTCTGAGTTTAACATTTACATGCTTAAAGCTTTGAATCAACTTTTACAGTATACATCGTTTTTTTTTTTTGGTTTCACCATGATTTTACTGTATATATGTATTGTGATATAGAAAACTTTCGGCTGAAAAAATAAACTCAGTTCTAATGTAAATGAATTTGTCTCTTTTTCTTGTTGTTGTTTAATTGAATGTGTGTTTTACACGAAAATATGCAAATACATTTCTAATCTCAGAAACATATATCGATTACCAGAACATATGCACACCATTACACCAAGCCAAAACTGAAAGCAAAAAGTATAACACAAATGGTAGATAAAAGAAAAAGCAAAAGCAAAAGCAAAACAGTAACAGTAAAATAATAATGAAGAAATAAAAATAAAGAATAGGGAAAGGTTTACATTTTTTGTGTGTTTCTTATCAAGTTGCTGATATTCTGGGTGAGGATCAAAGCAACTGTGGATCCATTTGAAAAATGCCACTTAGCTGTGGATCCATTCCGGGTGAGGTTTCACCATGATTTTACTGTATATCCATTTGAGTAAATGCTACATATTTGGGGTGTTTTCCATGAATGATGCATCTTGTGACAAAAGTTTTTGAGGTTACTAAGATAAGAGTGAGAGTAGTTAAACTGTCAAAGTCCACCAGAAGCATACAGAAGCCCCAACCATCCTACACCCCATGGCAACTTAAAGTAATTTTGATTTTAACTAAAAGATGAATTGTAAAAGTAGAGTGGATGGTTTGCTTAGGTGATAAAAGATATACTTTGACATTATCAACTGATATTTTTACACTTTCAATTTGATAACGGCGATGCTTCTCCACGAAATTGGATGTGTAGGGTGAGGACAAAATTATAGAAGCATATGTTTTGAATATATTCACTGTTTAGATGACTTTTCATTATGATGAGAAAGACAGTTTGCGGCGGCTTCGTTTCTTATAGAGACGGCATGCAACCTTAAAATAACAAAAAGATATCAGTTCTCAGTACTAAACTTTTCAGTAAAAACTCAATTGGCACTTTGCAGTTATATAGAATGCAACTTAAAGAATTAAAAGAGGCCACAACATAACGGTATGAGTAGTAATATTATATATGGTTTTACTTTTATCTGCTTCACAATCAACGTTCAAAAGAAAAAAAAAACTGTCCATGCCACTCACAATAATTGACTTTTTGGGCACTTGGAACCTTTCTGATACAAACGTGGTGTTGGTTTGACTCTGAGCGATAGACGAGTTAGTAAAGGTCAAACTGTGAGCTTTTTGATAGTACATGACTGTGCCAATGATCCCAAGGCCAACTAATTAAACATGGAAATAATACCTTCACCTTTCTCAGCAGTTAGTCATATTCAGTCTTTGACATGTCATATACTCACAGTAAAACAAATCCTGTAACAACCACATGTTTGCAGTAATAAAAATAAAATAAAATGATCAAATAAGAGAAGACTAAACAAGCCAAAGCTAAAGCCAAACAAGCAACCTTTATAGGAGAAGACAGCCCTACAACTACAAGTATCAATACCACACCACAAGAAAGAAGTAAAAGCCTTTTGTGAACTATCAGTCCAAAAACTCAACTTCGTGCTGCTTTGATGTTGGCAAACATTCACCGATGATTGATTGTCTCGACTCTCTCACGAGATTTCTCAGCTTTTAAAAATTACTAAATAACAGTCGAGTTACTAATTGCCACGTGGACATCGCACTTCTCGGTACCCAATCAGAACGGGCTGTGACGTCGTGCATTGTAGGAATAGCGATTTTGGATCCGCTTTTTTAGGTTTCGTGAAGGTAAAGTTGAAACGAGGACGACCATACATACCCCCAATTAAAAACAAACAAAATAAATCGAAAGAAAATTTTTCTTCGAGATCGCGATCTTCTTCTTCTTCTTCTCCCTGATCCATTCAAGCTTCTCTTCTCCGGCGTAATCATGGTATACTCCCGAATAAGTCAACTCTTCCTTTTTTTTAATTCGTGGAGCTTCTTCTTCTTCTTCTTCTCTTCCTAGCTCCGATCTCCCAGATCTGATTCACGAGCTTAATTTGAAATCTGAATCACGCCGAGATTGTTTTCAATTAGCTAAAGTGAGATCCTAATTTCGAATCGGATTTAGCTGACTTTCTATTACTCTTTTGTTGTGGTGGTGTTTTAGGATGTTCGATCTCCTGCTCCCGTTCCCATCGGATCTCGGCGGCGTGACAACAAATGGTCATCTCGGTGGGGTCCTGATGACAAAGAGAAAGATGCCAAGGTTGAGTACAACAGCAAGGATAAGGAGGAGGTTCAGATTGAAACTCAATCTGTGCTTGGGAGCCTCTCTGAGACTCCTCGTGACAAATGGAGGCCACGTCATAGGATGGAGCAGGTCCAGAGTGGTGGACCGACTTCGTACCGTGCTGCGCCTGGGTTTGGGCTTGATAAAGGACGAAGTAGTGAGGGTCCTCCGAATATAGGGTTCACAGTTGGTAGAGGGAGGGCGAGGGGTTCTTGGTCTACTTTCTTTGGTGTTGGCGGATTCTTGAGGAATGAGAGTGTCCCTGGTAAACCTGCTGCCCCTACGTGTAGGTATGTGAGGGGCAAGTTGCTTGACTTGTATAGAAACCAGAAGCCTGATAGGATACCGATTGATATGGAGGATGTTGATTCTGTTACTCAAGTGGATTTGATCCAACCTCTTGCTTTTATTGCACCTGATGCTGAAGAAGAGGTATGGTCCTTCACTGAGGACTTGCTTCCATATCCTTTCTTATTTGTAACTAATATTCTATTGTTGGGTATTATCTATCTATTAGGAAAGCCTTAAGGGTATATGGAAGGGAAGGATCACTGGTAGCGATGCTCCCACTTCACCTGGGGAAGAATCATTGGGTATACAATCCTTTTTTCCTTTCTTTGCTTTGCTTCTCTCTTACAAACTAGCTTAATATAATGAATGCTTCTCTGACTTGACGCAGGTGAGACGAAAGTGGATGGTGGTTTGCTAGGGGTTGTGAGTGGTGACGGTGTTTCCATGCACAATAGTAATTCAGGTATGTCAATAATAGGTGCTAAACCGGTTTTCAAATTCATGTCTTATGAGTTTTGATGTCATTTTAGTGTTCTACTAAATATTCTGACCCAAATCCAAACAACTGTTGCTGTAGGATTACTTGGAAGTCATAATGGAGGTCTGTGGGGCGCTTCTGAAAGTGATCAAGTTTCTCATGGAAGTCCTGAGGCGGTTAGATCTGCTTTGACTAAATCTTCTGTGTTGGATTCGGGTGAACCCCTTGTTGAGCAAGATTATACGGGAAAGCTGCAGCAACCAGATATTGAAGTGAATCACTCCGAAGGGACTCTGCCACCTGAGGAGTTTATGTTCTCGTACATCGATCCTCAAGGAGTAATACAGGGACCCTTCATTGGGTCTGACATTATTTCGTGGTTTGAGCAAGGTTTTTTTGGGACTGATCTACAGGTTCGCTTGGCAAATGCTCCAGAAGGGACTCCTTTTCAAGACCTTGGCAGTGTTATGTCATATTTGAAGGCGGAAAGTATGCATGCCCATATCAATGATCAGATCAGCGAGCTAGAAGAGACTAGTCGAAAAGCAAATTCGGAGACTGGTTTATCATTTGCACCCGTAGCAGAATCTAATGGTTCAGCCTCAGCTCACGATAATGTTCAGATGATGTCTAAATCAGAAGCTTACGTGAAACCACAACATGTTGATGACCGAAATTTCTTGGGCTTTTCTGCTCAAGATGAAGGTTTGTTATTCTGACTTGTGTGCATTGTGTGGGAGAAGACATTTCTTTCTTCGGGTTTTATATGCTTGTGTAGCCAACTAGCCGTTTACATTTCATTCATTCATAAGCATATTAATTTATTTTCTGTTCATAATAACTAAATATACATTTTTTTTTCTTAATCAGAAATTGTATTCCCAGGAAGAACTGGAGTTTCTGGCTATGGATCGGCAAAATCCTCTGCAAATATGCATGATGCTTCAATGGGAGTTTCTGGTCACTCTGCTATTCCTGTTGAATCAGCGAAGGTTGCCACTCAAAATCAGAATGACAACAAGCTGCATCCGTTTGGTGTGTTGTGGTCTGAGCTGGAGAGCAATAGTACACCAGTTGATCTTTTGCCTAACAGGGCGTATGATACAGGACATGACCAGAAGTATCTTGATCAAGCTCAGGATTTGGATCATTTATTATCTCTCCAATTGCAGCAGCAGCAGCATCAAAAGATTCAGTTGCAACAGCAGCAGAAGATTCAGTTACAGCAACTTCAACTAGAACAAGAGTATCAATTACAACAGAAGCTCTTACAGGAGCAACAACAGTCCCATGCTCGGAATTTACATTTTCAACAGATTCTTCAAGGACAGACTCCTGATTCAAGGATTGGGCAGTCACAGGACTTCACTCGATTCAACAATGTTGATCAGATGTTATTAGAGCAGCAGCTAATGGATGAATTGCAGAGATCTGGCCATGGCCACCTATCACAAAATTTTACACCATACATGGAGCAGCTTGCCGCTGGGAATTTTGGGCAGTTACCACATGAAGGTCATCAAAAAGAGCTACTTGAACAGCTACTTTCCACACAAATGCAGTCTCAGTACAGACAAATGCATTCTCAACATGGACACATGCAATCTGAACCAATGCGTTTGTTGGAGTACCAGCGACTGCAGCAAGAGCAGCTCATGCAATTGGCAAATGGAGGGAGGCAAAACACACTATTGGAGGAACTGAGACATAACCCTCAACATGGACAAATGGAGTACCAAATGCTGCAGCAAGAGCAGCTCTTGCAATTGGCAAATAGAGCGAGGCACAATACGCTATTGGAGGAACATAGACATATTGACCCTCTATGGCCATCCAACCGTAATGATCAGCTTCTAGGAGCTCATCCTGGGATCCACCGTTCACACTCTTCTACGGGATTTAGACCAGTAGACTTTCATGAACAGCAGCAGAGGCCACCCTTTGAGGATCACTTTAGTCATCTTGAGCGGAACCTTTCATATCAGCAACAACTTAATCAGGAACTATTCGAGCAAGGTCTACCATTTGAGCGATCTGCATCGTTACCCAGAAATGCATCGGGGCTGAATCTGGATGCATTAAAAGGTCTTAACATCTCTGAGTTCCGGGACCCTACTGCCCAGATGCATTCTTCTGGTAGATTAGGAAATTCTACTCCGGGTTTTAGTCATCAGAATCCCCATATACAATTAGGTGAACCTCATTTTTCAGAATTGGAACCAAGGAAAGAACGCTGGCATGGAGCAGATGCACAGCTAGCTAGTGGGTGGGCCGAAACACAATTTCAAAGATCGAATACAGATGCTGACCATCATAAAATGAGGTCAGAAATGAGGAGACTGGGCGAAGATTCCAACTCATGGATGGTAGATGGACATACAGATGAAAAGTCAAAGCAGCTTTTTATGGAGTTGCTTCACCAGAGGCCTGGCCATCAATCTGTGGAGTCACCAAGCATGAATCGTGGGGAACCCTATGATAGGATGGCTCCTTCAAGCTTCGGCCTTGCAGACCATAGTGGTAGACAAAACGCTTCATCTTCTTTTGGTTCACATGCATCTTCTGATGAACATGCAAATGGATTACCAGGAGATGGGAACTATATGGGATCCTTGCAGCGTAATAATTCATTGCGTTCTGGAAGTATCGATGGTGGAAGAAAAAACGAAACTAAAGATTTCAGTAATATGTTTGGTATGAGCAAAGACGCAAATGACATCAGAACGTGGAACAATGCACCACCAAAAAAGGAAGGAGCGGGACTGATGTCATTTGAAGCACAGGACAGAATGGGAAAGCAAGCAGTAATGGACTCCTTGGTTCAAAGGGAGGTTCCTGTTGGTACGCTTAGCAAACAGGCTTCTTTAAGTATCTCTGGTATGCATCTTTCAGAGTTATTGCATCTTTAAAGGTTTGTTTTCCCTGGTGATGTGGGGGCTTATCCTTATATTTTCTTTCTGCAGAGTCATACAGTGACAACTTGGTTGGAGAAGTTAGAAAGGATAGGTAATTTTGTATACTGACGTTTAGCAACCCTAGAATAGGTAAAGTAGTAAATCGCCATGTGAACTCTTATAATGATTAAATGTTTTTATGGTTGTAGGTTGGTAGTTCCTTCACACGGGCAGGTATCAGTTTTGTTAAAAAGGCCTCCCTCATCGCATGAGGAATTGTTAGAGCATATGTCCGAGGCAGCTAACAGAACAGCAGTGGGAAACAAAGGGTCAAAGGCGTCGTTCAGTGAGATGTTGAAGAATAGTAGTAGCAGTAGCAGCATGAAGAAAGTGGCAGCAGAGTCATCATCTGATCCAAACGAAGGAAACAGAGGCGGTGGTGGGAAGAAGAAAGGGAAGAAAGGGAGGCAGCTTGATCCAGCTCTTCTCGGTTTCAAAGTCACTAGCAATCGTCTTATGGGTGAAATTCACCGCGCTGATGACTTTTAGTCAATTCTGATACCCTTGAGATCCATTCAAGCGTTTCTTCTTCTCCGGCGTAATCATGGTATAATTCTATCTTTGCCTATAAGTAAACCCTTCCTGTGCTTTTGTTTCACTATGATTTCATGGTCAATGATTTACTCTTTGTTTGAAATATGAATCACGTGAGCATTGTTTCAATTAGCTAAGAGGAGACCTAATAATATCTTTTACAAAATCACATATTTTTTCGAGATCGGATTTGCATTATTGTGGATTGTTTACTTGATTTTTTTTTTCGTTGAGTGTGAATGATTGCTTGATCCGGCATGAACCATTACTAACTACAATCTCACATAGTTGATCCGGGATATGATTTTGATGGATTCTGTGTTGATTTGATAATTGCAGAAAACTTCAAAGTTGACTCGCAGACAGGAAAGTGGAGAAGTTTGACAAAAACATTACAGAGAGATGTGGAACCATGCCCTGGAATCTGAATCATTTCAGTATACAATGTGTATGTTACAGCTCTCTTCCAGATCATGAGAACTGCAACTAGCGGAGATACAGCATAAAATCACATTCAAGCTAGAAGAATCAAGTTTAGAAATGAATCATTTTTCTGTCTCTACTCTTTTCTTCTCTTCTTGTACTGTAGAGTGCAACTCTCTGTTTACTTGTGCATGTTATGTAATAAAAGAGTATTTCGTAAAGTTATTCATATCTTTCTTACCTATATTCCCCTTGTTGTTATGATTTTGCTCCTCTAAATACTAGGAGCAAGTGTTGTTTCCAATAGATCTCGTCAAATCTTACGAGGTTGATTACTCACAGGTTTAAGGAGTTCTGACCAGTTATCAACTTTCTTCCTCACGGCCGATGTGGGATTCTTCACTTTGCAGTTACTACGTACTTTCGGGCTTATAAAGCCCAAATTATTATTTTCACACATTAATTAAAGCCCAATGAAATTTAATGGACCCAAGAAGGATAGCAATTTTCGATCCACTTTTGTTTTTAGGTTTGTCAAGGTAAAGCTGAAACGAGGAGGACCGACCATAAAAACCAACTCGAAAGCAAATTAAAATCAGAAAAAAAAAAAGAAATTTTCTTCGAGATCGCGATCTTCAATACCGAATCCCTAATCCATTCAAAGCTTCTCTTCTTCTCCGGCGTAATCATGGTATAGTTCCCAATAAAGTCAACCCTTCCTTTTTCTTCTTCTTCGTGGAGTTTCTTCTTCTCTTTGTAAACTCCGATCTGCCAGATCTGATTCGTATCGCCTCATGAGCTTAACTATCAATTGTTTGAAATCTGAATCAATTATCTCGAATTAGGTTAACTTCTTTACTCTTTTGTTATGGTGTTTAGGATGCTCGATCTCCTGCTCCCGTTCCCATTGGTTCTCGGCGGCGTGATAACAAATGGTCATCTCGTTGGGGTCCTGATGATAAAGAGAAAGAAACCAAGGCTGACTACAACAACAAGGACAAGGAGGAGGCTCAGAGTGAAACTCAATCAGTGCTTGGGAGCCTCCGGGACTCTGACGCTTCTCGTGACAAGTGGAGGCCACGTCATAGGATGGAGCAGGTCCAGTCCGGTGGACCGGCTTCGTACCGTGCTGCGCCTGGGTTTGGGCTTGATAAAGGACGAAGTGAGGGTCCAAACATAGGGTTCACAGTTGGTAGAGGAAGGGCGAGGGGTTCTTGGTCTACTTTCTTCGGTGTTGGCGGATTCTTGAGAAACGAGAGTATCCCTGGTAAACCTGCTGCCCCTACGTGTCGGTATGTGAGGGGCAAGTTGCTTGACTTGTATAGAAACCAGAAGCCTGATAGGGTGCCGATTGATATGGAGGAAGTTGATTCTGTTACTCAAGTGGCTTTGATCGAACCTCTTGCCTTTACCGCACCTGATGTCGATGAAGAGGTATGGTCCCTTCACTATCCTTTCTCATAAGTGTGTCATCCATGTTTCTGTTTCTTATTTGTAAGTAATTTTCTATTGTTTGGTATTATCTATCTATTAGGAAAGCCTTAAGGGTATATGGAAGGGAAGGATCACTGGTGGCGAAGCTCCCACTTCACCTGGGGAAGAATCATTAGCTGAGAAGAGTGTGTAATCTTGTTTTTTTTTTTGTTAATTGGCTTCTATCGTTCCAACTGGCCTAGTATAAAGAATGCTTCTGTGACTTGACTCAGGTGAGACAAAAGTGGATGGTGGTTTGCTAGGGGTTGTGAGTGGTGACAGTGGTTCCATGCATAACAGTAATTCAGGTATGTGAATTATAGGTGCTAAACGAGTCTTTAAATTCATGTAGTTTTTAGCTTTCTTTCGAGTCTGATAGTCATTTTAGTGTTCTACTATTTATTCTGACCCAATCCAAACAACTGTTGCTGTAGGATTACTTGGTAGTCATAATGGAGGTCTGTGGGGTGCTTCTGAAAGTGATCAAGTTTCTCATGGAAGTCCCGAGGCGGTTAGATCTGCTTTGACTAAATCTTCTGTGTTGGATGCGGGTGAACCCCTTGTTGAGCAAGATTATACGGGAAAGCTTCAGCAACCAGATATTGAAGTGAATCACTCCGAAGGGACTCTGCCACCTGAGGAGTTTATGTTCTCGTACATTGATCCTCAAGGAGTCATACAGGGACCGTTCATCGGATCTGACATCATTTCATGGTTTGAGCAAGGGTTTTTCGGGACTGATCTACAGGTCCGCTTGGCAAATGCTCCTGAAGGGACTCCTTTTCAAGATCTAGGCAGTGTGATGTCATATTTAAAGATGGAAAGTATGCATGCCCATATCAATGATCAGATCACCGAGCTAGAAGAGACTAGTCGAAAAGCAAATTCGGAGATTGGTTTATCATTTGCACCTGTATCAGAACGTAATGGTTCACCCTCAGCTCACGATAATGTTCAAATAAAGTCTAAATCGGAAGCTTATGTGAAGCCAGCACATGTTAATGAGCAAAATTTCATGGACTTTTCTGCTCAAGATGAAGGTATGTTATTCTACTTACCTTTTCTCACTTGTGTGGATTTGTGTGGGTTTTATGTTTCTGTAGCCAATACATTTCATTCTGTTCATGATAGCTAAACATATTTTTGTATTTTTTCTTATTCAGAAATCGTATTCCCGGGAAGAGCTGGAGTTTCTGGTTATGGATCGGCAAAATCCTCTACAAGTATGCATGATGCTTTAATGGGAGTTTCTGGCTTCTCTTCTATTCCTGTTGAATCAGCGAAGGTTGCTACTCAAAATCAAAATCAAAATCAGAATGAGAACAAGCTGCATCCGTTTGGTGTGTTGTGGTCTGAGCTAGAGAGCAATAGTACACCAATTGATCTTTTGCCCAACAGGTCGTATGATACAGGACATGAGCAGAAGTATCTTGATCAAGCTCAGGGTTTTGATCATTTATTAAATCTCCAATTGCAGCAGCAGCAGCAGCATCAAAAGATTCAGTTGCAACAGCAGCAGAAGATTCAGTTACAACAACGTCAACTGGAACAAGAGTATCAATTACAACAGAAGCTCTTACAGGAGCAACAACAGTCCCATGCTCGGAATTTACATTTTCAACAGATTCTTCAAAGACAGACTCCTGATTCAAGGATGGGGCAGTCACATGACTTCCCTCGATTTAACAATGTTGATCAGATGTTATTAGAGCAGCAACTAATGGATGAATTGCAGAGTTCTGGCCACATGTCACAAAATTTTACACCATACATGGAGCAGCTTGCCGCTGGAAATTTTGGGCAGTTACATGAAGGTCATCAAAAAGAGCTACTTGAACAGCTTCTTTCCACACAAATGCAATCTCAATACAGACAAATGCATTCTCAACATGGACACATGCAATCTGAACCAATGCGGTCTTTGGAGTACCAGCTACTGCAGGAAGAGCAGCTAATGCAATTGGCAAATGGAGGGAGGCAGAATACACTATTGGAGGAACTGAGACATAACCCTCAACATGGACAAATGCAGTCTGATCCAATACGGTCTTTGGAGTACCAAATGCTGCAGCAAGAGCAGCTCATGCAATTGGCAAATAGAGCGAGGCACAATACGCTATTGGAGGAACATAGACATATTGACCCTCTATGGCCATCCAACCGTAATGATCAGCTTCTAGGAGCTCATCCTGGGATCCACCGTTCACACTCTTCTACGGGATTTAGACCAGTAGACTTTCATCAACAGCAGCAGAGGCCACCCTTTGAGGATCACTTTAGTCATCTTGAGCGGAACCGTTCATATCAGCAACAACTTAATCAGGAACTATTCGAGCAAGGTCTACCATTTGAGCGATCTGCATCGTTACCCAGAAATGCATCGGGGCTGAATCTGGATGCATTAAAAAGTCTTAGCATCTCTGAGTTGCGTGATGCCCAGATGCATTCTTCTGGTAGATTAGGAAATTCTACTCCGGGTTTCAGTCATCAGAATCCCCATTTACAATTAGGTGAGCCTCATTTTGCAGAATTGGAACCAAGAAAAGAACGCTGGCATGGAGCAGATGCACAGCTAGCTGGTGGGTGGGCCGAAACACAATTTCAAAGATCAAATACTGATGCTGACCATCATAAAATGAGGTCAGAAATGAGGAGACTGGGCGAAGATTCTAACTCATGGATGGTAGATGGACATACAGATGACAAGTCAAAACAGCTTTTTATGGAGTTGCTTCACCAGAGGCCTGGCCATCAACCTACCGAGTCACCAAGCATGAATCGTGGGGAACCCTATGACAGGATTGCTCCTTCAAGCTTCGGTCTTGCAGACCATGGTGGTAGACAAAACGCTTCATCTTCTTTTGGGTCACACGCATCTTCTGATGAACATGTAAACGGATTACCAGGAGACGGGAACTATATGGGATCTTTGCAGCGTAATAACTCATTGCTTTCTGGAAGTATCGATGGTGGAAGAAAACACGAAACTAAAGACTTCAGTAATATGTTGAACAATGCACCACCAAAAGTGGAAGGAGCGGGATTGATGTCATTTGAAGCACAAGTCAGAATGGGAAAGCAAGCAGTAATGGACTCTGTTCAAGGGGAGGTTCCTGTTGCTACGCTTGGCAAGCAGTCTTCTCTCGGTATCTCAGGTATGTATCCGTAAGAGTCTTTAAGAATTCGTTTTCCCCTGAATTTATCATGTTTTTGTTGTGGTGGCTTATGTTGATATTTTCTTTCTGCAGAATCATACAGTGACAACTTGGTTGGAGAAGTTAGAAATGATAGGTAATTTTGTATTCTGACGTTTATCAATCCGGGATGTGAACTCTTATAATGATTAAATGTTGCTTTGTTGTAGATTGGTTGTTCCATCACACGGGCAGGTATCAGTTTTGCTAAAAAGGCCTCCCTCATCGCATTCGTCATCATCGCATGAGGGACTGCTCGAGCATATGTCCGATACAGCTAACAGAACAGCAGTGGGAAACAAAGGGTCAAAGGCGTCGTTCAGTGAGATGTTGAAGAATAATAGCAGTACCAGCATGAAAAAAGTGGCAGCAGAGCCATCAACTGATCCAAACGAAGGTAATAAAGGCGGTGGTGGAAAGAAGAAAGGGAAGAAAGGGAGGCAGCTTGATCCAGCTCTTCTCGGTTTCAAAGTCACTAGCAATCGTCTTATGGGTGAAATTCACCGCGCTGATGACTTTTAGTCAATTCTCATTCCCTGAGATCCATTCAAGTGTTTCTTCTTCTCCGGCGTAATCATGGTATATAATTCGATCTTTGCCTAAGTTATCCCTTCCTATGCTTTTGTTTCACTATGATTTGATGGTCAATGATTTACTCTTTGTTTGAAATATGAATCACGTGAATAACAGAATGGCATTTATATTTCGAAATTCGTATTGGATTTAGCTGACTTTTTATCTGCATTATTGTGGATTGTTTACTTGTTTAAGATGCATGGCTAAATCTCTTTACCTGCCATTGCATTGTTATGAATTGTGCAAGTCGGTGTACCCAAATTGATTGTTTTGTTGAGTAGGAGTCTTTATCCGGGATGAACCATTACTATCTAGTCACACTTAATGCGAGATATGATTAATGATTGATTCTTTATTGATTTGGTGATTGCAGAAAACTTCAAAGCTGACTCGCAGACAGGAAAGTTGAGAAGTTTGACAAAAACATTACAGAGAGATGCTTTGTACCTGAGACAACTTACCTGTAAGTTTATCTCTTTTAGATAACCTGCAAAGGAACCATGGTTTGGAATCTAATTCATTTCAGTATATGTGTATGTTACAGCTCTCTTCCAGATCATGAGGACTGTAACTAGCGGAGATACGGCATAAACCGAAGAATCAAGTTTAGAATTGAATCATTCTTCTGTCTTGTTCATTTTCTCTTGTTTTAACTATAGAATCCAACTTTCCGTTTACTTGTGCATGTTAATATAATGAAAGAGTATTTTCTTCAATCTATATGTCCTTGTTGTTATGCTTTTTTCTTCACTTGGGTACGCCACACACAGTTGATACTATCTGTCTGGACCCCCTTTTTTGTGTCACAATCTGTCTGGATCCCCAAGGACAACAATATCAGACAACCTTTGTTGCCTAGACAATTCATCCTAATGTGCTTTCCGTAAAAATCCAAGCGCCATATGTTTTGCATTCTATCAACCTCCTTCCACAACATTGTCATCTTCTGAAGCTCCAATATGCCTACTCACGTTGCCAGCATTTTTAGTCAGATGTACTGCTTCCATTTCCCATATTCCATTTCGTAGGACAATATGGAATCTGGGGTCTGTTAACATGAAGTAAAGCATGTTGTGGATAGCCATTGGCCCTAGCTGTGACAAGGTTTAGCAATACAGGGAGTTTATGTTGGACGGGATGGGATGGTCAATTCATTTCTCAAGTAATCTTTGACTTCGTACTCTCCACATTCAACCCACAAGACCTTATATCCACCAATGGTGGAGTTGTTGTCATCACATCAAATATTATGCTTTGCTCAATCATGTCACGTCCATTTATCCATCCATACCAATTACCATCATAATTTTAAAAGAATAATAACACATGATACCTCTTATTAGTGTTTTAGTTTTTTTTTCTCCAACAATATTCTTACATGTAGTAATATTCGGTCGAATTGATAAAGCGGTAAAAAAAAGGATTACAAAAGCATGACAACAACAACTAGCTTCAAGACAACATTAAGAAACTCCAATATTGAAAGGTTTGATAATTTTATGATTTTACATAGAAAAGACTCTCAAAATTCTTCACAACATGTAGTACACAGAAAGCTAAAGCATTCTACGGTAACATTAAAGGAAAAGTGAGACAATAAAGAAGAAAGAGATTCGTTTATGCCATGCCTCCGCTAGTTGCAGTCCTGATGATCTGGAAGAGGGCTGTAACAAAGCGCATACCAAAGTTGATAAGTATATATACCAGTATAACACACACACTACACATGTATAACCAAAAATAATCCACATTCCAAGACCATGTTCGTTATTTATTTAGTGTGTAATAATAGCATAGAAGCTTTGATGGAAACAAGAATCAAACACTAAGATGCTTTCCAAGAGTAATAAAAGCTAAAGAGATTTGGAATACTCACATGAACCGATAACGACGAAGACAAAGAAGCCGAGTAGGATGGGTCCGACAGGGTAATCCTTGCCCTTTTTGGTGGTGGTCTCAGGAACAAAACCTCTTTTTGTAATGTTCTTGTCAAACTTCTCTATCTTCCTGTCTGCTAGCCTCTTTGAAGTTGTCTGAAAATGATCAAAATCAGAATTACATCTAATATCATCAACCAACACCATAAATGCAGACAAGAACTCGGTTAAAATAACTGACTCAAAAAGGATCCAACTTTGTAATGATATTCGGTTGAAGATCCGATCCAATTTCGGAACAATTGACAAAACAAACTATAAGAAGGGTTAGCATAGTCGAAGATCGAGATCGCTGGATATACCATTATTATTACCCCCGAGAAGAAACACTTGAAGAGAGGGATCAGGGAATCGGAATTGATGTTCGCGATATGATCAGAAACTTGTCTTGTTTCTCCTGTCTGTCACAAGACTCACAACTTAAAAAAGGAGCTCCGTGAACGTCGTCACCGCCTTTCTATGATTGGATACTGAGACGTGTGATGTGCACGTGGCGGTTAAACATTGGATTTTGCAAATGAAAATCTGATGGTTGTGTTTCAAAGTCACAGTCTCTTTAATAATGATTTTTTTGTCAGATTAGTTAGATCATGGAAGTAAGAACCATGCAACTACAAATGTTTGGCCATCAGCAAACACTACTAAAATAAACTTACAAAAAGGTAAAAATACATTATACACCTACTTAAACAAAATAAAAACAAACAAATAGCCAAACACAAACAAAGAAGCTTTTTAATTTAAAAAATCAAAAAAAAACAAAGTGTTATGAATATTATGTTTATGGATGTCCAGCCCATTAGATATTTACTTGTAATCTTGGCCCGTTTATGGCTCATTGTATTTAGGCCCATGTCGCCATGTATTTCCTATATAAGGAACACTTTGATTCAATAATAAAATAGAGTTTTCACAACACGTTATCAGCACGAGAGCTCTGACAAAACCCTGAATGAATTTCGAAACCCCTTTTCCCAGCAACCACCATAAACCCTAGAAATCAGACGAAACTTCAAAACACCGTATCTCCTCAACCCGACGGATCCAGACGACGAGCCACCTATCAAATTCAAGATCTCGACGAGACGAATCCAACGCCGTCGACCTCATCGCAATACGATACCGGACGCGTTCTCACGAGCTATTACAAGAACCGCCGTCAATTTGATTCAAAACCCTAATTCGGACGCAACTTCAAATCGACGTATCTTTCAAACCATAAGGAGTTAGCCGACGTTCCATATATCAAATTGAAGCTCTCGACGAGAAGAATCCAGCTCCACAAACCTCGTCTCAATCCGACTTCAGACGCGTTCTCCACCTCCGTTTCAATCCGCGTTGACAATTTCCTTTTTACTAAAGGAAACCCTAGTTGTCTTTCCATTCTCATCCGACCAGCACACATACTGACCATCCGACGAATTGATCAGCACCCGATAAGCCACCAGACGATCCGACAGTTCATCCAACAGCCGGTAGAGGTTCCGGACGATCCGATCAGCCCGTTCCTTGCTCGCGATAGATGTTCAAGCCGTTCGCGGTTTTCCTCTCCTCTCTCTAGGTGGTCCAGTTTCAGATTCTCTCCAATCTAAAGGTAAATAAAATCTGAAACACCCTTTGGAACCATATCAAAACGAATTTAGTTGTTTGTTAAAGGATTGAACATTAAAATTTGATGAACCTAAAAACCAAGGACAATTGAATCCCTAAATAAATTTGAGGAATTAGGATTTGGTTTAGTTCTCCCATTAAGTTGCTAGATCAAACGGTCATTAAGTTGTTAGAAGCACAAATATTCCTTATTCAATAAGAGATTGATTAAATCAATTAAAACCAAAACACTAAGTGTTCTTGAATCTCGAAAACATCATTGATCTGAATGATCAAATCGATTTTAAACTTTGAAGTTGATCATCTCCTAAAACATAATTATGATCGATTTATTATAAACCCTAAAAACTTACTATAAAAAAAAAACTTTATATTTTAGACATATATCTAAGCCGTGTGACTTGTTTATTAGGAAATCATTAACTCGATTGTTTGCTTGATCACACGATTTATATGATTGATTTTCTTATAAAGATTGAGTGATATATAATATGAGATGTCGAAAATCAACTTGGATTATGCTGTCCTAAATCTCTAAAGAGATAATCATTTAAAATGTGCACTGGATACCGAGGTTATCCTAAAGTCAAAAGGACTTAGTGAATGAATCACATAAGGCGATATTGCCAAACGAGAAAGATTGATACATGGCAATATTAGTTATTAGCCACCATCTAAATGAGAGTCTAAAGAAATCAGTATCCCAGTAAAGAAAATCCACTAGAACTTTGGACCGCCTTACAGCGGAGATATGATCACCATAAAACGGTGCTATTACCAAAGGATAAAATTTGAGTGGAAGAACCTGAGATTTCAATACTATAAGTCTGTGGATGAATACAACTCGGTTCTGTTTAAGATAGTTTCAATGTTGAAACAATGTGGTGAAGAAGTAACTGAACAAGACTTTCTCTAATGTGCTACTGCAACAGCAGTATAGAGAAAGAGGTTTCACCACCTATACTGATTTGATCTCCTGTTTACTATTGGCTGAGACCAATAATGAGTTATTAATGAGAAACAGTGAGATGAGACCTCCCGGTACAAAATCATTACCCGACATTTCTAGGCTGACTTTGGAGCCTAAGAAAGAAAGTAATCTCGTCCAGCACAACAACCATTCCGGCCCTAGCCGTGGGAAAGGTTATGGACGAGGTCGTGACACATTTAAGACACATGGGCGAGGACGAGGCCGTAGTACCACACCCGGTTTTAGCTGTGGTCGAGGTCGAGGTCGAAGTGTGTCTTTTAAACCTTAAATAAAATCTTATTTGTGTCACAAATGTGGTATGGGTAATCACTGGGCAAATAATTGCCAAACTCCAAAGCACTTGTATGAGCTTTACATAGAGAGTTTGAAGAAAAATCGGGAAGCCAACATGGCTTACCGAGATGGTGAAGATGACATGGATCATGACCATACTGATCAAATAGAGTATGAAACTCATGAAAAAGAAAATGATCAGATGGATTATGAGACTTCAGATGCCTTGAAAAAAAAATCTCGACATCAAAACTCTATGATATAGATAAGAGTATATATGAGTTTATAAATAAGAGTATAGTCACTCGGCCAAGGCATTATATACACCCAATAAAAGACCCATTGAGTTATAAAGATTTAAAAATGAATGGTTTCCGCATTGAACCAATGGGCAAAATGAAACAAAAGTTCCTTCAGATATATGAGAACAGAAAAATTGCCCAAGACCATAGAAAATGGTCGAGACTATACCTGCATTCTCTACTGATCTAGACTATGCCAAGGATCAGTATGATAAAGGCACAGGGCCTAGGTAACCAGATTGGTTGACCTACGAAATTAAACACTTTATGGCATGACCGGATTAGCCATCCTAGTCCAAACTTGATGCAAAGTTTAATATTACAAAGGCACAAAGAGTTATCCCATAGAAATCTCACGTTGTGAAACATGTACACAAGGGAAACTCATGAGGCTCAATTGTCCCAAGCATCACGAAATGGCATAATGGTTTAGTATCCTTACACAAACAAATTTATAGCATGTTCATGAGGGGGAGAATACACACCCCGTGTGGTCCATGACCATACTATAAAAACATGAACATGATAGCCAAACAGAATATGATAGCCTGGCCAAACAGGCCATAAGATATAAGAGCTTGGTCGAACAGACCATAACCTATAAGGTTCAGACTTTCAAAGTCTATAAGCTTGGAGACATTATGGATTTACATGTATGAAAGATAAGATGCATCAGGCCATATAAAGTGAGCATATATATTCCCATCTAATAATTATAAAGGGTCATGATCCAGACATAGACCATCCTAAGATATTATGTATAGACCACCACAATAATATGTGCCGTCTAGGATGGAACCTCATAAGAAGATGAAATAAGATTGGGAATATATGTTGGATATGAGAATGTCTTCCTCCCACGATTTTATAAGAGACCTTGAGCCAAAATATGGGTGATCAGATTAAGGCCAGGTTTACGGATTACATGATGAATCCGACTATCCAACATCAGGGGGAGAAAGAAATAAGCTGGTACAAGTATAAAGAGAAATGGAATGGTATTAACCATCCTTGTCTTGGCAAGATCCTCGGACCAGAGAATATGATTTAAGACGTCCAAAGAAAGATCATACAAAGCTAGCTAAAAGAATGCCAGACAGATTAGACCCGAAAAAAAAAGAAAAAGAATGACTAAGTCATACCAGCTTAAGCACCACGAAATTAATGTCCTAGAAGAGACATAATCAAGTTGCTATAGAGTCTAGAGATAGACCAATATGTTCCATAAGATAAGGAACCTCGGAAATAAAAAGAAAGGTGCAAATAAATGACATATCCGAGGTCATAAGGGAAACCATACCAGACATTTAGATAAGGCTGCGCAGCTGAACATCTAAGATACCAGACCATGTAGTTTGGGACGCCAAACTGCAAGGTAATAAAGGTTCTTAGTAAGAATGAAATCTCTAATCGATTAGTTCATGTCTGGAACACAATGGAACACTATAAAAGAAGTGTCGACACATACATACATAAAAGATAAAGATGCATAAGGAAATAGCACTTGAGTTTAAAAGATATAAGCGAGGATCAGAACCCACGAGAATACAAGAATGCATTCATAGACTAAAGGAAACCGTGGGGGTTCAAAGAAAGATTCAAAGAATCTATAAAAGAGATGGGTGTATTGGCCATATATAGAAACACCATCTGATAAGATAAAACCAGTGAAAAATGGGTCCTGTGTGGGAAAGGAAAAGAAATCGTGAGACATGGACTAAGGTGTTCATATTCCTATTTAAAGCATTCAAGGAATGGCTTGATTACACAAGGATACTCACAAAGACCAAGGAACAGATTATAAGGAAATATACTCCTATGTGGTGGATGCTACTACAAATCCGAAAGTGATAAAGGTCTGGATATAAGAAAAGAGAAATGTAGTAAGCAGCATGATTGATCACTGGATAAAGAAATGATAAAAGTATCAGAAAGATGAGAAAAGAAATTCTCATAGAATAGTTTTGTTCCTAAGCTATTCATGGACTGAAACGAAAGGCAGATGCATATAAAGCATATAATGCATGTAAAGGATAAGACTAAGTAATACTTAGTGAAAGGAGTTCTACAAGAACGTCCCTGAACAGTCCATGCATATATTATGAAGGAAATTCCTTGTGTTCATACTTAAAGAAATGATGATTAGATCGACTGATTCTTGGACAGGATCCAAAGTACCGAGAATAGAATGTGATATGGTCAAAAGAGAATAAGAGGATGAATCCATCAGATTAACGACCAAAGATCCATATCAACTAGGATCACGTCCGACCTAGTTCGATCTTGTTCCGACTAAACTGGTTCCAGTAACCACTATATTCAGATCGTGGTATGGCTATGGACAAGGCATGTGTCCTTGGTCCATGAAAGACTTTATGTAAGTACTTTTAAGGCTTATGCACATCCGACCAAAGTGCAATGTATTGGTATGATTGGCGCCTTGATTTGGAAAAGCCATACTAGGTCGGATAAGTTTTATGGATATGTTCAGACCATAAGACATTGATACTAAAGCCATACACGTCCCCCTGCTATAAGTGTCATTGACACCTTTACTTAGACAAGTTTGGCATGTCGGAACATGAGACAATATGGGACATGATCAATATATCTTAAGTTACCTTCTAATGAACTAAAAGTTTGAGATTGATTTATACTAACCAAACCCAAAAGAAAAGGGATTGTTTGGTTTTAATAAATGTTACAGGTTTATACAAGGTCTCAAACAGGTTATACACATTTGGAGAATGATGAAGAAGCACAAAGTACTACAAGTTCAGTCATGAGAAATGTTAGCCGACTTCTTCATCATGTCTACACCAACTACACATCTATGAAGTCTACCTATCCGTTTGGGACATGGCAACAGAAGGACCAGTTCAAGACTTGACGCCCATGAAGCTAAACCATCAAAGTGTCCATGCGCCAGACTTGAAGAACGGAGGTCCAGAACAGGGGGAGTAGTGTGTGTTGTACTCTTTTTCCTTCACTTCGGTTTTGTCCCACTGGGTTTTCCGAGTAAGGTTTTAATGAGGCAACATTAAGCACACTACAAGCTCTATATGGTTCTGGCATCCAAGGGGGAGTGTTATGAATATTATGTTTATGGATGTCCAGCCCATTAGATATTTACTTGTAATCTTGGCCCGTTTATGGCTCATTGTATTTAGGCCTATGTCGCCATGTATTTCCTATATAAGGAACACTTTGATTCAATAATAAAATAGAGTTTTCACAACACAAAGAAGTTAATGCTTCTTGGTTCAAAAAAGAAAAAAGAAAACCACTGTTTTGAAAACTAGTCGAACCGGTCTAATTATGACTCGTTGAAGAAGTCGTATCCAATTCGGTTTAAAACTCAAATTTGAAAAAAACTAGTAAATCTGATTAAAAATCTAATGGTAAAACCAGTAAGTAGTCAAAATCAAATTCTGATTCCAAAAAAAAAATAACATGTAACTACTGTTTTCAATCATTATTAAAGTTTAATATTTTATTATTATTTTTTGATTTATCATTATTTAATTGATTTTTATTTTATTTTATTTTCTTAAGAAAAAACATAAACAATTGTTCTTGTATACTATTCTTATTTTATTTTAGTTGTAAATATAAATAAATATGGTAATTTAAACAGTTAATATTTTGGTTTTTATCAATTTTAATTTACATAGTATCCACTTATTTATTGTATAAACCTAAATTTATGATTATTATTTATTTTTAGTTAATAAAATAGAGAATAAAGAACATATTATATAACTACCTTTTTAGATTCTTATGTGTATGTATATGACTATCCGGTTGAGCCGGTTCAAATTGGATACGTCAAATCGGTATCTGGTACTATTTTCAAAACACAGGGAAAAATTAATGGTTTATTCTTTGTCCTCTTGTTAAAACATCCCCATTGGAAGATTGTATAAGGGGTTCACACAATTCCTCCAAAAAAAAAAAATATAATAAAGTTAATCTGAAGAACTTGTATCACAAAAGTTCGTCTGTATGAACTCGTATCAACACTATTTGCGAGCTCTACTGATACGTAGCGGTCCGCGATTGATTGATTTATTAATTTTTTTTTAGAAAGCAAACAAAAATAATAATAATCAAAAGTTATGTTGGGGAATCGAGCCCCCGGGTTTGCTAATGCAGGTGCTCTTACGTCGCTTGTTTAACATGTGTTGTGTGATATAAGCAGTTTTTTGTTGGGTGTTTTCGATCATTTGCGATTAACCCAATGGGTTTACCAGTCCGAATATCAGTGGGCTGATATATCATAGGGTTAAAGGCCCAATAAAAGTAAATCGAGAGCCTCTCCAGCACCAGTTTCTCTCGGTCTTATTGGAACTCTTCGGTTCTATCTCTCTCTCTATACCCTTGATAGCAGCAGCACGACTCAAAGAGGAAGAGAGGAAGAGAGATGGATCCAGACGCGGTAGCCAAGGCCTTCGTGGAGCACTACTACACCACCTTCGACGCGAATCGCGCAGGCCTGGTTTCTCTCTACCAGGAAGGATCCATGTTGACCTTCGAAGGGCAGAAGATCCAGGGCTCTCAGAACATCGTCGCCAAGCTCACCAGCCTCCCCTTCCAGCAGTGCAAGCACAACATCACCACCGTCGATTGCCAGCCCTCTGGTCCCGCAGGCGGTATGCTCGTCTTCGTCTCCGGTAATCTCCAGCTCGCCGGCGAACAGCACGCTCTCAAGTTCAGCCAGGTCTCTCTTTTTTTTTTCCTTCGATCGATCGATCTTACATAGCTTCTTCGATTCGAGCGTTTTGATGTTAGATTAGGGTTTTTTTTTGGGGGGTGCGTTACTGTAGATTGATATGATATTAGGTCACTTGAAGTTTTGATTTGATCTGGAATTGACACGTAATCTCATACTCTCCATGATGCTATTGAATGATAGATCCGTGTGTAGATGTGGCATTTATGTTACTACTTGTGTATTTGTTATCAGTTTTGTGTATTCATGGTAGATATATGAACCAAGCCAAGTGAGATACTCATTCATGTCAATTTTTTGACCCTAATCATAGTGAGAGCTGCTACATCTGCATCTTGTGGATTAATGCACTTGATATTGTTTAAAAAGTAACATTCATCTGATATGCCTGTTATAATATCTTCCTGACGTACTTGTGTGTTTTGTGCCCCCTAGATGTTCCATTTGGTGTCGAACCAGGGAAACTACTACGTGTTCAACGACATCTTCAGGTTGAACTATGCTTGAGGAATGTGCTGGGGTACTATGTGAACCATCGTTATAAAAGCCAAAAGAGACTGATGGTAATCATAGGGTTTTTAGTAGATTGGAGAACTTAAAAGCTTGTTTTTAGGTGTCTTTGCTGTCTGTCTTTATTTTAATCAATGGTTATGGAAGGTCTTTGTTACTTTGGTTGAGATGATGACTCTGTTTGTTATCAAGCATTGATCCATGATTCAGTAAGTGCTTATTGTTTTAAGGATTAAACGGTTCTCTGTTGGAATCCTTTTAAAGATTGAAAAGTTTGTTTAAACAACTGTTCTTTTCGATTTTGATCGTCGAACAAAGTATAACGCCTATAACTGAAAGTTCTAATAGTTAACGAGGGTGAGACCATGTTCCATTCCCGTTGTTTATTTCTTTGGAATTGGAAGAAGCAGAATGTTTAGTCTTCATTGTACGTAGCTTTACCTTTGAACATCCCAGAAAGCATACCTCCTATTGGATCTGATTTGGTGGCTTGATCTCACTTTCATCGTGTAAATAATTAAGTACTCAGCGAGCTGCTAAGTCAGTGTGAGGATGAACAAAGCAGAGCATGGGAGTGTGTCATCAAGTCATATGGTAAATACAGAGACTTTTCTGGCCATCGGACAACTTGCCAAGGACACCAACTTTTCTTTATGAGAATGACTAGTTTTTGTTAATCACGTACTACTAATTTGAAAAGATAAGCTCATTGTTCCGTCAAGACCCAAGTTGTTCAAATTAGAGTAAGCAGACACGGACAAAATAAAAACCCTGTTCATCTACTTTTTCTTAATGATCCAACCCCACAACTAATTGGAGCTTTGTTTTGCTAAGAAAAGTGTGATAGTTGACAAACGACCAAACACCTTTTATTTGTATGGTTCATGAACACATTGACCAAGCGGATTTCACCAACTCAAAGCACTCATTACACAGGCTCGTTAAGTTTTTCTTTTCTTCACAAGAATCAATTTAAACCTAAAAGTTAGAAGGGATGGAGAAAAGAAACGTAAACGAGAGATAAGCCTAGATGCTAGTAGATGAGCAAAACCCCTTGTCTGCCCAACCTCTCTCCGCCGCTTGAAAGATGTTTGTTGTTGACACTTGTACTATTATTTTTACTTAACGTAAGTCTTTGTTTGTTGATGGACGTAACGAAGTCATAACTAGACACGTAACATCTATTGACCGAGCGCTTCTTGAATAAGTCACGGTACCTTCTTCCACCATTTTATTCTTCTTTTTATCTCTCAGAGAAATTGATCGCAATGGCCATTCCGATAGCTTGTTAATTTGATTCATATGGAGCTATAATACAATTTTTAACCGCCAAAATCATTTCGAGTCTGAAGGATCATCTCATACTGGACAATTCGAGGCTGCCCATGATCAGGACCTGACACCTTTATATCAACTATAAACCAATGTCCGACGACTACATGGAGTAAATACAAACAATTGTTGTCGAAATCCTATAATCTTTTGTATGATTATTTTTTCTAAAAGAAATAATGTCACATAACAATAAAACCATCCACGGAAAAAAGCACAAACTCCGGCTTTTCCCATTTCTCTAACAATAAAATAGAAAATATTTTTTAGAAAGTAAAAAAATCTATAGAAACTCCCAAATATATCCACACATAATCCCCCCTCCCAAAATACAGATAAAGGAACATATATAGAAAAACTCTAATTGGATTTGCGTTGATATAATTAATCCATCTTCTTTGTCCTCTGCTTCAGGATTAATAAAGGAGAGCCATTTCAAGAAGTTTGTTCGTCACTTCACAACAGCTTCCATTCTGGTAACGATGAATCAAAACCAAACATTGTAACATCCACATACATATGAATTGGTAGATTTTAATTTGTGAAAGAGAAGTCAACCAGAAGGAAAAATAAATAAAAAAAGTAAAATGTGAAAATGAATCTGATTTTGTTGCCGTCACGTTACGTTTTCATTGATCCTAATTCCAATTCAAACAAAACCATCTCTAACAAGATCTGGATTTAAAATAATAAAAAAACTACTAACACCTTACGAAAATTAAAAGCCTAAAATTGTCATTAAAATATTACCAGAAATCTCCTTCCTTGATGAAAAAGGAGGAGGCGGCGTCAAGAGGTAAGAGAGGATGGACCTCCCAGCCATGGAAATGATAGACACGATCCCAGCAACATAAAGAACCACGATGAGACCCAGAACCCAGGGCAGCAAGAGGAAGCCGATGAAGAAAGTCACAGATCCACAGAGCATCAGAGCCACCGATATACCCAGCAGCAGCGACGCGAATCCCGACGGAGTTATATGCGCCATCGAAAGCGACCGATGCTGCGGACTTCTCATCATCATCGGCGAATCCGGGAAGTGATGATGATGATCGGGGAGAGAAATCGGGGTGGGAGGAGAGCGGAGGAGGCTCAGGACAAGACCCGATAGATCGTAGAAAGCCCTCGAGTCTTGATCTCTCTGTTGGCTTCTCATCGTTCACAAGCAAGTAATGATTCAAGAAAAAAGGTTTAATGGAGTAATGGAGACGACGATGATGATGAATGACCGTTCAGACAGAACCGAAACACAGACAAGCAATTGAAACTGACTTTTTCTTTATATATAAATCTCTCTTCTGAACGGAAGAAGAATCGTGTGTCTAGATAACGAGAAAAAGCAACCATAAAGAAACAAGACACGCGTGTGCACACGCGAAGGTGAGGCGAGTATGGACATGCTGGATTCAGACCAATTTGGGGGGGAAGTGTGGGTCCCTTTATTGACGCGTAGAGTGCTTATCTTCTACGACATTCTTATCTAACCTTTTTTTTTTCTCTTTCTCTCTCTGTAATAAATTGTTCTAATCATCCTTTCTTTTTTGTTTTCTTTTGGTTATTTTGTTTGAATTAAATCAAATATGAGAATTGATTTTAGCGAAATGTCTGCCCTTTATAGACTTGTCTATTCAATCAAGCTCTTTGCGTTGAACCATCATAATCATAATCATAATCATAATAATAACATGAATTATAATTCGTGAAATAATAATACTTGAATTTAAGCTGATGTGTATGTACACCGAGAAGTACTTATTTCTTATCACTCATTATTAGTATTAAGAACCAGCCTGAACAAAAGCTGCCTGAACAAGAACCAGCCTGAACAAAAGTTGCCGTAAAAAAAAAAACTAATATCCACCAATAAACTAGCAATTGAATTGTCGCGCAGATTTTTTTTTGTCAAATCATATTCTTCTGTTTCTGATTTTGGTTAGGCTGAGGTCGTTTTGACAATTTCGTAGACTATGTGGCCTTCTACAGGCCCTATATAGTATAAAGATAGGCAAAAAAAATTTGAGATGGGCCTATTACATATGTTAGTATGGACCTATAGACAAATGTTGGTATGCGTAATTATCTAGTGTTAGTTATATCCACTATACACTATACTTAATGGTTAACTAATAATTTAGTCAAATCCATAAATGGGAGCTAAAAAGATTTTGAAAAACTTATTGAAATATAGAAGAGCATCATAATAAACATTACACACACACAAACATGCACGCTACACAAATATAGAGAGAGGTAGTTATTCATGTAGCCTAATAGGGGAGCTAGGAGAAAGTTTTGATATAAAAATGTCAAAAAATATATATATATGAAGAAAGTTTCAAATAGAGTTGGTGTCGTAAGGTAACCAACCCAACATGTAATTATTCTCACTTGGTCCTGCTCCCATTCCATGATCTTGCTGTTGCCCCTGATGATACCTGTTCCAGCGTTGCCAAAAAAATGTTATATATGTACACATTACCAAGGAGATCAAAACTAATTAGTAGTTATATATTAAGCGTTAAGTTACCCGATTTGAAAAATGGGTTCGTATTCCAAAGGCTGGAAGAACGCTTGTTGTTGTGGTTGATGACGCCCATAGTCAACAACATCTTCTTCTTGGTTCGGGTTGAGTTGGAATGGCATCTGATACCCATCAGCTAACTGCCACGTAGTATACACTTGTTAATTAGTGGATCAATACTTCAAAATAATAACCAAACAAATGCATTATTGTTGTTAATGATGAGAACGTAAGTAATTACCCTGAGCCTTAGAGATTTATTTGTCTCATTAAGCATGCGCTCCTGTTCCAAATCAGTTAGTATTCATAGGAGAAATAATATTATTATAGTGTATACATATATGTTTGTCATTTGCTTCATCATTCAAATTTGTTGTTACCTTACTCTGGAGATCATTGAGCTGGTCGAGCATGAACTGTGTCTGCAAGTTTGATATAGCGTATTACTTACTTTACATGGACATCATAGTGTGTGTGTGTAGATAGTAGCATATATGAATATATGATGAGAGAAAAAAAGAAGAAGTATAGTACCCTGAGAGCTCTGATCTGCTTCAAAGAAGAATCAAGCTGTCTCTCAAGTGACTCAAGCTCCTTTGTACTAAGTGGTCCAAGATCTTCTCCCAATAGATTCCTATAATATTTCAAAAAAAAAAATCTCTGTAATGAAAAACACTCTATACGCAGTACGACGTATAACTTAAGGAATGATTAGTATTACCTTTGGGTTCTCTGTAAGGCGTCGTAACGCTCCTTAAGCTTGAGATACTCCTGCTGGCTACTAAGTTCCTGGTTTGCCAAAAAAAAAAAAAAACATTATTGGATTCGGATTAATCTAAGCATATTAGGAAAATAAAATAAAAATCAAGGTAAAGAGAAGGAGGGGGATACAACTGCTAAGGCTTCTCTTGAAGGCACATTGGGCTCTGGCGGTCCGTAGTTGCACTTTTGGTACCTCTCCAATGTCTTAAGCGTGCTGCTTCACAACAAAAATGGTCAGTACTAAATAGTTATATATGTATCAAAATTTTACCTCCCTAATTAAATATGAAAACGTTTCAAATCAACAAAAGTAAATAAACGTTTTCTAGCTATGGTTTACAGAATAAACTGGAAGACTTTTCAGATATCCGATGGATATAATAAGATGAACTTGACATTAGCATCAAAATCAAACCAAAATTGGAAGCCCTAAAGAGTTACAAAAGTGGGTAGCCAATAAAGCCCTAGCTAGTTGAATCACCCACAAGAGCTTCTGAAATTCGACAGCAATATTGGTGACTGATTTGATCGGATTGGATCAAAAAGGTATATAGAACACTCTTTCATATGTAAATTGATTATTCATGAGAAACCCCTAATTAATAATATTTTTATCGTCAAAAAAATAAATAATATTTATTAATTAGATCAAATGGCTTCTCATAAAATTCCTACGATGTCGTCTTCTAAATTAATCAGAAATACAAAGGGAACTCAAAAAAACGTAAAGCCAAATTTGGACCCTGCAACAAAATTTTGATAAGAAATAAATAAAATAAATTTAAAATAATACAGTCGAGAGAAACCAAAACAGAAATGGAAATCATCAGAAACTCAAAAACATATTAAAAAGGTGATAAATCATTTTAGTTTCCTCTTTGCTTTCTTTTAAAGGATGAAAGAAAAACGTACGACACAAACAACACATAAGAAAGACCCATACAACACATTTCTTTTAGTTATCAAATCATCAATAGATGAAAATGGATATAAATGAATACCTCGAGTTACTGCAAAACTCGTACAGTTTTCCTCTATTAGAGAAGATGATGAGAGCAACCTCTGCATCACATAGAACGGAAAGCTCGTATGCTTTCTTCAAAACACCATTCCTTCTTTTTGCAAACGTCACTTGCCTATTGATCTTGTTCTCTATCCTCTTCAACTCTACTCTCCCTCTTCCCATTTTTTTTTCTCTCTTAATCTTCTCTCTCTCCCTTCTTCTATATATATGAATGAGCCTCTCTCTCTCCCTCTTTTTTTTTCCTTTTTTTATATCTTCTCTTATTTTCTAACTTTTAATGTGGACATATATTCATTTGTACAAATATACTTATACATGTATTATCTCACATCGCTTCTCTAAAGTACATTAACTTGTCAGCTTCATTATTCTCTTTTTATATACCCTTCAATTATTGTACGTGTGCTACTTACAATTGTTACAAACCACCACATAGGATTTACGCAAATGTTTTTTTTTATTTATGCAAATGTTGCAAACATAAAATGTTAACTACTCAACCGATGCTTAGATATTTTCAAACCTAGAAAATTGGATATTTTTTTGTTTATACAAAACTGGTAAGAGAAGAGAAAGAGCTTCCACTAATCTCACTAAACACTAGTAGTGGTTTCAGTTTCAATCTTTAGTTTAGACAGATGTGGATTTGACCCTGTTAAAGAAAGTTTGATGCTTCTTTTACTTTGATTATGGAAGATTAATTAATTGGAATTTCAACATTAAACCCTAACATTTAACACCATTAAGTTATAGCTGTTGTTTAATATGTTGACAGAGACAGAGATATTGGACAATGAAAGATTAGTTAAATCAACGGTGGAGAATCAATGGTGAGAGGATGTGGGATGATGAGTGATGGCAACTCTAAACTGAGAAGAGTAGGGCAATGAATGAGTTTGGACACGTGTCGCTATCTTGATGGTAGGGTCTGCAAACCCACCTGATTAAATATTAATTTTTTACTCTTGTAATCGAGTTCAGGGAATCATGTGACCTAACCTTAACTGGGTGAAGCCTTGTACGGTCTTCTAACTCACAGAACTACCCTTGTGATTGGTGTAAAAACGAAAAGTAAAACACACTCTATTTGTGATTCATTTATGTTGTGATGACATCGAAATTCTTACTGCTAGATTCGTTTCTTTTTACAATGCGCTAGATATTTTTGTTACTGAAAGTAATTTGTCTATGAAACACTACCATGCTGATAACTTTATTTTGGTATGCGAATCTGAGACACAAATACATACAAAGTTGATAGAAAACATATATGGATAGAATAAACAGAGTTTCGAATATGGGTTATAGTTCAATTTGGTTATCTTAGGGTTCGTCCGATGTTAGAGATCATGTCCGACCAAAACTCTTAGTGCTCTATTTTGACCGGTAAGTAGGTGATGGACACAAAGGGATGATTCAATTAGAAAAAACTAAACATAGCATTATTATTCTGTTTGGTTAAATAAGCTTATTTTTCTGATTTGAAAGTTGATTCTCTAGCTTGATCGTCTAAGCATTTCTAGCAAATTTGTATGCAGTTCTAATATATTTTTATTCCTAATTAAGTACAAGTCGAGATTATGATATTTTACTTGCTATTATTAATGTAAGAAATAACTTAGAAATTAAATTACTGGTTAATAATATACAATCAAAATTAGGTAGACGGTATGCTGAGAAAAGTAAGTCCAGCACGTATTCTCGTCTTATCAGCTGTGGTCATATTTTTCAATATAAGATGACAACAATTGATAAAGATGTTGTGCATTAAACTCCAAGAGAAACTAAAGTACATTCAACTATTTATTATTGATGTGTCACTGATACCAGTGATCTTCCGTTTTTTTCCTTCTCTTGATGACTAGATCCTTCGATTTTTTAAAAAATGCCCAGAAACTTCAAGTTATCCTCATGTATCATATATGTGGTCGATCTCCAAGGTCTAAGATCAAACAATGGTACTATTTTAGTTTTTAACATTTCAAGAAACCAAAGACATTCTTGAAGTCTCTCTAAGGCATTTTTAGCCAAGGAAAACAAAATTCTGCAATGCATACTATATTTTAATGATAAGACGTGAGATCTTGTAAGATATACAAATAATTTATAAGTGGGATATCATCGAATATAAAAAAAAAAGAATACTGTTTCAAAAAAAAAAAAGCACTACTCTTTTTCTCTGTGGGATCTAATGCCCTGAAGCACACACAGGACCTACCAAGAATAAATATCACATCGATGAGAGCCAACGGTTATGATGAGTTCTCAAAATCAAACATGATATTACTGTATTACACATAGGAAAGATAGAATCTTGATGCTAAAGAAACACTGATGAACGGTGGTGGAGACCACACCACATCAACTTTCAAGTTGCACTACAAATAAATGCCACGTGAAATCCTTCCTACAGGACAGCTAAGTTGCGGAGTACTGGTGATGTGGTCCATTGGCTGTAAGACTGAATCGGACGGTTATCAGGCGATGTCGTGGAGGATTGAATAAGGAATAAGAACCGTCGGATTAAGCTGCTAAAAATAGACGGACAGGGTCCACGTCAAGACGTAATGGGAAGGGGACCTCATTGCCAAAAATAGAAAGATGGGGGCTATCATCAAATATGTCACATCTTGGGTTTATTGAGTGGGGTTTTAAGCTTTGGGGACCAGCCTCTCTTTATTTTTCCTTTTTCACCAACAGGCTGCGATATATAGTAAGTTACTGTAGTCCCAGACTCATAGTCATTATGCATCAAATAAAAGGGTTTCAGCTTCCAGGAAAAATGGTTCACAATAATGTACATTTTATTCACAATATCATATCATCCCATTATCACTAACAAAGTTTTTTTTTCTTAACAAATGAATATTGATTTTTTTTTATTGGTTTGTTTCTTTTTTTTAATTATGATATATTAATTCATTTTGAAAATCGGAAATTTAGATCCAGTTACAAACATGTTAAGAGAACAAAATTTCCAAAATCAAAATATTACGAAACAAAAAACATTAAAATATGTAGTGATTAAAACATCGAAGATATAATTCATCAATCCTTGTGAAACCTCGGAATCTCTAAATGCTTGTGTTAAATTTGTATTATACGAGGATATGAAGTCAGGTATGAATGCAAGACATGTCAAGTACATGCACAAAAACGAGAAAGAAAGAAGATAAACATACTTGATAAACATAAAGCCTTCAGTCAAAAAATAAAATAATAATAATATAAACATACTGAATACTTTCCCAAAAAATAAATATACTAAATATTTCCCTATTTTTTGTACTTATTAGAACTGGTCTTCGGCTAAAGCTAAAGCAATAGTTAAACAAAGTAACATTTTAGAGCCGATAAACTAATTATTTAGGTGTCATACCTTTGATGTTGATTAATAAGTCATACCTTATTAATAATTATTTAGGTGCCATACCTTATTAGAACTGGTCTTCGGCCAAATCTAAAGCAATAGCTAAATAAAGTAATATTTTAGAGTCGATAAACTAATTATTTAGGTGTCATATCTTTGATGTTGATTAATAAGTCAATGGCTACAGCTTAGAGGCTTCCGAGTTCTCAGTTTTGGGCTCAATCATCTACTTCCATCTTTTTCAATGTTGTATATATAGCTACGGATGTGGCTAACGGTTTTCTCATGGACGTCACTATGAAAAACAGAAAAGTCCGTAAACAACAAAAAAAATGATTTACGAATTAGCGACGTCCAACATAAAACCAGTCCTTATCGTCAATATTTCATGATTACTTAATTCATAGTCATTCCGTGACAAAGACTATCGAGTACGTCGCAATGTGACAATTTCACTCCATGATCGATGGATACTGGTAATATACAAGAATTGGGTTATAAAGTGTCTATGAAACGATTGAATCCGATCCGCAACTATCCTGCGGGAAGTTGGTTACCACATGCTGACAAGTTACTACATGTTGACATTTTTCCACATGTATTTACATCGTAATTTTATAGAGATTGGACACCAAATATGTTTGGTTTGAACATTTCCACATTTTGCTATGTATATTTATTTCGGAGGCACATGGTCAATTTGTAGGCATTGGATGTTAGATAAATCAGTGTAGAATTTCATCTAAAACTAGAGAAATTTAAATTTTTATTTTTTTTAAACTAAGAAATTCACAAAGATACTCTAAGAATAATTGTAAATTTCACAATCTAATTTTTTTCAATATTTTTAAATAGTTTATCAAATAAAAAAGTTTAATAACACTCGATTTTAAAACAATTTTTAAATTTATAATTAAATTTAACTCTCAGTTGAATACACTTTTTAAATTTTATTTTACTAAGTATTAGCCTTTCATTTGAACAGTCACGGTCCACTTCTGCACTCTCAATTATTAGAGTATTCCAAACTATTTCAATTACTCTTGTTTTTTTTTTTTGACAAAGAGTTACTCTTGGTTTACCTAGTTGACTATACTTTTATACAAAATGTAAAAATATGTGTTTTTAATAAGTATTCATACAAGTACAGTCAACTATGTAAACAGGACTATTGATTACTCTAATATCAATTTAGTTCCAAGACAAGAAATATCAACGATTAACGAGCCAAAGAAATGAAAAAAAAAAGATCTCAAAATCTAAAATAATATTAACTCATTGAGAAGATGGACGTGTTGATTCTTTTTTTTGAAACTGGCTTCATATTTAAATGCAAAAAGAAAGAAAATATTTTTACAAAAGCACTAATGCTCTAGTAGATTGCAACCCATAGCCCAATAAAACTCATATTTCAGAACCCATTAATTTCCAAAAGCCCCAAGAGAAACCAAGTTAACCCATAGTTATGCAGAGAGAAGTCAATCATCGATTTGTGAAACTGAAGAGGCACCGCGTAGTGATCAAAGCGATTGAGATGGCACATCGAGGAACCACATATCAACTTAGCCATAGCTGCAGCATCTGAGAGGATCGCTTTGGGTTCTCCCCCTGAAGCTGCTAATCTTGTTTCTCAGTTGATGGTCAATGATCGAGAATAGAGAGTCGGCTGACCTGAATCGAGCCGCATGCAACCGCTGATTACGCTCATTCCAGGTCCAATACATCACAGCTTGCCATCCTAGGAGAGTTAGAGCACTGGCGGGAGCTTTAAGAGGCAGAGTAGACATCTGAAGAAGCGAGGAGACCCAAGTTCGAGCAGGAGTGATTCGGCACCTAGTAGCAACAAGGTTCCAGAGATCAAAAGAGAAAGGACATTCCCAGTATAGATGATCTCTGGACTCATCGCAGTTATTACAGAGGAGGCAGACAGGCGGAGTCTGCAAACCCCAGCTGATTAATCTATCTCTCGTAGGAAGCCTATTGAGTGCTACCAGCCATCCATGAAAGCTCTGTCGTGGGATGCCCCTAGAGATCCAAATAGCTTTAGTCCAGACTTCAGCCGTTGCGCTACCTCGCAGGTGCTTATAAACATCTCCAGTGCAATACTTGCTTGAAGTTTTACCCAATATTTGCCACTCATAGTCATCTTCTTCTTCCGTGAATTGTATTGTAGTAATAAAAGAGAGGACTTGGAGCTGGGTTTCTGTTCTTGCCGCTGGGAGAAACCACATTCCATCTCGATGCAGTGAGGCTAGAGTTGCCCTTTGCGAGATTCCAAGTCGCGATCTCCCACCTTCCAAGTAGTCCTGAAGCTTCCCATAGGGACTCCAATTATCAATCCAGAATCTGCAAGTTTCACCATTTCGAATGCGCATCTGGATAAGCGGGTAAGCAACCTGACCTAGTTTGAGTAGCTTGTTTGTCAGCCATGAGAAACTCTGAGATGGCTTTGTAGTCCAAAAGTTTGATACTGATCCTTTGAGTATGACTTCTTTAAACCAGGAGACCCACACCGATTCTGGTCTAAAAAAGAGAAGCCAAATCAATCTTAGACAGCAAGCTTTATTCCATAGCCGAAGGTCTTTTACTCCAAGTCCACCCTCCTCCTTCGGTTTTGTAACCGTGGCCCAAGCAACCCTTGCCGAGTTGTTTGCCTCTAGGTTTCCTCGCCATAGAAAAGTGTTGATTCGAACATGTCAAATAACGGGCCACACTAATTCTTCTGCAGATTTCGAGCATTACTAGAGCATGTGTGGCCAGCACACTTGGGGGCACAAACTGCGTTATTGGGATCACTATGGTGGTGATTGGTATTTAATGGAGTAAAAAGGTGGAATATAGAGGAAAAAAAAGAGTAAAACCCAGAGTAAAATTCCTTCTTATTAATGCAAGACAACAATTTTTTTTTTGTAAACTATACTCTTACTTTCTTTTGGCGTAAACATGGTGAAAACAAGATTTATCTGATTAGACAAAAGTGGAGTAATTCAGCAGAAATATATTTTACACTTTTTAATCTAATAGTGTTTTCCAGTCACACACTATCTAATCTATTAAAACTGAAGTACAAAAACAAATATTGGATCGGGAAGAAAAAAGGGACAGAAATCCATAGCTGGAAGATTCGGCCAGTTCCGGGCGTAGCTCGTCGATCAACCGATTCAGAGGGAACATGTTGGGCCAGTGGCGGATCTAGAACTGCATTTAGTCGGGGGAACATAACTTTTTCACTGTATTTTATAATTATATAGGGGGCACTGATCTTGATTAGCTATAATTGCTTTTAAAAAATGAAGAATGAGATGGGGGCACGTAACCCCGTACGTCCCTTACTACGTCCGCCCCTGGACTGGGCCATCCAGTGCCTTTCCCGCCCCCCAACCCACCGCTGCCCCAGCAGCTCAACAGCAAAATCCCCTAGATCATGTGAACTCAGATAGTCTTGTGGTATGGTAGCGAGACCCAATATTAATTACAATGATATGCCACTAGATATTAAACTGTCATTTCATTAACTTCCTCATCCATCACTTTTTCTTTACGTCACAAAACCAGCGCAATACTAAACTTACTGACTGAACCAAATATAATTTAACTCTCCCTTGCATGCATCCTGTTACGGTTTTACCTTTCACTGGAAAATAGATCAATCGATACAAACTGTACCTAAACCTACTGAACCAAAATTAAATTAATTCTCGCCAGCATGCGTCCTTTTACCTTGCCTTGCAAACTGAAAACTATGGTGTAATAGACATTATTATGCTATCATGTATTTATTTAGCTAATTCAAGTGCTATCATGTAACTTTTGCTCATCTAAACATTTAATTTCATGTATGTATTTTTATGTTTACTCTGATATTTTTATGATCAATTATATGGTTTGTAAAAAGATGTATTTTAACAGTTCTCTAATATAGATAAAATCTTATTATACTTTTTAAAAACGTATTTTGGTTAAAGAGTAAATTTTCTTACCTATTTTTACTCATTTGATATTATCTACTCACAAAATCTATATATATGATTTATTAGTTTCTAAAATAAAATATTCAAAACTGTTACCTAACAGGCTACATCCACTCAAGAATCAAAAAAAAAAAATCAATATCAAGCAATACAATTCATCTAAGTCGTACTAATAAATCCAATAATTCCTAAACTCACTCACATTCAATTTTTTCCCACTTACAAGGAACCAATCGTCACCAAAAATATATCCATTAACTAACAAAAATGGAATAGTCTTCAAATCAATACTTGGAAATCACGTTTACCTAAAATTTATTGTAAACTATCCCGATTTTTATGATGATTAAACCAAACAAAGAATGTGTAGTTAATAATTCAAAACGGTATATGCCTATATCCATTATTTCGAATCACAATTGACTATTTATATATATTTTCAATTATTTAAACCAACTTAAAAGTACTATATATATTCTGAATTTTTATATTCATTAAATCTTAAAAATAATATATATATATATATATATATATAAGTATATAAATCTTTTTAAAATATATTTGGGTATCTGAAGTACTTCGATTCGGATCGGATTCAATTTTAGTTATCTAAATACCAAAATTTTGAATAATTTAAATATTTATCAATTTGGGTTCGGGTTGGTACTTCTTTTTGGATCATGATCGGTTCGATTTTTTAGATTTGAATTTTTTGTCCAATTCTAATATTGACATGAGAAACAAATAACAATATATCTTATAAAAATACATCCGCACGGGTATGCGGGTCAAAATCTAGTATCTCTTACAATCTAAAATGATTTAAATCATAATTTAAGTAACGGTTTATGTTATTATATTTATAATTTAGTTCGGATTTGAATTTATCTGTTCACTTATTTTGGTTCAGTTCGAGAATTTTTGTGTATATAAATTATATCTTGTTAGAGAAAAATTTCAACAATAACTTTCAAAAAGGAAAAAGACAAATTTAAACAAAAGTGGTACCCCTTTGATTACTGGCTCAGCATTTACACAAAAAATGATCTCATATGTTCCTAGTTACTTTGCTGGGATACTCACTTATCTGACACTGAGTTACTCAAAGAAAAAACATACAACAATCTCTTATCATTAGAAATTGCAGTATACAAAGATCATCAGTTAAATTTTTGTATAACAAAAGTATTTGACAAATGGACCAGCCTTTTTGTTTCAATACATAAAGAAAAAAAAATGAGAGGGCCAATCAAAACCATTGTCGACCTCTTTATATAAGATTGAATTACAAAAGGCAGAGCAGCAACCAACTGATTAATTGTGATAATATATTCCAATTATATATATAAGCTGCATCCATCCCCTACAAAAATTTATGCACCATTTATATAACCTTTTCTTCTCCAAACTAAAGCAAGGGATCGGTGCATAAACACAGCAAAATGTATATTCTCTACCAGCACTTAATAATCCTGGTTTGGTTTATTGAATCTTTATATCTGAATGAGATCAAACTCTCTTCGGTATTGACAAGCGCACACTACTGGGCTCCAGTCAAGTTTGCAGGCACTGCGTTCACCGCACTACGAGTCCTCCCTATTCTTGGCATTGAGAACATACTAAACAGGCCCAAACTCGTGTTTCCCGTGGCTTCTCCAGAAGGTGTTCCATTAGAGCTTTCGTTTATATCCTTCAACCCAGACATAGACTGAGTGTGCTGAAGTGGACCATTTGACTGTCCACAAAACGGAAAAACTAATCAGCGCTCTGTACAATGAAATTTAGTTTCTAATGGAGGACTCTGAATTGCTGCGATACAAAATAATACCTGTTGAGCTCCATTAGGGGTTGACGGCAACTGGGATTCACGGGGAGAAGCAGGAGGCAAAGACAGACTCTGCTAACATTCAAACACCAGGTACAAGTAAGTAATAGAACAGAACAACTCTCAATAACTTGATGAATATTTTACTCATTTACCCTTAACGATGGTGTCACAGGAGCTGCCTCAAGGGCTGGTACAGACGAAGTCGATGGCAAAGCCTAAACAATAAAAAAAACGAGTCTGTGTAAATAAGAGAAAATTCAGATAAAATGCACAGTGCATACTGAAGAAGGGTGTTCATCATGCCTTATTGGACTCTTGAAGTCTTTTGTGCTCCCGACACTGAGCATGCAGAGCTCCAACTCCTTTAAGCGTGAGATCCTTTATGGATAGCAAAGATATTCAATGCCTGATGGAACAAAACAACAATTCTCCAGCTACAAACTGTGACAAAACGTTACCTGATTTCCCTCAATGCGGTAGACTTTGCTTGCCTGAAATTATGAAAATCACAAGATCATCTTCTCTTTTTTTTTTCAGGAGGAACAAACTGGTTTAACAACATAAATAGCAATTACTAAATTTTTTTTGACTCACCAGAGTTTCAACAGCCTCGAAAACAGACCTAACGTCATCTTTCATATTTGCTGTACCATCACGTAGTTCAGTCACCTAACAATTATTGATAAATCGTCAAAGAAAAGAAAGGTAATAATTATCTGAAAGCCTTTGCCAACGCAGTGAAAGACAATCTAACATACCTCTCTTCCTGTTTCTTTAATAATTATTGTACTTTCATCCAAAGTACGATCCATCCTGTCAATTTCTGAACCTAACTCCCGTTTTGTACCCTGCACCCCATGACCATGTAAACAGAACCAAAATGAAACAAAACATTAATGTTCTGCAACTCAGTCAAAAAGGAAGCATCATAACTGATCATATTAGAGTTCAAATGGTCGTCAAGTCAAGAAAATACGGGAAGTGAGAACTTACCGAGAGGGATTCATAAAAACCATCGATCTGGCTGCCAACGTTATTACATGCATCAGATAAGCTGCGCCTTGTCGCAAACATAAAATCTGGAAGTTTCCAGCCCTGAGGAATGTTTGCAGAATTAATCCTTGAGCCATGTCAAAGTAATCGGCAAGGAGAACCAAATGAATTGTTTTTAAAATTATTCTTGAGTTGGCCTACAGCAATTCAAACGTGAAAATAACTATTGCAAGTAGATCAGAACATGGTGAAGTAATGTTACCTTCCACCATACATATCCGTAGCCTATCACCCCAATAATAATGATCCAACCATACTTTTTACCACCTGGAAATTAAAATAAACTGTTTAACTATTTGCTTATAAGCTAAAGTTAACATAAAACAAAAAAAAATAGTTTCATACTAATGAAATGACTTGTTAAAGCTCGGAAGAAAATGCCATTGATAAGAACATTAGTCTGCCTCATAAACCATGGTAGTCTCGTAAACCATTGGCCAGAAAAAATAAAAGATTGAGAAAGGTTCTAGGGTTTGGTTTCATATCTCAACATAATATCCAAATAAAATCGCTCATTTGTAACGGTTTTTTTTAGTGATATGATCCTATTTCAGAGTAGAAAGGAATACAAAGCTTCAGAATAGAAACTAGAAAGGACCTGATCCTCCTGTCGAAATTATGGTTATAGGTCTGTTTGAAGCCAGCAGCTGTAATTCATGCCTAAGACTGTTAACCTGCAAGAAAAATCAGAGATCAGACAAGTAGATCTAAGTCTTCCGCAAGTCTTTCTTTCTCCATCACTATCTAAAAACTTATCCTCGCTAGTAAGCATATTCATTTCAAACTAACCTGGGCTGTAAGTGTATCATTGCGAGGCCTGCTGCCTGATTTGGCAGGTTCTTCTTGTTTCAGCTGCCTTAGTACAATCTATCAAGAAAGAATAAACCATTACCCCAAATATCGTTTGAATGAAGAAAAAAAGGTGTAAACTTTTTTCACGTCAGAGGAAGGTAAGCAGTGTAATATAAAAGTTTAGATACCTTAAAAGCACCAGAGACAAAATGGGATACATCAGGTAAGCTCCCTTCTTTAGCAAGCACTGACCCAACAAGACCTAAAGTAAAGAACGACGCGCAGTTAGATGAGGATCAACCATGCGTACTAAACGAACCCATATAGTAAGAGACCAATAGGTGCTTTATGGATTGTAAGTGCAATCGCAATATAAACTGAACATGATAAAAAATTTCCTCATTTCAAAATTTATCCTCTAGCAACCAAAGTGAACACACTAAACGATCAAAAGCTTCAAACTTTGTACCCAAGATGATTCAATGATAGATGCCCAGTAGATAATAACGATCATTCTACAGGAATCAAAGGGTTTATCAAAAGCCCTAATTTTCTAATCCTCCAAAATTACAGATGTCCGAGACCAAATCAAAAGAATCCTGAGAAGCAAATAGTTCAGTAATAGAATTAGAAAAAACCCATCTAATGAACAGACCTGCACCGATGAGGATTGTGAGCTTCCCGAGCGGAAGAGCCATATATATATGATGTTGCCTAGAGACGTAAAAACTGTACCCTGCGAGCTTGTTACGGCTTTAAGGATTAAGGTGACAGAGGGAGAGGCATGAGAAGATCGAAGAGATAATTGGTAGAAAAGAGCTTAGGAGAGAGGTAGAATCGGCGAGAAAGATGTGCTCTTTACGACGACTGCAGAGGGAGGCGGAGAGAGAGAGAGAGACAAAAATAAATTGGAGGCGACAGTGTTGTGTTGTGTTGTGTTGTGTTCGTCAAGTGACTTGAGAAACAATAGTTTCTCTCTCTCTCTCTCCGTTTTCTTAATATTTTTTTTGTGGGCCGAAATAAATTCAAACGGTGATGAAAAGGCCTTTATTAGAATATGCTCTGAAAAGATGCCCACGAGTTTATTTTTTATATATTTGTTTTAACTGAAAAAATCATAGTAGCCTTTCTATGCTCTCGAGGCTGTACTTTTGTTTAGTTTCCGGCTCCAGAATAAGAGGATGAGGAGGATGCACACAAAAAGAGACTCGTGAAAGAATTTAATGCATGTTCTAGGCTTTTTGTCGTTGTTGTGTTAGACTTGTTGAACTCAACTATGAATCTATGCGTCGCAATCTCAAAGACGTTTGTTTCAGTCATGTGTGTATGTGTTTCTTTGGATAAATTATAAATAGATCACATCAGTACGAAATAGAAGAATTTGAGAACAGATGCACGTTACACTGTATATAATTTATACACTGACGCTTTTGTGCCTGTTTATAAAGTTGTCCTAGTGCCGATCAATTTGGTGTGTCAGTCAAGTTCCATATTGCAATGTGTCCTCTGGACCAAAATGAAAAGCACTTCAATATTAAATCTAACATGATTGAAAAAAGGCGTTACAAGCAATTAAATCTAATAATTTCAAAATGGGATATAATAATCAACAAACCAGAAATGGACAAGTATGCATTGGCGAACCTAGTAAAGCCAAGAAGGTGGCAAGTGCCCCACAAAAATTTCAAATTTTGCATAATAAACCTCAAATTTTAGTTATTTTATCTTATTAAATATCATATCTTAGCCATATTTTTAATTTTATATGTGATTTGCCCCCATAAAAATAGATTTCTACATTCGCCACTGCAAGTATGTACTAGTAGATGAGTTGAATGCTTATGCTCGATACCTAGCTTTAGTTGCTAAAGTATCTATATGAGAATCTCTCTCTCTATCTTTCCCTCTTTAACAACTGCTTAAATCAAACAAATGGCCCACCTTCTGAAACTATGTATCACACTAACTTAGTTCCTAAGCAAACATAGATGTGAGTTTCTACAAAAATTGTTTTAACTCTAAAATTAGAGAGTGATGTTTTAGCAAAACAACCCACTCGGAGAAAGAATCTGCAAAACCTGAAGAGAATCATCATACAATTTCGAAAAGAACTAAGCGACTGTCATCTCTTCTGAAAACTAAAGATGACCAAAACTATAACAGTAACGGATATAGATAGCATGCATGCAAACACAAACAGGGTAAGAAGTTATATCAATATTTATTATATATATATATATATATATATATATATATATATATATATATATATTATAATTAAAGCATTTAGCTTTGTTTAATGGAATCCAAGAACAAAGCATTTGTTTAGAAAATCGAAAGGAGCTTTTTCTTTTATTGAAGCGAGAGATGCCTCACGCATTCGGATTCCAAAGCCTCCAAAAACGCGAGTTGAACAAACCCATCACGTCCGGTAACACCTTCCTCGCCAAGCCCTTGTGCTGCCTAGTCCCCACCGGAAACCTCGACATTTCTGGCGACTCCTCAGGCTTAGCTTCACCGGAAGTAATCACCACAGGCTCCACCGGTTCTTCGGTTCGACCCGAGGGCTCCACGACCCGGCCACGACGACGTGATTTCTCCTTCTTCTTTCTTCCTCCGCCGTTTGATTTCTCGCTCTTGGTTATATGGTCTTCGTAGGCTTCGATGATCTGGTGGATGAGCTCACGGTTAGGAGAGGAGTCCCACCGAAACCAGTAGCTCGTGTAGCAATCGAAACATTCACAATCGAAACGCGGGGTTTTATGGTGATGAGTTCTAGCTGTCTTGTTCTTCGTCGAACTAAATGAGCTTCTTCTTCTTCCGGAGGCGGCAGGGGTGGTGTTGGGGGCGGTGGTTTTGACTGAAGGGGTGATTAAATAAGCAAGGACTTGCTTATCTTCGGGGGAGAGAGATGAGACGAGGAGGAGAATCACAGCGGGGAGAAGCTTCAGGACAGAGAGACAGTCATCTCCTTTGGATGAAGGAGATGATGATGGAGGAGGAGGAGATGGGTGGACTTTACCTTTCTTCTTTATGTTCATGGCTAATGGGTTCACGAGCTTTAGAGAGAGGAGAGAGCTTTCTTTCTTTGCTGCGTTTAATTATTATATAGCTCTTTTAAATAGGTTAAGCTGGAAAGGAAGGACGAGAAGAACCAAAAGAAAACAGAGTAAAGGTGGCGTATTTTTCATGTTTTATTTAATTCTACTCTTATTTGTTCCCTTATTTTATTAAGTAAAAATACTAAATTTCCCTTTTTCGGAAGGCAAATCTCAGTAATATATTCTCTTTTTCGATAAGTTCCTTTTTGCTTTTTTTTTTTGTTTCAGTTTCAATAAACTCCAATTACTCCGTAAGAAACAAATATTCCCACAATTTCAATGTGTTTGTTTTCTTCCAAATTTCATAAATCCTTTTATTTTCTTGTAACTTGCAATGTTTTCCAAATTTCAGTTATCATAGAATTTTATGAAGATATATTTGGAAGTTAATGTTCAAAAAGGAGAGAGTCAATGGACTGACCATATATTTCTAAAGGTCCGAATGCCAACAAGCGGAATAACTACTGTGCAGTCCAAATAGTGAAAAAAACGTATACATCTTTGGTAGTATTAATTGCGGTGTGTGTTTTTCCGTTACTATTCAGATTTAAAAACAAGTACAATGAATATTTGGAAATAAAATTTATGAATTTGAATATAAAATTTATGATTTTACAACTAATTGCAGTGTGTATTTATCAAAGTTGGTATGGTCTTTTTGCGCGAAGTTTTGGCCACTGTCGTTATTTTATATTTTCATTGTTTCTATTGAACTCATGTAAATATAAGGGCATGACTAATCCAATCTCTTAGACAGAATTTTTAATTTATGATTTGATTTTTTTTTATGTTTTTCGGCTAAGATATATCTTTTATATCTTTTATTTAAAAGATGGTTCTTAATTTTTTAATTAAAATCATATGTTAGTAAAAATTAAGAATCACAGATAAGAGATTGAGTTAATCATAGTCTAAAACCTGATAACTAGAGTTACACATCTAATATCATATACTTCCTTTTTTCAATACAATATACTTGCTGAAACAAGAACATTAACCTTTCCATTACATCCACCAAGTCATATTCACAATGCTCTCTCTGTCTAACATATAATTATTATAGTTGCTTCAAAATACAAGATATTTTAGGTAAAAACACAAATATTAAGAAAGTTATTTTTATATATGAAAAATAACACTAGAAATTTGAACTAAAACTAGATTAACCAATTATAAATACAATAAAAATTGTAAATTATTGCATAGTTTTAATAAAATTAAAAAATTACATATAAAGTTGAAAACACATGAAATGTAAAAAAATAGAGGGAATATTTAGGTTAATCCCACCTGTAATTTCGTCAAATTGAATAATCAAAAAACACTCTGCAACATAGCCTTTCGCTGAACCATACCAACAAAAGCACCAATCTGGCAAACGACCTAACCTTTGGTATGCACCAAAAGGCTTAAACTTTGGACAACTGTCGTTAAAACTCTTCTTATCAAGCATCAAAAACCAAACCCCAGTTTTTGTCTTAAAATCAATTTCGAAGACAATGTCATCGTTTTCTTCGTCTCTCTCCCGCCCATCCTGTCGCTCCTCACCCACCTCGTCTCTTTACTTCTCGAATCACTCTTCCCTCATCAATGGCGACCCACGACGCTCACTCTCGTTCCTCTCCGCCTCTCCTCAGGAGGAGATATGTCTTAGATCGCAGAGGAAGTCAGTTCAGAGCTCTGTTGTATTGCAAGACGGTAACTTTTAATCAGATTCTCTGTACCCTTTTTAAGCTTTTCCTCAATTTGGTTTTCTGGTATAACGTGAAAGTTTGAAACTTTGGATTGTATATAGGATTGGTTTCTCTTCTCTAATGGGATTACGATTGGTTTTAGGCGCAGTTGTAGTAGTAACGAACTCAGAACCGGCTGAGAAACTGAAAGACGGACTTTTATCGGTTCAGTCACAAGAAGCAGACAAGCTTGTGGCAGAGCTTGGTGGCGGCCAACAGGAGTCGACGGTCAGTATCACGGTGGTTGGAGCCTCTGGTGATCTTGCTAAGAAGAAAATATTCCCAGCTCTTTTCGCACTTTACTATGAAGGCTGTCTTCCTCAGGTAAGAGAGAGAGTCTGTTCATGTCTCTGTTTTTGGTTGTTGTCTTTGCAGACTAATTGGTTTTATTTATATATATTTTCTTAGCATTTTACAATATACGGATATGCAAGGAGTAAGATGACAGACGGTGAACTTAGAGACATGGTTAGCAAAACTCTGACTTGTAGAATTGATAAGAGGTAAATGATTTGGTTCTTTGTTATGGTTTCTTTTCAATTTAGTACTTTGTCAGAGATTCTTAAAATTTTATACTGTTGAGTGTTCATCTGATATTATCATCAGGGCAAACTGTGGTGAAAAGATGGAAGAGTTTCTCAAGAGATGTTTTTACCATACGGGTCAGTATGATTCTCAGGAACATTTTGTTGCTTTGGACAAGAAGCTCAAGGAGCATGAGGTACTTGATCTTATCAACTTCTTCATGGTTCCCACAAGTGGGAAATGTAAAACTCTGGTCTTCTTTCTTCTGTGTATTAAATCATCCATCACATAACTATTTTACAGGGTGGAAGACTATCGAACCGCCTTTTTTACCTCTCAATCCCTCCAAATATCTTTGTGGACGCGGTTAAATGTGCAAGCTCATCTGCTTCATCCCTCAGTGGATGGACTAGGGTCATTGTGGAGAAACCTTTTGGCCGAGATTCCAAAACTTCCGCTGCTTTAACAAACTCCCTTAAGCACTACCTTGAGGAAGACCAAATATTTAGGTGGACATCTCTTACTTACATTATTGCAAGTCTAATAGCGCTAATATAGAGAGTTTATTTTTCTTTTACAGGATAGACCATTACTTAGGAAAGGAGCTAGTTGAGAACCTATCAGTTCTCCGATTCTCAAACCTCATATTCGAACCCTTATGGTCAAGGCAGTATATACAGAACGTGCAGTTCATATTCTCCGAGGACTTCGGCACCGAAGGACGTGGAGGGTACTTTGACCATTACGGAATCATAAGAGACATAATGCAGAATCATCTCCTTCAGATATTAGCTCTTTTCGCCATGGAAACACCTGTCAGTTTGGACGCGGAAGATATCAGAAACGAAAAGGTAAAAGTTCTGCGTTCGATGAGGCCGATACAGCTCGAAGACGTGGTGATGGGACAGTACAAGAGCACTACTAAAGGAGGAGTCACTTATCCAGGCTACACTGATGATAAAACCGTGCCGAAAGATAGTCTGACGCCGACGTTTGCAGCTGCTGCACTCTTTATAGACAATGCGAGATGGGATGGTGTTCCTTTTCTAATGAAAGCTGGGAAAGCATTACACACAAGGAGGTAACACCAAACATTTTTTGGAAGTTTTTTTTTTTAAATTTTCTTCCATTTGTATTAATAATTAAGTGTTAACAACAGTGCGGAGATAAGGGTGCAGTTCAAGCATGTGCCTGGAAATCTATATAACCGGAACTCCGGTACTAATCTTGACCGGACTACAAATGAGCTTGTCATCCGAGTCCAACCAGATGAAGGCATCTATTTGAAAATCAACAACAAGGTCCCTGGTTTAGGAATGAGATTAGACCAGAGTCACTTGAATCTTCTCTATTCCACAAGGTGAGAGTTGAGAAACAATTAAAGAAAAAGATTTTGGCTATTAAATTTACAGTTTTATATACCTTTGTTGTTGAAGGTATTCAAAGGAGATCCCAGATGCTTATGAGAGGCTGCTGTTGGATGCAATAGAAGGAGAACGGAGGTTGTTCATAAGAAGCGATGAACTTGACGCTGCTTGGGCGCTTTTCACTCCGTTGCTCGAAGAGATTGAGGAAAAGAAGATGATTCCTGAGTTCTATCCTTACGGAAGTCGTGGTCCAGTTGGTGCTCACTATCTAGCCGCGAAGCACAATGTCCAATGGGGAGATCTTTAGTCTCGGACCAGTGAAAGTGTGGATGAGTTGATTTATCAAACCTTTCCTTTTGTTCTACTATTGATCCACGTCTGAGGTTGTCATTGACTGTTACTTGCATAATAAGTAAGGGTTTCTATACGTTATTGTTTCCACCATTTTAATTGAATTTAGTTGGACTTAGTTTATTTTCGTCTGTTCTATTTTTTTTTTTAAATTCACACTCTAAATAATGATACCTTAAACAATTTATAATATTATAGTTTTAGCAAATTAATATTCTGCAGATATTAATATTAGTAAAATAGGTAAATAATCAAAAAATTATCTAAACACAATTTTTTATCTTTACCAAACAGATAAGTATCAACATTTCACATATTTATCTTAATTTTCTTTACTATGTTACACATTAACGTGTATTGAATTTGAAATAATTTGATTTTCAATAAATTTTTAGATAATTGTAGGTGAATTTAATAATTTAGTGTAATTTTTGTTAAATCACTAAACTATGATTTTTTATTTATTTAATAACTATTAAACTCATCTTAAACGCTTTAAACACTTAAAGTATTATAATATTTTGTGAAATAACAAAATTAATAAAACTGAATTTTATTAAAATAATTTTTAATTTACGTTTGAATAATAATAGTTTTGTTATTTTAATATAAATCATCTCAACTCCTAGTTGAATATATTTGGGAATCTGTTTTTTTTTTCAACTAAATTTTTTTTTTTATTTTGTATATCGTGATTTGATAATAGAAGTCTAGTTGACAAACGAATAAACAGAATATCATTATGGAGGGAATATGTTTTGGTTAAACAAGAGGGTGATTTAAAACTCGGAAACACTTGTGGTCAATAAATGTTATCAAGTCATCCGTTACTCAAAGTCAGTTTATGTATATCAACCATTGGGGGAAAAGTGCATATTCTAACCTGAACAATTTGGATCGTGCCAAATACAACCCGAAGTAACGGTTAGTGTCAAATACGATCTGAACTCAATTAAATCTTTAAAAACCTATCCGAACTTTTTAAAACGTGCATAAATCTACATTGAAATATTATTAAAAAGTTGAAATTACATAAACTACTATTTTTTCATCGTATTAAATTTTAAAACTTTGGTGATAATTTTTTTCTGATTTATATAAATACATAACATGTTTTTACTTATTATATCTTCAATAAACTTATATATTACTAAAATATAAATAATAAAATATTTATAATTAAATTATCTTAGATATACTTAAAATTTTAAAGTTATTTATAAAAAAAAACGTATAGATTATTTTTATTTTTAAAACTTAAGTGAATTTTTTTCAAAGTTATTATTATATATTTTGATATTTTGTTCAAAATTTTTGAAGTTATTTATATTTTGAACCTTTTACCTTTCAAAATTGAACAAAATATTAAAATATATAATAATAACTTTTGAAAAAAATCACTTAATTTTTAAAAATAAAAATAATCTATACAAGAAATTTTTATAAATAACTTCAAAATTTTAAGTATATTTAAGATCATGTAATTATAAATATTTTATTATTTATATTTTAGTAAGATATAAGTTTATTGAAGATATAATAAGTAAAAACATGTTATGTATTTATGTAAATCAGAAAAAATTATCACTAAAATTTTAAAATTTAATACGATGAAAAAATAGTAGTTTATATAATGTCAACTTTTTAATAATATTTCAATGTAGATTTAGGTACGTTTTAAAAAGTTCGAGTAAGTTTTTAAAGTTTTAATTGAGTTCAGGTCGTATTTGGCACTAACCATTAGTTTAGTTCGGGTTGTATTTGGCACGATGCAAATTAAAATTGTTCAGGTTGGAATATGCACTTTTCGCATCAACCATTACTAGTGATGCAATTAGCTATTAATCGAAATCGTGAGAGAACAATTAAAATGGAGTCATCGTCACCGTCGTCGTTGATACCCGGTTTGCCGGACGACGTAGCGGAGCTCTGCCTCTCGCGAATCCCGCGCTGCGACTTTCGGACCGCCTCTCGGGTCTGCCGGAAATGGAGGACGTTCCTCAGGAGCGAGCGTTTCTCAGCCGTTCGAAAGCTGACCGGACCGGTGGAGGAGTTCACGTGCGTCCTGATGGAAGGCCGGTTCGTAAGAGACCGCCGGTTCGTGAATTACTTGTACGGGGAAGTTTTCGACGCCTCGGGAAACAATGTGGGACAGATCCCTCGCGTCCCTGGGCCTTTCAGGAGCCGTTTCGGCGTCGCGGTGCTCGGTGGCGGCGGCGGTAAGATCGTGATCATCGGTGGATATGTGGAGGTTGAAGGATCTCCGATCGATGGGAACACCATCTATGCTTCGGCGGATGTTTACGAGTTTGATCCTGCTACTAACAGGTCTTCTTCCATTAATTTCTCTTAGATATCTGATCAATCTGTGTGTACATCTTATCTAAAGAAACAGAACTGATTCTCTTTTTTTTTTGTCTGAGTTCCGACCAAAGTGAAGATGTTTTTTTATTTGATTTATTCTTTTATATCTTGTCGGAATGATTCTTGACAGCTGGAGAAATCTAGCGCCCATGAAAGTACCACGTCACAGCTTTGCGTTTGCTGTAGTGGACGGCCTTTTGTATGTGATCCGAGGCCGTTCCTCGGATGGTAAAAACCTTCTCAGCTCGGAAGTATACAACCCTGAGACTAACCAGTGGAGCCTCGTGGATTGTCCTGACCGCCCCGACTTTCGACGTGCCTTCGCGTTCTCCTTCAAGTCCAAACTCTTCGTAGTAGGTGGGTATAAGAGCTAGACATGATTATTTACAAGAAACACTAGTTAGGTTTTTATCCTTTCAAACCAATTGTTACATTCGTTGTAAAAACGCTTTTTTTTATCTGAATCCAACTTAACATTTATTATTAAAAAAAAAGAGCTAGACAGAGAAAAAATATATAGTTTCCGATGCAGTAGTCTTGATGAAACTAAGTTTTTTCTTACATCATTGATGATGATGATGATGATGATGATGATGATCTTTTCAGGCGCTAAACCGAGGTTCATCGATATATATGACCCCAAAACGGATACATGGGAAGAGTTAAGATCGGGACGATCTAAATTGCTGTCGGTCTACTCCTACACTGTTATTAGGAACAAAGTGTATTTCTTTGACCATTACCAGCCGGGACTGGGAGTGATTGATCCAGAGAAAAATTCTTGGAGCTCGGTGTCTGTGCCTATGGCACCGGGTGCTTACTGGTTCAGACTAGGGGAATGGAACAATAAGGTTATGCTGATTGCACGGGTCGGGGGATGTAATGCCTTAACTGGTGACCTTGATGATAAAGCGAACGCGTCCAAGTGGACAGTAGTCACGCAAATTAAACCATCTGGTTCTAACGCGACCATCGTTCTCCTCAACTTCTGATTTCCCCATTTGGCTTCTTTCCTTGTGCAAAATACTTCAGTTTTCGACAATCTGTTTCAAAGCCTTGACATCTTTTTTTTTTAATCAACAAAGCCTTGACATCATAAGTAGTTAAATACATTTTATTTGCTCATGAGAATGCTTCAAGTTCATGGAGACAAATCTCATCCTCCAAGTTTTAGAGGGTGTATTCAACTAAGAATTTTAAGTGATTTGTATTAAAATGACAAATCCACTATTATTGAACTTCACATTTTATAAATCATTCTGAAATCCACTGTTATTGAACAAAATTTTAGTTGGAAATTTTAGAATACTTAATACCTAGAAGTTTTATTAATCTTTTCTCTGATGTATGTATTTTTCCAAATCCAAAATCATAGCAAGTAAAATGTCAAATATTGACGCCACAAATTATCAAGCATATACAAATTTACGGTTTGCTTAGTTGAACATTTTATTGATTACAAATGTACATTAACTAAAATCATTAATTTGCATTGAGTGGTAAATTTTATGTTAGTAATTTTTAAAAATAAACAAGCTTAAACCAAGTAAGTTAGAGCATGATTATTTTCGGTTTTTTATCCAGGATTTTCTTTACATTTTTCCGCTAAGAGACATTTCTTATATCTTTTATTTAAAAAACGGTTCTTAGTTTTTTTGAGCTAAAATCTAAAAAAGATTAAAAACCGTACTGTATATTAACCGAAGCCAATCATGGTCCAAACAAAACCCTAAAAAAAAAAAAGCAGATGACGCACGGAAGCCAAGGGGCTGGGAATATCGTCGAACACTTGGGCTGCATTTAAAAGTTTTCCGAGTGGCGCCTTTAGCCTAAAACCCTCTCTCTCTTCACTACTCAGATCTAACTAACCTCTCTCATTCCAATGTTCGGCACTCCGTCTTCCTCGCCGGCGTTCGGAACTCCGTCCTCCACGCCGATGTTCGGCTCGTCTTCATCCCCCGCCTTCGGCACTCCTCCGCCGTCGATGTTCGGTACGCCGTCATCCACGCCTGCCTTCGGTACACCGTCGTCCACGCCGGCGTTCGGTACCCCGTCGACATCTTCCTTCGCCTCCGGAGGATTCGGCACCTCACTTTTCTCCACTCCGTTCTCATCCCAGCAGCAGCAACAACAGCAGCAGCAGCAGACCTCGCCGTTCCAGCAACAACCGGCGGCATCTTCTGGCTTTGGTTTTCAGTCGCCGTTCAACACGATGCAGCAGACGCCGCAATTGACTACTCAGATGGCTCCCGTTGCTCCGATTCCTTTCTCCCTCGCCGATCGTGATATCCAGGTTTTGCTATGTCTTCTCCGCAATCGAAATCTTTTGGTTTTCTTTGCAAGTCCAGATCTAGAATCCCTAAACCCTAACCGTCTTGTTTTTAGGCTATCGTCGAAGCGTATAAGGAAGATCCGACGAATCCTAAGTATGCGTTTAAGGTTAGCTTTTGGGTAGAAAATGATCAGTTCCAGTTCCATAGTTTGTGTTGAGATGTATCTGTTTAAGTTTAAAAACTGTTGTTTTCCGTTTTGCCTGCAGCATCTTTTGTTCAGTGTGACTGAACAGCAGTACCGTGTGAAGCCTGCAGCTGTATCAGATGTGAGATTCTTCTTGTAATCATATCATGGAAATGTGTTAGCTTTCTTGTGTGTTATAATGCGTCTTGTTATTGATTCGGTTTACTTGTTTTCTTTTGGTGGGTAAGATAATGTGGGCGGAGGCCATGAGCAAACTTGAAGGCATGGATTCATCAGAAAGAGAGCGCCTATGGCCTCAGCTTGTGCAAGGTTTTAAAGATCTTTCTCAGCGCCTTAAGGTTAGATTTCATCAACTCCCAAGTTTCGATGCTTTTTTATTTTATTTAGTGCGTTGTCCATATGTGAGCAAGTGTGTTTATGAGGTGGTTAGGCACTTACTATTTTGTATTTAGAGACTGACATCCAATGATATGTAAAAAGTTCATTTATCAGCAATCAGCACATTCGAGAAAAGAATCTTGACACTCTTTTTGTTTGGTACCTGCAGCTACAAGATGAAGTTCTCGTATCAGATAGGGAAAGAATCAAAACTACGCAGAGCAATGTTAAAATGGTGACTTATCATATCTCCACTGTCTCTCGTATTTTTTTTAATGGATACTCGTTTTATAAGAAATTGTTTGATTTTCGTTTTGCAGCTTCAGAGACACTTGCAAGCACATACCTTTCCATCTATTGAAAGGTTAAGACAGAAGGAGCAGAATCTTCAAAGACGCATGTTGAGGGTGAGAGAGAAATTGTCACATTGAAAGATCGTACCTCGTTTATGTCTGTCCAAAAGTTATATTTAATCTTTGTGGCTTGGCTTGTGTGCTTCAAGGTGATGAGGATAGTAGAGGGCTTAGAGGGGAAGGGTTTCCGGTTACCCTTGACAAAAGGAGAGGCCGAACTGAGTGAGAAGCTAACTGGAATAACAAGACAGGTTCTGTATCATTTTTAAAAATCAGATTCATACGTTTGAGGTTTACAAAGTTTAAATATTAAAAAAGGACATGGATATGTTCTCCAGGTGAAAGGTCCTGGAGCAGAGCTTTCAAGGAGGGTGCAAAGTCTGCAGACAATATGTCGCGCTCAAGCAAATTCCTTTTCTGCGGGTAGTTCCATTTATCTCCCGGGTTCTACTAAAATAGACGAGCAGAGCCTGGTTGATATGCAGGAGGTACTATGAGATGCGACATCTTTGGTCTTTTCTTGTTTTTTTTTTATAAACCAATTCATTATAAGACTATGAACTGTTTGGGACTTTGTAAAAACAGGTATTACAACAGGAGACAGAAGCAATAGGAAGGCTTGGGAACGTATTGAAGCGAGACATGAGGGATATGGAAATCATGGTGGCCGAAGATACAGAAATGACCGAGGACACGTAGATGTCTACTATTGGATTCGCAAAAGGCTTTTGGACTTTGACATGTACTTTAGTAGCTGAGCTATAAAATCTCAATGTATTGTGTGATTTCTCTTTCATTAGTGTTCTAAAATAGAGTGTAATCTTCGGACATGATTCAGAGGATTAGTGAAGAAACGTGCACTTTCTCAATTTCCTTTTCCTTGAACGTAAGGACTTGCCTAGAAACCAGTCCGGTCATGGTTTCTAGGCAAGTCCTTGCGTCAACCACACAAGATAAGGTAAGACTATACTCAAGAAGACATTCAGCTTCTACCGTGCCTTTGAACAAGGCATGTGTACCTTATCTTGTGAAGAAGCCTTTTTTTTTGTGGATGCTCCCTATCTATATATATATACTAGGGAAAGCCCGCGCTTCGCGCGGGATTTGATATTTTGTCAACAAAAAACAATTTAAAATTTATCTATAAGTGTATTGAGAAATTACAATAATACTTAGATGATGATAATTTATATTTAATAAAATTTGGAGTATACAATTTTTTAAAAAAATATTTTTCATGTTTTTATTTAAAAGGATTAAAAATATTTTATTTACAATATTATATATTAGTTAAATTATATAAATTTGTATTTCAACTATTTTATTAGGAATATTTGATATAGTTTACGTGGGTTGAATCTATATGATAGAATACATTTTTTGATATGTAATTCAATAAAATAATACAAAATATTTGAATGCAAAGGAGGTTCATTTTACATTACAATTAAAAAATAAAATGCTTCGTTTATTGTTTAGACCAATATCATCAAAGTGATGCTTAATAATCAAGCACAAAAAAAAATTACTTTGCTTATATTATTTGGCAGAATATTTTTTACAAAGACACATTTAAATATTATATAAAATATATACTAATTGTATTTCACATATGGACCAGTAATAAACACTCGCACACAAATTCATTATTAGTACCTTATGTGATATTTGAAAGCCTGAAATACATAGGTTTTAGTAAAAAGTAATAGTTGGATTTTTAATGTTTGCCTTAACTATTAAATAATTATAGAAATAATTCATGTTTATATATATTTCAAATTTGGTTTATGTATATTTTATTATGTTTAGAAATTTGTAAGTTTGATTCAAAATCTACTTTTGTAAAATTCAAGTCACATGACGTTCAATTAAATTATGTTTTTACTATGAGAATCTTTTCGATGTTTTAAAGTAAACTCATTGCATGAGACACTGTTGCACTATAATTTGTACACGGCTAAATCAAACCAAACCACCTAAAATCGAAATATACTTAACTTCCTTGTATGACTTTTTTATCAGGGTTGAACCCATAATCTGTAGCTACCCGTTTTTTTCTATAGCGACACATTCTATTGCTTTTGGAATGTGCTTATCTTTCTCCATAAGGTCCAACCGAAGCATCTTCCAAGACTAACACACCTTGGCTAAATTCACAGTAATCTCTGATATTGTGTAGTTTCAGAAACCACTTAATAGACCATTCCGAAAGCTCCATCGTTTACAAAAATATCAAGCTTCTCAGTGCAAAAGAGCATCCCAAATCTGCCATTGGAACAATTTCATGAACTGGTTCCTTTTTAGCAAAGCTTCTGATGCACAAAAATAAATCTAAGGAAGTATTTTTATTTTACCTCTACAATAAGCAAAACACAGCCGAAAAAGTTCTCATAAACAATCGCAAGAACTGGTGCATTCTTCAGGATCTCAACTGAAACAGAATAACTCTTGACCCGGTGCAAACCTTGCAGATATCTGCATTATTGATAATCAAAAAACAGCTGTAGATTACATTGCCATGGTGCTTATCATTAATTTTCTTTGGTAATGAAAACTTTGATAGTATCTTTTACAAAAAAAATGTAGAATATTAAGAAACATAAGTAAAGTAGCTTCATTCTCTAGGCACATTGCTATATTCGTTCTATTTCTTTACAACTGTAAAGATTCAAAAGTAGAACACAAGCTACAGAACAAATTTTTTTTGTGGACTCTGGATTGAAGAAACCAAGGGATCACACCTTTGAACATGTTTTCACAGCATCATAGACGTCATAAGAGCCTGCTGTTACCTCCTCTGCTAGACACAATCTGAGAAAAATAGTCAGCAATCAGTAATGAAAATGTTAAGCAACAAAGCAAGCTATAATATCAATTGTGTTGTAGAGTGAAAAAGAGAAAGAAAAATTACAAACAAAAAGATTTTTTAAAAAACCCGTTGCAATAACTATAAATAAACACAGAGTCACACACATTCCAATATCACAATTAAACCAATCAAACAGATTATCACTCGTTGTTAAGTCCAATTTTGGGTTTGAAACTAAAGTTGTGAGGTACATCTAGCTAGAACTCTATCTAAATGTGCTCTAGCCTCGTCAAATCTCCTCAACTTAACCAAACAAAGAATCATTGAATTCAAAACTGACGAATCAGGGACAATACTGTTTCCGGGTACACGTTGGTTGTAGAAAGTTTCAGCCGATCCAGGATGGCCCATCTCAGTGAGCTTCCTTGCCGCAGCAGCAAAATTCAAGTTCTATGTCATTGTTGATATTCTTGGAAGCTTTACCTCCAAGATGAAACGACACCAAGGCTTCTCGATCCAGGGAATCACCATAAGACTGATCGCGATTCGTCTTGAATAGCTCTCCCGATAAGTTCCGTTGATTAGGAAAGAAGACAAAACGTCGGGATTGAAGATTCACAAATCGATTCAACATCTCAAAACTCCATATCTATATCAAATTTTCTATGAAGAAACCTTCATACTGAACAAAAGTATTATGATGATTGAGGGTGAGAGGTGATGATTGATGAATTTCGGCGAAGCTTACCTCCTTATTTATAGGATAAGTTTTGTAACCATCAAAGAAGGTGAAGATGCTATTGAATGCAATTTAATAAAGGTGATGGTTTAATGGAGTGAATGAAAACGTAAACGACGGAGATTGAATGAAAGCGTACACCTATTCTGGTAAGACGCGGTGGCCTGTACTTGGATCGACACGACGGTGGTGTCGTCTTAACGCAGACGGATGAAGCCCAAATATAATAAAAGCCCAAACCAATTATACTTATGTTTTAATGAAACGATGCGGTTTATGTACGCGGACACATGGCGCACCTACATGCTTCGAATTTGTGACGTGGCGTCCCATGTGGCGCACCCAAGAGAGAGTAAACTGTCTTTTATATATAAAGATATCCGGTACGTTTATATATCTGCAATTGTCCAGATTATTTCCACCTTGTCTGTTTTGTTTTGGTGTTGTTGCGGCTTTAAAGTCACACGTGTGTTATTATTATTTTCCTCTTCCAGCTTTTTTTATTTATTTTATTTTGTCGTTATTGTGGCAAAAAAATTCGCGTCAGGTTCGTGTTTCAATAGTGGTCGTAGAATTTGCTGGTTTTGTGGAGCTGACACTTCCTTTCTTTCTCATCAAACCCCACTTTTTCCGCCGAGGCTCTACCGTTATGCTCCCAACATTTACTTCTCTTTCTTTCTGTTTTTTTTTCCTGGGTCAAAAACTCGTTCGTTAGATCATTCTTGGTAATTTTTTCAAGAATCGAAAATTCCATAGAATTTGGAACCAAAGGCCAAAACTTTTGCGTAGGAGAGATATCCATGATTCTTGCTTCTGTCGTTTACTGAATCTTTATATGTTTTTTTTTCTGGAAACAAAGATTGTTCTCAGGTTTGTATAAAGCTGTGGGTTAGGTGATTTTTGGATACATGGATTTAAGCGAGCTCGAGGAGAATTTGTTCGCTGCTAGCGATGCCAAGGTAATATTCTCTTCATTTTATAATGTCACCATTTCACAAAATCCCTGTCGGTGGCTGTTGTAATCATATAGAATATAAAAAATGGGGATTTTCTTCGTATGTTATGTTTTTTTCTTTTTTTCTTTTTTAAGGTATAGCAAATGTGATTTGCGTGTAGTAGCTGCCTTTAGCCTGATCAATGATGCCAAAGGCAACACATTGCTGTAACCTAACTTAAAAAAAAAATCATCTCTATTTTTTATTTTCCATTGACCTTTGTTAAATTGAGAGTGTAACTGTAATTTTTTTTCTTTCTTCTTGCTCTTTGATGGTCTTATTCTCTCTAATGGCAAAACTAAAGTTGTGTGATAATGGCTTCATTGCTGAAAAATTGCAGTTACATAGAGATATGTGCAAGGAACTATCAGCAGTTTATTGCAAGGTATTATCCATCTTCCCTTCCTTGGAAGAAGCACGGCCTCGGAGTAAGTCAGGTATTCAAACCTTGTGCTCCTTACATATTGCTCTCGAGAAAGCAAAGAACATTCTTCAACACTGCTCTGACTCTAGCAAACTTTACTTGGTTAGCTTCCTTCTTTCTTTTTTGGATGCATCTCTCTCTCTCTCTTCGTTTGTTTTGGTCTCTCTTCAATTCAATTCCCCTCCGTTTCTTCTGAAATAGGCTATCACTGGGGATGCTGTTCTGTTAAAATTTGAGAAAACAAAGTCTGCTCTTATCGATAGTCTTAGACGCGTGGAGGACATTGTCCCTAGCTCTATTGGCTCTCAGGTGATATGTCTATATCAGTGAATAGCACAGTCTTTTCCTTTCTTGCAAATTAACAACTGTCCAGGGCTTATGTTTCTCTTGCTAACTTAGTTACTCGTCTTTACGGTTTAATTTGTTTCAGATTTTGGACATTGTTGGTGAACTAGAGCACACCAAGTTCTTGCTTGATCCATCAGAGAAAGAAGTTGGTGACCGTATAATCGCACTACTCCAACAAGGCAAGAAATTTGACAACTGCACCGACACCGCCGAGCTCGAAACATTCCACCAAGCAGCTACCAGACTCGGCATAACTTCCTCAAGATCAGCTCTGGCTGAGCGGCGTGCTCTAAAGAAACTCATCGACAAGGCACGTGCGGAAGAAGACAAGCGTAAAGAGTCCATCGTGGCTTACCTCTTGCACCTCATGAGAAAATACTCCAAGCTGTTTAGAATCGAAGCTGTGGATGAGAACGACTCTCAGTGTTCACCGCCGTGTTCTCCCACCGGTGGTCAAGGCAGCTCTAACGAAGTAGACCGTGGTCAGGCGTTTGGGCGTCAGCTTTCTAAGTTTGGTTCTGTTAGGAAACCAGGAGGAGGAGGACAGATGATGCCAACTCCACCAGAAGAGCTCAGGTGTCCCATATCTTTGCAGCTCATGTGTGATCCTGTCATTATTGCTTCTGGACAGACTTATGAACGTGTCTGTATCGAGAAATGGTTGAGCGATGGACATAACTCTTGCCCCAAGACTCAGCAGCAGCTCCCGCATCTTTCCCTGACTCCTAATTACTGTGTGAAAGGTCTGATTGCTAGCTGGTGTGAGCAGAATGGGATCACAGTCCCTACTGAACCACCACAATACTGGAGACTAGCCCTGTCTGAATCTGAATCCACCAATTCAAAGTCGGTTGATAGTGTAGGATCTTGCACACCGAAGGGTGTCAAAACTGTTCCTCTGGAGGAGAGTAGTAGTACTGTTGTTTCGGAACAACAACAACACAAAGAAGAAGTCACTGCGCCTGAGGAGACTTCTGCTATCAATGTTCTAGAGAAGTATCAGGATATGTTGGCTACCTTGGAGAAAGAGGAGGAGTTGGGTAAAAGGTGCAAATTAGTAGAAGACGTCAGGGTGTTGCTAAAGGATGATGAAGAGGCCAGGATCCTCATGGGAGCCAATGGGTTTGTTGAAGCTTTCTTGCGGTTTTTGGAATCAGCTGTTGATGAAAACAATGCAGCCGCACAGGAAACTGGAGCTATGGCTCTGTTTAACTTAGCAGTCAACAATAATAGGTTAGTTAGCAAAGTCACTCTCTAATCTCACCGTTCTTGGACACTGATTATTCCTTTGTAAGGGTTATGTGTTAACTATGTGCTCTTTGTTTTGATGCTCTGTAGGAACAAAGAGCTGATGCTGACTTCAGGAGTCATCCCGCTTCTAGAGAAAATGATCTCTTCAGGTTCTCACTCCCAAGGGCCAGCAACTGCTTTATATCTAAACCTCTCTTGCCTAGAGAAAGCCAAGCCCGTGATTGGCTCAAGTCAAGCAGTTCCATTTTTCGTGAAGCTTCTTGTTCAGGAGGAAAACACTGAGACTCAATGCAAACTGGACGCACTTCACGCCCTCTACAACCTTTCCACCCACTCTCCAAATATCCCCACTCTCCTCTCATGCAACATAATCAAAAGCCTTCAACTCCTAGCATCAACAGGTGACCACTTGTGGATAGAGAAGTCATTAGCGGTATTACTAAATATAGCCTCTAGCCAGGAAGGGAAAGAAGAGATGATATCATCACAAGGCATGATCGGCACTCTCGCAACGGTGCTGGACACTGGTGACACGGTGGAACAAGAGCAAGCCGTTTCTTGCCTTGTGATCCTGTGCACGGGAAGCGAGCCGTGTATCCAGATGGTGCTGCAAGAGGGAGTGATTCCGTCTCTGGTTTCCATCTCGGTGAACGGGAGTGTCAGAGGAAGAGACAAGTCTCAGAAGCTTCTGATGCTGTTCAGGGAACAGAGGCAACGAGAACAGGCGTCGCCGAACAAAGATGAAGCTCCCAGGAAAAGCGTGTCTGCACCGTTACCAATGTCTGTACCGGCTCAAGGTTCAGCTCCACTAGGGTCAGATGGGAAACCTTTGTCTAAGTCGACCTCTTCGAGGAAGACAATGACAAAAGCGTTGAGCTTCTTCTGGAAGAAAAGCTACTCGATCCACCGTTGAGAAGAGAAAAAGATACATTTGGAGTGTGTCACTCACATTTACATACTCCAATGTGAAGCTGCTTTTTTTTTTTTGCTTTGATCCTTAACTTCTTACACAAGTCATCTGCATAGGGAAGAAAGATATGTACATGCCATTTTTGCTCACTTTTACTCTCCCACCAGAGGTAATCGTGTAGATAGCTTACTGATGTATCAGTTTTTTTTTTTTTAAATATAATATATGAACATCACTTCAATACAAAAACAGAAGCCTAATATCATCGATAAGATTCAGAGCCAGCAAGCCTTTAAAGCTAGTTTTCTTAACTGTCTCTGTGCTTGTCAAAGTTATATTGATGTACATTCAATCAGACCAACAGATTGCTTGGTGTGTGAAGTCTATTATTCCTTTGGAGCATAATGAGAGCTGTCTTCGCTAAGCATACTTGGTAAAAAATGAACAAGGCCAATCATTCCACAAATTCTTTGTATTATTTTCCAAATAAGATTTACGTTTTTTATTTTTGTAATGGTGTTCAAGTTTTCTTTACATTTCAAACAGAATATTCATGAATACGATTATATATGTAGTGAATTAAACTAATGCTTTGATTGTAAATCTGCTTTCGGTTCTGTCCACTGTCCAGCGGTTTCACTAGGGGAATGAAGCAGGCGAGTTGTGGTCTATGATTGTTCGTTCACACGTTAGCTAGTAGCAACCCTGGTAAATAAATATCCAGTGACTGCTGTGACACTTCCAAGCATTCCGCCAGCAACTACCTGATCTCTCACCAAAAATGTTAAAACAGAATCTAATGAGAACAAGAACTCAAAACACAGTAACAAATCAAAGAGTAGTTTATATATCAAAGTAAGAACAAAACTCTCTTTCTTCTAGAGTTCAACTCACATAAACCCACTAAAAGGCCCCAAACCGGTCCTAATTAAATACTCATGCTTTTCCTCTTAAACTCTTTACTATCTTACTAAGTGAATCATAGCGAGAGTAAACACTATGTAACTAACAGCTATAAGAAATTTCACATCTTGCTTGTCCTATATTAAAAATATGTTGTTCAAGTCGTTGGCGGATGTGATAATAAGAGATTACTTTCATACTGGTCCAGCAAGGTGAGATTTGTTAGTGGTCTGTGATCACCAGGATTTATAATTTTTCAATTAACTGTAATTTACAAAAATACCTGGGGAGGGGTATGGCCGAGAAGTTCACGCAATGGTCTGCTTTCAGCCAGTGGATGTTCTGCAGGAAGTTCGTACACAATCTGATTGAGAACCTGTAAAAAAAAAAGAATCAGACTCAGAGACTCAGAGATCAGGATACCATAGCTCAACTGTGCATCAAATTACAAAAATCAATATTCTGAAACAAAGAAAAGCTGGAGCAGAAATCAAAACCTCAGCTTGGCGACCCGCATGTAACCTCACGCCAGTTGCATCATACATGACCTGCGACACGCCCCCCCAAAAAAACAATCACATATAAAAGAATATAAAATAAACAAGAGAGAGAGAGAGAGAGAGAGAGAGAGAGAGAGAGAGAGAGAAGGTAAGAAAGTGTTGTTGGTTCAAAAACTTACAACAGAAGCTAAGATGAGAGCAATAGCGAAATGAGAACCACCAAAGCCCTCTTGCAAACCGATAGCAACAGCGAGAGCAGTAACGGTAGCTGAGTGAGAAGAAGGCATTCCTCCGGACCCAATAAGCTGTTTCAGATCCCATCTCCTTTCCCTATACCTGCTTGCAGAACCAAGTAAACACGTTAAAAAAAAATATCATCCTTTTTATACCTAAACAAACATCTATAAGAAATCTCTAAAAGGGAAACGCAAAAGATCTATCCTTTCCCACTAAGAGAATCACATACACGACGAAAGTCAACGTTTTTCTCGTTCTTAAGGACAGATCTGTATCAAAGATCACTCCTTTTTAACTATGAATGCAGAAATGAGGCAAGTACGTACCAGGAGGTGAAGAGTTTGATGAATTGAGCGATGGTGAAAGCTGTGAGGGAGGAGATGAGAGGATAATTCGTGAAAATGGTGAAATAATGATGAGTCGTTGTAGCCGTAGAATCCTCCATAGCGCCGATGGTGGATGGATCAATCGCGCGATAGCTTTAGCTTTAGGTAGAGAGAGAAGGAGAAGAAGAAGAATCCATAAGGCATATACCCGATTCAAACTGTATCCAATGGCGTCTGCGTGTAGACGTTCATTCTTCCTTCGTCTTTTTTTTTTCTTTTTGTCTTTTCTTTGACCAATTCTCTTTTTATGAAATAAAATCCAAAACTAAAATTTATTTCCATTTTTAACCAAAAAAAGTAATTATATTTATTTCTACATTTTTTTTGAGCAACAATTTAATTCTACATTATGAAATGGAAAACAAATACTGTGTTAATCAAAGTTTTCTACATGCTCAAGTATCTATCTACAAAAGAATTGCATTGTTATGCAAATTCAAGATAAATTCATATATAGTTCAGTTAGACAGTATGCTGTAACCCCCATGAATACTTGATGGAGAGGCGGAAGCTTTAACTGTTAGGTTTCGAGGTTTTGAGTCCTAAGTGGTTAGCTTGTGGCTTAAGGTAACTCTGAAACAAGTTTCAAAGGATGCGAATACTCTTCGCAGTGTTCGTGAGAACTCTTAGGGATGCAAATACTCTTTGCAGTGCTTGAGAAAGCTCTTTAAACTTAACTGAAATCTTATTAAATCAAATCGTAATTACAAAGAGGTGGTTTGCCTCTGTTTATATAATAGCTAAAAGTTCACAATCCTGAAGGGATTACGTGAATTCATATTCCTAAGTTAAAAGCACTTTAAACTAAAGAACATAAAATAGATAAAAGGAAATCCTATGTAGAAAAGGAAACGTGATCTTTAATGATCACGGATGCTGCTGCATCAATACTGTATGTCACTACTAATAGGTTGGCTGATTTTAAGAGAAAACGCATGAATCATGATGGATAACAGAGTTGTTTGATGTTAGTTATATACAGTACAAGGTTTGGGGTATAGTATAATACTACAGAGTTTGGGGGTAGTATAATACTACAGAGTACAAATATAGGCATCAAGTATGGAGGGATTTTTATTGGCCGATTTTTATTTGAACAAAAAAGAAACGTGGCACCTTTTGAGCTTAACAATGAATGAATCCTTGAGACAGCTTTGGTTTCTGGGACAAGAACTTAACTGCAGCTGCATTTTTTGTCCTTGGAAACCTGAAATGAAATTTATCAAGCAACACCATAAGAAAATTACACATTTGACTCTTCCTTTAGCTCCGTTTATTTGTATATTCGTGGTTCCTCTTTTCCAAGTCAATGGAACCATTATGTGGAAGCTTTGATTAGTTCATTTCTATTTTTGAATTGAACAAATTGGGGTATGGATTATTCCAAATTCTCATTCTTTAACTTCGCATACTTGAGTTGTTCATTGATATATGACCATTCGACCGATAACAACCAACCAAAAATAATTGTAGTATCCTATGTTTATTTTTAAACAATATTATATATAATTATGTCAATTTTTTGAACTCTGTTCTCAAAACAATCAATTCATAGAATATACATAGGACTGCATTACTGTTCATAAATCGGAGATGATCAGATCTTTAAAAGAAAAAACTTATAACTAAAGATCAAAATTATATTTGTGTTTGGTAAAAAAGTATATTTTCGATTTGTGTCAAACTAAATAGTCCTTCAGTATATTAATAATCTTTATAATAAATAGTAAACGTTATTTTTTCATGTTAAGCTGTTAACCTTTAATATTTTTTTTTTTGATCAAACCTTTCATTACTTGCTTTAAAAGAAAACGTTTTATAACAAGAGGGAATTAAAACATACAGCAAGAGCTGTTTTTGCTAAGCTATCAGCAGCTTTATTTTTAACACGAGGGATAAAGAAGAAGGAGATAGAGTCCAAGGATCGAGACAACACGCCTATGTCGTGGAGGATGCCTTGAACGGTAGTCACAGAGGAGTTTCCTGTGAGGTAATCCGAGAGACTTTTACAATCTGTAAAACAGAGTAAGTCTTTGAAACCTGCATTAACAGCAGAGCCAATAGCTTCTTTCATGGCCAGAGCTTCGGCGACCATAGCTGAAGCAACAACGCGGCGGTGAGAAGAGCCACTGAGCAGTGTCGCACCGGAGGAGGTCTTCACGATCCAGCCCATTCCTCCCCTGCAAGTGGTCTTATCCCACACTCCATCAGAGAAGACGTGCATCACCGTAGATGTCGGTAGCCGATCAGTTTGATGGATGGGAGGTGATTGCGCTATTATCGGCGGCTTAAGAGGCTGAGCCAGTTGCCACTCTCTTCCATCTTTGAGAGCTTTTGTGATAACTTCATTCTCATCAAACAATTTATCTTGAAACACCAACTGGTTTCTACTAGTCCATAAGTTCCAAAGGATCCAAAGAAATAGCAGTTGAGAGATACCAGAGGGAGGGAGATTCACTATTTTTGGCAGTTATTAAAGAGTTCTGTTACAGAAGTCACCACAGAGGGGTTTGGCTTGAACAGAGCAGGGGAGAGCTCCCACACCTTCATCGCAAAAGGGCAGGTAAGGAAGATATGGAATATGGTTTCGTCACCTCCACATCGCTTGCATTTCCCACATCGCTAACCTTTAATATAATAATTCAAAATTTAATAAATTCATTTGAAATTGGAAGGCTCCAAAAAAAGAATTTCTGCTGGAACGATACTAGTTTGTTTTGTTGATCTCTTGTCGACGCAAAAGGTAATGATTCAAATTAAGTTCAAGATAAAACCATATTTTATAAGACCAAAAACGTAGGGTTTTGTCAAGGGTTACGTATCTCAGTTCACAAACACGATCAGCGTCACGTTCAAAAGATTACATCTGAATTTGATTATTCAAATAACTTTAATTAATAAGAGATTATCCAATATACTCAAAAGAAAACGTACCTAAGTTCTGAACTGTTAAAAAATGACATGTTAAAAATGACATTCATTATCTTACTTAATGTTCTTAACTGCCTGTTATCCATTCCTCGCATTGGATGAAGGTGTTGTAACTGGTTCTTATAAAGTTTTGTTGGTCAACGCTAAGTAATGGTATACAGTATACTAATCCAAATCCATAAGATATTATATGCCCAATGTGTGTACTCATAATTTGGAATGATACATATCACGAATCAGACACAACAAGCAAATACAGGTAATTAAAAACAAACAACTTGATACATTGATTCCATAATCAACACAAAATGAATTGGAAACAAATAATGTTTTGGTTATGACAGGTCACAGATATTAAAGACTCGAAATACTTTATTATAAAGAAGTTGATTAAAAACGCCAATTTGGTAACGAAGACCTGCCAACAGAACAAAACATAAACATGTTTTATAGATAAGGACACCTTATCGCATCATCCATTTCAACATTACAATCCATCATCGCTTCTTCTGTAACAGAAAAAAATTAAGAAACTTTTTTTGGGAACTAAAAGAAAAAAGAGATAAGAATTTCTTTTTCAGTTTGCCTTGGCATTCACGAAGGCTGTCTCTTTCTCTGGCCGGAAAATATCAAAAGTCGCTTTTTTAAATATATTTTTTATCTTTTCTAGAAAATTTATAAAGCAAAACCGAAGAGATAATAGACGAGGAGAAAAGCTGCTGTGTGTTGTTGTGTTGTTTTGTTTTGTTCTGTTCATCTCTGGTTCCAAGGATTGTCTGTTTCCAAAACCCAACCTTTGGACCTTTGGATTCTCTGTTCTGTTCTGTTCTTCTTCTTGTCTTTTCCCTTTTGTAATAGTAGAGAGAAGGGATTAAAGTGTTTTAGGAAAGGGGGAGATACATGTATTATCAGTTGACCAAGTCGTCTTCTTACATGGACTCTTTGAAGATTCTCGAGGCTGACATTGAGCACGCCAATGGACTGTGAGTCATCTGATTCTATCTCTGGGTTTTGGTTATTTGATTTTCTGGGTTTAGGGTTTTGATGATCAAATTAGCAGTTGACTAATTAAGGAACTGAATCAGCCGAAACCCCCCACTTAGGATTCAGTTTGAATATTGCAGAATTGGTCAAAAGTTGTAAACTTTGTGGTATCTGTGTGATGTTGTCTCTTAAAGCTTGTGTTATATTGTCTGAAGAAAGGGGTTATATATGATTACAAGGATATTTTAGTAGTAACTGATTAGTGTGCCAAAAAAATACTGATGGCAGGGCTGGTGAGATACCAATGGGAAAGAGCGGTGTGAGACTTCAGATGAAACTGGTTTGCAGCAATCTGGCTCCTTTCTTCATTTTCCTGCTCCAATGGATGGATTTCTCATGTCTCCTTCCTAGATATTTTGATTTCTTCCACATACTCATCTACAAGGTTCTTTAACTTGCTTCCCATATTGTTTTAGTATCATCTTACACCGGCTTGTGCTTGTGCTTGTGTCTGAGCTGTGTGACCCTGATTGTTTCTTCTTGATCTTGTGTACAGGTACGTGCTGACGGGAGGTGGAATCGATCCAGGTACGGAAGGAAAGCTACAATCAGAGAGTTCTACGGTAAACCTTGATCTCCTTTTGTGTGTGTGTTCTTGGCTTAGTCTTATAGAACAGAGGATTTGTCTGAATGCAGGTGTTATATTACCATCGCTAGAGCGTCTTCATATCAACTTCGCGGACTTACCAAGCGACAGCTTGTGGTATCCGAATCCAAAAGCCATCACCAACAAGAAGAAGTACGACGTCGAAGGCAACAGATTCATGACTAACAGCCTTGACTCGGAAAGAGAAGAGGAATGCGGGATCTGCTTAGAGCCATGCACCAAAATGGTGTTACCAAACTGCTGTCACGCCATGTGCATCAAATGCTACAGGAACTGGAACACCAAGTCTGAGTCGTGCCCGTTTTGTCGAGGGAACATCAAGAGGGTTAACTCGGAGGATCTTTGGGTGCTGACTTGCGATGAGGATGTGGTGGATCCTGAGACGGTCACTAAAGAGGATTTGCTACGGTTCTATCTACACATTAATAGTTTACCTAAAGATTATCCTGAAGCTGTCTTCTCAGGGTACAACGAGTACTTGATATGATTTTATTTGGGGGGAAACACACATCACTGGTGGTGGGTGTAGAGAGGGGAGAGGAAGATTCCAGACCTTTAACTAAGTGTATATAAGAATCTGGTGATCTCTAATATCTTTCCCTTCATTTTTAGATTATGAATAATAAGATGATTGTGTACCATTTTGTTATGAGATATGAAAGAGAAAATGTTGTTCCGGTTTTACATAGAGCAATCTTTGGAGATAGATAAGGTTTTCTGTAACTGTAAGAAAGACTTCTTTAAGGGCATTATGTGTACTAATCGCTTGCTTTTTTTTTCCTTCTGTGACGAGTGATGATCAAAACATAGTATTGGTCGATGTTATTACTTGTTAGGATCAGGTAAGGGACAACTGAAAAGTCCCCACTGCAATGTAAAGTTACAAACTTTCAACTAAAGAGGCTCAACAATAAACAGAAAAAAAGACGAAGATAGGCCAAGTTTTATGTGTTCAAAGATAATGGGCACGTTTACAAAATCTAAAACTTTAACTACAAGTGTAACCAGAAAAGTGACTTGTGGGTCAACACATTGTAACGCAAAGTGTTGTAATGCATTAAGCAGCTCATAGGAAAAATGGGAATCCAGCACATTGAATGTTGGATTTAATAGACCGAAAATATAACATACAAAATTCAATGTTTGCATTTGTATATTAAATACGAAAATTTATTAAAGATATGGTAAATATTAAATGTAATATAGTTTAGAAGATTTTATTACATCAGAACTTTATGATCACTTTCTAATTTTTGTCTTACATTAAATAATACTTCTTGACTAAAAGTATGTGATCCTTAATTAGATACTAACATTAAAAAGTTAGTCACGTGACAGGAAGCTTAAAACGGAAGAACCGAAAGTTGCTGATTGGTTGAAACACATCACACACACACACACTTCAATCTCACGACATAATAAACACAAACGGGAGGGAGAGAAAACAAAACGCACCGTGTCGGTCTCACAGTCCCTAACCTTTTCATTTCTCGACTCTCTTCGCAGTTTTGTCTGTAGAGGCTCTCTCTCTCTCGTGTTTCGATATTGCTAACCTTCTTAGTCGGTGTTTCCGAATTAGATCTGTTTTGGAAACAAATCGTAATAATGCACGAGAATGATGATGATGTTCCGCAGGATTCGTCTGATTCTTCCGTAGCTGCTGATGCAAATGAGAATGGTAATATTCCGCAGGACTCGGCCGATTCTGTAGCTGATGATGGGATTGAGAATGAGCAAGAGCGAGAGCTTGATCCTGACCAGGTGAGAGATTTTGTAAACGTTACAATGACATGTTTTCTTTTTGTGTTTCTTGTCCGAATCTTTTTTTTTTTTATGTTCGTTTCAGATGCAGGAAACAACAGCATTTGTTGATAGTAAGGAAGATATGTTTGTTGATGCTCCTGAGGAGTTGAATATTGATACACCTATCAAGGGACCAGCTCTCACCACAGATGACCATGACACTGTAATTTTGTATTTCTTAGTTTAATTATTTAAAGGATCTTTTGTCTTGTTGTTCATTTATGTTAGTTTTCTATCACACATACAGAATGCGAAGGAGGAGGATAGGGAGAAGGAACTTGCAGTGTTGCAGGAACACTTTAACCTCTTGACTGCTGAGAAGAGCGATTCCAAAGTTGAAGAAGATGGGAACAACACCGTGGAGATCCTCAGTCGTTTCTCTAAGTTTCTGGAGACTGCCGAGGAAGAGAAGATTCGGCACGAGGATGCACTCAAGGAGCTTCGAGGGGTAATCAGTGGGAAGGACGAGGAGATTGCTAATCTCACCGCAAAGTCTTCTTCCTCACAGGACGAGGAGCAGCAGCTCGTGGCTGCAACAGATAGGATTCTGCTTTCTCTTAGCAATGTGTTTGGGCAAGAGGAGCCGCAGCATAGCGGCTCCTCTGTCTCTGAAAAGATTGCTCATCTGGAGAGCGGAGTTGCGTTTTTGAGTGCTAAGTACACCGAGTTTTACTACGGTGCTGATCAGCTGAGGAAGTGTTTGTCTAGTGATGAGGCGGATCTTCGTTTCCAAGAGGATTTTGGTTCGGCTCTCGGTGGTGCTTGCTCTCAGTTACTTGAGCTCAAAGAGAAGGAAACATCCTTTCATGAAAGACTTAGCCATCTAGAAGATGAAAACGGGAAACTGGTTGAGCAGGTGAACAGCGATAGAGAAATGATTGAGTCGGTGACTGCAGAGTCTGGTAAATTAAAGGAAGAGCTTGAGCAGGAGAAGACAAGGTGTATCAACACGAAAGAGAAGCTCAGCATGGCCGTAACCAAGGGGAAGGCGTTAGTTCAGAACCGGGATGCTCTAAAGCATCAAATATCTGAGAAAACAACGGAGCTCGAGAATAGGTTGTCTGAACTACAAGAGATGAAGACTGCCCTTGAAACTTGTGAATTACTCAAGGGGCAGCTTGAGCAATCTTTAGCTGAGATGGCAGATGAACTTGAGAAGCGCTCTACTGAACTCCGTGATAAGTCTGTATCCCTGGAAGCATGTGAAGTAGCAAAGAGAGAGCTGGAACAGTCTTTAGATGAGAAAACAAAAGAACTTGAAGAGTGTTTGGTGAAACTACAAGCATTGGATGAAGCTGAACTCGTCAAAGGTGAGTTAGTAAAATCCGAAGCTATGGTTGCATCATATCAGGAAACGGTGTTTTCAAAGAGCTCAATCATTGAAAATATAGAAACCATCTTGTCACACATTAATGCTAACTCCGACGAAGGTCAGTCTTTAGATATCATTGAAAAGGTTAGATCACTTGCAGAAGAGAGGGAAGAGCTCCAGAATGTTTCTCAGGAATACAACAGACTAAAGGATTTGATCTTTTCGGTTGACTTACCTGAGGAGATCTCCGAATCCAGCTTAGAAGCTCGCCTAACTTGGCTTAGGGAATCATTTTTACAGGCAAAGGATGAAGTTAGCGCCCTGCAGAACCAGATAGAAAGATTAAGTATGTCTCTTTCAGCAGAAATGGAGGAGAAAAGTAGCATTAGACAGGAACTTGATGATGTAACTTTCAGGTTTAAAACATTGAAGGAAACTGCAGAGCGAGATTCTTTGGAAAGAGAGGAAACTGTGAGGAAGCTTGTGGAAACCTCTGGCGTGATGACGGAAGGAGTTGAACATCATACTGTTCTTGTTGATAGATCGTTGGACCAGATAGTAAAGAAAATCAGGGACTCTAGTGAGGGCTCTTATGGCAACGAAGAGTTATTTGAAAGATTTCAAAGTCTCCTTTATGCTAGTGATGTGGAGTTGTCACTTTGTAAGGAAATGTTAGGAGAAGAAATGCTGGCTTGTTTGCAGGTAAACAATCTCTCAAGTGAACTTGCTTCAGTGAAAGAAGAAAAAACTGCTTTGGAGACGGATCTTGAGAGGTCAGAGGAGAAATCTGCTTTGCTCAAAGACAAACTTTCCATGGCTATCAAGAAAGGCAAGGGACTTGTTCAGGATAGGGAGAAGTTGAAAGCTCAGCTGGATGAGAAGAACTCGGAAATCGAGAAGCTGATGCTCGAGTTGCAGGAGTTAACTGGTACGGTTGATAGCTACAAGAATCAGATAGATATGTTATCGGGAGACTCAGAGCGCACAAAGGAGCTAGAGGCTGAGCTTGTTGCTATCAAGGAAGAGAGAGATGAACTTAAGCAGTCTTTATCTCTGAATGACACGTTGTTGCAGAAAGTGATGAGAGCAGTTGAAACTATGAGTATACCTGTTGACTTAGCAACTGAGGATTCTTCAGAAAAGATTGACAGACTTGTTGAGTACTTCAAGGAAGTGCAGCAGACTAGAGTAGAGGAACAAGAAGAACTGGAAAAGGCAAAAGAAGAAGCCAGTAAATTAGCAGAAACCCTCACAGCCTTGAAGTTGGCTGAGGATACCTTGTCTGCTGCAGAGGGTAACATAGATCGACTTGCTGAGGAGAATAGGCAAGTCCAAGCTGCCAAGGAGCTTGTAGAACTTGATCTGCAGAAAGCAGTTGGAGAGGCCTCCTCTCTGTCTAGCGAGCTGGATGAAGTTTGTGCAACCAGGAATACACTTGAAGCTGCACTCATGCAGGCCGAAAGAAATATATCTGATATCATCAGTGAAAAGGAAGAGGCTCAAAGCAGTACCGCTACTGCAGAGATGGAGCTAGAGAAGGTTAAAGAAGAAGTGTCAGACCAGAATAACAAATTAACAGAAGCACTTATCACCATAAAATCACTTCAAGATACACTTACTCAGACAGAAAGCAACATGAATTCACTGTCCAAACAGATCGAAGATGACAAAGTTCTTACTACAGATTTGAAGAATGAATTAGAGGCGCTTCAAAATGAGGTAGAGTTAGAGCGTAGCAAGATGGCTGAGGCTTCCTTGACAATAGGATCCCTGGAAGAGGCACTAATGAAGGCGGAGAATAGCCTCTCTGTCTTACAAGGAGAAATGGTGAAAGCTGAAGTTGAGAAATCAACTCTGAGTAGTAAACTTAATGTGTGCATGGAAGAGTTAGCTGGATCAAATGGAAACTCCCAGAGCAAATCTATGGAGATTATTGCTCATCTTGACAATCTCCAAATGGCGCTGAAGGATGGAGGGGTAATCTCCAGGGTGAATGAGTTCCTTGAAAGGAAGTTTAAGAGCCTTAGAGACATTGATGTCATTGCTAGAGATATCATTTTAAATTTTGGTGAGAAGGGATTGCCTGTGGAGATGGAAAACGTTACAGAGGTAACATTATTATTGAACCTTATCATATTAAACCTTCTTATGTTTATGGATCTCCTCTTGACGAATTATTGATAATGTTTTTTTCTTGACGCTGTTTTATGTTCCAGGATGATTCAACTGTGGCAAAGTCCTTGTTGAGTGGTCTTGATGATTCAGTGGATACGGAGCTGGAGAATAGCATAGAGAATGCAGCTGATGAAGACGAAATATCTTCATCCCTTAGGAAGATCACAGAGGGGGTCAAGCTGAAAAACAAAATACTCGAGAAAAACTTCGAGGTTTCCTCAACTTCCATTGATACACTCTTTGCGGCGTTGATGGAAAACATGACAGCAGCAAGGGCTGATGTGATAAACGTAAAGGGTCATAACGAGTCACTGAAAGAAGAGGTGAGGAGTGGTGAAGAGATTGTTCGCGAACAAGAAAAGACTATAGCTGCATTGGAAACAGATTTGTCAGCTTTGATGTCTGTATGTGGCGAGGCTGCCAGGGAACTGCAGTTGGAAGTGAAAAATGACCTCCTAGAGTTGGTTCAGTTTCAAGAAAATGACAACGGAGGTGGTGAGACTGAATCAACTGAACATCCACAAGAGATTCTTCATGTAAGTGAATGCGCCCGGGGAGCAAAAGAGCTATCTTCTGCCACAGAGAAGGCATGCACCACTCTTAAGCTCTTTGAGACAACAAGTAACGCAGCTGCTGTTCTCATCCGAGATATGGAAGAAAGGCTAAAAGAAGCATCTACCGCTCTAGAAAAGGTTGTGTTAGAAAGAGATCTAAACCAAACCAAGGTTTCAAGTTCCGAGGCCAAGGTGGAATCTACGGAAGCGCTTTGCCAAGATCTGAAACTTCAGCTGGAAAATCTCAAAGCCGAAGAAGAGAAATGGCATGAGAAAGAGGTGGAACTCTCTAGATTATATGATAAACTGCAGATACAAGAGCAAGGTATATATTTTTCTTTTCTTTTATCATCTCATGTATACCACTTTACTGACATGTCACGTGCTGTTTCTTCGAGTTGCAGAAGCAAAGGAGAACCTAATTCCAGCTTCTGATATGCGTGCTCTTTTTGACAAGATAAATGGTATTGAGATGCCTCCTTCAGTAGATCAGGCCAATGGATTAGATCCACAGAGACCATATGATGTAAAGAAGCTACTCGCGATTGTTGATAGTGTTACTAAGATGCAGCATCAGATAGACCTCTTATCACATGGACAAAAAGATCTCAACTCCACCTTGGCAGAAAAGGATCTTGAAATTCAAGGTCTGAAGGAGGCAGCTGAAGCAAAGGATACGACCGAGCTAGAGCTAGTGAAGGCAAATAAAGAATTGTCCAAGCTAATATCTGGCTTTGAGAAACTGCTTGGTATGTTGGCTGGTAATGATCCTGCTGTAGACCTAGACTTCTCTGAGTCATGGACACTCTTACAAGCACTAGAGAGGAAAATAGCTTCCCTTCTCCTAGAATCAGAGAGTTCAAAATCAAGGGCGCAAGAACTTGGTCTGAAGTTAGTCAGCAGCGAAAAACTTGTGGAGAAATTAGCAATAAAAGTTGAAGAATTTGAGGATAAACTTCAAAGCAAAGCCATTCAGCCTGATGTTGTTCATGAAAGGAGCATCTTCGAAGCACCAAGAGTATCTTCTACCTCAGAGATATCAGAGATGGAGGACAAGGTAAGATTTTGTATCTTTTGCTATCTTCTATGACATATTTTTCTAGGTATATTTTTATTATCTGCAGCCAAGTTATGACCTTAAACACTAGATAATGTTTGTTTATGAATATTTGAAAACTAGCTATGTTTTTGAATAATGCAATTTGGGGTGGTAACATTTTTTGTGGTCAGGGAAAAAAATCAATATCAGCTGTGCCTACAGCAGCGCAAGTGAGAGTGGTGAGGAAAGCATCAACGGATCATCTAGCAATCAACATAGATTCAGAGTCCGAGCATCTGATGAACCACAACGAAGCAGATGAAGATAAAGGTTAGAACTGAGGCTGTCCATATATGATGACTTGAGCCTCTTAAGCTCTCACTCAACTTAAACACAAATCTATTTTTCTCTTTGGCAGGACATGTTTTCAAGTCTCTCAACATGTCTGGTCTAGTTCCAACGCAAGGAAAGATGATAGCAGATCGTGTCGATGGAATATGGTAAAACACTCTCGGTCATATCAAAAGGGCGACTGAGTTGTATAGTTCATCTTATTGAGCGATGTGTTTGATTTGTGCAATGCAGGGTCTCAGGTGGAAGAGTATTAATGAGTCGTCCTCAAGCAAGGCTTGGCGTTATGGTTTACAGTCTCTTGTTGCATCTGTGGCTCCTAGCTTCCATCTTGTAACAAGACAGGTGATTGATATCTCTTAGGCCCCTCTCACATGAAACTTACACACAACAGAACACACACAGATTTGTTCTTTTCCCTTTCTCTCTCTTTCTATCTTTTTTTTTTTTTTGGGGTCAAACTGTCTCTTTCTATCTTTTCCCTATTCTTCACATATTCTTTGTCGACCCGTAGGAAGAGAATGATAGGTGTCGCCTTGTATATCCTGAATAATGTCTCGGCCTTTTTTCATCTAGTTCTTCAGTTTCATAGTCCTGGAATGTCTAATTAGGACCCAGTACGTTCTTACATATTTACAGGTGGTTGTTTTGTCTTGAACATTTGTTCCACGACTTGAGAACAGTTTTGCCTTTTGCGTCTGCTAAGACTTTTTAAGTTTTTAACGACTGTAAGGTTTTGTGATATTAGAGAACTCTCAATGGGGTCTCAAAGAGCTTTTTGCTCAAAAAAAACAGAAAATTTACAGAAAAAAAAATGGCCTAGTGGGTTTTTTCAAGTGATGAAAAAAGAATGAATAGAAAATGCAACATTTCATTAAAATCCAAGTCATGGAAGCTCTCATGCTGTTAGGTTCAGTGACAAAAAAAGTGGAATAAATTCAAAATCAGGGGCACAAATGAGGATGTTTTTAAAATAAAAGCTTACAAGAAAGGGAAAAAATCGATGAATAGTACCAAAAGCTAATAGAAAGCAAACAAAAGAGGCAAAAGTGCAAATGTCAGGACATCATATCATCAGTATTCAGAATTAGAGATGACATCGTCGATCTTTAGAATCATCTTAACGACTTGTGTTGCAAGCAAAATCTGCTGCTGCTTTCCTATCAATGTTTCAAACACATTTTGCTCCCTCATATCGTTTGTTCCCACGTCATTGCAATCTATCCCATAGAAAGGAATGTTCTCCTGTTCATCATACATACACCCAAAAATGCCAAATTTCTTTCGGTCACTGGCCAAAAACAAACCGATGGCAAAATAGATAGCCAAGTAGTAACTTACCTTAATTTGCTGAGATTTAACTGCAGAGAGTGTCTCAATTGGCTGTAATCCACTGTTCTCTGCAAGAGCCATAGGGACAGAGTCCAAAGCTTCTGCAAATGCCCTTATTGCGTACTGCATAGACGGAAGTATTCGTAAGTAATAGGCCTTCAGCGTTAAGATTTGTGTAATAAATGATTAAAGAGAAGAGTGAAGATTGTCTTTTACCTGCTCGACGCCAGGGTATTTATCAGCAGCTGCATCAACCGCAAGTGAGCAAGTGATTTCAGCTGCACCACCTCCATATACAATTGAATTATTGCGGATGAGATTCCTCGCCACACACAGAGCATCGTGGATACTACGCTTTGTTTCTTCTATCATCATTTTGTTACCTAAACCATAACCAATAACGAATTGTAAAACAACCAGTACAATATTCTTGTCCACCATATACATTGAAGCATATTAAACTCAGTACATCATCAATGTTTATAGATCACTCAGCTGAAGTCGATGCTATTAACAAATTATAAATAGAGAAGGCTATGAGTACCTCCACGGATGAAAATAGTGACAGCTTTTGAGTTCGCACAGTGCTCGATATACAACATTCGTTCTTTTGTTGTGCCAAATGATTTTTCACGGACCATGCCAGCCTAACAACATGCACAAGTGTGGGGATTTAATGGTCTGATTAAAACATATTTAGCGTTCCACTTATTAAATGGGTAACACCAACTGAAAGTAGATAGTACCTTCCCTAACTTCTCTGGGGTCAACTCCTGGAATCTTGGAACAATTCTGCCGCCTACATAAACACAAATATCCATCCTATCAGCTGTACATAACTGGTTAAGTCATTACCAGTATATGCTTGGAGAAATGCCATACCTGTGGCTATTGCGATAAGTTCTAATTCAACACCTCCGACCCATCTGACAGCAGGCAAGTTCCTGTGCATCAATAGATGGTTTGCCTCATCATCGAATCCCCACTGGCAAATAACCAGTGTAGCACCAACATCCTGAAATTTCAAAGCATAAGTAACATTATGATAATTTATGGCAAAAAAAAAGAAAGATTAAAAACCTACCTTGCACTTTTGAACCATCTCATCGAAATACTGCTGCTCTTGCTTGCGCAATGTCTCAAACTTCTCCACCGTGTCAATGTCCACCTTATGCTTAGTCTTCGGCTTCGGTGGCTCAAAGGGGCAAGTCAGAATTGCAATGTGAGCATCTTCAATTTGCTTTGGCATTTGTGGATGGCTCATGTCTTTGTCAACAAGTATTCCGTATATAAGCTCAGTGTCCTCCAACTTTCCCCCGACTTTGCCCTCTACTTTTATCAAATCCAAGTTAACGTCCCTTCTCTCTAAATCAGCAACAGCAAGAACTGCTTTCACAGCAATCTCAGCTAAACTGCGCTTGCATCGATTCACACTGTAGAAATTAAACAAAAAAAAAAGTTAGAACAGTGTTCTACAAAACTATATTAATTAAGCATGCAACACCCTAAACTCAAGTATATCAAAAATATTACATCTTCGAGGATAGAGTAGTCATGCAAGTCTGAACCAACGGCTCGTAGTTATCAACGTCGAACTCAAACTTTTGTGCTATACGCTCCAAATGTTCAACTGCTACTCTAGAAGCCATCTCATATCCTTCAGCGATACGGATAGGATGGATTCCCCTATCTAACTGACGTTCAGCTTGCTCCAGAAGTGCACCAGCCATGACAACAACACCTGTTGTGCCGTCACCAATTTCGTAATCCTGACTCCGCGACAGTTCGACCATAAGCTTCGCAATCTGGTTGTCAACATCCATTTGCTCCAAGATGGTTGCACCATCGTTTGCTAGACAAAACAAAACAAAAAATGGCGAAGAAATTAAGTTTAAAAGTATTGATTTTTCTAAGTAATTAGTTTAAATTTCAATGAAACGTCCCTGAAAAATTCAAAATTTAAGATAGTGTCCCTGTTTAAAAAAAAAAGATCTTAAATCAGCCACTGTTAATAATAAGCTAAGCTCGCAGACATAGCATATCGATTTTCCAAAACCTAAACAGCGAGCAGCTTACGTGGATCCTACTCAATACAGAGATACTAAAATCCAAAAAAGCAGAAATGAGATTTAAAAAAAGGTGTGAGAAACGAACAGATGGTGACGTCTCCGTCAGGTCCCTGAAGCATCTTATCCATTCCCTTAGGTCCGAGAGAGGAGCGGAGGATCCGAGCCACCGCTTTCCCGGCGGCGATATTGGCTTTCTGAGCATCGATGCCTCTGAGGCGCGTCTTTTGATCCTGCTCCCTTAGAATGATGAACGGACGCCCGAACTCGTCGAACGCCAACGCCATTTTTTCGAGCCTTAGCTTTCCTCGATCTGATCGGAGTACAGATCTGAGAGAGGAGAGTGACTGTGAAAAATGGTCGAGTGTTAAACCCTAACTCGTTTATGATGCCAGAATAGTAATTTTAAGCCGATTCAAGGGGGCTGAGAAATGTATTTGGGCTTACGGCTTAAAGCCCATCTGTTTTTTTTCAGGTTTGACGAGTTATCTATCGTTTTGATATGGGAAGATCTTTCTATTACCATGCAACTGCTTCGACATTAGTTTCTATATATAACAAATTATCCACCTTAAAATCTCTATGGGATTGTAGAAGCATTGTGACATAGTGGTCAAAGTTTAAAAAGAAATTTACACTAGGTCCAGTCTTCCAGAGATTTCTAGAAGAGACAAATATTTTTACAAATTATTATAAGATATAAGGTTATCGAAAGTTTTAGAAAATTGTAGGTAAAGCCATTTTGTTGTAGTCACTTACCGTAGAGAGTATGTCCATCAAAGATATCACACATGCAGAACTGTTGGTCAGCGGTTGTCCGTAATTGTTACATGCATGTAATAAGTAGTTATCATATGTAATAATATATATATATATATATATATATATATATATATATATATATATTATATGATGATGTAATAAATGATCTGACCGGTGTTAAAAGATTTATGTTAGCAAGTATTTGTATTTCTGATTTAAGAGCTCCCAGTAATATCGATTGTTAGTGAACAAACAATTAACATGATCTATCGCAAACACATGCCATGTTTTCTACTTGTGGATATGATAAGCAGTTTGTTGTTTGTATTACTAAAACTTAATAATTGGTTGAAAGTTGAAACCCACTAATTAATATATATCGATGAAAAATTAACGTTTAAAATTTTCAATTTTCTGTGATCTACAGCTAATCGATGTGACAAATCACCAATATTTGATTGTAAGTCATATATCACAACCATAAACGAACAAGACAATCCGGAGTTAATTACAATTTATAAATTTCACATCTAGATTCAATTTCTAATAAAGGCCGAGTGAGTAATGTATCAATTATTCTCCTATTTGATCAATTGTCAGATTCATTTAACTCAACATTAATTAGAAAACAATGGTATGCATTCGTCTTAATGTACTCTATACTATTCATATTGTTCACTGGTCGAGTTCGAAGTGAAAACACATGTTCAAATATTTGTATTGAATCAATTCGTTGGCATGTTACCACTATTTTCTCTTAATTAGCTTATTACCATTCAAAATATATATCTTAGCAAACCCATTTTTAGACACTCCATTGGATTGAACGGTATTCCTCCATAATAGTACAAACGTTTCTGTTTTTTTTTTAATCTCAATCACTCAAGACAACTACATATACACATCAACCCCATCTCTTCTCTAATCATCACAATCTCAAACCTAAAATAAATTAAAAGGAATCTACGTTGAAGGAGAGAATAGAGAGAATGGGTCGCCAAAACGTTTTCGTAGTTTTTGGCCTTGTGTTCTTGGCCGTCCTTGGCCTCTCAGCAGCTGCATCTTCTCCATCTCCTTCATCGTCACCCTCCAAAGCTCCGTCTACTCCCACAACTGATGTCGAAGCTCCAGTGTCCGAGGATACTATTGGAACCACCGACGACGATGCAGCTGCTTCTCCTGGTGACGGTGACGTGGCTGTCGCTGGTCCTCTAGGAAGTGACTCCTCATATGGTAGCATTGCACCTTCAGGCCCTGCTGCTGACAGTGGCGCGGCGGCTCTTGGTGTCTCTGCAGTCGTTGTTGGTGTTACATCCATCGCTGGATCTTTCTTGTTTCTCTGAGGTGTGTTATTATCGTGAGAAGATTATCTTTAATGGAGACTATTTATATGTATGGATGATTGTGATGATTATGTTGTAATTTGTTTCCTCTTTATTACGAGAAACAATTGTCTTTGTAATAAAAATGAAAATGACGAAACTTCCCATTAGCAGTGATAAAAATATACAAAATTACGGATTGAATAGTATGCCGATTTGTCATGTTTTCGAAATGCAAAATATATAGTACTAATTAGGTAGATTCATAACCATTGAATACAATTTTTTTCAAAATGCATATGTTTGATATGGGACAATGTTAAAAGGCATATCTTACATTCCAACGGAGTTATATCTTATATATACCATACCATTAAACATGTCTCGTTAAATTAATTTGTGACCAATCTAGAGTACATAAAGTATATAGTGACGCGAATCAGTCGATATATGGTTTTTCTTCTTTTTTTTTGTTGAAAGGCGATATATGTTCCAATGAAAATATTCCAAGCGTTTGATAAACATTGTCATCACTAAATCTTCAATCAGTTGATCAACATGTATGTAAAGACATGAAGGGAATATCTTTCAAAAAAAAATAAGAGACATGAAGGGAATCTATTTTCGTGATTATTTAGGTTTCATGTCAGCTGTTTAATCCCCTTTTCAGGCTACGTTGGTTTAGGATTGGTCAATTTTAAAAATATTTTCCTTTAGTTTGTTAAATAAGCATTTTTGTTTGTGTTTTCGGTAGTATGTAATGACACATGATAGACCATTTGTCAAAGTGAAGCTAGGTCGCATAAAACAGCTGATATTTCTCCTTATTACAAATCAGATGGTAGGTTCTTAGGAAACATATGAGAAAAACTTCATGAACCTTCCTACCAACATTTTACTATTCTTTGCCGACTATCTCCTGTCATCGGTGCTTCCCAGTCTACTCCAGATAACGACCGAGTTTTCCAACTTGTATTTATATAGAGAAACAAACATTATTTATTCATTTGGTTAAGCTATTCAATGTGTCTCCGTTCTGACATTGACCCACATTCATTGTGTCTTTCTTTTAGTTAGCAACTTTTGAGCAACGATGTGACCAATCTCTTAGTCTCCTGTTTCGTCCAAGTTCACACTTATGCTGCACTCACACCCATTTATTACTTCCTTCGATTGCAATTATTCAACATACCAAAAGTGCGTCTACATCTTCATAGAACACCATAGTTTAGCTATTGATGATAGAATTGGCTCATAGTTACAGGGTCCTACTCTCTGCTTGACTCATGTGCTATCTTCCAACTTCATCAACGCATACCCATGTCTTTTTTTTCCTTTAGATTTTTCTTGAGGTCTTGTTCTTTTACCCCGCAAACGAACTCCCCGCAAACATATCATTGGCATGGGATATTTGACTATGCTTCTTATTTTACCAAAAAATATTTCAAATGTATTACTTTGTTTTTTTAATATTTGAAAATCTGATGTTTTACGTTTTTAATTAATGTATTTTAATCAAAATATGAATATAAAATATGAGTTTAAATTTTACTGGAGAATAAAATTTAAAATAGACCCAAAATAATAAAATAATATTTAATGTTTTAATACTTTTTAAAAAATCTACCAATTTAAAAATTACATAAATATCTTTTAATTGAGCACCCAAACAAGAAAAAAATAACTAAATATTATTTATGACCCAAAGTATTGCTTTGTACTTACAACCTAATACAAATAGTATAATACTGTTTACACCAAATTTTTAAAAAAAAATCATTTTTGAAATTCAGAAATAAATTCTCAATTACACAAAATATATAATATTCTATTAAATTAATTTTTGTAGAACACAATCTGGGGCTTTTAAAGAGCGGTTGAAATCTAGTCTATTATATATACTTGCATATCTCTTCAAGTCTTCATCATCTCCACCTTTACCTACAAGAAGCTAACATCTCCCACCTTAAACGAAGCTTACTACAAAGAGAAACTTAAAACGAGCATGAGGGTTGTCTCATGGCTGTTCGACTCAGAACATTCTTCCCGGAGAAGAAGACGGACACCAAAATCTCCGACGCATTTGGATTCCGCCGACAGCGCCACGTCATCTTCGCTCGCCGGCTCTACCAGCCTCCACAGCAGCCTCTCTCTCCAGACGCTCCCTTCCGTTCCCTCTCTTCAGAAAATCCCCTCCGAGACTCTCGCCGTCGCCGTCTCTCACTCCGTTACCTCCTCGTTCAAACTCCGGGAACGGAGCCTCCCCGTCACCTGTCTCGCCGTCAACGGCGGTTACCTCTTCGCGGTCTCCGGACACGAGGTCAGCATCTACGATCGCGCCATGTGTGCTCATCTCGACGCTTTCAACGGCCAGGATCCTTTCTCGGGCTCCGTCAAGTCTATCGGGTTCTGCGGTGAAAAAATCTTCACCGCTCACCAGGACGGTAAAATCGGGTTTGGAAATTAACCGCCAAAACGGTTACAAACAGTTGACGACTCTGCCCACTTTAAACGACCGTCTGCGACGTTTCGCTCTTCCTAGAAACTACGTTCAGGTTCGCCGTCATAGAAACGTCTCTGGATCGAACACGCTGACGCCGTTACCGCTCTCGCCGTTAGTAACGGGTTCATTTACTCTGTTTCTTGGGACAAGACGTTGAAGATATGGAGAGCTTCCGATCTTCGTTGCCAGGAATCTGTTAAAGCGCACGATGACGCCGTTAATGCTGTCGCCGTTTCTACTAACGGCACCGTTTACACTGGATCCGCGGACAGGCGTATCCGGGTTTGGGCGAAACCCGCAGATTCGAAGCGCCATAAGTTAGTCGCGACATTGGAAAAGCACAAATCGGCGGTTAACGCTCTTGCATTAAGTGAGGATGGTTCGGTTTTGTTCTCCGGTTCGTGTGACCGGTCGATTTTGGTTTGGGAGAGAGAGGACAGCTCCAATTACATGGCTGTGAGTGGTGCTTTGAGGGGACACGATAAAGCAATACTGAGCTTGTTTAACGTCTCTGATTTGCTTATAAGTGGATCTGCCGATCGGACGGTTAGGATCTGGCGGCGTGGAACCGATGGTAGTTATAGTTGCTTGGAGGTGCTTTCCGGTCACACGAAGCCGGTTAAATCGCTTGCAGCGGTTAAAGATCGGAGTTAGCCGGTGTTGTTTCAATCGTTAGTGGAAGTCTTGACGGAGAGGTTAAATGTTGGAAAGTGTCCGTTATCAAAACCGGATAATTCAATTTACAGAGATCTCGTTTTATGAACTTTTATTCTTTTTTTTTTTTTTGAAAAGAGTACTTTTGTTTCTTTTTTGTAAAATTACTTCGTTATTTGTTTGGCGAACAACTGTTTGGCGTTTTCTAACCGTCACTTTACAAACAAATAAATTATTCCAATATGTAGTACTAACTCAGAATTATATACTATATTCGTGTGCATATATATCTTCAGGCGTATGAATGAAGATGCTGTCAGTGCCACCTTGAAACCTGGAGAAATCTATGTGGTGATGCTTAAAAAGTCTATGACATTTTCTCTGTGTTAGATTTCCTATAGGTTGTGATTGGTTACCAAGACGAATATACTTTGAAAATATGATTAGTGGACATTATAAATATTCGCATGTAAAACTTAATGAACTTTAGCAACAAAAAAAAAAGAGTTAATGAACCAAAGTAAGATTTTCAAGACAAATATGAAACACGAAACAAGAAGTCAAAAGACCCGTGAGAGTGGATAAGACATTTTTAATACTACAATTTTAAAACAACTAAGATTGCTTATCTTGGACGAAATTAATTAAAACTGTTCTCAACTGAAATCGAGACTAACTCATAGGCCTATAAAATATACACAGAAGAAATGTGGGTTTACTAGGATAAACTATTACTGTGTTTACCTCTAATGATCGTTGATGTATTTTAACCCAAAAGGGCACTTATCTAAAACAAAAAGGTACTTTGTTAGGTGCTTCATCCTTGTGTTAAGGTGAGAAGTGGGGAAGATAGTAGACAGATCACATTACAATAATGTTTTCTAATATTGAAGGAATCGTTTTCGACAAATTATATTGTTAGTGCAGAACTAAAGATTCTTGTATCAAAGCCATAGAACAATAACCTAAAATTTGAGTAAACAATGACAAAAAATTGTGATTACAGTATTAAATAAACTATCACTGAGAGATTGTAATCCATTCATTGTGATTACACAAAGCAAAACTACAGTTATGGTGAAACATATATCCTTTTCATAGGTAGACCAGAAAAATGGAATATAAGTTTCTTTAGCATATCATAAACAAGAAAGTACTAAATCATTTTCAAAGCAAGAAAATTACTTGGGAATATTAAAGAATGCTACTTGGAAAAGCCGACAAAGAAAACAAGGGGGACTTAAAAACGGGCAAAGATGAATCACATAAAATGCAACTTGTAAACAGTTCTATAGAAATTGCATGATAAAATACTTTTATTTAGCGTCGTCGATCAAACAAGTACATTTTGATTCGTTGGCATTTAACATGATGCTGACTTATTCTTAACATTTTTCACCAAAAAATATTATGCTGACTTATTATCAAAACAGTTTTAATACTTTTTGCCAACCAATCAATAATACCGGAGTCCAATTATATGGACGTAGTCATTACCACTAAATGGCTATACAAACTTTGAATTATGTTAGTTAATACTTAATAGTCTATTCCTCACTATTAGTGGCTATCAAAATATGACCATAATTTTAAGGATTTTGTAATTGATCAAAAGGAGTAGCTACAGTAATATCCGAATAAAATTTTGAATATGACACTAATTGTATTTACTATTCTGTAATATACCTAGAACAGTTTTTGTGTATTGCTCAATTAGAATTTGCATATGTCCAACTCTTTCATTGAACATAACACCGGTGTCTCACTGAAGCTGGATGTATCTTCAAAGAAAGCAATTCATAGGTCTTGCCACAATGCCAGTCACATGGTGTGTGGCTGATTTTACAAATTACTTTCATTACATAAAAATACTTATAAATGCAACATATATTAATACACTAAAATATACATAAGAAGATGTTTTCTTTGCGTTTTACATCTAATCCCTTACATCTCTATGAATAAATTAAAATTTGTGTGACTAATCTTACTATATATTGCTTTTACTATTTTCTACTACTGAGATGTACAATCAGACAATACATAGACTGTATACATCACACATTTTCCCAAATAAATGGAATGAGAAGACCCATCTCGTGTGACAAAAGTGGACAAGCTTGACACATACCTTAATACGTGTACGTGACCGTGAGAATGAAAAGTAGACATGCAAGTTGGCCAACTTGATCTCGTCTTATTACCAAAAAGTCAGTTCTCATGATGATATACTCCCTTTTCTATCCACGGATAGATATTAATCTTACTATGTGTGGCCCAAACTTAGGCTTCTTCTACGGTTAGTGGAGAAGATGTCTTTCGGATTACGACCTTAGACCGAAAACTTGAGGATTGGCTAAATTCGAATATAACTGCTGAAATTCATAAAAACCCTAGATCTGATCATCATCTCGCAAGTATGAATTCACGTGTGTGTATCTCGATTGTTGCAGGTAAGATAAGTAGAAGATGACAAATGAATACACATCTCTATTATTAAAAGAGAAGTACACTTAGGAAATGCCCCTGAATTTTCAATTTTAATTACACTTCCATGCCACTGAACCTATTAATTAACATTCCTAAATTTTTTTTATTTTTTTAGATTATTAAATGCATGTTTTTTCACTCTGATTTTTCCTTAAAAATCGGAAACAACATCTTCACATAGAAGAAAGTTATTTATTTTATCTTTAATGACTTAATCAATGATAGAGATAAATCACCTATACCAATAGATGATTATTAATTTTTTTCTTTAGCCAAAATAAATTCAATATCTAAACATAATATATTTGCTGACAATAAGTTCTAACATATAATCACTCTCAAATATTTAATATACCTATAAAACACAGAAACTTATCCTATAATTATGCTAACTTCTAAAATTTGGTGAATAATAAATTATCTTTACATTTATTCCATATCTAAGTAATAAATAAATTGTTGTTTTAAAATGTTATATTAACAATAATGTAATACATATATTTACAAATATATATATATATATATATTATATATTATCAGTAGTACAAAGAAAAAACTTAGTGAAAACAAATATTTATACGGCCACGGATCAAGCTATAGAAATAAACAACAACAACGCGAGATTATATTTTATTCATTTATATTTTTTAAAGAATGTTAAGATTTTGGAATTGGAAAAATTATGACCAATCTCTATATTATTTAATTAGACATTTTAAAATTTATATCAAAATATTTTGTTAAACATTTAATCTTAATTTTTATTATAACTATAAAATTAATTTCCAATCTAAATTCATGTTTAAATATTACAAATATATCATTTAGTATAATAAAAAACTAAAAACATAAAATAATACCCGCACGGTCGGGCGGATCAAGGTCTAGTATGACTTATATGAACAGATATTGGTATGAGTTTTTACCAAAAAAAAATATTGATATGAGTATTTACATTACCGCGTTAATATACGTGCACACGTATAAATCAGTTTTATATATTAAGTGTAGTACGTTATTATTATGGACTGACTTTGTGTGCTGTCTCGCGATTCACGACCTCATAACTCAGTTTAATAAGTCTACTACTAGTATACAGTAATATTTAACGAAATGGAATCAATAATAGCTTGTAATTGTCAAGTATGTTCTCTATGTTTCCACACTACATTTATGCACAGTTGGGTGTATATGTAAGATCTGCATATCTTTTTGTTTAAATATGAGCGTTGACTGTCAACAAGCAGGAATAATACAATTAAAGTATGACAAAGGAACAGAGTTGACATAATCGTTGAAGTGAAATTTAACAATACTAACTTGTATAATTGTTTTAAGTTAATTACATAATTTTGTAGCCATTACAATGAAATACTTGCACATACTAAAAGACAATCTTAAATTAATTTGGTAATTCGTAAGCAAATTAAGCCAGCTATGTTTTTTTTTCCTTGTCTTGCTACTTATGGGTTGTTCGGAATTCGTTGAAAGAATAGAACCAATGCTTCCTCACTCCTCCAATCTTTTTGTGCAAACCATATTTATATTAAATTAAGTTACGCACTTTGAAGAAGTAAACTCAACTTAACAAAGACACCATTACAAAGAAACAAAAGATTGATGTGTTAAAGTCCTAAAGAGATGGAACGACCCATAAAAAAAAGTTCCACTTGGATCCATAAGTTTCATTTGGATCCCGAAAACTATTGTTTGAAACCAACATAAAATAGTCTAAACCGACACTAATACACCCATATAAAACTTTTAAGAGCGGTTGGTAGACACCGTCTCTAATGTGAGATATTCTCATTTGCTGCAGAGCTAGACGACCTCCTCACTCCTCCAACCTAAATGCCATAGATTCGTATATGATGAAACCTTATATGCAACTGAAAGCTTTCCTTGCAACTGAAAACTTAAAAGCCTAGAATCAAACGGGCCTAGCTAACACAGTTGGGCTTCAAACAAATGAAACATGGCCCACCAGATCATTTAACGTAAGATGTAAATTAACAACACTGTAAAATAAATCAAACCCGAGATTCGAAGCTCCACCGCGTGAGTTCCATGTGTTAACCGTCGAATTCGAAGCTCCAACGAGGACGCAGAAGCTGTCCTCAGCGACGTCGAGACAGACGAACCCAGGGGCGTCCCTCATATGGGAAGACCCTAAACAATTTAGTAAAGAATTTTCAAAAAAAATTTTTTTGCAAATCGGAGACCTTTTTCCATACTAATTTTTGTAAAAATTTTGGGGGTCCTAAGCGAATGTTTCACCTCGCTATGCTCAGGACCACCCCTGTCACGAACCATCTCCCGTCGCTCTAAACGACCCGCCTCATCATCATGAAGATGCACAAGACGAGAGGCGGCTAACAAAGCTAATCCGAGCGTCGTTCAACCGTCTCAAGGCTCTCGCTCACGAGGTGATCAAGAAGCGCGACGAGTCCAAGCGGGAGGGAGCGAGACGAAGCTGTGAAGGAGAAGGAGAGTCTCTCAAAGGAGCTGGAGAGTGTGAGTAAAAGGTAAGACGAGATGGCGGTTAAGCTTGATGAGGTTGTTAGAGATAAGAGATTGTTTGAGAGGAGAGATTGTGAGTTCGTCTCATATGAGGTTGTTAGAGATGGAGATTGTTTGTTATCAAACGTGCGAATGAGATAGTGGAAGAGCTCATAGATACGTCTGCGAAGGCAAGGAATGAAGGTAGGGAGGGGGGATGGATCAACGGAACTACGAGATAGCTATCGAGGTTTTTCTCAGTTGGAGTCGGCGATTAGTAACTTGAGGTTAGAGGTTGCGGAGAAGGCTTCTGTTGTTGATGATTTAGAGAGGGATGTGAGGGAGAGAGATAAGAGGATCGGTGAGCTTGAGGAAGATAAGTTAGAGAAGGTGACTGAAGCTGTGGAGATGAAGGACTTGGTTGATGTGTATGATGGGAAGTTGAAGACTATGGAGGTGATGATGGTAGCTCAGCGTTCTCTGTTGGTGGAACAGCTGAATCTTGTGTCGAAGATACACTGACCAGCTTTACGAGGTTGTGAGGATAGTTGATGTGAAGAGTTCAGAAGAGCTGGATTTGTCTGAGTCTTTCTTAATGCCTCAAGAGACGGAGACGGAGGAGAACATTCGAGTTTCTTTAGCGGGATGTTGGCGTTGATTTCAAATCCACTAAACCTTTAAAGGATGGGAAGGTTCAGGACACACGTGATGACAGTACTGATAACAGGTACTGTTGTTCATAGTTCAGAGGAAAATGAAATATATTCCCTGGTTATTGTGTCTCTACGTCAGTTATGTTTTACAAGCTTCATTCATTTTGGCTACCGTATGATGTCTCCACAGTTGAGTGCAGGCAAGCACATTGGAGAATATTGTCAAGGCATCTCAGCTCAAGATTGTAGAGCTGAAGCATTCGTTGGAGGAATCAAGGCAAACTCTCTAAAACAGAACTCCTTTATATCTAATTACTTTGATAGCGGACGTTCACTTGGTTTCACTAGGGGGGTAAATGGCTAAATGCTTAGATTTATCTCGTAGCATCGGGTGACGTAGTAAACCATGAATGTCGTTTTGCATTCAAATCCAAATATTTGGAAATATGATTTTCAACATTTTCTATTGGGAACACTGACTTCTACTGTGCTTGATGTTTAATGAAAGTCCGTGGAAGTACCTATTTGAAAGGCATCTATGTAATTTCTCGTGTAATGCATAATTTATATATGTGATACTCGTAGTTGTTCACTGTAGTTTTCTGTCCACAGTGATCCTTTGTTTGCTTTTGTTGGCGCAACTTACATGGACCACTTTATTTTCTGTATAAATCAACCAGGGAAGGGACTAGCTCTCTGAGGAAACAACTGGACTCTCAGACAAAGGAGCTTAACCAGAGAATGCGCCAAATAGAAGAACTTAGAGAAAAGGAGAGAATAGCAAATGAAAATGTGAGTGGATTTCTGCTTGCTAGAGTTGTGAAGTTGATTGTTTCGTACTTGCATTGTTAACGTATGAGTGAACTATAATATGCTGTCCCGAGAATTTGAGTTTGTTTAAACTTTGGTTCCCTTCGATGCTTAGGTTGAAGGGCTTATGACTGATATTGCTGCAGCTGAAGAAGAAATAGCAAGATGGAAAGTAGCAGCCGAACAGGAGGCTTAACCTCACAGGTGCGTAATAATCTAGTCCAGTGCATGAGCAGTGTAATAACTCTTAAGTGGCTTGTAGCATATTTATAACAGTGTTGACAGCTCAGCAACTATAGTTGAGTTAAATGAGTTTAGGTACTTAGGATTGTATATCATTTGGGGTTGATAGTGGGCAGAGAATATAGATTTTCTCATTAATCAAGTCCGACTATGGTGTTGGGTTCTTGGTTAAGTGAATAAAGGAGTTTCACTGGTTTTGGATCATATCAATGTACGCTGATCTTTTTCCCAAGTACACGTTGCCTGATAACTAAGAATGATGGTCTGAACTCTTTTGTCCTTGTTTTGTTCAGCTGCATGTGCTTAAAGAAGAACTTGAAGAGGCAAAGCCAGCGATTAAAGAATCAGGGAAGAAACTGAAGTTTAAGGAAGAGACGGCAGCAGCAGCCATGGGAAAGAATACAAGAGCTAAGCAGTAAAGTTGAAGAGTTAGAAGAAACCCATCGAGATATGAATAATAGTTCAAACAGAGCTAGTAGATATGTGTGCTGGCCATGGCAACTTCTTGGAATTGATTTCGTGGGGGGTCGAAGAGTTGAGTCGGAACAACAACAACAACCAGAGTTCCAACGAGATGGAACTCGCTGAACCTCTACTACGACGAGAACCGGTACTTTAATTATACAGTTACTTTCAGTAGTTACTTTTTGATTCTTATGTATATTCTAGCTGATAAAGTTATAAAGCTTGAGCATGTTTTGTTTTCCTGTTGTAATATTACTTACACCCATCAATAAATCTGAAACTTACAATCTTTTTGTTCACATTAGCAAGAGTGTGATAGGCTGATGCCTTGCAAGGTATATGACATGGATCAAGAGAATGCCATTTTTGTTGTAGCCACGATCTTTACGTAGCAATCCGAGAGAGTTGAGTCTCCACGTGTCAGTTGTGAGTTCACCTCGGGAGAACAAGGAGCTCTCCACAATTCACCATCTGGCTGGCTGTTTGCAACACGTGTCAGAGACACAGCAACCACAGAAACATAACACAAAAACAGAGAGACATTTTCCGAATTTATTACCTTGTAAAAGACGAAAACCCCACCTGTCAAGTCACCACCACAATCATTGAGAGGTGATGAGTCTCTCACCCCAACCTCTCTGGTGGTGACACGTGGTTAGACCACCGCTAGTAAAAAAAAAACCGCCCACCGGAAGATGAGTGGCGGTAATCCTTCCTCTCTCTCTCTATTTCTTCTCTCCCTTCGAAGATTTTCAAACTCTCAAACTTTTAACTCACGCTTCACAATCTCTGTGGATACCATACAATAACAAGAAGCTACAAGAAATGGGTCTTTCGCAATTTCCGACAGCGTCAGAAGGAGTGTTGCCGCTTCTGGTAATGAACACGGTTGTTTCAGTTACTCTGCTCAAGAACATGGTGATGTCTGTTTTCCGAATTGTTGGATCCGATACTGAAGACTCCATGGAGATAGAGGAGCGTGAAGAGGATTGCGTGATGAGGAGGAGGAGAAGAAGAATCTCGATAACGCAGTTCAAGTCTTTGTGTGAGAACAGAGGAGGAGAAGAAAATGAAGATGAAGAAGAAGAGGAAGGAGTAGAGTGTTGTGTGTGTCTTTGTGGGTTTAAAGAGGAAGAGGAAGTGAGTGAACTGGTTTCTTGCAAGCATTTCTTCCACAGAGCTTGTTTAGACAACTGGTTTGGTAATGATCACACAACCTGTCCTCTTTGCAGATCCATTCTCTAGTGGTGGTGGAACTATCTTGTTTAACACTTCCCTTTTTTATTTTGCTTTTGTTATGAAAACACCATAACATTCTATATCCTCTGTTTTGTACCCTTTTTCTGCTCCGTCCTATGTTTTTTACCCGTTTGGTGTTTATGTTTTTCTCCTTTAAGGGGTTTTTTCATAATAATAAAGGACTTGAATTGCTGTGTTTTAACCTCTTGTCATTTCATTTTAGGGAAACTATATTCATGAAATCTTGTATATTGTATTTGTTAATTAATGCGATAATCAGGCGAGAGAAACAATGGCTTTGCATCTGAAATACATTTGTTTGAAATTTGGAGAAATATTATTAGCGTTGTCTACATCAAGAAAGAAAACATATGAATCGAGAAAAGTTTAGACCATTCCTGGGGATAATGATTTACTAGAGGGGAAATCTGAATTTGTTTAGCCCATCCAAATAATAAAAACTATATAAAGTTGGCTTAAGGACACTTCTATTGGTCAAATATCTAAAATTGATATCTTAATCAAATGAAATATGATTCCTTAATTAATTTTTCTATTTGGATACCGTTGATGTTAATATCATTGAATTTTTTGTTCTAATTTCTTTCTTCTCTATCTTTTTCAAAATTCAAAATATAGTACTTAATACCAACTAACATTTTTATTCAAAAATTAAATCTCAAAATACGCACTTAGGTACCTGTTCAATTTTTAAAATGAAAGCAGTCAAGAAAAATACCAATCATAGTTAATAAATTTTTATTTCCATGCATCCTTTTAGGTAAAGGAAACAAACAATATCCATACAAAGACCACAGTAAAAACCAGAAGATGGTTTAATACAGAAAAAGGAAGAAGACGAGCACAACATATCAAATATCGTTTAATACAATCTTTATAAAATATGGTATATATCCTTATTGTTTTTATTTTTTAATTTTCATCCACAATGGACTAGAGTCTAGACGGCTCTAGACGCTCTTAATTAGTCGTCGTCCACTTACAGAACTTCCTATGCTCAAACTTGATGAATTCATCTGCTTCCTTGTCAACATCCACTTCTTTTGTAGCCTCCCTCTTCGTCCTCCTCGTATCTGCACACTCCAAGACATGGATAGGTTCTTCAGCGGCAAAGGAAACTCGAAACTCCTTGGTGGAGTCCCGGTGATGATGGTAACGAGGATTATGATGAGATTTGTGGTTAGAGTAGTTTCCAAGTGTCATTCTTCTTCAGATGAAAACTTTTTTAGCTCTTTTTTGTTTGTTCTTGAGTATGGTTTTGTTAGTGATTACCTTTGTAAACTATCGGAAGTATATATAAGGGATGTAATGTGGTACATGAAGATAACATAACATAAACGATGTGGGTGAATCGTATTCCCTTTTCTATTGTGTTTTTTTCAAAGCAAATATAGCAATATAATATTGAAGGCTTTGGCCGATATAATATTATTCGATGCACATGTCTACAAATTTGGTATAATGGTAGTCTAATAGATAAGGATCTAATACGTATAGGGCTTAAGAGATTAGCTTCAACACGAAGCAAGTTTATTGATTCGAGAACATTTTATGATACACACATTATTTGGACCCTTTGAGACGTGGGCCAACAGTTTATAAGGTTCTAAGGTATATGCCATGAGCATAAAAGAAACGGTAAATTGTAGACTTGGTAGTTACTGTTGGTTATTCGTCCTAGTTTGATCGAATTAGATGCCTTAATAATCCACAATTTTAAGTTGAGAACGTAAGAAAAACGTGGTTCTCTCTTTTCCTATACAGAATTAATTTGTCTTTGTTGCGTACTTGCGTGGTCAAAAAGAGATGTAGCTTTTTGCCAACCAGAATGATCAAGCGCCTTAGAAAGAAGATGTGAGGTAATTCCAAGGGCCGGGTCCAACTTGAAATCATTTTTACAAAACTTTTATATAAAAAATCAAATTTATGCCTAAGACCAACTTATCCGTAATTGGACTAGTTCCGTGGTTACAAAGGCACCATATCATATATTCAGAAATGAAGTTGACATTTAACTGCAACGTTATGTCTTGTATCCATCCAGTCAACTACTACCTGGCTACAACCATTAAGTTCGTTTTTACAGTTGTCCCTTTTTTGTAGTCTCATGATATAACCAATGCATTTTAAGGGGTAAGTTTAAGACTTGAGAGTAATAGAATACATTTTTCTATATAAAGCCAATAAATACAAGACATATAGAAGAAATGAGAAATAGAAATATTATTATCCGGCTGGCCATCCAAATGGAGAAAATCGCTAAGGATCCGATTTCAAATACCGGCAGTGGAGAATCGACTATTTTAACCTGCTTCGGTATCCGATCCATGAAGATTATATGCCTACGTCAAAAAAGTGTTGGTTGGTTAACAAAACATAAATGAAACGCTACCTTGTTTAGCTAGCATAAAGATCCATGATACTCCAAAGAAAGAAAAACACTTAAGCGAACCTACTATTCCAGCGACTACTTAGCCGTCTCATCTCCGGTGCTAGAATCACCCGATTTAGCCATAGAATCTTGAAGTATGTTAGTTGCCTCAACGCTCTTGGTACGTTGCAGCGAAGGAGTTCGGTGTAGCCTGCACCTGAATGAGCCCGGATGAGTGGTCGGTGAGCAAAGGCAATTGGTCTTAGTGATGCTGGTCTGACGAGATATCCCGCCAAAGCTCACTGCTGCAGCGCTCTCCATGGTAGCTTCGATCTCCGTTTTGTCGTTCATAATTTCAAATATGAAATATTGTAAGATGAATAGGAGTTATCCCTGTTTGTGTTTGTATGGTCAATTTAAGATATGAATAAGCTTTAAAGCCCAACAAATCTCCCTTTTCTGTTTGGTCATCACGAGAATGATGATGCATCCATTAAGGACCAACTATATCCTCCAACTTGTCATAATGTTTCAACTACTCCTATCCCTACAAGCCACGTCCGTCTTTTTCTTGTGTTTAATGGATGATGATGATCCATGACTATTGCTACCATCAATTATCAATTATACACTTTCTTAAGTGCAGTTTAAAAGATTATATTAACTTGTACAAAAGGAATTTGTATAGTGCCTCTTTTATGAGCAATCCAAATATTTTAATTTTATTTAAATACAATGCAATTCGCTCAATATAAATGGGGTAAACTATGGTTAATAGCTGGCCAAAAAGGGATAAACTATAAAATAACAATTCTTAAAACCATATCCAATCATTTGTTCTATTTTTTACTATAAAATAAAGTAATTCTATAATAGAGTTAGAATTTGCTCTAATAATATTTTATTTTAAAATAAAAAAATAAAATAAAGAACAAAAAATAAATAAGTAATTTATATTTAGAGTAAACTTATTTCTTACAGAGTAAGAAATATAGTATCATTAGAGTATTTTTACTTAAAATTGTATTTCAAAATGAAAAATAAAATAGAATTAAAAATGCCCTAAGAAAACAAGTGACTTACTTTTTAAACCAAAAGACAACCTATGGCAAATACCTTAAGCTCTAAGGAGTGCATCATGCATTCATTTACACTGTTCTTCAAACTCTAGTTTAAGAAGCTTTAATTAGGGTGGGGTTCTCCACAAAATAATAGATTCCACAACTACATCATTTATATAATATATACATATACAAATATGTAAATTTAGAATTTCAATGGATATAACCTCCATTAAAGATGCTCTTAGTTAACTCAGCTTTTTGTGAATTTTAAATTCGCCATTACAAACAAAGTTTGGCATTGTTCAAGCTCAAATTAATTTGAAACTACAAAACTTAAAAGACATTGGATACTTAAATTAAGAGTACTTCTAAATATCATAATTGGGATGGTTGTTTTTGTATTGATCTCGTCTAATTATCCGGTCCATCATCGCGAATCAACGATCTGTGGAACTTTTCGGCGTGTTTTCGGAAATTGATTCTCTCATCACCTTTTCATTTTTTTTTCTACGCATCTTTTGTTTCTAGATCTCTAAATAGGCAAGCTGACTCCTAGACCAAATTTCCCCTTATACCAAACTTTCAGTGTTGGGTTCAGGCCCACACTAACCTTTTCTTTACATTTAATCAAATTCAGTCTTCCCAAAAAAAAAAACCCTTAAAGAATGGGTTTTCCTCTTCATCTTTGAATTAGATTTCCTAACACAAACGTGACTGATGAAAATTTCTACTGTTGTATCCCCTTAGTATTAAAATGGAAGCAAAAAAAGAGAATAACCTTGAAAGAGTAATATATTTTCGAAATTGCCATTTTGATGACGTGTCGGCACGAGGTTCTTTCTCAGACCCTTTATGAAAAAAGACTTACTCACCTTAGGATATTACGGCTATTGCCATTGGACAGACATGCATATTCGTATGAAAATGATACATAGTTTCATGTTCACATATGTATATAAGGAAATAAGTCAATTTCGTGATTCGAGTCTATTGTCCACGTGATTTTTGCATTCATTCCCACTTTCTATATTTGTAATGATCTTTATGAAGATTTATAATTTTCTTTTGCATATGGAAACCCAATTATGAATCATATTAAGTAGAGAGTGGAAAGAGCTTATTTTTTTGGTAATGGAAATCGAATTATTACTCATATGGAAATCGAATTATGACTCATATTAAATATGAGAGTTAATTATGATATTTATTTTCGAAATCGAATTTTGATTAATCGATTTCATTTCCACTTTCCATTTTTTGAAATTATCTTTACGAAGATTTCAAAAAATTGTTTTGCATATGGAAACTAAACCAAGTCAAATATTAAATAGTGAGTGAATTAGGAATTAAGATGATTCGTTTTCCATGATTTGCATACGAAACCAAGTCAGATGATTCGTTTTTCCATGATTTGCATACGATTAGTTCTATGCACTATCCAATTAAGTGTAACATGCTTTTTTTACACTGAAAAAAGGAACAATTTATTCATAATTTTAGACAATTGTGAATTAAATCACAACAAAACATAATTATTATATAGACCAAATTCTTCTAAATATAAATCAATAAATACAAGAATGATAATAATGACAATAAGGCCAAATATATCATATATATAGATTATATTCCATTTTCTAAAAATATGTATTTCTAGATTTTAGATGATTCCCTATAATATATTCAGAACAGGAAAATAACATTTAATATTTCCAAAAAAAAATTTAGTATCTTATGTACTGCCCGTGTATATTACATTTATTAGATTTTATTACTTCTACAATGTATTCTTTTAATTTTATAAAATACATAATGTTGGAAAATAAAATTTTAAACTATAATTTTTTTTCAAAAGGGCTTATCTCACTCCGCGCTAGGCGCGGATCTCATCCTAGTTAGCTTGATATTTTCCTTCCGTACCATGCAACTAAATACATCAAAACTCAGTTTTAAAGTATGGTTGTACCAGATAATAGTGAAGTGTATCGCATATTTTCATACGAGGTATTATTGTGACTAATACCTAAATTATCTAAATATCATTTTGATATCCAATGTATGTACTTCCGATGTAACGATATTGTAAAAATCAAAAATATGCGCTTCCGATGATTTGAGAAGGTGAGAGAAGAGATGAAAAAGCAAGAAGACAAAAGGCTGTCTTTATGAATTCTGAAGTCAACTTATTATAAAATATTTAATTTCTAGAGATCTCCTTTTGTCCTTTTGGTGTTGTCTTTTTCCCCATATGTTTTTTTGTTCTTCATAACTTCGCTCATAGTCGACATATATATACAATCAAATCAATCATACACTAATTTACCCCAAAATGCATACTCAGATAAATTTCTTACTTTTATTTTTAAAGATAAAATATTGTCAATCTATCCTGGGAGATAAACTGAACATACAACTAGATAGAAACATAGAACACAAGAAAAGAAACAAGGAACACAAGACTTTTGAGCTAGTTACCACTAACCCAATTTCTCATAAACCTAAAGAAACGTAAGAAGGGCAGCAATAATGGTTTAATAGTCATGAAAGCAATACTGATAAAACATCCCCGCATTTCCATTTTGATACATCTTAGCTGAATCAAACCCACTCACATGATCGGTCCAACCCAACTCTCCATGATACTTCACCTGATTGAATCCGTTTCCTTCCACATTGACGTGATCCGGTAAACCAAGATCTGTCTGAAAACCGTTCTCTAGCACTATCGGTTGGTTGGTCTTTGGAGGTGTTGAAGTTTGTTGAGAGATAGGTTTTGGCAAGAACCCTTGAACAACTTCTTGAAGAAGACCAGACCCAGTTGGTTCTGGTTGGAGGATTGATACCATGTTGTCGTTGTCAATGGTACTTGACCTCTTCGCTTTAGGCGAGCGATCTTCGGAGACATCGTTAACGTTAGTGAAAGGCTCGTTAACGAAGCCGCTTACGTTAGAGATATTACAGTGTGGGTAAGCGAAAGGGGAAAGAGGCTGAGAGTTTAAAACGTCGCGTAGAAGGAACATGTTCATCGGAGGAGGCGAGAAAAGACGGTGGTGAAAAGAGTCAAGTGAAGGAATTGGGTAGACAAAGTTGGTTCGAGCTTTAAGACCACGCATGGCTCGAGCGGCACAGTCATATGCGCAAGCTGCCTCCTCGGCTGTGTCAAATGTTCCGAGCCATCGTCTCTCCTTCGACATCGGATCGCGTATTTCAGCAGCGTAACGACCCCATGGTCTACGCCTCACGCCTCGGTACCTTATGGATGTGCCACCGGAAGCGCCGCCGCCGGGGGCAGCTTTTGCGATGGTTACACCTCCGGGAGAGCCAGGAGCGGTGGAAGAAGTTCTTGATGGCTTTCTCTTAAGAGAGTGGTTGTTTGTTTCTCTGTGCTCAGCACCTTCAAGTCTCATGATAGCCTCTTCCATGGTTAACCTAAGGTTTTCTGTAAGCAAATGAAGTATTTGTTTTGTTCTGTGGGTTATCTTAGGGTTTGTGATAACGTATTTATAGGAGAAATAAAAGACACACACCCTTTCATCCCCTAGTCTATATTTGAGAAGTGATTTGCCACATGTCTTCTCTACAATCGTTTTCACAAAAACAATTGTGACGTGGCTATTAACATTGATGACATGTCATATGATTAAATATGACATGGACAATTACATTTAATGCTGATATATATTTTTAGAAATATTTTTATAATATGGCAATAACTCATATATTACATTTAATATTGATTTATATTTTTGGTAAACTTTGTAGAATATGGTAATAACTCATAAATCATCACTAAAATAAATATATTCAAATATGAGATTTTGAATTTCGAAATATTATATAATTTTACATTTATAATCATTAAATTTTTATTATCTAAAATTTTCTAAATTTTCCGAATTAAAAAAAAAAATAAATCGTAATATCATTAGTTTCTTTTAGATATCTACAAATTTTATAAATATTATTTAGTTTTAATTTTTGATAACTATATGATTTTATATGATTTTTAGTAATTTTTTACAAGTTGATTTAATACATTTAACCAAACGAAATAAATAATTTTTTAATCTAAGATTTTAACTTTATATATATACATATATATTCTTAAATATAATTTGAAATAAAAAAAATATTTTCTCTTAATTTTATGCTTAATTAATGATATTTATATTAATTATTGGTCAAAATAATAAAATATATAATATTAAGAAATTACATTTTAAAATATAAAATTTAACTTTTAAAAAATTCATCGCTACACATGGTGCAGGAAAACACCTAGATTAATAATTGTGACATGGCTACTAAAATTGATGACATGTCTTATAGATTAATATGACATAGACAATTATATTTAATGTTAATTTACATTTTTGGTAAATTTTTTTAAATATAGTAATAACTCATATATTATATTTATTGTCCATTTATATTTTTCGACTTTTAAAAAATATGGTAATATGGAAGCCCCTTTGGTCCAGTGGTTTGACTAAGGGTTCAATTGCTTCTACACCCGGAGGTTTGGGGTTCAAACCCCAGAAAATACCAAATTATGCAGATTATGGAGAAACATGTTACAGGAGATCTTCAGCTTGGTGCAGGGAATATCATCGAACATGGATCTCATAGGACAGTTTAGAGTGGTGCAGTCAGACGTGTATTCTCACAGTGTGGTAGAATTGTCGGCTGTAGAATTGTCTTTGTAATATTCTCATCGTTGTAATAGCATAATTACTCGATAATAATCTATTCAGACGTTAAAAAAATATGGTAATAACTCATAAATCATCATTAAAATCAATATATTTAATTATGGCATTTCAAATTTCGAGATATCATTTAAATTAAAAATATTTCAAAAATATAAACATATTTTTGGAAAATTATAAAAATTAAATCATAATATCAAATTAAATCGTAAAATCATTAGTTTATTATATATATCTACATATTTTATAAATATTTTTTTATTTTAATTTTTGACAATTATGCAATTTTACATATTTATTTAATATATTTAATTAAAATAAATAGATAGAAAAATCTACCTAAGATTATAATTTTAAATATATACATGCACATTCTTAAATATAATTCAAAATAAACAAAATTGTTTTTATCTTAATTTTAAAACTTAATAAAATATTGATAAGAAAAAAGAAAATTTATAGTATTAATAAAAGTTAAATATAATTTTTATTTATCTATTAAAAATATTTTAAAATTCTTTTACTGCACATGGTGCAGGAAAACACCTAGTTTTAAATAAAAGAGGCCACGTCTTTTTTGACTTCTGAGCCTTCTATCAAAGATGTAGAATGCAAAAGTACTTTTTAGTTTTAGTTAACGAGGCACATGTTCTACGTTCGGACTTGTGTCTTTATTTCTCCACGGACTTGCATAAAATTGGAGTAATATGTTACATATCTTTTTGATAAGTAACAATAATGTAGTTATTATATATACTGCTTTTAGCTTCTTTACTGTCAGAGTATAAAGGTGTCTCGATTGTGTTAACTCATATCTTTTCGATTTATTCTTTTGTTTTTAGTGCAAAACATGGATCTTTTAGTCGGGAACTCAGCCTGGGATGATCCGGAATATCAAAAAAAAAACATGGATTTTTCAGAAAACTTTCTTGAACACAATGGAAACTAAACTAATAAAAATGAAACACCAAGTCACCATCTGCTTACCGTTCTAACTAATTTGAAAACACAATTTTTTTTTTTTTTTTTTTGAAGTTTTAACTATTTCAAAGATTATAGTTCTAACGCTAGTGTTATCATTATGTATAGAAAAATTGTGAATAATGATTCGAAAAAAATAAAGACATATGTAATAAAATCTCCCACAAAAAAACAACAAGATTTCAATAGGAATGATTTTTAAGGAGAAACTTTGGTATGAGTTTTTAAAAAATTGACTTTTTAACTAAATGTTAATATATTTAGTGAAAGTTTTTAGTGAGAGATTCTTGATGCTGATAATCTCAAGAACCAATTATTTTAGGGGGAATTTTCAAAAATACCACTTTCAAGGTACCATTATTCATCTTTACCACCACAAAAGACACATTTTCAAAAATACCTTATTTATTAAAATGGTAAAGACTCTTATATCTTTATTTTTATATGTTTTTCAAAATTCTAATCCCAAATTCTAATTCCTAAACCTCCAATTCTAAACCCTAAACCCAAAATCTTCAACTCTAAACCCTAAACCCTAAACTTTATACCCTAAATTCAATATCCTAAACCCTAAACCCTAAAGTCTAAACTATAAACCCTAAATCCTTAACTCTAAACCCTAAATCCTAAACTCTAAACTATATACCTTAAACCCTAAAACATCAAATCTAAACCCTAAATCCTAAACCTTTAAATCTAGACCCTTCATTAAAATTAGTGGTAAAAGTGGTTAGTGTAAACATGAAAAGTGGTACTATAAAAATGGTATTTTTGGCAATTTCTCTTTTATTTTAGTGTTGAAACAATATTATTTTGCCTTAATAACAATAATTCAAAATACTCAAAGCGAATTCGGAGAGTAGTAGAGTAGTTTGTGGATGGGAAAGGAAATTATGATGTTGGGAGTTGAAAGGATAGGGTTGATAATCGTGAAATTATGATTCTGAATTAAAAACACTGGCGGCGCTCAGAAATTGTTCCTTCTACATGAGGTTATGTTTTGTCTGTTCTTTTTACGAGATTATGGTCGATTTGCTTATTTAGGGTTTTGCTCTTTTAGAATTTTTTTGTAAACCTAAGTCACGTGGACTTGTCTCAACTAGGGCTCTTTCTTCATGGCGTGTAGCCTCTTTAGGGCTTTCCTACTGTAGCTCGATTGTGACTAATGACCTCTCGCGTTTACAGAAATTAGTATCCACTAATTTCATATCTCTCTGTTGATTAAAGTCCACATACATACATATATATAGTTTTAAAACTAAATTATCCTCGGTCTCTTTCACCACCTTGATCAATGTCGGTAGAGTAACTTAAACCGATGGAGTGAGATCACGTCCCCTACACCGTCCGAGCCCAAATACATGGGTTGCATGCAATATATATCGTTCTCTAAACATTTTTTTTTCGTTCTCTAAACATTAATATAGCTCTAAATATATACTTACGTGATCATATAAGTTGGCAAATCGTGTTTAGGAGAACAAAATAAGAAAGACGAGTCTTGAATTCCGTGTGGCAACCAACCAAATTTCGTAGCCAAGTGGTTTCGCCAGGATCTAGAACGTCTTTTAAGAAAAAATGGGAGCATATAATTATTGATAAATTATGTTACCGAAAAAACATAATGGGATAGATGGTAAACGAGTTTTTTTTTTTTAAACTATGGCGAAAGAGTTGTGCGCATAATCCAGATTTAAGGTTTCTTTTAATGTCGGATTAATTATGCTATTACAACAACAAAAATATTATATACATAATTTGACATCCGACAATTCTATTATCCTATGAACCGGCCTATGAAATTCATGTTCAATGATACATTTTGCATTATAGTGAAAACCTCTTGTGACCATTTTTTCCATAATCTGTATGATTTGCGTTTTCTGAGATTTGAATCTTAGACTTCGTGATATAGAAACATTAATAAACATTTAATCAAACCACTGGACTAAAATAACTTCCACAAATTTAAGCTTTTTGATTACATAATTTTGTTTCGTTATGGTAAAAATATTAAATCAAAGCATGTATGAACGATCTTTTGGAAAGGCCAGGTTATTATATTACATCAAAGAGAAAAAAATTTTGCTCGAATAAGAATATATACAGAATATAATTTTACAAAAAATAAAAGATTATATAGCATATAGATAATAAAATGAAGGTGAATGGCAGCAATCAGAAGAATAAAATAAAACTTAAGTATTCCACTATTTCTTCTACATTTTCAAAACTCTACAAACAAAAAGTCTAGAAGAACATTTTTTGTTATTGGTTTTAGAAGTTATTCAAAACTAAAATTCTCAATGTTTCTTAGATTACATTTCAATCTTATGAAATAATTCTCCATGAAATCTTTATTTATATAAAAAAAAAATTTCTTTTACATATGAGATATAGAAACATATATCTAACTTAAATAGATTTTTTTTCTTATTTCTAGATTTATTTTTGTATTTATGTTTTATATATTTGAATATTTATCAATATGTTAACTATCCACGAGTTTGGAATTTCCAACACATTTATGTTGCATAATGATTGAAAATGTTTTTTCCACTATTAACAAAAATTTCTGAATATTTTATTGGTGTTTTTCATGGGATCAAACGGAATGATTATTCCTTTATTTATTTATTTATTTATTTATTTGTATCCATTTATAGCTATATTATAATAAAAAGAAAGAAGAAACTTCGAAATAACTTTCTTCAGTTTATATTTCGGGTCACTAAAATGATAGAATATCCTTTAAAAAAAAATTTTGAGCTTGAAGAAAGCTAAGGGTCCATAGTACCGCTTACTAGTTTGCTTTACATTTAGATGAAATTAATTATAAAATAAGATCAGAGTTGTAATATTGCTGGAACCAGAAGAGAAAATAATACGAGGCAAAAATGAAGGGGAAAGCTAGGGAAGTAGGTTACATGCAACGGTACGACATTAAAGTTGATACCAGAATTGTCTCCTCTCTTCTAAACGCGTGGGTTTTTCTCTGCGCAATGCCTTCACTCTCTATGACTATGTATCATGCATGTGTTTGACTTTTTTTTTTATTGCACACACGAACGCTACGTTTGATGTATATGGTTCTCAACTACACGAACTAGGACATATTCTCTTTTTCTATGTCTCTGTGGTCAAAACTAGCACACGTTACATATCTACGCTATTAGATTAAAATAACGCATGTCAAGGTACGACAAAAGAAAATGAATACAATGTGACATGCACTAAAATAACGCATGTCAAGGTACGACAAAAAAATATAGAATGAGAGAAATTATTACTCCCTCTGTTTCATAATAAATGTCACTTTGACCTTATTTTCTTGTTACACAAAGAGTGTCATTTTACAATTCCAATGTAAATTATACTAATTTTCAGCTGAAAATTAATTGCAAACTGCATTGATTTTATAAATAGTTTTATTTATCTAAATATTATTGGTCAAAGATGTATAATTAATTACAACTTACATATATTTCAACAACTTTCTTAATCTGTGTAAAAAATGTCACAACGACAATCTTTAAGAAACGGAGGGAGTATTTATGGAATTTATAATTTAATGGATTCATGAACATTTTTGATTTAGAATGATTTTTCAAATGAATTTTTTTTTTACTAGAAAAATATGGAATGTGGTGGAATGGAATGAAACACCTTTTTTATTTTTCTTTTGCAACTGGTGAACAATTTTTTGAATGCACGTAAATTAAGCATTCAAAAAGTTTTTATTCCAAAAAATATATTCCAGTTACAGCCTAACAATGGAAAATGTGTTCCAAATTTTCTGTCGTTAAGTCTGTCACGGTTTCTGTGCAGCCACGACGACAACCGTTACTTTGGTTACAAAATCAGGACGGGACATGCAGGCCAGGAAGTCATATATATAATTTATCCATTGGGAGTTATCAATTCAGAGCTGATCAAGTGAACTTGTTTCAGTGTTTGTGATCGTTTCTTGGTCGATCGTGTCATCGTGAATACATTGGACTAGTTACAAGTTATGACTATCACTTATGCGACATTTTATTCGAATTATTATTCTCTAGAAAGTATATCTAAGTGCTCTAGTTTGCAAAAAGGATCGATATCAGAAGCAAAAAGATTTGGGTAGATCCTGGTTCCCTTTTAAACATACACCAGGTCTGAATTATAAGCTAAACCTATACAATTCACGACGTACGTACGATTCATCACTCGCTTTCACGTGATCCCTCCGTTTTCTTTAGCATGTTTACATCTATTTAGTAATTATTATTATGGTCAAATGAAACTCATAATTAAGGAAACAGCTCATGTGCCAATAAGTTTTCAAATAAGCACCATAATTTCCCTTTTACACTATTGAGTATTGGATATTGGTTGATTATCAATTTGTTTAATTTTAAAGACCGTTTCCGGTTGTACTATAAATAATTGTAAGCCTTTAGAAAGGTAAAAAAATTGACTGTTGAACTGAGAGTTACTTAATGTCTCTCCTGAACAAATTGTCCCCTATGATAATAAAGCTACCTTATAATAACTTTATGTCTAGATACACACATTTGGAATTTACTTTTTGTCGTCATTGTAAATATTGTAATACTTAAAACATTATTTTTTGTCAGAGTAATTCTCCTGCAGTAAGAGCAACTAAAACTTTTACATTTTTGGTTAGAGATGTGTGTGATACATATATATGTACACATTTCCTCATTGTAAAAAAAAAGTGTACACGTTTCCCTTTAGCAATTCGGTTGTCCAAAAATTGACACCCAGTCCTGGTATGTCTGTTAAGATGTCAAAGAGTATTTGCTTAAATTCTGAGAAAATAAATAATGAACTTACAGTTTTATAAAATGGTGATTTTTTGTCAAAATCATGTCCAAAAGCTTAACTAGAATATAATTTACATCGAGAAAAAAGAAGTAAAAATGTTTGTTTTTTTTTGCTTTTCTTGGTCTAGAAGGCTTACAAAATAGTTCGTATCATAAATTATTAATTACTTAGGTGAATAATGCAGATACATTAGTCCATCAGGCACTACTATTATCCCTGAAGCGACTCGTTATGAAAAGAGTTTGTGCTGTAGCTAGACGTATAAAACGTGATTCTGTTTTGAAATTTATAAAAACCCTAGTGGTGTACATTTATGGTACTAAATTTTTTGTCACATATAATTTTATTTTTTCATTTTTTTACGATAAAAAAATTGGAAAATGTGCCATAAAAGATAAGTATCATACAAATAAATAAATAAAAGATATGAAAATAGTTGGAACTCTATTAAATATCTTTTTGCATAATTTATTTATATTCTAAATGTTAAATATTTTAGTTATATAATAAATTTTATTAAATTATTTTTGGTCAATATTAAAAAAAATATAATGATTATAAAATAGTGGAGCTGCATGCTCGTATTCATATCTATAAATTTGGAGTCCATTTGGTCTTGTAGGAAACTCACAAATATCGTTTTTTTTAGTTTACCGGTCTAAATGAATCGTCTGTTATAGATGGAAACTGATTAGACGGTCGTAAATTGACCGGCTACGACTTTCGACATCGAAAAAAACGAAGATCTAATAAGAAAGAACACGTAAATCTAGTGGCCTTTTCAGATTATCAAATCTAAGTTTGATTGAAAGAATGGGTCCCGTTGAATAGAAGAAGCGTGAGATCATTCTGAACTATGAAGGGATTAGATTTTTCTTGTTTTTGATTTGATGCTCTGTCAACTTGTGGTCGTCGATAATTCATTTAAAATTTGACGTTCTGAAACGGTGGATGCGGTTTTATTTTCGAAGAGAAATTATTTGTATTGTTCTCAACTCGATGTTGAAGATGATTTCGATATCTATATGTTTATATACTATTTTCAAAAACTAACAAATATGTTTGAGAACAAAAAAAAGGATGGGAATTCACTTTTATATAAGCAGCCAAAATAGTCATGGTAAATGATTTCTTATAGAATTTAGATTCTAACTAGTGATTAAAGGAATAAGCGGAAATAGTTAATTTCTTTTTATTCTTTAAAATTGATACAATTTATAAAGAATGAGAATAATTAATTTTTTTTTATTTCTTAAATTTGACACTATTTATTAAGAATTTTTTTTTTTCAATATTCATTTTCATTCTTTTTAATTTAAAAAATTAAAGAATAAATATATTCCTTACAAAATCCGAAAAAATAGTAATGAACAATATTCCTATTTTTTTTCTTCAATCATTTCCTGGTTGTTCGTATTATTCTTTGTTGGCTCACCAGTTAGAGCCTTACATTCATTTTACTGATCTCTAATTCTATACTACGTGATATTTCTAAATTTCAAATCTTAATTATTCTCAAAAGGTATAATAGATTCAAAATTCAGAAGAATTTAAGTAAGATAGTTGTGTAATATGTAGTTAAAAAATAGTTGTATAGTATGCAAACAGATAATGTGTTTGGTTGTTGCATGAATCCCAAGGACTGAGTTAATTTTTTATTAAAATGTAATATTTTCTAATTCATGTTGATTATTTACAAATTTTGATTACGTTTGGATTGGTTGATATCTAACATTAGAAATCCAGAAGTGTTTAGAGAGTCCATAGTTAGATTCATGTACAGTTAGCGCAGTCGGTTAGGGTGATACGATTTTTGTATTACAGAATCTGAATTAGTTTTATGTCCTACATTTAGAGAGTTAGGACTTAGGACTTATGGTTTTGCTAACCATTAAAAAAAAGCAATTTATCAGTTTTTCTTTAATCAAAGAAATCACAGTAATTAAAATCCCTTAGGAACCCATGCTAGTCTTCTAATAGAAAGTCCATGCTAGGTTTCTCTCGTCAAACAAAAGCATTTCCTAAGGAGTAGTTCCAAGTCTCTTTCAACTTTGCAAGCAACTCTTCTCAATTCAATTTGTTTAGCTTCTAAACTTCGGAAGCTCACAAAAGAAGGTCAAGATCTTGGTTGTATTGGCTTTGAAGCCGACACGTAAACACAACTCACCCAAGACCCAACTTATCAAAACAAAAAAAAGACCCAACATCGACCCTCATTTTCATCTTTTCATGTTGTTCACAAGGAAGAATGATACGTCTCTTCTTCTTTCATTTACATCATTACAATTCTTAAGTTATCATCATATATTATAAACACACAAAGAGAGACTTATTTGGCGTTGCCCACCAACCTAACTTCCCTTCTACTTCATCAACTCCTCGTGTCCACATTTGTTCAAGATTATAATTATAAACACGCCCCCCTCGTGAAAGTAAAAACGCAAACATCATAAGAAACATAATTCTTCTGGCTTCACTGACGATTTGTGATGGAGAAGAAGAAGGCCAATCATGGAGATGACGGGCATGATTGTATTTGTGTTCCTCCTATCCATAGCCAAGTCGTGAAGATAAAGAAAGAGTTTGAGAAGATACACCACCCGTCGCTAAGGCAGCCTGAGATGCCAAGAGTGCTTAGAAAGATCATGGCTCCACGGCGTTCCCGTTCTCCACTCGGGTTAGATGAAAGAGAGAGACCCATCTCCGTTGGCAATTGATAGCAAGGAAAAAGAGAGAGATGAAAAGGAGACGAGATAGGTTATCCTCTTGTGTGTTAATTAGGGTTTCTCTTTTGGATTTCAATGTAAATATCTTTGGTTAACGTGATAAGTCTCCTGTTCAATATCCTGAAACAAAACAGATCTTTTGCTTCTAGTCTAATCTTTGTTCCTCAGGTGTTCTAGTCTTTGAGAGGTGAACCAACTAGTTCATAGAGAAAATCTCGATCGCTATATGTTTTCAAAATGAAATAATCTTAACAAGGTAATACGGGCTGACTTTAGCTTCTATTCGGGTCGGATATACGGGCCGAGTTTAGCTTCAACTGATGAAGGCCTGAAGGGGAGGTTTCGAAATTCGTTTAAAATCTATAATGGGCTACGCCGAGTTTATGCGTTTATATTTTACTAGGTGGTTTCCCGGGCTACGCCCGGGTTAGTTATTTATAAATAGTTTGCTATTTTGTTTAGAAATAATATAATACAATAACTTTTGTCATTTCTAACATTTAAAAACGATTCTATGTTCATAACCTATAAAAGAATTATAAACATAGTAAGATATCCTCATAGTAAGATATAATACATTATACAATAATCTGACCTGTAATTTTGTTGACCAAGGGTTTTTTGAGCACTGATGAAACCAAAAGATGCAATTATAGTGTATGCATTAAACCTCAGCATGTATATGTCGTAAAACAATGTCCTGGTGAAACTCATATTTGTTGGTGGAGAGAATGCAAACAGAATGGATATCGTTTGACTGATTTAAAAAGAACCAGCCTCAAAACTGGGATTTTTTTTTGTTCAGTTTTGTGCATAAAGGACAGATGATAAAGACAAAGAGTAATTAGTAAAACAACTTGTAATTTTTCTTCTAGATTTTTACTCACCATGTATGAGAGTTCTCTAGTAATTTATAAAAGACAACTCATACCTATATATGACCTTGTTCGTGAATTCTAACTAACATGGTTGCCTGCTTTCTATATAGCTTAAACTTGGTATATATTTGACATAACCATTAGTTCAACAGATTTCTATTTGAGATGTAATGGTAAGATATCTATTTTGCATATGGCTTTGAGGCAGACTTATTGATTTAGGAAGTCATGAAAATAAAATCTTAACCTTGTAGCAAATAAAAGACAAAGTTGCTGGAGTTCAAAGACAATTTGTAAACTAAACCAAATGCACTAAACCTCGTTCATGTCTTAAGCTTTGCAGCAACATACGATAGACACGGCAACTAAATGACAAAATCAGACCAAAGTTAGATTCTGAATCGCTTAGTAATTAAGACACGGCAAGAGATAGAATTCTGAGTTGGGGATTGCAAACTGACCCTAACTGTTTGCTCTGTAATGCTGCTCCAGAATCCATCGCTCACTGTTTCTTTGAGTGCTCATTCTGTGGCCGATCTGGAAACATGTGGCTACCAAATGCAACTTCAATTCTCCGAGAACTTGGTCCTCTCTCCTGCTCTGTTTGAGAAACTACAGCTCTGGAAGGCTCAAAAAAAACGTTGCTACAAGGCACTCATAACATCACTAAGAGGCACCATTTAAAAAGGAAAAAGAGGCACCATTAGAAAACAAAAAGAGGCACCATTTGAAAAAAAGGCACTATTTGTTCAAACAGCATAATAACTGAGAATAATAAGCTTACAGAAACTTCTTGTAGGTTATCAAAAGACAACTAAGTTCAGCATCTAGTCTAGGCTCTGAAGCAGCAGTGAAAGGGCATGTTTATAGAATTACTAATACTAAATGGTTTAACTCCAAAAATAAAATAAAAGTCCTAGCTATAGCTGGAAGGTAACGAAGAATATTAATTTGTTAGAATGTTGGGTTTTATTAATTGAATGATGTTTACCACTAACCAATGATAAGATAATACATACAGAACCGAATGTTAGTGAAGAAGCAAATTTTGATAAGCAAACATGACCAAACTCAAAGCAACCCACTATTATCATGAACACTTGCAGAGTTACAGTGACCAAAAGATCAAAGATCAAAACTTTGAGCTTCAGTGAAGGTCTACTTTTATTTAATTAGACACGGGAAACACAGTTAAAAGTAGTAGAACTCTTACATACCTTCATTTGAAAACAGAGCTGCTATCTGTAACGGAAAATTTTTTCTTCCTCATCAACGTCAAGATCATTGGTAAATCGCAAACATTTTTCTTTCTCATCAACGTCAAAGGACATTTTTCTTCCTCATCAACTTCATCTGCCGTGGTTGTATGAGAAGTCGCCAAAACGTCCTTCAAGTCCGACTTTCACTATTTATTTATACATGGAGCATTTACAAACTGCACATAAAATACTGTAGTCAGATGTATACACGATGGTACATACTTGATATCTAAAGGGTTTGTGAAGAGAACGGTTTCAAACTTTTCTTTACCTCTAGGCGGAAGTGTTTCTTAACACGGCTCTCAGTTTTACCAGCAACACCAACCGATTCAATCTCTACAATACTCTTCTTCTGTGTGGTAAAACGGCGAGCAGCTCCCTGAGATTGTCAGATAACTTAATATCAGTATCTAATCAACAAAAAGTTACAGAAATATCAAACTTGAGGTTTAAAACTTTTGAACAGGAGGAGTTTACTCACAGCAGCTGAAGCATCTCTACCAAGCTGGGCAAGTTGAGCTCCTAGGCTTTGCTGGTTCGACATGAAATTCCCGGCACCAGGGTGACGGTTAGCAGAAACAGCTTGCCAGACTCTTCCTCCACACGCTTTGTTTTGTTACCTTAAACCCTAAATCATTGGCCAGTGGGACTCTAATTTCACAGCATCGAGGAACATGGTAACCATTGCAAGCATAGATTGTGTTCTCCACATAGTCAACTAATGATCACAGCCAATACATTAATAAACCATATTAAAAAAAAAGACACCAAACCGAAGCAAAAAGAAAAACACTCAACCGAAACAAATTAAACCTAGATCTAAATCCAAACATCGTCATCATCATCAGCTAGCACAATCACCATCGCGCCGTGCCTCCTCCGTGTTAAAGCTCACGACCACCAACTCTGCTCACACAATGCTTCACGTACCAAAAAACAAACCAAATCAGAGTGAGAGAAACAGATTGACCAGCGAGGTTCATGGAAAATAGAGGCTAAGAACTTCCCCTTTATTCATCTCTGACGATCTGAACCATGGAAGCCTCGTCCAGGAGAACAACTGTGACACAAAATAATCAATGATGAAGAAAGACAGAGCTGAACGAAACAATAAAGAGGAAACTGATTGATCGAAGTTAAGTGGAGTATTAATGGTGTAGAATTGGATCGATTACAATTCAGTCGTTATGGTTTCAAGCGGAGAAGACGAAGTGGTATAGGGGAAGATCTTCGTGACTTCCGTCGTCGGGTCCTTTCTGTTTTTTTTTTCTTTAATAAAGATGACGTGGATGATTTCTTAAATCCTATTGGCTGAATTTTCTATCTGACGTGGATAGCTTAAGAGAGCTTTATAAGCTCCTTTTAGTATAGTCTTGATATCTCATCAGGAATTAATTATTTCACAATTATTTTATTCAATTGTAATGTATAGTATTTTGCAATGACGAAGATGCAAATATTTTATATTTCAACCGTTTCATGTTCAAAACTTATTATTTCAGGTGTGCCAATTAAAACACATAACTACCAACCAATGTTCAAAAAAGCAAGAAGACATGCTTTATTTTATGACTAGGGAGACGAATGTTTAAATCTAATCTATTAAAACTGAAGTACAAATTTAAAATAACCATGATTTTTCCTAAAAAATTACAACTAAATTCCATTCCCTTTTTTACTCTTAGTCATAAATAATTTTAATAAATAAAATTAAAAATACATAATAAATATTGTTTTCTTAAAATATCTTATATGTTACACCAGATTACCTAATGTTTAGCTAACATAAAAGATTGAAATATTTCATTTCCTAAACAAATATAAATCATAAAAAAAATCTGCAACAAAATTATGCTGTAAGATATGTTTTCCAAGATCTTAATTTTTAGTAAATAATATTTACTTTCATTTTGGGGTGATCTTTCTGATTTTTTATACTATGAGTCTGTTTGAAATGTATGTTTTCCACAATATTGATTTGAATACGAATTAAAAATGTTAAATGTTTATGAAAATATTTAGAAGTGTGTCTTTAATGTTTCATTCAACCAAAATAATAAACAGATGTGTTATTATTAATGATTTAAAAAAAATATTTTCAATCCCTTTATTTTCAAATCATATGGAATTTGAAGATGAAAGAAAATGAAGACATAACAAAACAAACAAATATTTAGAAACAAAATTGTGATACATCTTTCTTCTATGGTTTTGGTATTTATGATATTTTATCTAAATCATGTTTTTCAACTGAGTATGTTGCATCTGTGTGTCTTAAATCTCTGATGTACCAGTAAAATGCCCAGCACTCGTGGTATCAAGGTTGACATCTGGGGGGTGCGGGGGCCTGCGGGCCCCGCGGTACGGTATGCTTTTTCGGTTTAGGAAAGTTACTATTTCTATTGGGAAAAGAAAATCGGGTTTTTTGAGGCTGTATAAATATGAGTCTAAAGGTTTGTAAATTATTATCACATCATTAATAAGAAACCCTAAACGGGTATTTGCCTCAATACGTTTTCTTCTCTATTCTTTTTCTAACCTAAACGACGGCTGTTCACAACATAGTAGTTTAAATATGTAAATATAGCAAAAGAATTTTGAAAATAAATTTAAAAATAATAGTATCAGTAAAAGACATAAAATAGATATCCTAAAGTGAAAAAACTCTAATGTGATATTAATCAATAAATACCAAAGTTTTATTTTTGAAGTTAATAAAAGGAGGACAAAACAGAAAGATTAGATTGTACAATTAATATTCGACATCTACGCAAAAAATAAAAGAAAATAACACCCGCACGGGTGTGCGGGGCATACTCTAGTATTGTCTAAAAGTGGTTTTTAGCACACATTTATCATATGAAGCAAATGCAATAGACCAATGCTAAAACACACAAAAATGGTTATTATTTATATCCACTTATTTCACTGTATATGCATCAAGTTAATAAGCAGAACTGAAGATAAAACAAAAAGAGTTACATTAAATGTTTTTATAAAAGAATAACTTTAGCATGAAAAATCCCAAAGAACAAGAAAAAAAAAGACTGAAACAATGGTGGAATAATCAACAATGGATGACGAAACCGAGAAAGCTAGGAGGATGAAGCCATGAAACTCTACCTCTGACCACCTCCCATAACATTATCACGCCTTGATCCCAACGTCATCATAATCTTAAACTCCTCAAAATCAATCGTCCCATCACCATCCTTATCCACACCACCAATCATCTTCCTACACTCCGCGATCGAACACTCATCTCCAAGACTCCTCAAAACCTCATGCAGCTCCTCCGCCGAGATCGACCCGTTCCCGTCGATATCATAAACAGAGAACGCATCTTTCAGATTCTCCAACACCTCGTTCTGATCCATCCCTTTCGTGTTCAGCTCAACGAACTCCTCGAAGTTTATGTAACCGTCTCCTTTACGGTCGATATCCGTTATGGCCTTCTGCAGCACTTCCTCTGGAACCTCGTGACCTAGGCTTGTCATTATTGCACCGAGCTCTTTGGAGGAGATCTTACCGTCTCCATTCACGTCGAACTTTTTGAACACTGCTTCGAGTTCTCTGATCTCTGTTTTACCTGAGCGTGCCTTGTGGAGGAAGGGAGAGTCTGCTCCGGTTCTAGACGCCGAGCCGGAACCATTGGATTGATTTTTGTTGTTGGACATGGTTTCAAATCTCTGTGAAAAGAAAGAATCAGGAGTTTAGAGAGTTATCCGTATTTGTTGTGATTCCAAAGGAAGCGGATGAATCTCTGGATCGCTAGCTATTTTGGGGTTATTTTCCGACAAAAGCTCAGATTACAAAAATGGACTTAGTTGTGTTTGGTTTTGTCATAATTTAAAAAAAAATGGATATAGCGATAACATTAAATAATTTGGTAGTATTTATGGGAAATAAGAGATGGGAGGCACGTTGTGAGAAGAGCTTGAGGTTGAGGTCATGTGTAACTGCTAAGTACTGCTCTCCCAGTTCTCTAACTCGGCTTCTAGATAATTAACAAGTGGATGATGGATAAATAGAATTTGACCATTAAAACTATCATATGAATTGTTAAACCATTCTCCATATTACAAATTCAATAACATGGTCATTAATATTAATAATCATATTCATTCAAGTAAATATTAATTATCGGTTTTGTTTGCAAGGATCATGCAAAGTCCATGTCGTCCCTCAAAACATGTATTGGATCACGATATTACAACATGCGCGTGGCTACCACTGAGTCCACTTTCACTTTCACCAGCACAGCTTCCCCAACGTGATCTTGAGTGCATCTTGGTCACCAGAATGTTGCTGAGGATGCATCTTATGGTATGCCTTCTTTTTCTTGACGTACAAGAAAATAGCAAATCCGATAAGAATCAAAACGAACACAGTACTACCAATAACAGAACCCACAAATTTTGCAACATTATTACTCCGAGAAGACGAACCAAGGTAACCAGGAACCGGTGGAGGGACATGGTATCTTACCCCGGGATCCCCATGCACGACTACAACATTTGGCCCAAAATGAAAATATCGATCGTACAGGCATACAGCTGATGATTATACGAAACTGTTAGTGTATTAAAGTCCCACATCGCTTATAACAAAGTCATTCAATTAATATATAATACACATGAGCCAATTCACCTATTGTCTTAAGGTTTTGGGTTAAAGCACATATTTATCATGGTATCAGAGCGGTCGATCTTTGTGGATCAAAAAGTTAAATTAAAAAGAACCACCCGATGTTGGGCCACTCCGTAGATGGTATTCCCACAGTTGTCCACGTATGTGCGTGAAGGAGAGTGTTAATGAATAAAGTCCCACATCGGTAGTTAGAGAAATAATTAAGTAATATATAAAGGGTTAGGACCAATCCACTAATTGCCAATTGATTTTAAGTTGGAAGCTCATAATTAACCCGAATCTAATATGGTATCAGAGCGTGTTTCGATCGTGGGAGCATCCCGTGGATGTAGTACCACATAAACTCCACGCATCAGATGGTCATACCTGAGCGTGAGGAGGGAGTGTTAGTGTATTAAAGTCCCACATCGCTTATAACAAAGTTATTCAAGTAATATATAATACACGTGAGCCAATTCACCTATTGCCTTAAGGTTTTGGATTGAAAGCTCATATTTATCAGAAACATCTATAGTTTCCAAGCTTCTCAGTTCAGTGAGCTCTTCTGGAATATAACCATTGAGATTGTTGTGAGAGAGATTGATAACCTTAAGAGTCCAAAGACGTGCGAAGCTTGGAGAGATAGTGCCGTTGAGTCCCATGCCTTTGAAGTCAATAACTGTGATATCAGCACCAGAACAAGTTATCCCTACCCACTTGTTGGTACTATTGCACAGATCATTTCTTTTCCAGCTCTCGGCAAATACCACTGGGAAACCAAAATCTTCTACGATATAAAGCAGAGCGTCTACACGGGGATCACAAGGATCACCGGGAGCGTCTAAGCAGAAACTATTGACCCCTCTCCTATCAAACCTATCGTTTTTAAACAACGTTAATCCTGGTGTTGGTCCTTGAAGAAGATTATTGCCCAAACCCACGTAAGAAAGAGACGACAACGTGAATATAGAGTCAGGTATAATACCCGTAAGCTTGTTTCCACTGATATTGAACACTTTCAGCGAGGTCAGACCATGAACGTCTGGTATGGTCTCTGGCCATGCATAAGAGTCATCATAACTACATCTCATGCACCATTGTGTTGACTTTTCCCATGCCATTATTTTGGGCTCTTGGCTTTGTGTATTTTTGTGATTTGGTTCCATATATTATAGAGCGTCTAACCATTCTTTTGCGTCATTCGTTGCTACAAGCAGTGCCTTCCGCCAGTGAACGGTTCCCTTTGAAAATCAAACTATTTTGATTCTTCCATGTCCCCAGTTGATGAACGTTGTAGAGGTATGCATTGTTCCCTGATAAACCGTTTGAAGTTTTGCTCTCGTAGTCTGAGAAGGATTCTAGATGACGGCATTCAATAGATCTCCATCTAGAATGGGCGTATGTTTAGTAGATTTATAAATATGCACCTTGAGAGTTTAGTTATTGGTCGAGTTTTGATTATACTGCGGAAAATTTAGCAAACGTATTTTCCAAAAACACATAAAACGGCAATTATAAATATGACTTCTGAAATTTTTATAACACTAAATAAGCATATGCATATAATTCTTACATAGGCACAGTCAGAGACTCCAGAAGCGTGCAGTAAGAGCATCCGCAATGGTGGGTCTCAAGAAGAGTCTTTAGGAATAGTATTTTCTGAATTTTTAACTTTTTTTTTTAGATTAAAATAGAAAAATAAAAGAATATATATCAACCAATCGCGGACCGACATGTGTTAAGGATTCTCTAAGGACTGATCTTTACTTAAAATATTTAAAAATCGAATCCTTAACTTTTGATTGAACCTACCAATTATTTAATTATTTTATCTCTAACGTCACCAGTCATCCCTTGCCTCCGTCAGTTGCTCCTCCACCGCTTGTTGGCAATGCTCTTTCGGTAAGCCTCTATGTTCATTTCTGTGAAAATTATCCTCATCATTACATTACTCTAGAATGTCTTTAGTTCACTGGCTAGTCAATTATTAGTATCAAGACTTATGCTCAGAAACAGAGAATCGTTACCCTTTCTTCAAAAACTTTTTTTTCCAAAAATTATGTTATGGGTTCATGAAGTTTGTGGTGATAACTATGCTTTATCTTCCTGATCATTATAATTTCTTGTCTGTGAAAATTATCCTGATCATTACTTGTAATGTCTTTAGTTTCACTGGTATTGTTACCCTACTTCATCAAGAACATTTTCAAAATTATGTTAATGGACTCATGAAGTTTTGTGATGCAAATTGCTTCTCTTCCTGATCATTATAAGTTATTGTCTGTGAAAAATATCCATCTGAATTTCACCATCTTATTTAAACTTTGCAGAGCGCTAGAGGAGAAACGGTGGGACCTTTCGGTGTATCTACCAGCAGAGATCCATTTGACGACGGTCTATTTGACGGTGTGGGAACCGTGAAGGTCTACACAGACAATCTAGGTGTGAGTGGAATTAAAATTCAATATGTAACTAAAGAGAAGTTCCACCTCCGAGAACATGAAAGCTTTGGAATTTCCAAGGTATATAAATTGAATATGATTGTATGATTGATTGAATATTGGTATCTGAGTATTTGTTTATTCTTATTGCTCTTATTTCAGGATGACTTTAAACTAGAGTATCCCGAGGAGTTTATAACGGTGATCAAGGAAACACAAAGCTTTGACATGACTTACAATACAAGTTTTGTGTCAAGCATTGGATTCACAACCTCATACGGGAGAACAAGCGATTTGTTTGGAAGTTCAGCATTAGATGGCATCTACTTTGCACTGAACACTGAGGGACATGTGGAAAAGTTCATTGGGTTCCTGGGATCATCCAGTGTGCGCATCAATACGTTGGAAGCTCACTTTGGAACACGAACTCCCACCTTTGAGAGTAAACCGAATTCAGAGTGTGGGCTTCCAGTCGGTGGTGTTAGCACTTTATCATTTGATGATGGAGTGTTTGATGGTGTGAGCAAGCTGACTCTGAGGGAAAACACCAGCTGCATTGCTTGTAGAATTCATGGGATCATCTAATGATATCATCAATAGCATTTGAGCTCGTTTCTACAAGTCTTCCTCTACCATAACGGAGCATGAATCATTATGTTATATTATGATAGTGATTAGTGAGTATTGCGTTTTCTTTGGACAGTGTCGGTCCGGAGTATTGTGGCGCCTAAAGCGCACTAAAAATGCATATAGTAGCAATACTTTTAACATATATTTTTCAAGACAAACAGAATCCAAAATTGTTTTCTATAATGCTAAAATTTCATGAAACTTAAAATATTGATCTACTATATTGATAATAATGATTCAAAACATTTATCTAGCATTTTTAACAGCTTACATGAGAATTCTATTGGTTTCAGATTACACATATTTGTTATGTATCCACTTTGCTGATTTCTTATTTGGTTTCCAGCCAGTTTTTCTGCATATATATGAAAATTATAATAGCTTTATTTTGTTTAAAGTGAAAACATAGAAAATACAATACAAGACAACCGGTAAATATAAATGAAGCCTTTACTTGTTTAAAGAGTCTAAGAGATAGAGTATTAGAACAAATGCTTGTTGAATTATATATATAACTATCACATTCACTTCTCCAACATATATTATGCATCTTTTTCGGTATCTTCTTAATTTTTTTCGTTATTATTTTCCTTCTTTTTATCAAATTTCGCTAATGTTTCTTAATATTTTACTTTTTTTTTGCTCAATATTTATTTCTGTCTAAATAGTAATACAAAATATACAATCAATGAACCAAAAATCCATCTTATAATTCTCTTCAATCTTAACATTACCTTATTCACTATATTATTTGATTTTAATGCAAAACATCTTTTAATCAAAGTTCTTACATGTTCCGTTCCACATAATTCGTTCAATCTCCAAACCTAATTATTTATAAAACATATATGGGCGCTATAAGAGATTAATAATTATTATAGATACGACTGTATTTTTAATAAGAATATGAAATCATTATATTGATTTCTATAAATTGTTTTCGATTCATTATTTTATGTAGTATATAAATATAAAAACCGATAAAAATTATTACACTTTCTATAATTTTGAAATTAGCTACCATAAATTATTATTTGTAATATCATTTAGGTTATTTGGTAAGTGATAATAATTAGTTTTAGTTACATTTTATTTTAGAACTAATTAAAATAATTAAAAAATATAAAACGTTTTTTCATTATGTTATGTAGTTTTTAAATATAAAAATTGATCAAATGTTATTATTTTATATAATTTCAACAATTAGTTACCATAAACCATTATTTTAATATAATTTAGATTATTTGGCAAGTGATATTAATTGGTTCTATATTTATTTTTATTTAAAATTTAAAATTATCGACTAAGAAAATTATAACATTTTCTTAATATTTCAGAAATTATCAACATGTGAGAAAAATCACTTAAGTGACTTCTCTTTTAATATATATGAGATTTTATATTTTTATTAATGTTTCATAAACTCTTATATAAATATAATGTTTTATAAAAGAATATGAAATCAGCATATATATTTATATAAATTTTGTTCTATTAATTTTTTTATGTAGTATAAATATAAAAAGAACTAATCAAACATTAATACTGTTTCTATAATTTTGACAATTAGTTACCATAGATAATTATTTGTAATATCATTTTTATTATTTGGTTAGTGATATTTATTAGTTTTAGACTTACCTTTTGTTTTAGATCTGATTAAAATAATTGAAAATATCTCAACCAATCAAATTGTAACCATTTTTTAAAAACTCTCTCTATTGACACCTAAGCAAAAATCAGTCAAGTGATTTTCATTTAATATATAGGGGGATTATGTGACATGCATTGCTTTTGCAATGTCATATGAGAGAACAACCAATGGTTTGGAAATTCAACAGTAGACAATATTAAGGAAACAAGTTCAATTATATAAAGGACTCTATTGTCAATAGTAGTGTAGCCCTATTCTCTGTAACCATATATATCCTGCTGTACATTCTTTCATATATACAAGTTACATATTCCATAGGTTGGACCATGATCCCTTGTACAATTCTCATTTATTTATCATTCCATGGTTGGTGTGCTCTTTTGTCTATGCATGTACCAACTCGTGTTAAAAAATCTAACAAAGGATTTGACTAAGGTATTTGCTTCAAATACCTAGGCCATGTATAAGTGTTGGATATATATATATACTTTTTTCATGTACCATGCAAGCTTTGCGTTGGCGGGTTATGGACCTATGGTTGCGATTGCTTTTGCAGTGTAGTATGTTGCTTCATGTTTCTGTTGCATCTTTTTATGTCATATTATCTCCTTGTTAGTGTTCAAAAAAAAAAATCTCCTTGTTTTGTGTTCTTTGTTGATGGGACAAGTTCTTGATATTCCCTTGTTTCTTTGTCAGCATTGCCTAAAGCAAATTGTGCAATTCCAAATAAAGCGCTTAAATTCACAAAATAAATTATGTGTGACTAAATCTTACCAGAGCATCAACTACCATATTTTTTAAACAAAAACATCCAAAAAATCACTTTCGAGGTGTTAAATTATTTCATGAATTAACTGGAGAGAGCTCTAACGAAATATCAAAATGTAACAAACTTCATTTATATAACAATAAACGTTTTGCATCAATTTCTGTAAATCTATCTCCCACTTATTGTCTGCTATGTTTCTAACAACAGAAAATGACACACAAGAGATGGATGAGCTTTAGAGTCTCAAGGTAAGATCAGGCTTTGAGCTATTGTTATTTCCTACTACAGTTCCATTTACTGCAGCCGTGTTCAGATCAAGACCAGACTCTTTAACAGCCACCACCACTGGAGCTTCAGCTTCCTCCACGACCTGACGAAAACTCCCGGGCCAGAATAAATCACTGCCATCATCATAGTCAAAGAACACTGGCACAGTATTACCAAAGTACCCTTGATGATGAAACCTTGCAAGATGAGGAGGAGGCTGAGGCTGGGATAAGGTGTGGTGAAGTAGACTAGAGTGAGCTTGCATCCCTAGAGAAGAAGAGGTGTATGTGTAAGGCCTGTGATGGTGACCAAACATTCTTCCCATGTGCATTGCTCGTTTGGCCATGGTTCGTTCTCTCTTATGAGCGTTTTGGTGACCTCCAAGAGCTTGAGAGCTATAGAACTTGCGTCGGCAGTAGTTACAGGAGAAGACTCTCGGGTTGGATTGACACTTTGTGCCATTTTGTTCATCGTTGTTGAAACTATCATTGAGCTTGAGATCGAGCGAGAGAGGGATAATCGATTCTTGTTTGGATAGATCTTGATTTAACGAGGTATCTCCTTCTCTAGCTGGTAATTCTAGCGAGGCATCATCAGATTCCGTCATTTTATCTTAACCTGAAAAAAAAATCATATTAAAGTCAAAAGCAGATCAAGAAAACTTTATAATCCCTTTAAAATTCACTGATAATTATCATTTTTGAAAAGGGGATAATCTATAAATTCAAGAACTATATTAAAGAAGAGATGGTAAGTAAAGTATTAAACAGAGTTACTACATCAGCAAGTTCAGACAAGGATCAGCAAGTTCGAAGCTTAAAGACAACCAATCAATATGAACGTTTTCAGATTTAACTACGAGGGGGAGAGGGAACCTAAGACAACAATTAAGGATATTATTTACGAGAGTCGAAGATCAGTGAGAGAGAGAGAAAACAAGTTGGAGAGTACTGTGCTTACAAAGATTATGTTGAGATCTGGGAATAGACAGCCGACAGAGGCTGAAGTGGTTGACTTGGAAGCTTGAGAGAAGTTGTACTCTTTGAGTTAACCAAAAATGGGTCAATCCAGATGTATAAGGAAAATAAAAGCCAGAGAGAAGAGATAGGATTGGTGATGAAAAGTAGAGAACAAGAGGTACTGAAGAAGAGAGAGAGATTTATGTCTAGACAAATATGGAAAACACAAATGTTGGAGAGATGGGAATGGTCTCTGGTGGAAACACATGTGGGAATCTAAAGTGTCTGCCAGTTAGACCTCTGTTTTATTGTTTTCAATAGTTTTTTTTTTCTTTTTCGAACAACTGTTTTCAATAGTTCAACGACCTTTTTCTAGGGGGCACTTTGTAAAATACCTTTTCTTACAACATTGTTGTGTAGGTGTAGCCGTATAGGCGTTGGTATGCTCGACGAAAGTATTGTTATGCGTTCATTGTATTGGGGTTATACACTAATACTACTACCCTATTGGCAATCGTTAAAAAAATTTAGAATTCACAAAGCTTTTAATTTTTTTAAGGACAATACTTGGGTTCACCCCCTATGGTGAACTTTCAAATTGACCACCTTCCTAATAACAAATTAAAGTGTCAACTAGATTAATGATTAAAAATATTAAATAATTTTTCAAAAATCAAAATAATTAAAAAAATAAATATTGTCAATTTTAATAATGCTAATGTCACTATCTAGTCCATAAAATCAAACTCTATACTCTAAATCCAAATTCTAAACCCTAAATTCTAAATTATAAACCCAAACTCTATACCCTAAACCCAAACCATAAATCATAAACCCAAAAACCTGAACTCTAAACCCAAACTTATACCCTAAACCCAAATCCTAAACTCTAAACCCAAAATGTAAATACAAAACCCAAACCCTATACCCTAAATATTTGGATTAATATTGATATTGTTTTTTTTGAAATTTAAAGTTAAGAATTAAATTTTGGATTTAGAGTTCATGATTTGGGTTACGGTCTAGGGTTTGGGATACGGTTTAGGGTCTACGGTTTAGGTTTAGGGTTTATGGTTTGGTTTTAGAGTATAGAATTTGGGTTTAGGGTCTATGGTTTGAGTTTAGGGTATAGTTTTGGGTTTAGAGTTTAGATTTCTTGGTTTATGATTTATGGTTTGGGTTTAGGGTTTAAGATATGTGTTTAGGGTATAGAGTTTAGGTTTAAGGTATAGAGTTTGGGTTTATAATTTAAAATTTAGGGTTTAGAATTTGGATTTAGGGTATATAATTTGAGTTTAGGGATTAAATAGTGACATTAGCATTATCAAATGTGATATTATTTATTTTTAAAATTATTTTATCATTAGTCTAGTTGGCACTTTGATTGGTTATTAGAGATGTGGTGAATTTAAAGATTCACCATAGGGGGTGAACCCAAGTCTTGTCCTTTTTTTAATACAGTTCATAATTATATTATTAAGGCACGATTTTCTTTTGCTATTTTCGGCTCGCTTCGGTTTTTATAATTTTGGTTCGATTTTTTTTGGAATTTTTAAATCATTGGTAATTCAGTTTAATTTCACAAATTTATGTTCAGTTTGACACCAATTTCTTTGACGATATTTTCATACCGCGTAGTGGTTTACAGTTTAGACTCTTCAAACAAACCCAACTAATAAAAGATAAATTATTAGCCATATAAATAAATTTTCAAAAACTTATAACCGAAATTAGATGAAGGTTTTCTTAAATAATACTCCCTCCGTTTCATAATAGTTGATGTTTTAGAAGTATAATTTTGTTTCAAATTAGATGAAGTTTTGAGATTTTAAGGTTACTTTAATTTTATTGGAAACTGTTCAACCAATTAGGTTTTACACTTTTTTGTTATTGGTTAATTGATTTTAAAATTATATCTTTAAAATATTTTTTATTAAAGAAATATAGTTTTCTTAATCTTTGTGCACTAGAGTAAAACATCAAGTATTGTGAAACAGAGAGAGTATATGTCTGGATGAGTTTTGCTTGTAAGTGGATACGACGTTACATTAAGGAATCAACTTTTACATATTTTGTTGCTGTTAAAGTCAACTTTTACATCTTACAAAAGACCAACCAAATTGTTATCACAAAGGTAAAATACCCATTGTGTAGTGCAATTATTTTATCTCACTCGTCAGAGTTGTTCATAAAGATTTTAATTTGGATCCTATCATTTGGATCCTATCATGAATATATAATAATTGAACTCGGACTATTAAGGGATAAAGAAAAAGAATGGAGCAGCGCAAGGGATCTGATAATGTCGCATGGAGCCCATACATTCATTCCCCCGGCTTCACCTTTTCCATTCGACGTCGACATTGTCTTTGTGTTTTTCTGAAATCTTACATGTGATTTAAAGTCTCTGCTTTTCTGTCCCTTTTCTATTTTTTTTTTCATTTATCTCGAAAGGTAAAACATTTCTTTCCATACAGTGTGGGTTGTTGTTACCAATAAATTGTGCGGTAAATAAAAGTATAAGGTATTTTGTTTTATTATACTGCGTTTTTCGCTGCTTTTTACCCGTTCCATTGTGCAAGATGGATAAGGTAATTAAACCTTTATCGTAGTTTTTTCTTAAAGCAAAACCTTTATTTAAGTTACTTATTAAAACACCACAACTAATATCTTTTATCGGAAGACAGTGTGGGTTGTTGTTACCTAATGTGTATATAGTTTTTTTTTAAAGGTGATAAAAATTTAGAGTGATAAGATATGGGAGTAAGTTTAAATTTGCTTTTCATATTGATTTTAGATTTGAATTATTAAATTATTTTATTATATTTTAATTGTTATTTTAAAGTTTTTCTAAACATTATGGCTATTTAAGCATATTATTTGATATGCTATATTTTGTAAAAATATGTACATTATTTATAAAATATCACTAAACTCAGTTTAATCTTATCAAACCAGATCAAAGCCGGTTCAAACCTAGTCGAACCATAATGATCCATGATTATGAAAAATTCCGGTTTGCTAGCCGATCTTAAAAACTGCACTCAGTGAGTGACCAGTAACCAGTGACCAATACCAGTGCCCACTTTTATTTTATTTTCAACCTCAACATGTTTTCGGAAGGCCCACTTTAATTCATTAAGTTTTTATATTTGTCCACTACCTTAGTTGCTTTCTAGTCACACTTCACAAATAATTGTTCCATCGTTTCTATATTGCTGGTAATAAACAATTTGATGCGGTCACCATCTTTAAGTCTGGTCGGCTTAAGAACTTTGAGATAGTTTAGACTATTCTTTACAAAGTCGAGTACTTTTGAGCTTCCAATAGATCATGCGCGCACACCCGTTAAATTTTAAATGTCCATCCTTTCAAAAAACTATTCGGCATTGCTTGTTGATTAATATATTCAGGAAGCTGTGCAGCTGTTGTATGAGCTAAGGTATATACATGCACTACATCTACATCCATGTTCCCTCATTTTAATTAGTAAGGATCATCAAACAGTTTAAAATCATGGTAGGTTACTTATACTATATATTACCAGGCTACACAAGAAAGTTTCTTCTTTTTTTGAAACTTTGATGGCATATATTTAAATGGAGCAAAGGTGTAACATTACAACCTTAGAAGAAAGAAACCAAAACCCATAACTTCTAACCTGAAGACGTAAAGAGAGAAACCTAAAGAGGATAATTAAAGGGCTAAAATTATTACCCTTCCCATGGTTGAGGAAAATAACTAACGCCTGCTAAAAGCTCATTCGAAGTAAGGATCATGATATGTAGATGAAATTAAAACCCAGGGGACAGGCCAATAGCTACACAAGAAAGTTCCATACTAATAAATGTTTTTTTCTTTAAAAATTTTCATCACAAAAATATCGTGGCTCAACGATCATTATCTCCGTAGCAAAAGTGCAAGGCAATCTACTATGAGCCCATGGGCCAGTTCACAGTTCCTCCCCACTCAAATAACACCGTAGGACTAAACCGAACCCGGTTCGTATATTGATTTATACGGTTAGCGTGGTTTAATCATTTTTTTTTAGCTAAAAATAAAGACGCGAGGTACAAAAACATATCATCACCGTCATCGTCTTCAATCTCACTTCGCATCAAATCAGAGACGATCTCTCCAAAACCCTAATTCATCTTCTCCGATCAATTGTTCGTTTCCTTGCTCTTCCTACACCAGGAATGCTTATTTCTATCCGCCAATCGGATTCTCCATCAGTCTAAACCCTAATTTTCTTCGTCTTCTAGGGTTTCAAATCGGTAAAGGTAAAAAGGATACACAATCGACGGTCAAAAGATGTCTCTTCCGCTACTGGAGTGTAAGTACGTGACGGAGGAGTTCGTTCGCGAAGGGAAGAGTGGTGGCAACTACGGCTCCAAGCTGCCCAGCTCCGTACCGATGCTTCGTTTCCTCTACGAGCTCTGTTGGGTTTTGGTATATATACACACGCTCACAAACCTTCCCTCTTCCTATTCTCCAAATCTATGCGTGTATGTGTTCGGGTTGCTGAAGGTGCGTCGTAAATGGGTAATATCAGGTCCGTGGCGAGTTGCCGATTCAGAGCTGTAAGGCGGTGTTGGAGAAGGTGAAGTTTTTGGATAATCCGTCGAAAGAGGAGTTAGCTTCTTGTTTTGCGGATGTTGTGACTCAGATTGCTCAAGATGTAGGCTTTCCCAAACACTTTATTTGTAGATCTTAAAAGTTTTGATATGTTTATTTGCTTTCGAATGATTGTACTGAGCGTTGGATCGTTTGCTTTTCGTTCTCTCCTTTGCAGCTTACCATGTCGGGTGATCAGCGTTCTCGCCTAACAAAATTGGTCAGTACTTTTACCTTTTAGCGACTGGTTGTGGTTATGTTTTGTTAGTCTTGGTTTATGAAGTATGGACGAGTGTTCAAGCTCTTTGAAGTTGCATCTTTAGATAAGATACCACAGAAATCCTGTAATAGCTTTCTATGCCGAGTAATTAGGATAGTTGTTGTTTTGCCATCAGTAGTGTCCTAAACATTCAGCTAGCTGTATGCTAATTTTGGGTGGGCTGCAAGAAGGGACGTTATGAATACCTGAGCCTTATCGTGTTGCTTCAAGTTTTTTAATGCTCACAGCTAAATTTAGTTGTTTTCTTTTGTAGGCAAAATGGCTTGTGGAATCACAGACAGTTCCTCAAAGAATTTTCCAAGAGCGTTGTGAGGTAACCATTAGGTGACATCAAGTCAATGAATAATCAGGAAAATTAGCCACAAACAGAATAATACGAAGAGAAATTTCATAGTGATAGTACTTAAAGAAGAAATACAGCTTTGAGAAGTTTCTTAATGGAGGCCCCACTATTTCCCCGTACAAGTTTTACTCCGCTAGTCATAACTTGTTCACAGATAACCCTCATATATACATTGCATATGCACAACATTCAAACAGTTACGAGAACAAGTCTAATAATAATAGATAGCCTCTTAATTGTGGTTATTGTAGCTACTAAGGTTGTTATCTAGATGTAAACAGTTAAAGGCTCAAGCCACATTAATCACTTAGAATGTTGAAAGGTCCTCGTAGACCTGGACCAGCTTGTCTCACTAATTCCTCTTCGCACCATTCTCTCTATTTTTGTGGTTAGTAATAAATTAACTCTTATAAAGGAGCTGATGATTGATTTCTCTATTTTCTATTAGGAGGAGTTTTTATGGGAAGCTGAAATGGTTAAAATAAAAGCCCAAGATTTGAAGGGGAAAGAGGTGAGGTTTACACTGTATTATTGTGACATATAAATTCGCTATAGGGACAGCGGTAATTTGATAATGATATTATCTCGTTTAGTAGTAAATACAAATGCACTGTAGTCTGATTTGTGTAATAGTTAGTTTGAGTGAGTTCCTTTTGCGGTAGATTTATCTCTTAAAAGAGTTTCTCCTGTACCATTGTAACTACAGCTCATGACTTGTAACTTACATTTCTGGTTTGTGCTACTCAGGTGCGATTAAACACTCGTCTTCTGTACCAGCAGACAAAGTTCAACTTACTCCGTGAAGAAAGCGAGGGATATGCCAAATTGGTCAGAGACAATCTCCCGCTTTTATCTGTTGTCATTCTTTCTGTCCACTTCTTTTCTATGCTCTGTTGTTAGATACATCTTCGCGTTTTACTTCCTGCTCTGTGAAATCAACCTTAGGAATGCTCGTCTTTAGGTTTTGGAAGGGATGATTTCTTCAACTATACTGGTTTGGCCTTTACTTTTGACACGGATCCAGTTGGAAGGAAAATCTTCTGCTAGTTTAATTACAGTATAGTTTTGCAGAGCAACCAATATATATGTCAGCAATGTTTCTATTGTTTTGTGGAGTTTGATTGAAGCAGATTTTCAATACAACAACTTCATTAAATAGATTCTATTGTGGAGTGCAGATTACCCTTTTATGCCGAGGATCTGCAGGTTCTTCCCATAATGCATCAGCAGCAACCATGGGAATTATCAAGGTTTTACTTCTGCCGATACGCTATGTTTCACATATGTATTCCATTTATCTTTTCTGAACTAAAATATTTATTTGCAGTCATTAATTGGGCACTTTGACCTTGATCCGAACCGTGTTTTCGACATTGTAAGTTTTTCTGTCGCTTTCATCTTTTTGTTTGATATCATAGAGTGCATCCCTTTTTCCTTCCCTATAATGTATATTCCCTTTGTTTTTGACGAATAGGTTTTGGATTGCTTTGAACTGGAACAAGATTACGACACGTTTCTCAATCTAATTCCTATCTTCCCCAAGGTTTGGAATGTCTCCTCGTGTTGTCATATTCAACCACTTAGCTTGAGAGACTATTTTTCTGCTAAACCCAATCTCTTTGATATGCAGTCTCATGCTTCACAAATTCTTGGATTTAAATTTCAATACTATCAGAGATTGGAGGTGAATAGCCCGGTTCCATCTGGGCTCTATAAGCTTACGGCCTTGCTAGTGAAGAAGGATTTTATCAATCTTGAAAGCATGTTAGTAATTTTTCCTTTTCTGTTTTTCCCTTTCTTTTCTTACTTTCTAGGTCCTTAGAAGCCACTGGGAAATTTTCAGTCGAGCTTATATGTTACCTCAAGAAAATAAACTGGTTTTATCCCTTTTTCGCAGACAATGCCTTTGAAAACTCCTTTTGAATTGGATGCTGGTATTGTTTTACATAACGATTGGTTTTCTTTTCATTGTGTGAGCTTAAGGCTAATAAAAGTTGGAATCTAAACGATTTTTTTTTCTTCATTTTTCATTTTTAGCTAGTTGGTAGCTATGTCTCTTAAGCTTGTTTCTTGATGCAATCTGATAGAAAATTGGTGGGGTTTTGATTGTCAAAACTCATTTTGGCTGCTCTAAGATACTTACTTCGAGATTGCTCTTGGGGATGATAGATAATTATTATCTTGAAAGTGATTCATTAAAATCAATTTCATGTTTTACCAGTACACTGATTCAGTACGAAATTGCTACATTTCCTCGTGTTAATAACAAGTGAAGCTATACTAAATCTATTGACCTTATGTTCTGATGTTGTTTTCCCAATTGTTGAGAACAGATATGCACATCTGCTACCTAAGGACGAAGAAGTTTTTGAGGATTATAATACTTATTCTGCAAAGCGTTTTGAAGAGGTACAATTTAAATTGTCTTCTTCCTTTTAAGAAATTCGTAGATGCATGTGTATAGATGTTTTAAGATAGATTTGTTCTGGCCCAGCGGAAGTTGTCTCTATGTTTTCTTCGGAACTTATAATTTTTCTCCCTTAAGACAAACGAACAAACTTGTTTCCGCTGCACATACGATGTTCTGCCCAGATTTTAATTAATAGTTACATACTAAGCAGTTCTCCACTTTCCTGGAAGCTAGCCAATTATTTGTTGTTTTTCGAAGCCCTTCTTTCACATGTTTATTGACAAGTTATGATATTTACAAATTCCTCCGTTTCTACAGGCCAATAATATTGGAAAGATAAATCTTGCTGCTACTGGGAAGGATCTTATGGAGGATGAGAAACAAGGAGATTTCAAAGTAGATCTCTATGCTGCTTTAGACATGGAACGTGAAGCTGTTACTGAGCGAATACCAGAGCTTGAAAATAATCAGACTTTGGGCCTCCTTGATGGTTTCCTCTCCGTGGACGACTGGTATTCCTCTTGATTTATATAAAAGTTGAACTCTTCTGAAAGCTTTTCCATCCCCATTTTCATTTCTTTTTTTTTCTTAATTAACAAATCCACTATCATCAAAACAGCTTGTTTAGTAACACCGCCTTGAACCATTGCATGTGAAGTTTCAAGTTATATTTCTTCATGAGCGTGATACTTCTTCTAGGATTACTGTGTATGTGACTGTTAACTTTGTGATAATTGGATCACCTTTTTGTTTATTACTTGAAATTGAACTTAGAGGACATGTTGGATACCGCGTTCTGCAGAATTGACACCTACCATTGATACTATCATAAAAGCTTTGCTTACATTTTAAACAAAGCTACTTTGTATATGTTTTTTATACCAAGGCCATAGTACTTTACTCTTTCCTTTCTGTCAACTGAAGTGAAAGCTCCTATTAATTGTTAACAATTTATGTCTCAGGAAGCATGCCAATATCATGTTCGAGCGTCTTGCGCCTCTTAATCCAGTGGCTCACAATCATATATGTGGTGGCTTGCTTAGGTTAGTGAGTGAGCTAAGGCTATTTTTTCCTCAGATGTCTAACTGCTTTGTTGCTTTTCAGTGTTCACTCCAGCTCTATGTACCACCTAAGTAGTACAGCAGTTCTGGCCACAAATTAAACAATAATACTTTTGCTCTATGTTTCAGGCTTATAGAGAAAAAAATCACTCTTGCTTATCGCATTGCCCGTCAGACACGTTTTCAAAATTCTTCTCCTGCGGGTTCAGAAAAGATTACTCCCGCTGCTAATATAGTATTCGACGATGAGACTTGTCGAGATCTTAAAGATGTGTTTCAGATGCTTGTTACAGTTGGACCCTACTTGTACCGTAATACACAACTGCTGCAGAAGGTGCATTGACCTTTAAATTTCTGATGATACAAATGATTGAAGTTTGAAGCTGATAAACGTTTACCATTGTGGCAGATTTGTAGAGTATTAAGGGTTTACTACTTGTCATCAAATCAACAAAAGGAAGTTCGGTTTAGAGTGGAAGAAGCTCTTGGAACTTGCCTTTTGCCATCGTTACAGTTAATACCTGCAAATCCAGCAGTTGGTCATGAGATTTGGGAAGTGATGAGTCTCCTTCCATATGAGGTTAACTTGCTTCTGTTTCTTGTTCCAAATATATTTTTCTTGTGTAGAATGGTTATTCAGCTGATTAATTGTGTTTAGGTTCGTTATCGCTTATATGGCGAGTGGGAGAAGGACGATGAGCGGAATCCTTTGCTGTTGGCAGCAAGGCAAGTGGCTAAGGTACAGCAGTATAACTTCTTTGACCTTTTATTCTTATATTATATTATACGTCTGGAAATATGCATCCTTCACACCCTCAGGAGTCTATTCTTGTATGTCAGTTGGACACTAGATGGATCCTGAAACGGCTTGCAAAAGAAAATTTGAAGCCGTTAGGAAGAATGGTGGCAAAACTAGCTCATGCCAATCCCATGACGGTGCTTCGGACAATTGTGATACAGGTATCAATCTACCTCAAAATGTGGTGCTACTGCTGTTTTTGTAGTCAGAATTGTTCAGCCGGCTGACTGTCAGGTTCTTGTTGCAACAGATTGAAGCATATAAAGATATGATTGCTCCTGTTGTAGACGCCTTCAAGTACTTGACACAGGTTTGTATGCTATGCCGTTATTGACCTTATACCCTTACTCACCTAGGTTTTCCTACACATTCTTTATGAATAACAACATAACGGATGGTCTCTTTGCCACTATTTTGTTTCAGAGTGCAATATAAATTTATTTTCCTACGAGTGTGTGTGATTTGGCTTTGTAGGTTTTCTTGTGATGTATTTTAGTCATCCGTTCTAGCATTCATTCGGTTAGGCTATAGAATGTCGGAAATATGGTATGTTGGTTTGGCTGACACCCAAACATGAGCTTCTCAAGAAGGCTCTGATGAAGTGAAATAGTACATGGTAACCCATGGTAAATTGGGATGCAGTTAGATGGATCCTAACATTTTCTTTCAAAAAGCGTTTTTATTTAATGTTATAGTACATTGAGAGAGTTTTTCATGTGTTTCTTTTTCTGGCTTAGTACGTATGACAATCTTTTGTGTGCTAGGCTATCTGGAATCAGCTTTACTTTCTAACTTATTGTTGATATTGAGAAGCTTCTGATGCACAATCTGATGCTTTCCAAATTCTTCGTGATACACAGCTCGAGTATGATATCCTGGAATATGTCGTGATTGAGAGGCTGGTGCAAAGCGGACGAGCTAAACTCAAAGATGACGGGATTAATTTATCAGACTGGCTTCAATCCTTGGCTTCATTTTGGGGTCACCTGTATGTGTTTTTCTTAGAATGCATTAATACATGCTAGAAATAGTTTCATTACATCTTCAGAGCGAGAACTGACTGCTCAGGGTGTTTTATTTTAGTGATTGCATAGTCTAGGCATAGTTGCAGTTATGCCCAGGATAGAAAAGCGCATTGTCTACGAGTGCTTCACCTAGAAGTTGACGAGTACCGTATATGCTGACATGATCTATACTAGTTTGCCTGATAGGATGAAGAGTGCTTTACTCTAGCCATTAGTTTTTTTTATGTGTTCATCCTGTTAGTTTCTCCATGTGTTTCTTCTCATGAGAGTTTTTTATCCTTTTCTCCGAAATCCATTAGAATATTGTCATTTCGCCTGCATGATGCATATATAGTAATATCATTCAGAAAGTAATAAAAGCTGTAAAGGCCATGATTTTGGAGTATTTCGATAAACAATATCATGTTATCCAGGTGTAAGAAGTATCCATCAATGGAGTTAAGGGGTCTTTTCCAGTATCTCGTTAACCAGTTAAAGAGAGGCGAAGGGATTGAGCTTGTTCTTCTCCAGGTTGGTTTGTATTCCTCAAATACTTATGATCCAACTTGTTCAAACTAATGGTGGTTGCCTGTCATTTGACAATGATTTGTAGGAACTGATCCAGCAGATGGCAAATGTACAATACACTGAGAACCTTACTGAAGATCAGTTGGATGCCATGGCAGGAAGTGAGACATTACGTTATCACGCAACATCCTTTGGCATGACACGGAACAACAAGGTTTGTCTTTTTATATCCTCAGAAACTTAAAATAATGTCTTGTTAAATCTTGAGAGGAGCCAACGTTTGGTCTACACCATAAGTGCATGTATTTGTTAAATGTTGTTAGAGAAAATTGGCGATGTTGTTAGCTTGAAATTCAGGTTCTATTTTTTCGAGTAATATGAATGAAACATTATTGGTTTGGTTGTATTCAAGTTTGATCCTCTACATCTTTCTTTAGCTCATCGTTTACAGCTGCATATTTCTGACACTGTTGTGTCACTTCTCTATGCGTTCACATAAATACATGTTTGCAAGGTTGTGACAAAGTTATTTATCTAAGTTCTTTCATTTAGAATGTCTGGTTTTGTAAGAAAATGTATTTCATTCAAAACCTCCTTTATACTTCTATAGATGCTAGTTTCCGTAGATAAAAAAAAACATACGAGCTTGCGACAGTGCCATCAGTATTAATATGCTTTATTTGTTTATTTAATGTATGTCTTCCTGGTTTTTGCAGGCACTTGTCAAATCATCCAACCGTCTACGAGATTCGTTACTTCCAAATGATGAACCAAAGTTAGCTATCCCCCTTTTGTTACTTATCGCCCAGCATCGTTCTCTGTAAGTTGATAAATATGACTGCGCAAAATTGTTTGGCATTATTTGTTTGCATGGAGCACTAGTCTTAATTGGAGCATATTTTCTACAACATATACCTGTAAATTTAAATTGACACGGAGAGAAAAATGCCCTATTAAGTCAGTGTCTAAAACTACGTGATTCTTGCTCAAAAAAAAACTACATGATTCTTTGTTTTTGGATCAAAAACTACATGATTTTACATTGTAGATTTAATATTTTATAGTTGGTCTGACCACGGACGATGTTCATATCTCTAAATCGAGTATGTGTGATGTACACTTATTCATCTAGTCAACAAACAATGATGTGCTAGATTTATGTTATAACTGTTATATTAATGTAAACTGCTTTATATGCAGAGTTGTGGTAAATGCGGATGCACCCTATATTAAGATGGTTACTGAACAGTTCGACAGATGTCATGGAATTCTCCTCCAATATGTGGACTTTCTTTCTAGCGCTGTTAGTCCTGCTACTGCTTATGCTCAGCTCGTACCTTCGCTTGAAGAGCTTGTTCAGACTAACCATCTTGAGCCAGAGGTCTTTCTTTCTTTCCTTTGTCCCTTGTTCTTTACCCTTGTGTTATTGCAATCTTCAACAATATGGATTTCATCACTTTTCGCATGTCTTTTCTGGTCTACATTGTTAGGAATTACTATCTTAATTTTGCGATTACTCACTTTGCTATTATTGCTTTCTTTTCGTAATTACTCTCTGCATTATGAAGCCCAGTCTTATGTTCTGAATCCTTTGCCAGGTCGCGTTTTTGGTATTTCGACCTGTGATGAGGCTCTTCAAGTGTGGACGGAATGGTGATGTTTCATGGCCTTTGGACAGTGGGGAATCTATTGATGCAGATTCCGATGTATCAAAATCTGAGAGTTCCATGATTCTTGATACCGGCACATCTGAAAAAGCTGTAACGTAATATTTCAACTCAAAAACTTTAGTATATTTGGTGGCAGCAACAATGTGGACGTGATGTTTGTTTAAAGTGTCAAGTAGTCTCTTTCTGAATATTTGATTGTGATAAAAATCAATTATTTAATTGACTTACACCTAGATGCTGATCTATTGGACTTTCTCTCGTTGTTAATATGTTTGCAGGTGGTCTGATGTTCTTGATACAGTAAGAAATATGCTGCCCTCGAAAGCTTGGAATAGTCTGTCGCCAGACCTCTACGCTACATTTTGGGGGCTTACTCTGTATGATCTCCATGTTCCCAGAAGTCGTTATGAGTCTGAGATATCTAAGCAACATGCTGCCCTTAAGACTCTTGAAGAAGTTTCTGATAACTCTAGCTCAGCAATTACGAAGAGAAAAAAAGAGAAGGAAAGGATTCAAGAATCTCTTGATCGTCTAACCGGTGAACTGAAAAAGCATGAAGAACATGTTGCCTCTGTCCGTAGAAGACTTTCACGTGAAAAGGATAAATGGTTGAGCTCCTGTCCTGATACTTTGAAGATCAATATGGAGTTCCTGCAACGTTGTATTTTCCCTCGTTGCACATTTAGCATGGCAGATTCTGTGTACTGTGCTATGTTCGTACATATGCTCCACTCTCTCGGAACACCCTATTTTAACACAGTCAACCACATTGATGTGCTGATATGTAAAACGCTACAACCGATGATCTGCTGCTGCACTGAATACGAAGTTGGAAGACTTGGGAGGTTTTTATTCGAGACCTTAAAGATTGCATACCACTGGAAGGTAACTCTCGAAGGTTTATTTTACTTTGACGATGAAAGTATAGAACTGGGTTATTTTTTGACCTAGTTTCTAATGCTGGTGTTGTCGCATATATTATCTCAGAGTGCAGAATCAATCTATGAAAGTGAGTGCGGAAACATGCCAGGGTTTGCTGTTTATTATAGATTCCCGAACAGCCAGCGTGTCACATTTGGACAATTTGTGAAGGTTAGAAATTATGTTCCTTGACTTCTATAATATGTATAATAACTATCTCAAGTTTGAGGAGCTATAATCTCTTTAGCTGTTAAGTATCCTTGTTCATCATTGTTTAGTATTATCGCATAGAAACTTTGAGTCTTCGACAAGATAAAACGGGCAGATAAGGAAAAATTCAGGTTGTGATGGCACTGTAACATTATTTTGCATCTGCTCAGTGATTTTGATATATATTTCATTTCATCATTGGATATGCTTTCCTCATGTATTTCTACTATTTAGCTGTCACGTATTCTGCTTTGCTATCGGTAGCAATATCATGTTTCCTAAGTGTGTTTATAGCTTTTTGATCTGTTGATGTCTCTGAAGGTACACTGGAAATGGTCTTCAAAAATTACAAAGCTTTTGATCCAGTGTCTGGAGTCAAATGAGTACATGGAGATTCGAAATGCCCTAATTATGCTAACAAAAATATCTGGTGTATTCCCAGTTACTCGGAAGACTGGCTATAATATCGAGAAACGGGCAAGTACCTATTTACTAGCTAGTCTTAAGTTGGTCTTATGTGTTCTACTATTATTTCATGTGTTGGTTTTTGTGAGAAGATTAATGTCTCCGTTCTTTGTTGATCTTGTCTCACAGGTAGCGAAGATTAAAAATGATGAGCGAGAGGACCTTAAGGTCTTGGCAACTGGTGTGGCCGCTGCTCTGGCTGCAAGAAAAGTGAGTGCCAACCTCAGCCATTTCATATTCAATGTTTTTTCTTGCAATTTTCACTGAATGACTGTTACTTGCAGTCATCATGGGTTACAGACGAAGAATTTGGCATGGGTTTCCTCGAACTAAAGGCTCCGCCAGTGCATACTCCTTCCCAGAATGGCTTGGTAGGTGGTGTCTCTCATGGTGATTCAACTGGGGGAAGATCTAGTGTTAACCAGCAGCCCGAGTCTGGCGCCAAGGACCAGTTGTCAAAAACTAAAACGACAGGAAGAACGGAAAATATACCTTCAAAATCTGATCATGGACAACCAAAATCAAAGGGAAGCAATCCATCGGATACCCAACAATCCATGTCTAAGAAACCAATGGACCAAAAGGAAACAGATGAATCCCCCAGAATATCTGACGAGAATCCTGGCAAAGCTGGTTCGAAGTATTCTGAAGCAGAGGTATCAACGTGTTCTTTACTCTTTTATTGTTTAAGTTAGCGACCCCTGATTTACTTATGAACCCCAAAGTTGGCACTAGCATTTCACTGAAATTATATAGGAAATTTCTTCTGTGCTCACGTGGCCTCTGGGTTGTGAGTGGGAGTGCTAAGGTCAATTGATTTATATATTCTTCAGTTTTACCCCAACCTATCCCCACACTTTTTTTTTGGAAGCTGTTCGGTTTAAGATTTCAGCTAATCTAGCAATTCAGGAAGATTTCGGGCTTCAGGTCTATATCACGTATAATTTATTTTTGGTTGGCAGGTAAAACCTTCTTCTAAACGAGGTGCATCGTCTGCATCGACGAATAAATCAACAAAACAAGATTTGGGAAAAGATGATGGAAAGTCCGGTAAAGCTGCTGGAAGAACGTCCTCAGCTGACAACGATGTTATTTATCTGGGGAGCAGGCAAGCAGGTCTGACCAAAGCCTCTCCCAGCACAGCAGGCAATGGTAGCTTAGCTTCTGGTTCGTCCAAAGGTTTGATCTCACCCACAAAATCATCTGACGTTCATTGAAGCTAGTGAAAACTGGACGGACTTGTCAGGTATTCTAACTTTAATCTCTGATGCAGTGAAAGATGATGGTGCTGAAGCTTCAGATACTCAAAAGCAATCTACTCGGACTGCTCATTCCCCTAGGCATGAAATTAGCACTTCCTTGAGGTCGAGTGACAGGTTACAAAAACGAGCTAGTGCTGTTGAAGATAGTGATAGAATAAGTAAACGCCGTAAAGCAGATGCTGAGCACAAAGAGCATGACAGTGAGGCTCGACCGAGTGATCGAGACAGATCAGCAGAGGGTAGGGTGGATTTAAACAAAACACCCAGTGATGACCAAAGCACACAGAGAGATCAAGATAGGGCAAAGGATAAGGGTAATGAAAGACAGGACAGAGACCACAGAGAAAGAGTCGAGCGTTCTGATAAAACTCGTGCAGATGATGTGGTGAAAGCACGAGATAAATCCATGGAACGCTATGGTAGAGAGCGCTCAGTTGAGAGGGGGCTTGATAAAGGAACAACTAGGAGTTACGATAGAAACAAGGATGAAAGAAACAAAGATGATAGAAGCAAATTGCGTCATAGCGAGGCGTCACTTGAGAAACCTCATGGTGATGATCGTTCTCTTTCTCAAGGCTTACCCCCACCTCCACCTCTACCTCCTAACATCGTTCCACACTCTATGGCCTCGAAAGAAGACCCCGAGAGGAGAGCCGGAGGCACAAGGCATTCTCAGAGGCTTTCCCCGAGGCATGATGAAAGAGAGAGACGACGCTCTGAAGAGAATACATCAGTTTCTGCGGAAGATTCAAAACGAAGAAGAGATGACGATGTTCGTGACAGAAAGCGAGATGACCGAGAAACCGTCATTTTGAAGGTAACATGGCTCCTCTTTACCCTTGTTTGTGATCAGAACTGTAGCACAAATGCAACAGGGATAAACAAAATTTATGTCTACTCTATGCAGGGAGAAGAAAGGGAACGGGAAAGGGAAAGAGAGAGGGAGAGAGAAAAAAGTATCCCTTTGAAAGATGATTTTGAAGCCTCCAAGAGAAGAAAGATAAAGAGGGATCAACAGGTCTCATCTGCAGAGCCAGGGGAATACTCTCCAATGCCACATCAGTCATCTTTATCAATGGGTATGGGACAATCATCGTACGAAGGCAGAGAGCAGCGAAAGAGCAGTAGTAGTATGATTCAACATGGAGGTTATCCTGAAGAGCCAAGCATCAGACTTCTTGGTAAAGAAGCTTCCAGCAAGATGGCTCGTCGTGATCCTGACCCGTATCCTTGAATAACAACTTAAATAATCTCTGCTTAGTGTTCTTGCATCATGAAGCACTCCCTTATATGATGCATCATTGATTGTGTATCTTCATAGTTTCCTTGACCTTTGGTATAGAATGTATGATCGCGAGTGGGAAGAAGACAAGAGGCGGAAGCGGAGAGATCGGAAGTAGAATGTGATGGATGATTCGAAGATTCTTACGTTTGGTTTAAGATTATCTTTCTATTGGTTTTTATGAAAGGTCGGAATTTTGTGTTAAAGAGAGTTTTAAACATCTACATTATTGTGATTGGTATACTTTCTTGTTGACAATGCCTTAGCGTTTCAAACATAAACCACGGTTTTGGCAGCTGAATCTTTCCTTTGTTATTATGTTTTGTGTATAAAAGCATTACAAATGAATAGGTAAGAATGTTTATAAAGAGATTCCTCTCATTGTCCTGCCCTGTAATGGCTCCATTTATTATCAAGGCTGAGTGTCCATTCATAAGGAAGCCCTACTATGCGTGATCGCTACACCATTTGCATTTAGCTCCATTGATGAGAGTTTGCTTATTACACCAATGAACTCCAATGTCACAGATGCTGGTACAAGTCACTGAACCTTGTCATGTAGAGCTTGGGTCAAGTCACTGAAATTCACGAGAGCTTGGTACGAAGAGTCCTCTAAGATTTTCATTTTGATCCAATGTGACTATCTATATATTGAAATAAATTTAGTGATAGTTCCATTAAATTATTTTCTGTTATTATAAGGTCCACTTGCAAATTTTTGTGTATTATTGATTTTGTGAGATTATCAGAGTCTAGTAATTGCTTTTTTGGTTGTTTAGTGGTCCAATAATTGAGATAATGTCCAAAACGTTTCTTTCAATCTCGTCAAGCAAGGCCATGCTATAAACTGGAATTTACATTTTAAAAACGAACAGGCAATTAGTTTCCTTCAAATCATGTGGCTGCAAAGTATATACTTATATATATGTAAACTTCAGGACTGAAAAAAAGAACAATAGAAAGAAAACATTTTTGGTTTGTTTGTTTCGAAACTCTTCAGTTCAGGTCTCCAATTTATTTCAGCACATTGAAATCTCAGGAGAACGAAAGTTTAATGTTTTGACATCATCAGAGCAAACACAGACGAAAAACAAAATACCCTTCACAAGCTAACCCCATAAACAAGTTCTGATGATCTACAAAACGTTCAGTAATTGCCTCAACTCAGTTCAGGTCTCCATAAAGTTTCCGCACGATGAATCTTGGAAGAACGAAAGTTATGTTTTGATCATCATCGAAAGGCAATTACTAAGTATTATATAGTAAAGATTAGACGTGGATTCGCCGCAAAAGAAAAAATCATCAAAACGTAACAATAAAAAAAGAACAATTAAGTACAGCAGAAGAAGATAAAAGCTTAAACAAGCGATAAAAAGAATTGTGTGTACGTAGTAGGTTTATGACCGTATTTATATGCTACTGGAATGAGGGAGGCGAGTAAACCCTAGTTCAATCTTTGGGTCATCTCCACCCCCCCCCCCCTTTATAATGGGCCTTTGTTATTGTTTTTGGGTCTTTCAATTCCAGCCCATTATTTTCTTCCTTGAGTTATTATTCGTTTTGTAAACAGGCATTGTTTTGAAAGAAAATAGACTCATCATTCTTTATTTTATTTTTGTCAAATAACTTTGATTAAAATGAGTTTTTTCAAGAGTAAATTAGCTGAAAACCCTTAGAAAAAGTAGATACCATAGGAGGGGGGGGGGGAAATGGTAGTGATGGGAGGAAGAAAATTGGGGAGATTTAGTGTGTGGAATGCAAATAGGTTGAGTTTGGTGTGCAGGGAGTGCAATTATCATTTTTTCAATTACAAAATAAATTATTTTGACATGTTTTTTCCTAAATAACTAAAAATTATTTTGTTTTAAAGATTTAACTTCTTAAAACTGATGTGTGTTTAATGAGTTTCTAAAGAGTATTTTGTGAATTTTCATTCGCTGTCTCTTTTCATCTTCTTACTTTTACTTTTTTATTCATAGATATTTAACGAAGACTTGTATACCGAAAATGTGATTTTATAAACTTAGATAACAAACAAAACGGAGACGTAAGAATGGCAAAGCAAAGCAAAGCTGTAAGTTACAAAAAAAAAAAAAAAAAGAATGGCAAAGCAAAGCAAAGCTGATCAAGATGAATATATATACCATAAGGAGAAATAACTTGGATTTGAATATGAACCAACTTTCTTAAAGTAGCCAACCAATTTAAGTACTATTTGTTGAGAATAATAATGGGTAATAAAAGTATGTTTGTGTACTTCTATATCTCATTAACGCTGACCTACCGATTTTGTAATAAAGCTAAAAACAGAACTGAATTGTTGGTCACTTGAGAAAGCAAAGCAGAATGCCATCACATTAGCTAGGACGTAGCATTCATTAGATGTATTCAGTGAGAGAAAATTTTGTTTTAGGAGTACGTATCTATACAATTAAAAAATGACCTGTAAAAAAAGTTCATAAAACAATTAAAAAGTTAACACTCCAATGGGTGACAAAAAAATGAGTGGAAATATCTAATTTCTCTTTATTCCTTGACAACATTTGACAACATTTATAAAAAATGCGAATAATTATTTTATTTTCATTCTTTAAATTTGACACCATTTATAAGAAATATTTTTTTCCAATATTTCTTTTCATTTTTTTAGTTTAAAAAAATTAAAAAATAAATATATTCTTTATGAAATCCGGGAAAGAACAATAAAAAATAATATTCTTATTATTTTTTTTCTTCACTCTTTTCCCGGTTGTTCCATTCCTTATTGGTCACTAGTTAGAGTCTTAATATGTATACAATTTGGTTTAAAAGATACAGTACTAGACTTCCAAACAAAAACAAAAAAAAAAGAATTTCTTGAAATGGCCATGCTACTCATTACCGCCATCATGTAACCAGGACGTCTACTTTCTATACCACCCCGACACGACGCACCGCTTTTTGCAGCTTATCCAAGTCGTTTTATTAAAAGTAGCACATAAACGTTAACTTCTTTATCGCTGTAAATTTAAAGGTATCACTTTGAATGTCGAACCCATCAGATACTATCTCAGGGTAAACGTGGTGCCAACTGCAAAGCTATTGATATCTTTTGATTATGCCATGCCACCAACTCTATCAGCTGTTGCGATTCTCATTTAATAAAGTAATGAAGATAACACTATAAAAGGTAATAAAGCCACTATAAAGGATAATAGTACAAAAGAAAAAGAAAGGATAGGAAAGTACTATATTTATATGTCCATAAGTATTGCAAAGCTTTTTTGAAGTTGAAGGCATCACAAGATGGAACCAGATATGGAGAATTTGATTCCGTCCAAAGGAATTCTCAAGAACGAGGAACTCAAAAAGGTATGTTAGTCAATCAGTAGATTTTTCTTCAATTTGTTGTTCCGGTTTTTTCAACGCACTTAATCCCATCGGATTTTCGCATTAAACATGCTTGGACAAGAGTAATAGACATCCCGGAAAGTTCTGGTGTTGCACATCTTTGTTACCAAAGAAAAAAGTACTGTTGTTCGGGTTTTAAATTCTTGTTTGGTCTGCAAAACTGAACTTTAATCATGTCTGATATGTGAATGCTAAATCCGAACCAACCCATACATAATACGGTTGTTGTGAATCAATACTTTTGATACAGTACATCCTTGAAACAATGGCATATCCAAGAGAGCATGAAGAGCTCAAGAAACTACGAGAAGCTACGGTCCAAAAGTATGGCAATTTGTAAGTCTGGCTAATACAAACTCCCTTGTCCATGTTTCAATAACAATTATTGACTTTGAGCTAGTATGTTATGAGAGTCTATAAGATCACACTCCTTTTGCTTTCAAGTTTTGTAAGGTCTTTTTAGCAAAAAAAAAAAATAAAGATTTTCAAGTGTAAGCGCAACCAGTTACTTTTTTTACCATTTGTGTTCACACTAAATAAGACAATTTTGTTGGAAATACAAATAAAGATTATACTAACAACAAAGAATATGTGGTTTTTATGTGTGTAGAAGCGAGATGGAGGTACCGGTTGATGAGGGACACTTTCTATCGATGCTTTTAAAAATGATGAACGCCAAGAACACGCTAGAACTCGGTGTTTTCACGGGCTACTCGTTGCTCGCGACGGCCCTTGCATTGCCTGAAGATGGCCGTGTATGCATGCAACAATTTTATCCTTAAATTTCCAAAAAATGATAAAAACTATAAGAACTGCTAACGTTTATGAGCTCTTTGGATATATATACAGATTACTGCAATAGATATTGATAAAGAAGCTTACGAGATGGGTTTAGAGTTCATCAAGAATGCTGGTGTTGATCATAAAATCAACTTCATCCAATCCGATGGTCTTCAGGCCTTAGACAAGTTGCTGACCGTACGTACTCCTTTACAACTCTCCTACCATTATTATTATAAGTGTTAGGAAGATGTCACATTAAACGTTTTAGACATTGGTTTATACATGATGATGGACCACAGGAGAATCCAAAACCGGAGTTTGATTTCGCATTTGTGGACGCTGATAAACCAAACTACGCTAACGCCCTCGAGAGACTAATGAAGCTGGTGAAGGTAGGGGGAATAATAGCTTTTGATAACACATTGTGGTTTGGGTTTGTGGCCGAGGAAGAGGAGACTGTGCCAGTGCACATGAGGGTCAACAGAAAAGCCCTCATGGAGTTGAACAAGCAGCTCGCTTCTGATCCTCGCATCGAGGTCTCTCAAGTCTCCATTGGTGATGGTGTCACTCTCTGCAGACGCCTTGTGTGATTGAAAGAGACTCATCCAATGTTCTTGGTTTTTTTACTTAAAATCAACTTTTTAAGAATATTTTTAATTCTCTCTTGTCTCTTTAATCAAGTTCTTGTTCATTCCGTGTTGCGTTTGTGTGTGTGTGTTGGATTATGCTAAAGAATAAAGATTTGTTCCTTTTTTCATGAGATGCATGCCGAGCACAAGAATATATGAGCCGAAGTTAACAAACATGAGACAGAGTAAAGAGATACCAAAGCTTTCAAGATATGATGAATAGAGAGGCATTTATAAAAATCAATATATTAGCAAAACCCAAACATACAAACGAATGATCACACAAAGACTAAAGTAGTGTACAAACAAATAAGGAATCAGAGGTACACAAACTCTCTCTCTCTCTAGAGAAGGCAATAAAAAAGCTCTCTAACCTATACACACCCAAACACAAACTAACTTCCGGAAAAGGGATGAAAATGTTATCCAAAAATGTCAACATTTATCTCCTCCCTCTAACCAGTTTAAACCTCACAAACTCTTCTCTCTTTACTGGGTTATATAGAGGTGTGAGGATGGGTTTATCAGCATGCTAATCTGTATGGTGATACAATAAACCACATGAGGTATAACTTAAACACACAAAAAGTAAAAAGCAAGTGAAAGAAGAAGATATATAACGGCTAAACAACTTAATAACAAGAGCCTATAAGATTCTTTTACTTGTTATTTCTGGAACCTTCATGCTCACTGTGTACTTATCTTGGTTCAGTCGCTTCGTCCAGCAGCTCTGCGCAGATCCAAACTCCAAGTTCAGTTTTACTACCAAACTACCTAATCAGTCACTCTTTAACTATAGATTATAGATATACCTTCCAGCAAGAATCTGAGCGGTGTTGGATGAGTTCTTGATATTTGAAAACCTTTTGGCTCTGTTATCCTGATCCTTCTCCACACGCATTGCAGCAACTTCTTTCTCCATCGCAGCTACTTCCCTTCTCATTTTCTTCGCTTCAACTTCCATCGCCTTAGTCAATGTCTCCACCTTCTTTGCAAGCATCTACAAAAAAACATCAAATTATATCATACAAAAGATTCATTATGCACATAACAGTAAGTACATCTACCTCGATGGCATCATCCTTGTCTTTGAGACTTTGATCCTTCTCATGGGAAGCTTTCCTCAAAGAAACTACTTCTTTCTGCAGCAAATCATACAAAACACCTGGGACACTATCCTCTGTTGATGCTGCTGGAGTGTTTTCACTTTGTGTCTTTTCCTCTGAACTCTCTTTCCACCCATTAGCTGACTCTGGTTCCTTAGAGTCATCATCACAAGCCTTGTTGAAAGAATAGTTCCCAGGTCCGTTCAAGAGTGCTTTTCCCCTGTCCAAGGATCTTGTACCTCCATCAAATGACCTAGATGTTCCTTTAGCATTCTTCAGCACTGGAGCTTTCTTTGACAATGCACCGTTTGATGGAGATCCACCAAGCGACTGTCTGCGAGAGGGTCCGTTACTCATGGTCCTTGACTCGGACGTGTTCTTGATGCTGCTGCTTGAAGTTCCTTTAAGTGTCTCCTCAAGCACTTTAAGCCGCATTTGAAACTTTTCCTGCACAAACAGATACTTTAACAAGATCAACTGAGAGAAGCTTGACTAATTCATAAGATCATTTACTTTTAACTGTGCTTCGGATTTAGCAGCTCGGTCTGTTATGGCAAGCTTATCTCGAAGTTGCTGCATTTCTCCCTGCAAGGAGTTAGAGAACGTTGACATGGTTGTGACTTTGCTCACTGCAAAGAATCTAGGAGAGGGAGGGGGAGGGGGAGGGGGCATCATTAAACCTGTAGAAACCTTCTTTCTTCAAGCCATTGCTTCACAGGCATCACTTTACCATTACCATCTTTCCACTCATTTGCTACCACAGTTGCAACTCTGTTCGCTGTAACCTTTGCCCTTGCAAGCTCCCTGTCAAGAGTTTTCCTCTCTTCCTGAAAAAATACACAGCAAAATTGAATTGTTGTGACAAAGAAATTTAAAGACATTGTGAAGTGTGGTTTAGTTTACATTCATCTCTTGGAACTTCCTCTGGTAGTCCCTCACAGCGTTTGCAGCAGCACCACCTGCAAGAACAGCCTCTTCAAGCTCTTTTACTGTCTGAGTGAGCTTTTCCACGTCAGCAACCTTTTGCCTGTGCATTTTGTCTAGAATCTTGTTTTCTTCCTTCAAACATAATAAAATAATCATATACTATTGGTAGACGAATGTGATGTGTAGGTTATAAAGAATACATAAAGAATTAAGATGATAATAACCTGACAGATTTCTATTTGTTTCATTAACTCTTGGTTCTTGTTTTGAAGATCATCAACCAAGGCTGCTTTTGCAAGGGCACCTTCAACGGTCCTCTCAGCATCAAGTAAGGCAGCTTCCTTTGACTTAGTCAGACGATCCAAAGCTCTGTTGTCTTCTTGAAGCTTCCCAATCTATTCAGAAACAAAGCAGTTTTGATCAGTGGCTTGATTAAATTTTCAATATCCTCTCATACAGAGGCAGAGAGCAAGCAATTGTAAAAAAAAAAAATAGAAAAACCTCTGAACGTGCAAGCTTAAGTTCAGCTTCTAAAGGAGCAAGGATGGCTTCAATTGGAGGCATGTCATCATCCTTTTGCGCAGCGTGGACCCTTCTTAAGGTGGCTTCCGCAGCAAACTGAGCAGCCATTGATGCTTTTTTCTCCTCATTGATCTTCTTGATTTCTAGATTCTGAAAATACGGTTTATATCATTTGTACTAGAGTTTTTCTTTTTCTTTTTAAATATGAAAGGTGGAACGTAATTAAGGTAAGGAAGGACTATGAGCAATAATACTTTGTTTTGGAGACTGGACTCTGTCAACTTGAGCTTCTCATCCAACTTAACAAGCTCCTCAGTAAGCTAAAAAAAAACATAGAGGAAAAAAAGTCAATCCACGAGAAGCATGAAACACTCACTACTTGCAAGAAAGAGATGTCTACAAAAAGTCAAGAACAAACACATGATGTCATAACTGATCATAAACTATAAGTGGTAATAAAGTTTTGTATGCTATTGACTAGTACCTACTTGAGATAAATGCAACTGAACCATATTCATGATATAAATGAAATTCATCAACTAAACAAACTAAAACATAGAATATGTGATGAAAGGAACAAATAAAAGTGATGTGAAACTTAGCAAACCATTATTGATTAATTAAACCAATAGAAACGAGAATCCACCAAAAAAAAATTAGAGATGATGGAACTATAATTGAGGAAACAAAAAAGAAAGACAAAAAGAAAAGAAAATGAGACAAGAACAGCAAACCTCTTCAACAGCTTTCTCTCTCTGTCTCTCAGACAGCCTTAACGCTTTGATCTCAGCGTGTGCTTCCCCTAACTCTCGATCCTTATCTGACATAACAGAATTAAATCAAACCATGCAACAAACACACATCAATAATAAAAAGAAAGAAAAAAAATGAGAAACGATTCGACGCAAGTAGATCGAGGAAGCATTTTTTTGGAACCTCTAACTTCGTTCTCTAGTCGATTAAGCTCGACCTTCACTGGATCCGAGCCATGGAGTTGAGTGATGAACTCATTGTCGGCTGCTACGTCGTCTAAGTTCGTCCTGATTGGCCTACGTTTGGAAGAGCTTTTTCCTCCCCCGCTCTCCTTGTAAGAGGCCGACACCGTCAGTGACGGATACAACGCTGCAAGTTGCGCAGACTGCTCAGTCACCGTCGCCGATACATCTCCGTCACCGGAAACATCAGACATCTCCGATCTGATACACTAAGGATCCAAGAAAACTAGAAACCTATACACAGATAACATATGCCCTAAAAAAAGAGTATCAGCTGAATGAACAATGCAGAGTGAGAGAGAGAGAGAGAGGAAACACATACAAAAACTGAAGCTAAAGAGTTACTTGGGATCCAAACGATGCCATACGAAAGAGACTTGAGAGAACTCTTTCGTCTTCTTTTTTTTGTTTTTGTTTTTTTTGTTTAGTGAGAGAGATATACGTTTAAAAACTGTTACAGTTGTTTCTCTCTTTCTAATAGATTTGACAAGACAATCCATCATCTCTTCTTTCTTTAAACACTGATTACTTTTCAGATTAATTAATAAACAACATCCAAATTGGTACTATGTTTCCATTTTTTTAAGTAGCTTATTATACAGTGATTTGTGACGGCAGGTTTCTTATACATTAATTTTGTTTTACTATAAAAACAAATTTTATACAAAAGTGATTTTATATACGGAATAGATCAGAAATTTTGTAGAAAATAACTTATTTACTTTTTTGGCATCAGTTAGATTGACAAAAAATACTACTGTAGACACGATTTATTAGAGTCAAACTTCGGTAACATTTAATCATTTGACTAGAGACATTTTCTTGTTCTGCAGAGTTACCGAAGAAAAAGTACGCTAATTACTCTTCTTCAAAAAAAAAAGTACACTACTTACTTAGCTTTTATAAGAGTTGTATGATTTTATTCTTAGTTTTCTTTTCTTTCCTCTTTTGACATTTTTAAAAATATTTTCTTCTCCTTTTCATTTTTTAATTTCTTTTACTTTTAGACTTACCAATTATACTCTTTGGGTTGAATTTATATTGACAACGCTATCCAACTTTTTCTTTTAGATTATTTTATGCGAGTGTCATAGTTGTTGGGGTATTTATAGTTTAACATTTTTAAGTATTCTACGTTCCTCTAAGACTAAGCCACATACTCTTTTCAGATTTTTTTTTTGTACATTCTTTTTCTTTAAGATGATTTACAGAAAAGATAACATCGTTCAATCTTTATTACTCCCTCTGTTTTTATATGATGTTTTAGTATACACAACTTAATAAAATTTTACTTTTATCAAAAACAATTGAATACAACAAAAAATAGCCAAAATAGTTAATTATTATTCTGAAATATTTTAATTTTTGCTTTAATAGTTTAAAATATCATAAAAATTGGAACAAATATATTTTCTAAAATATCATATATAAGGAAACAGAGGGAGAATATGTTTCTTCTAGATATTATAAGTAATTTATATGATATATGGTGAGGTGCATCCATCCACCATTTCCTAATAAAATATAGGTAGATAATCAATACTATGATTAAAATATGTTGACGTGGTCAATATGTTCAATTGTCTGATTAGTGATTATTGGGTCGAAAAAGGTGTGATTAGTAAAGATTAGATGCTTTGCGCGTGGAAAGAGGTAAGATGTTCTATGCACCCAAAGAGGTAAGATGTTCTATGCACCCAAATAGCTTTTTCCCTTTTTCGAGGGATAATGCTTCATCTCCTTTTTAATCAAGTAAGGTTAGTTGGAATCTATCCCTTCATAAAAATCAATGGACCACGATAAGTAAAGTATATGGACTTGTATTTTTTTTTTTTTACCCGAAAAAACTTGTATTTTTACTAATGTTTTGAATCATATTCTTAGATATATTACCTAAGAATATCATCAGCGATTAAGTTAGGAACAAGATAGCTAAATGCTCTTCATAGATGTGCAAATGTGTAACAGAAGCAAATGAATGCTACTTTTTCGGTCGTATGGGTCATACAGACTTTTTGGTTACAAAACAAAGATAAAGATGTCAAGAAAACTTGCTTCACACCCTTTAATTCTATACAAAAATTTAAAGATTGAGAAATTGTTGAAGCTATTTTAGTGTATTTGTTAAATGAAGTTTATGTAGGTATATAGTCTTATAAGTTATAATACTACAAGGTAAAAAAGTAAAAGTTCCCATGAAGTTTTTGAAAATTTCTTATAAGTTGCGAACGTTTCCAAAACTAAGCAGCTGGTACAATTTCATATTCATGAGTCGGAAATTCAGCAATCTTAATTAAAAGTTTTTTTTATTAACTAGAGTTTTGTGCTCACATACCTGCCCCCATTACAGCAGTACTTGTGGAAATTGCCAGTTTGAAGTAACAACCACAAAGGGACTAAAACCCATTCGTTCTTCTGGAGATATTGCTGCAAAATACCAATACATTGGGTCTAGTTTAGTACTCGGGAATATTGTAATATCTTCTTGTTATTTTTAAAATATGGTGGGTGTTGTTTCTTTAGCTACCAACTCTACTATGACATGTGGATAACGCTTTGTCTGGAGATATCGCATAACGTCAGTCTAGAAAATTTTATGATAGGTGTTTGAGATGTAATCGGTCTAGAACCGCGATGTTACCAACTTGTACCACCACTACCACGTTATTCTTTTCTTATACTGAGGCCAGCTTTATTCCTTTCTCAAATATTATAGAGATCTATTCTTCATCAAAATTATCAGCAGATTTTATCACATATTGATCTTGTAGATTCTTACTTCTATAAACAAACATCTATAATTAATGTTTTGTGATGTATGTGGACTGAAAACGCAATATCAGACAATTTTGTACAGCTAGCTTTTTCTTGGTTTATCTAGTAAAGCCGTATTGTCACCAAGATCTTTAACGTCAACCAATAAGTTTGAAAGGAAAGGGATGATATTATAAAGTAGAATAAGGGAAAAGAGAAGCAAGCTGCATGCACCCATGTGCCGCTTGTTTGCTATGCCTCGAAGAATCAGACAACGCCAGTGGAGCGTTAGAGACTTTGATCCTAATACCACTCCTTAATGTATGCCACATCCTATCATTAATTCAAACTTAATGCAAAGTCAAACTCCAATGTTTTTCTTTTGTTAAGATTATAAGTTGAATTTTCGAAAGAACTAACAAAAAAAACTCATTTGGAAACTTTTAGGACTAGCACGAATCCAGGTTAAACCAAATAAGACTTCAAATGATTCTTGTCTGAAAGATACAACTATATTGAATTCGTAATTAGATATAGCTAAACCCAAAGCTGCAGACACATCAACTCAACCCAATGGACATGAACAAATCAAACCATACCACAAACCAGTTCAAACATTTTATTACACCTTAAGATTATGAATCAGAGAGGATCAATCTGTGCCGGTTTATTTATTTTTTTTTCCTTATTGATCCCGGTTTAGAAGCTTACTCCAAACCCGGTTAATACTTTTTAAATTTAAAATCGACAATCCGCTTAGGTTAACACTTAATCGGTTGGCGCAAATCCACTTTCATTCGAGACGGCGCGGTGTGACGTCGTCGCAGAATCAATGATCCTCTCCGTCGCCGTCAAAGCCAAGAAGAACTCTACACTCATCTCTTTGATGCTACTATCCTCCTTCTCCTCCGCCGCGTCGTCCTCGTCATCAACAGTCTCCTTGAAACCAGTAAACCTCTCTCTCTCTCTCTCTCTCTCTCTCTCTATACGACTTGATCCCTTTCCACTGTAATCATTACGATTTTGTATTGATTACTAGAGCGGGCGGTTACAACAAACTCTCGCGGCACCTGTGGAGGTGAACGGCAAGGCTCTGCATTCCGGCAAGCTTTCGACGGTGAAGCTACTTCCGGCGATCGCCGGAGCTGGGAGGTGCTTCGAGTTTCGCTCCAGATCAATCCCCGCGTCGATCGAGTTTGCTCAGGAGTCGCCTCTGTGCACAACGCTGTTGAAAGACGGTCTCAGGATCCGAACCGTCGAACACTTGTTGTCAGCTCTCGAGGCTAAGGGCGTTGATAATTGCAAAATTCGAATCGAGAGCGATAGTCCAGATGATCGGGAAGTCGAGGTTTGTTTTTACATAATAATCTCAATCATATATATATAGTAACCATTTGGTGAATCAAATGGCAAATGACTTGATTCGAATTTTAGTGAAAGTTCCACTCCAACTAACTACAAAATGGTTTAGTACATATATATATAGGCCATGCTTTTGTAACCGAACCCGAGAACCAAACCGAAAAAACCAGAATCCTTATCCGATCCAAACTGTAAGAAATTACCATTTTATAAAGTTTGAATTCGAATAGATTTGTAGTATCCGATCCAAACTGTAGAAATACCCGAACACTGTAAAAATACCCGAACAGATTTTATAAAGTCCATGAATTCGAATAGATTTGTAGTATCTGATCCAAAATGTAAAAATAATCGGGATTTCTATAGAATCCGAATTCGAATAGATTTGTAAAACCTGAATTGGATACCCGGTTAAATGAGTATCTGAAACCTAAACAAATACTTCAAATACTCAATTTCATATTTATTTTGATCCGACTGTAAAAAAAATATCTACAATCGAAATGAGTTCGATCCAAAATGGATATTTGACAAATTTATAAAATCTACTGTGGACTATTATTGACCGAACCAGGCTCATACCTAAAACGATTTGCTGAATCAATGGCAAATGGTTCAACTGGTGTTGTAGCCTTTCTAGTAAATATTTTTGTTACAGAGCCTCGGTCAATTGGTGATGTGATGAATGCATGGCAACACTAACCAAGTGACAGGTCCCTATTTTTGATGGATCAGCCAAAGAATGGGTTGATGCGATCGAAGAAGCTGGCATAAACGTAGCTCAAAACCATGGTGGGGAAACTGTGGAGAAGATGGTAGCACATGTGAACAAGCCTGTGTACGTTTGCAAGAACGATTCTTTCGTAGCTGCATTCCCTGCTCTAGAGACTCGCATCACTTGTGGTATCGACTTCCCACAGGTTCAGTCTTATATATTCATTTTGAGAAATACAGAAGAAGAAAACAAACTTCTTTCCTCACGGGTATTGACTCTGGTCCTGTGGTTTATGATGAAACACCCTACAGGTGCCTGCTATAGGCTGCCAGTGGTTTGCTTGGAAACCTGAACATGACTCTTCCTATGCAAAAGATATTGCACCGTGTAGAACGTTTTGTGTCTATGAAGAGGTTGGTCCCATCATTGTTGTTTACTTGTTTATGGGCTTTAGGATCAGTAACTTGTGTTTTCTTTATTTAAACCTATGTGTCTTGTGTGTTGCTTTTGGCAGGTGGAGAAAATGCGTGAAGCAGGGCTCATTAAAGGAGGTTCTCTGGATAATGCAATCGTTTGTAGGTAAAAGAAACTTGCATGTTCAAGACTCTGGATATAGGAAGAAAAATATATATATATTTAACTGAGACCGTCTCTGATGCAGCGCGGAGCATGGATGGATGAACCCTCCTCTTCGGTTTGATAACGAAACATGTCGACATAAGATATTGGACCTTATCGGCGACCTCTCCCTTGTAGCACAGGGCGGAAATGGAGGATTCCCTGTGGCTCACGTAGTCGCATTTAAGGCAAGTGCTACTTTAGAATCATCTTCTATTTTTCTTGACATCAAAAGAGATGAACAACTTTTCTGATAAAAATGGATTCGTCTTTAAATAAATGCAGGCGGGTCATGCACTACACACCGAGTTGGCACGTCATCTTACCATCGGCTGAGAAGAATGTGCTTGTTAGTTGTTACCAACCACATTCTAGAAGCCTTGATCTGATCCTTTTTTGTCTGCTTCGTTATCCAAACTATTCCAAAGAACCTACCAATAAGTGAATTTTATTTTCTTTCATATCGAATTTCATTACTCTAAAAGGTTTGGATGAATTTGTTTTCACAACATCCTGGACAACGTGGGGGTTTCAGATGGTGGGAGTTCAAGAATGGAGGTTCGTCTCATCTTGTTCTGATTGTTTTACTTGTATTCCCATCAAACGGACACAATCTTCCATGGTCCCTATCTTTGTGTTCGTTTTGTCTGCTCACATAAGGTCTTGATGTCATCCTTGTTCTCTTAGCATAGGGTTTGAATGCAGAAAGAAACTGATCTGATCTACATATATATAACCTATTTTATGTGCGACTGGTTTCTCACGTTTGATTGTTACGCTGTTGCTCAGAAACCGTGTGCCCATTTGTGTGAATATAAATTGCCTGATCTAATCATATGATCGCTTGATGACTTCTTGATGACTTCTTGTTCTATATCCATTAACAATGCATATGTTATTTCATAGTTTCATGTATCTCAGTGTACCATTCAAACTGTTGGAAACCTTTATTAACCAAACAAAATTCTAAATCAATGGAAAGATAACAAGGAACATTCTGCGTTGCCAAACTTTATTACAGGGAGATACACTAATCGTACACATCAGATTTGTCTGAATTGAGGAAAGCCCCTAAGTCAACACAACTTCTCAGCCTCCTTTTTCTCTACAAGTTTGATGAAATTGCGAACAATTGTCTTGCCTTCAGTTGTTATAATACTCTCCGGATGAAACTGAACTCCCTGTGAACATTTTACGTAGCAAGACTTTAAGACTTGTGTGGAAGCAAAAAGAAACATGAAACCACTTGAGTAAGTTTTTTTTTTTTACCTGTATATGCTTGTACTTCCTGTGTCGGGCCGCCATAACCAAACCATCTTCTGTCCATGCTGTAACCTCGAGTTCATCACTGGGAAATGTATCCTTTTCGATCACGAGGCTGTGATATCTACCTACAAGGAAAGGGCTGAAAGAAAAAAGAGCCAAGAAGATTTGTTTTCAGTAACAGTCACATATGATATATATATTTTCTAGAAAAACCTGAATCATACACTTACTTAGATAATCCAGAGAACAAGCCATCTTCTCCTTTCTCATCATAGTGAACCATGGAGCTTTTCCCATGCATTACACCATATGGTGACCTTACAATCTTCCCTGCAAACCAAAAAAAAGTTCATACAAAAGTGCATTTAGAGTTGAGGATCCAATTACATAAAACGTATGAGAAACCAAGTTAAATGCAAAACAAACCTCCAAATGCTTCTCCTATACACTGCAAACCCATACATACTCCAAACAAAGGAACACGTGGTCCGAGTTCCACAACAGTTTGTAAGGAGATCCCAGAGTCTTGTGGGGTACCTATCAATAGTAGGGAAGTTGTTTATCTTCTTTTTCTTCACTACAAAAATCTTGAACGATACATAACGCAGTAGGAGGCTAATATAATTTACCAGGACCAGGAGAAATCAGCACCCCTCTTGGATTTTTACTGCAACAAGGAGAGAAAGTTAGTAATGGAATTAACAACCCCTGATTAGCATATTGGTTTCTTCTTCTCACCTTTTGAGTTCCTCCACAGTAAGTTCATCATTGCGGTAAACTTCATAATGGCATCCTAGCTCTCCCATATACTAATGATTAAACAAAAAAAGATAGGTAAAGAATATAATGAGAAAGCCAAAGACATATTGAATGCACTTCACACGATTTATGTGTGGAGGTGCTTGAAGTGAGACATGATGAAACTTGTATATCCCATAGCAGCCAAAATTACACGAGATAGCTAAACAAAAACAAAGCTTTCTACATACAAACAAAAAAAAAGAACACTACTCCAGAGAACTGGATGCTTTCGACAATAAGATACACGGCTGACAAAACATAACAGAGAGAGAACAATTGCATAGTTTTGTCTATTAGCATGTCGAAACAGAGACTTAATAGTGAAAGACAAATGCATATTTGAACATAAAGTTAAGAGCTTGCAATAACTAGCCACCATGATCATAATCTTGTAAAAACCAAAACTTTTTAAAAATTATCAAATTTACTCAATTCATCGATTAATAAGATGATAAAGAGCAGATTTTGGACATAGTTTCGAGAGTCAAAACCTGGCAGAGATTGTAGGTGAAGCTGTCGTAATTATCAATCACGATGATGGGACCCTTGTGCTTATTCGAGGAGTTGACAACAGCGGAAGGCGTCGAGTTCGAATGCGCCATTTCGATCGAAGCTCTCGTAACGACATGTCCGCGACTCTTCCCCGAAAACGAAACTCCTATCAAAAGAAAGATAATATTAATCGAAGCCATTTTAATTTGAAACAGAGATTCAGCGAGAGACTTACTGGTCGGATTCGGACAGGGCTTGAAGACAGAAGAAGGGTTTAGGCGAGTGGTGGAGCTGGACTTTGGTTGGAGAAGACAAGAGGAGTTGGACAATGTAGTAGCCGCCATTGATTTGTGGGAAAACTAAAAGATCGTTCCTTTCTTTGGTTGGTTAGAGAGAGAGGAGAGGAGTTTTTATAAACAAGGCTTTGTGAGAGAACTGGGAAATGACAGGTGAAACGGTGCGTTTATGCAAACATGGACCACGTGTTTTATTAGTAGGTGAGGAGGTCCTTTGATTTTTTAATGGGTCAAACAAAGTCTATAGAATGTGTGCGTCGTCCATTCGCAGTGGATTTATATTGTCACGTACTCACCTGAGCTATGTGATGGACCAGCAGCCCAAATCTGATATTCTTGTAAATATTTTTTAGAAATTATTTGTTTCTAAGAAGATCTTCATCTCTAATAGTTAAAAGAAATTATTAGTTTAAATATTTAATTAAATTATAAGGACCAAATTATTTTTAACCGGGCTTCTGGTTCAGGTGATAAATGGTTCACGGCTGTGAGTTCCGCCATCTAGGTTCAGAACCTGGTCACTGGGGGATTTACATGCGGTCCTCCAGTACCCGAGACCGAAGACCGTTCACGGTAAGTCACATGGTGACGTCCTGGCAGCGTTTTTACTTGTTTTGCTCTCTAGTTTGGACTACTACGGTGGGGCAAAAAAAATAGTTTCTTATTTTTTATTTATTTTAAACTAAAATCTATTTGGAAGGTGAGATGCAGAACTACTGCTTGTATGTAAATATCCTCATATAGTAACGTACGTGTGACAGATTTTGTTTTGACTCAGTTTGAAGTTACTACCAATTATAGTCTTTAGAAGTCTAGGATCCGATGAGTTTCAAAAAAAAAAAGTCTAGGATCCGAGGTTTATATTTAAAATTTGAAGTCGTATTCGTATACCCGGAGATGATAAACTTGTCGTTTAATTGCAAAGGTTAGTCTTGTTGTGATCATCCTGATTCCAAACATGGTAGAAAAAATGTTTTGTGCTATGTTCTTGGTGTTGGTGAACCAGAACAGATTAAGAACCAAAACCCAAACTATACTAGAAAAAAAAAAGTTGAGTCATGTTTTGCTTTACGCATGATATCCCAAAATTCGTCGGAATCCCTGAAGAAGACACTAAATGACTGAAGCAATCGAGAAATTCATTAATGGAGCCGAAGAAGTAGCAGATGAGACAAAGGAGGAGCATGAGGAATCAGAGGAAGAGGAAGGTATCACATTAGTGGGGAGACCAGAGCACTACAAGAAAACACGCTAATACTGAGGGATATTTTCCTCGGTATTTCGTCGGAATAAGCGTATTCCGACGAAATACCGAGGAAAATGTCCCTCGAAAAAATCTCCTCGAAAATTTCATTTTCCCTTGAAATGTCTTCGAAAATTTGTGACGGAATTTCGAAGAAACACAATTCCGAGGATATTTCGAGGACTGTACTTCGTCGAAGAGGTCCTCGGTATATATTGAGGAACAACTCCCTCGGTATATACCGAGGATTATACCGAGGGAAAAGACCTACGAAAGTTTTCGAGGAAAGAGTTTCGTCGGAAAATTTCGAGGGTCTTTTTCCTCGAAAATTTCGAGGACCATTGTTCCTCGGAATATTTCGAGGGACAGTTTCCTCGAAAATTTTCGAGGGCTGCTTTCCTCGAAAATTTTCGAGGAAACTATCCCTCGGAATATTCCGAGGAAACATCCCTCGGTATATACCGAGGACAGCTGTTCCTCGGAATATATTGAAATTTTTTTTTTTTTTAAAAAATATTTTTAAAATTTAAATTCGAAAATATAAAATTAAAATTTAAATTGAAAACATATTATTTAAAATTCAAAGTAATACAAAACAAAAGAAAACATTTAGAGTTTTTAAAAGAAATTAAACTACGGGGTTTGGAAGTCCGAGTCTGGCATGGTCGGGAAGTCCACGTTGGCGTTCGGGTTCATGCTCCTCATCATCGCCATCATTTGCTCGTTCAGCTTCCTCTGTGCCTCCCAGCCCGCCTCTTGACTCGCCACCATGGACTCCAGCGCGGATATGCGAGCATCCTTGTCCCTCATCTGACTCAGAAGGACTTCTTGATCAACATAGGACGATGGTGGTGCAGAAGCAGACGGAACGGAGGGAGACCGACGAGCCAAACCGAACAAACGGTCCTTCTTCTTTGGAACCGACTGAAAAAGAAAGTGTCAAATTTAAATAATATAAAAAATGGATTGAACTTTAAAAAATGAACTTACCGCTTCAACGATTTGGTTGATCCGAACCCGAGGCAAGCCGGTCGATCCCGTCGAATCGTCATCCTCGGTTTGAAGCTGAAACACTTCCTGTTCCATCTGACTGTCGATGAGGGTGACCACATCCCTCACAACACCATCATCAATCTCGCCGGTCTTCTTGTTGGTATACACCGTCTTTATTAGGCGGAGATGATCAACCGGCTCCCCCTCATTTTCTTCCGCCTTGAAAAAAACATAAATTAAACAAACATTAGTAATTAAAAGAAATGCACAAAAAAATATTAGAATCTTAAATAATATAATAAAAACCGACAAGCTTACCAAGCGATCCCCCAGACTGGCTAAAGATTGAGCACCCAAGTTATGGACGTACATGCCCTTCCCCTTACGGTCGCTCTTGCGGTTGGTGGAGTTGGTGGAAGAAGTTGCTCTCACTTCGTTCTTACTCCAATGCACATCCAACTCCCGCCAGACCGTCGGGTCCATCCCCTTTGGAACCTTTAAAAAAAAAATTGTTAAATAAATAAAAAAATATTTTAAAAAATTAAAAAATTGTTTCATAAATAAAAACAAACCTTGTTTATTTCCCACTTCTTCTTCCACGAGTGCATCTGCTTCCCATAGTTGTCCATAACTTTATGGACGAAGTGGTAATAGATAAACAACGTATCATCGGCATTCCAGTTGAATTGTTGCTGAAAATAAAACACAATTAGTAGAAAATTAATATTAAAGATTAAAAAAATAAGTAAAAAATAGAATACTTACCGCAAACTGTTGAAACCACATATGCTGCTTCTCGAGAGGGAAGTCGGTGAAAGTCGGATGTCCATTCTCGAGGGACGAGTACATCATACTGTTGATCCATCCACTGATCCCGTTCCCGGATCGGTCGAACCTAATAAAAAGAATTAATTATTTAAAATGAATCAAATTTTAATGAAAAAAAATAGGTTTAATTACCATGTCTGACCCCGTCCGCGTGGATACTGAGTGAGATATGGAAGATGGTCACGACCCGGCTGTCGAACAAACTCCGCAACTCTCAGAAGTGCCGGATGAGCAGGAGCAGGAGCAGGAGCAGGAGCAGGAGTGGGTGCCACACCGGGAGCGGGAGGAGAATGAGAGGGAAATGGAGAGGGAGATGTCTGGTAGGAGCTGTAGGGCGATGCGGAACCCGAAATGGAGCCGCTCCCCGAACCACCACGACCACGACGCTGTCGAGAGCGGGTCTGTTCCTCTTGAGACCTTTGTATAAATAAATTTTATTTAATATATACAATTATTTATTTAATTTGTTAATATATTAAAATTGTTTAATAATAACAAAAAAATGTTTAAATATATAAAAAATAGTTTAAATATTTTAATAAATTATTAAATGATTACAAAAAAGGTTTTAATATTTAAAAATTGTTTTAATAATTACAAAAATAGTTTAATAAATAAAAAATAGTTTTAATATATAAAAATAGTTTTAAAAATCAAAAAACGTTTTAAAAATAAAAAAAACGTTTTAAAAAATCAAAAAAACGTTAAAAAAATCAAAAAACGTTTTAAAAAATCAAAAAACGTTTTTAAAAATCAAAAAACGTTTTAAAAAATAAAAAAACGTTTTAAAAAATCAAAAACACAAAATAAATCAAAAAAATATATACCAACAATCCAAACAACAATTAAAACATGCAAATCCTAAACTATCCATTCAATCCTAGAATTTTCTATCTAACAACCTAAATTTCGAGATCTATGAAGAGAGGAAGAGAAGAGATGAATTACTTACATGGGAAGAGAGGAGAGGAAGAGAGGAGAGGAAGGAGGCCGAGAGGAAGAGAGGAGAGGAGAGGAGATCCGTGGAGGAAGAGAGAAGAGAGGAGAGGAGGAGGAGAGGAGCCGCGAGGAAGAGAGAGGAGAGGAGAAGGAGGAGCCGCGAGAGAGGAAGAAGAAATCGAGAAGGAGAGAAATGGGGAAGAAAAGAATGAAAACCTAATTTATGAGGGGTCCGACGGACAGCGTCCGTCGAAATTTCCTCACAATTTTTAATGTGGTCGTCGAAATTTCTTCGAAATTCTCTTATTTGCGGCTAGGGTTTCCTGGTTAATGAAAAACAGTCTGAGGAAAACATTCCTCGAAATTTCCTCACAATATTGTGAGGAAATTTCGAGGAATGAGGGTTTGGGGTTTTGAAAACATCGGTTTTTTCCCCTATGTCATTTCTTATACAAGTGTAATTCATAATAATGAGGTTTCTTTGTATAGATGATCATAAACAATGAAATAACACAATTACAAAAATTATTGTAAGTATTTCCTTTAACGTTTATTAAAATGTATAAGTGTTTATCTTATGTTGTGTGGTTTTCGTCTCAATCCGCAAAACATTGTTTTCGGGTTAAAACCCTAAAGTTTGACTTTATAATCTGGCTACGACACTTAATGAATGTTATATACGTGTTATTCAATCCGCAAAACGTTGTTTTCGGTTTAAAACCCCCTGTTCCTCGAAATTCCCTCGAAATATTGTGAGGGAATTTCGAGGAAAAACCAAAAAATTTCAATGTCCTCGATATTTCCTCGAAATATTTCGAGGGAATTTCGAGGAAGCACAAAAAAATTTATGCACCCTCGAAACTTCCTCGAAATATTTCGAGGAATTTTCGAGGAAACAAAGTGTTTTAAATCAAACCCCTAAAATTATCTTGGTCGTCGAAATTTCCTCGAAATATTTCGAGGGAATTTCGAGGAACAAGGTGTTTTCAATCAAACCCCTAAACCGTTAAGGGTCATTCCGAGGAAATTTCGAGGAAACCCTAAATTCCCTCGAAATTTCCTCGAAATACATTTGAAAAAAAAAAAAAACTGCTCTGATTCCGACTCATCATCAGCAGATGAATCTGAATCTGGATCTTGGTGAAACTCTCCAATAACTGGTTCATCCTGTGCGTGAACGACGGCTTCCTCTGCGAAGTCGGTGAAATCTACTACAAGGCCAACTCCTGCTACATCTTCTGCTACACTTAAGTTACTGGATGTGATTGGTTGTAGTAGGTCTTCCAGCTCAGAACTCCCCTGAACTCGGCCTCTCGGGTTGAGTCTGGTAACAGTAACCCATGGATCATCTCTGTTCCTTATCCGGGGGTACTTGATATAACAAACCTGTAACATTTTAAAATTTTTAGTACAAGTTTAAATTATTACACATGATGACCAATCATTCTGAATAATTAACATTTACTTACTTGATCGGCCTGAGAAGCAAGAATGAAAGGATCATAATATTGCAGCTTTCGTCTTGAATTAACTGATGTAACACCAAATGCATCTGTTCTCACACCTCGATCTGGAGTGATGTCGTGCCAATCACAATAAAAAACAGTACAGCGCAATCCAAGCAAGCCCAAATACTTGATTTCCAAAATCTCATGTATGTGTCCGTAGTATACATCATCTCCCGATGCAGAACAAACGCCAGCATCATAGGTCGTACGCGAACGTTTCGTCTTTTCAGTTGTGAATGCATATCCTCGAGTACAAAATCTCGGATATGACTTCACAACATAGTTTGGTCCAACCACCATCTCGCGTATCCAATCGTCAAATGTTTCACCTCTGGCCAAACCAGCAGACACCTATTAATAGCACATATATATGAGTATAAATATGTGATAAATGATTTTTTAATTTGTTTAAGGCACTCACATAAGTAAACATCCATCCAGCAAATTCTCTTTGCTTCATTTCTTCTAGTTCTGCCTCAGTAGCGTATCTATATTCGAACCGCTTTTCTGCCATGAAAATCCTGTGATGGACAAAAATGTAATTAATTAAGATATAAATGTTAATTTGTTAAAATAAAATTTTGTAAGATAATAAACTTACCTCTCATATTGAAGAACATCTTCGCAGTTGGTGAGCAAATATGTTTGCAAATGACTGCGCTCCTGCTCAGTAAGTCGACGGTCCTTTGATTTTCCGCTAAGTCGTCCAACATCTGTGAAAATGTCAGGAACCGTAACATGGTATGTTGCCCGTTCGCCTCTATCATCATGCCGAGCAGGTCTTCTGTTTTTGGTCTGAACTTCTGCTGGAAAGTAGTATTCAGCAAAGTTTGAAATTTCTTCATTGATCATCTGTGCGACTATAGAACCTTCCACCCTACTTAGATTTTTCACCATTTTCTTCAAATGGAACATATACCGCTCATACAGATACATCCATCTATACTGCACAGGACCACCAAGTTCCAATTCTCTTGCCAAGTGAATAACAAGATGCTCCATAACATCAAAAAATGAGGGAGAAAATATCTTCTCAAGGTTGCACTGAATCACGACTATGTTAGTCTTCAGATTTTCAATACCTTCAAGAGTCACTGATCTGGCGCATAAATCACGGAAGAAAGCACTTATCCCTGCAATTGCTTCATAAACATTTCGTGGTAATAGTTCCTTGAAAGCAAACGGAAGTAAGCGCTGCATCAACACATGACAATCGTGACTTTTTAAGCCAATAAACTTTCCTTCCTTTCTGTCGATACAGTTACGCAAATTAGATGCGTAACCGTCTGGAAACTCCACATCGTTTGAAATCCAATCAAAGAACGCATCTTTTCCTTCTGCATCAAGTCGGTATATGGGAAAAGGAGCCCTACCATTCTCATCAACATGAAGTTCTGAACGAGCACATATATCGACTAAATCCAGTCTTGACTTCAAGTTATCCTTTGTTTTACCTTGAACGTTAAGGATCGTGTTCATGAGATTGTCAAAAAAATTCTTCTCAATATGCATGACATCTAAATTATGCTTAGCAAATGATCCTCCCAGTATGGCAGATCCCAGAATATACTTTTTTGTGCCAGTTATGTAGGTTTCCAACAGCATCTACCGGAAAACGCGCATGTCCACCGATGTCTGGCGTCCTTTCTGCACCAAAATTTCTTAGTTGTGTCTTCAAACTTTTCCCACTAATTTCCGCAGGTGGACTGTCAAACACCTTCTTGTTCTTAGTAAACAAATTCCTACTCCTACGATATGGATGATCAGGTGGTAGGAATCTCCTGTGACAGTCAAACCAACACGTTTTCCTTCCGTGTTTTAGTTGGAAAGCATCAGTGTTATCTTGACAATATGGACATGATAGCCTTCCATGCGTTGTCCATCCAGATAACATACCATATGCTGGAAAATCACTTATTATCCACATTAGTACTGCCCGCATTTGAAAGTTTTCTTTACACGAAATATCGTATGTTTCAGCACCTTGAGCCCATAGTTGTTGCAACTCATATATTAGTGGCTGAAGAAACACATCAAGTGATCTCTTAGGATGCTCTGGTCCGGGAACGAGAATGGAGAGAAACAAAAACTCTCGTCGCAAGCACAAGTTTGGGGGTAAGTTGTATGGTGTAACAATGACTGGCCATAGAGAATATTGTCTTCCACTCTTCCCATACGGGCTGAAACCATCAGTACATAATCCAAGGTAGACATTTCTTCTCTCATACGCAAAGTCGGGATACTTTGATTGGAAATGTTTCCACGCTTTTGCATCTGAAGGATGTCTAATCTCACCATCTGTTGAGTGCTCCGCATGCCATCTCATTCGTTGCGCTGTGCGTTCTGAAAGATACAACCTCTGCAACCTTTCCGTCAAAGGCAAATACCACATCCTTTTATATGGCACTGGAACTCTTCCACTAGTATCTTTATAACGAGGCATCCCACAAAATTTGCATGTAGTCCGCTGATCATCGGCCCTCCAATAAATCATGCAGTTATCGCTGCATACATCTATTACCTGATAAGATAAACCAACCCCAGCTACGAGTTTTTGAACCTCGTAGTATGAACCTGGAGCTACATTATCCTCAGGTAGAATACCTTTAACAAAATTAGCTATCGCATCCACACAGTCTTCAGCCAAGTTATAATCTGTTTTAATGCCCATCAGTCTCATAGCAGATGATAAAGCTGAATGACCATCTCTGCAACCTTCGTACAATGGTTGCTTTCCAGCATCCAACATTTCATAAAATCTCCTAGCTTCTGCATTGGGTAAATCTTCCCTTCTAAAATGATCATTTATCATCTGCTCAGTACCTACACCATAATCTACATCCGCCCTAATTGGTTCTTCTAATCTAACCGCCGGCTGAGGTTCGCTAGTACTACCAAGTTCATAATCAGTTTCCCCATGATGATACCAAATTTTGTAACTTCGTGTAAACCCACTCAATAATATATGAGTCCAAACATCCCACTCTTTAATAACTTTTCTATTTTTACAATTAGAGCAAGGACATCTTAACTTACCTGTTTCTGCTTCCGGTTGTTTGCGAGCTACCCTCATGAACTCGATTATACCTTGATTGTATTCTTCCGTAAGCAATCTCGTGTCCGGATCCAAATGAGGTCGATCCATCCAAGAACGAAAATAATTTGAAGAAGACATGTTTTTTTGGAATCAAATTCGTGAGACTAGGAGAGAAGAAGAAAAGAAATGGAGTGAATGAAGAGGAAGAGGGGTGGTTGTATTTATAGATGAAATCCTCCCGGCATACTGAGGAAATATCGAGGAAATATCGAGGGAAACAGGCATTTCCTCGAAATTTCCTCGAAATTGTTTAAATCCCCCAACGGCTTTTCCAATGGCTCTCTAACGGCTACAAGATGTCGTCGAAATATTAGAAATATCCGTCGATTTTTTCCGACGACCCTGGTTTCCTCGGTATCCCCTCGAAAAATACAGAGGAAGTTGGTCTTCCTCGAAATTTCCTCAAAAAATAGTGAGGAAATTTCGAGGAAACCCCATTTCTTGGTTTCCTCGGTATTTCCTCGATATTTTGTCAGAAATTTCCGAGGAACTCATTTTCCCTCGGTATTTCCCTCAGAATCTGCGTGTTTTCTTGTAGTGGAGTTCCAGACAATCATAACCGATACATGGGAAGGTTTTCAAAGATAGACTATTGTTTCCAAAGGATATCAAATAAACTGTCAACAATGTATAACGTGGATGCGAGTTCTTTGCCTCTTATAGTTATGGACGACCCAGTTTACTTCTCTCACACGTTACCAGATTTAGTAACCTTTTCTAATTGCAGCTTGATCAGATTCACTTTTTATTCCTTGGTTATCTTTTGTTTTTGTTCTCATTTTGTTTGGTTGAATATGTGGATGATAATCAACGTCACATATGGAGTTCAAATTTTAAAAAAAATTACAAGGTCAGATATATCTCAAAAAAATATCAGGATTTTTTTTAGTATAGATTTCTTTTTTTTTCATTCCATTTAGGCATATCTGAGAATCCTTGTCAAATCTCGATGTTAATGTTCTGGATTGTACCAAATAAACATGTAGACATTTTATCCTTTGCTTTCGAATAATTTTTTTTGATACTAAATGGTATAAAAACAATTTATCCTCCACATCTATACTAATAAAGTACAAGCACATTTGGATTTTTACTCTTTTTATCCTTACTAAGGAGCATTTCTTTTGTATTCATTAAGGGTATTCTGGACGTTTTACGCCAGTTTCTTCTTAATTATTTTTTGGTTTGTCATTAATCACCGGTTTCCTAATTTAATTTTGGTCTGTGATTATTTCTCTGTTTGATACTGCATCGATTATCTATATTATTAAAGTACAAGCACATTTGGATTTTTACTCTTTTTACCCCTACTAAGGAGCCTTCCTTTGTATTCATTAAGGGTATTCTGGACGTTTTACGCCAATTTCTTCTTAATTATTTTTTGGTTTGTCATTAATCACCGGTTTCCTAATTTAATTTCGGTCTGCGATTATTTCTCTGTTTGATACTGTATCGATTATTTCCATGTTTGATACTGTCATTAACCACCGGTTTTCTAATTCTAAAATTATTAATTTTGAGAACAATCATTATCATTTAAAACGATTTTGAAAAATATAAATATATTTTAAACAAATTTCCAACTTATTATCACCAAATTTGTCTTATCATTAGAAAAAAATCACAATATTAAAAATACCGGGTTACCAACCGGTAATTCGTTCAACCGCAGGTCCGAGTCGAGTTTCAAAACACTGATCAAAACTATAAAACTGTTATATTGATTTATATTTAAAATATCTAATTCCAAAATCAAAAACCTAAAAATACATGTACAATATAGTTTTAACCGAACATAAACCCGGATATAAAACACATATATGAGACGGGTTATATAAATGCATATACAAGACGGATTATATAAATGTGATTATATAAAAAATTTACCAAACATAACCCCGCGCTTTGAAAGCACGGATCAAAATCTAGTCTATACTATTAAAGCAGAATCACTAATAGGATTTTGCCTATAGTTTTTCAAGTTATTTACCAGAAAATACCACTGCTTATTTTTGGAATATTTTAGTTACTTGCCACATATTTCTAGACCAATGACATGCTCCTATTTTAAAGTCATTCATAAACACCGTTAATGAAAAAAGGCCCGTGGATTCTACTTACAAAACTAAGGCTCATCATTCGCTTCCACATGTAACATTATCTGAAAGAATTTTTTTTCAGTTGGTCAATAATAGGTAAGATGAACACACAAGCATTGATCATGAAAAAAATAAGTGAGAGGTTGAGAAAGAAACCACAATTTTTTTTTCTGAAACACAAGTCCACAAACGTGGTCTATGCTGATGAAACCAGAAAATGGGTCTGACTGAGCCAATATGGCTGAGACTTGAAGGTAAACGATGAGCCTGGGCCAATCTTTTAACAACTTAAAACGTTAATATAAAACCCACCATTAAACAAAAATTTTAGCAAAAATGATTGTGTGTAATGCAAAAAAAAAAAGAAAAAATCTTTTGGAAAAAAAAATCTGAATATTTCTTTTGCCAAACAAATAGGTATTTATTTCTTTGTAATTAGAGTGACCATCATATTTATATATTTTTAAATTGTATAGATATAGTGTTTCCAATATGTAAATACATGTAGCTATATAATGACTTCTATTTATGTTATTTTATATACAACTTTGTATTTATTTACATTTTTAATATGCCTTATATTTTGTTTCCAAAATATATATTTTTTTATCGTATCCCATTATATCACTATTATTTTGATAAAAACAAACAATATGAAAATCAAAATATTTCAATGATTGCTAAATTAAAAAAATCTGATTATAGTATTTTAGCTGTAAATTTCTATTTTAAGTAACAAAACATTTAACACTCTTATGTTTATCTCGCTATAGTGGAACCTAATACAACTAAAATCTATTTCAATATACACAAAACCATCATAATTTATTTTATGTAAATGTAAAATAATAAAAATGATTCATAGATAATGATATATGTTAAAAAAGTTAAGAAGTTACAAAAGAGACAATCCCGCGCTTTAAAAGTGCGGGTCAAAACCTAGTATTTTTAGAAGTTAAAATATATCAGTAACTGAAACATACATGTTGATATTGCATAACTGAGGTTTAGAGTATAATAAAGATTTTACCTGGCCGACTATTTATGTGAATGAATCGCCATTTACCAAATTGCATGGTGGATATTTTATTGTCTTTTAGTATTTGGTTATAGAAAGGTAATCATTTTTATTTGACTTGTTTGATATGAAATGTTTGTAAATTTGTAATGGAAGCAATAACGCAGATGACAAATCGCTATCAATCATAAAAATGGTATGGCCAGAGCAAAGACTTTAAGAATGCATCACAAATATTGGAAGTAAGTAGTACTTTCTTATAATTATAGACCCCAACCAAAATCCTAATTTGTGTCTCTTGATTGATATATGAATAAAATGAAGAGAAATCATAGCACATCTCTACGAGTATGTTCTATTCACACTAGGTTTGGTTGTGTCTATCGTAAATTTGCCTAAATAAAGACAGATTTGATATAATCTGTTGAAAAACTTAAAATAAAGGCAGTTATAAGCAAAAGCAAGTATCATGTAAGTATGTTGTAGTCATATAGTCTTTTTTAGTTTTGCAAAAAAGAGTAAGTTTATTAAACTTTGCTAAAATCATTGAAGTTTTTCTTTTCAACTTTATGCTTTAATCATCTTCCCCAAATGAGGTACCATTTGTAACAATCAGTTTAAGCACAGAGAACATATCATCAGAGTTGATCCTCAGAACTTGACATTCGATGGCTGAAAGCAAAAAATATAGATAATTGGGGAGAAACTAGAATTGCAAACATTTCTTTACAAAGGTCGCGTCACCACTAGATTACACTAGCTACATAAAGATTTGATTAATTTGGTTGACGTTCAGCTTCCTTTGTTTGGGTTGATGTGAAGACTGTCAAAACTATTGGTCTAAAGTTGTTTTTTGGGAAGTCCCTTTGGTCAGTGGTTTGATTAAATGTTCAATTGCTTCTACACCCGAAGGTTTGGGGTTCAAACCCTAGAAAATATCAAATTATGCAGATTATGGAGAAACATGTTATAAGAGATCTTCAGTTTGGTGCAGGGCGTACCATCGAACATGCATCTCATAGGACGGTACAGTCATGCGTGTATTCTCATAAGGTGGTAGAATTATCGGTTATAAAATCGTCTTTGTAATATTCTCATCATTATAATAGCATAATTAATCGATAATAATCGATTCAGACGTTAAAAAAAATTATTTTTTGAAGAATTATATTTTAAAATTAAATAATGACTTTTATCATATCTTAATATAACTTTTAAACTCTAATAACACTTTGCAAATGCTTGGTAGAATTTAAACATAATTGTAATAATTTCTTGCATATTTCTTACAAAGGCCAAATGATATAACCGCCCATTCCTATTACAACGGTCACCACTATCTTCCTGGACCCGTTTACAGCATAGTAGGTCAGCCCTAACGGTTGAACCGAAGGCATTGCCAATGTTCTTGGAAGTGAGAGTTTACTTGTCACGAGGAAGAATGTGATGAAAAGTGTTTTACTTGATGTCAATCAAAAGACTTCACTGAATTATGAATGGCTCAGCTTGAGAGCTTGAGTTGCACAAAGGCAATAATACTAATATTTTTCCATAACTTACTGCGACAGTAAAAAACACTAACATCCGTTCTTGAAAAGAAACTTATAATAAACTGAAGCTCTCGTAAGATAAAGTCATAGAATTGACATGATGCTTTCATCCTGATTTTCTTTTCACCTTTCCTTCTCCATGATCGAGCCCTTAAAGACTCTAAAGACCACAAATATGAGAAAACTATCGCTACAGACACAAAATAAATTCACACAAAAATAATGTTGTATAAACCATATATAAATTATAGATTATTCTTCTCAAAAGCTCCAGGAAATGGAGCTTGGTGTCCTCGTAACTCCTAAGGCTTCTTTCCGGGCTGTTTTAAGTTTAGATTATTCTCTTTCTGATAATCTTAAGTGAATAAACAATACTTATTCCTCTATGTTCATACAAAAAATGAATTTTGTCATTGTAACAACTTATAAGCCTAGCCAATTAATCGAGGAGAAGATGAATAAGTCACCATGGTCTACAGTCTTTATAGGCTTCTAGAGTCGATGTGAGTCATAATGCAGAAGTCAACAAAGCAAAAAAGCAAGAGTGTGTATACCTCTTCAAGAGATGCAACAAGAGTTCAAGCAAGTTCACGCCAGGTTCATCAAGCTCAGTTTGTTCTGCTCTTCTCCATTCTTACGAGCGGCATTCTCGAAACCTGGGCTCAGTCGGGATGGTATAACAGTATGAACTACGCAGTTTAGTGCTATGAAGTTAATGACGACATTTATGCCATAAATCCACTGACAAACTTTGCTATTGTGAAAAAAAAACATTAGTTGTACCATCTAAGAAATAGCAATGCAGTGTATATGCTATTTCTTTTTATTATGATAGCATAGCTTCTTACCAAAATCTTTATATGGGAAAACAATTTACAGGCACATCTTGAATTCATCAAGGGTCTTAGAACATCTTTATTGGAGGGACTCCATCAAGTCCCCAATTTTTTTTTTTGGGTCATGAAACTACAAAGGACAGTCTTTATACAGGGCTTTTTCTACATTTTTTTTTCGTCCCCTCCTCCTCCCCTTTAAGGGATGCTTTAAGGGCCTTCGAATAATGATGGTCTTAGAGTATGATTATCTCTGAGATGGCCTTCCACAGTTTCTCAACTATGTTATATAATTATTATAATTGAAATCTATTTTATAATTAAATTTTAATAATATTTAAATAGTTGTATCAACAGGAATGACACCCGGAGAAATAGTATGTTTAAATTTGTTTGGACAGTTTTTCGGATCTGGATATGTGTTTCACCTAAATCAGTTAGGCCCATGGACCCGATCTTTGTACACTTTTTACATGATTGGCTCTTTCCTGATATGATCATATGATGGCACCACACTGTATGGATTACGATTTACGTTTTTTCTATAAGTAATTCCGATCCTCACCCACACGGAAACATGAGTTGATTATGTTCACACGACAAACGTAATAATAAGTAATGATTTGTCCAACTTCCAAAACAAAAATTCGTAAGTCCCTTTATATATGCACACATAGTACCTGCTAGCCGTAACATTTTAAAAATTTTATTGGACATGTTGCGTCCAATTAATACCTTTTGGTAAACTATTGTTGCTCCTTATTTTTAAATCTTATATATAAAGAAGACTTCTATTCTCTTCTCCTCTTGCCACGTCATCAAATAGGGCAAGGAAAACACGCCACGCGTCCATCTCTTTTACGTAATGCAATCTTTCTTTTATCTGGACTTTTATGTTCGTTTGTTTTGTGGGCTCTCTTCTAAAAGTTCATATCTGGCCCATGCATCCTCTTTTAGGGTTTGATCTGATACGACCACACCTGCACTCGGCTCCTCCTCACTCACTCTTCGTCTCCTAAAGCCTCCGACCACCGCCTCTGTAACGGCATTGGGCTTTTGAGTAGTGTAGTCTCCGGTTATATTTATGTGCTACGTTTGTGGTGGGTTTATTAAAGGCAACATCACTTTTCCACTTATTCATCATTTACTCTCCTTTTCAATTAGTAATCAAATGAAAAATTCAGTTGTTGAGATCTTGAAGAATCTGAGAGGATTTTAAATTGAGAGACGAAGGCTTTGCTGGGATGTAAAGAAGGTGAGGTAAAGGAGAAGAGAGAACGCGGTGGGAGTGATATTGGTGGTGAATCTAGCTGGCAGCGATGAAGTAGGGGACATAGATGATTGCGATCGTGGCAGGTGTGTTGTTGATCACAACATAAGAGATAAGTATTTTTATGAGTGAGTGATTGAATGATTATAATGGTAGCTTATTTTGTTTGCAGTAAATTGTCAAGAGTAATACTGAACAGATTTTGCCATGTCTGCACCTGCTAAAAAAAATTATACAGAAGCTAAGCCAAGGAGAAAGATCTAATGCTTGGTAAGTTTTAAGTGTTTAAATGCTGGTTTCAATGATCTAAACCAACCTTAGTGAATCCAGATTTTGTTTACAAGTGTGCTTCCTATATGATTGCCTTTCAACTTGGTTGCGGCAGAAAAAGATTAAAGATATTTCTTGAGAAGATTAATGTGAATTCGCAGAAATTTCGACAAACTATGAAGATTAAGTGGCTGCTAATTCTAAGATTTTTTTAAGAATACTATGGACTACTTCTCTAAGATAGTGTTGTTTGACAACAAGGCACACTGTCTCACATAATTATGTTTCTCTGTCTCCTTCTCAGGGATATGGGTTTCGACATGGGTGGAGTTTTTGGCAAGTTATCGTCATCTAAAATTGACATATCGGACTTTGATTTCTCAAGCCCAGTCAGGAAAACCACAAAGACGAAAGAAAGGTATAGTGGAAGTCTAAAACAGAAAAATGATTTGTTTGCCTTCTTTTGTGATTTTGATGCGTACGTATCCACTAATTATTTTTAAATGAAATCCTATCTATGTTAATCTGAAGTAACTTAGCAATATGCTTTTCTGCAAGCAGGTTAGGCGACTATGAACTTCATTCAAGCCCACGGAAGAAGGCAAACGAGAGTAGGACGACCAAGTCCACAGATTCCAAACTCCAAAGAGTTCACTGCTACAAGAAGAACTGATATGTCTGACTCTGTGGACATCATTCCAGACTTACTAACAACTAGACAAGTGGCCTCCAGGAGTCCAGGGACAAATACCGATGTCAAGGAAAATGATTCAGCTGACAACGTCTACAGATAGTATGAGCAGACACTGGAAACAAGCTGATATTATTTCCAATAGAGCGTGAAATTCTCTATGGAGATGGAATCACCTCAGCATCTAACGATGAGAGCCTCACGAGTTCATACAATGAGTGGAAAACTTCAGTCCGCCAACATTTCACCATCGAAGAAAATAAACAGCATCACCTCGCCATTACATTCTTCTGAGACTGCACATACTGCATGAAGTAGAGAAACCATTCTATGAAATATGTAGTTCTGCTGCGAAAGTAGATTCTCCTAGGGATCCAAAACAGATTGCCAACAATAAAAAGATTACACCACGAGATCAGGTTATGAAGCAACGAGTATAAATACACCATCTTCCAGCGATGAACAGCACAGCTCACCGTAACGTCTCCTTCTCCTCTGTTTCTGAAAATCTAGGAATGCCAAGAAAGGTGGAAAGTTTATGGGGATCGATATAGTTCTGGTAGATGAGAAGGTAAATTGCCTCTTTGGAAACGTTTATTCTTAAAAGTATTGGAGTTTTGCTTCCAACGCATATTCTTTCTCTTATAGATCGAGAAGGCACTGAATCTTTTGTTACTTTCTCTTATTGTAATAGATAACGGTGTTTATAATGTCTTCTTTTTTATTAAAGGATGCAGTCTACAATGATTCAGTGATGGATTAGAGTCCACAGAGTTGAACATGTTCCAATGCCTACTCAGAGAGGGAGGTAGTTATCAGCTGAGTTCATTTGATGTGACAAAGAGCAATCAGTACTCTCAGAGAGGTATGTAGTCATTTTATATCCATTGTTTGATTTGTGTCTCTCAATTCTATTCTGGTATTTTTCGTATCTTTCTTAGCACTCATTCAGCATAAAGTTTAGGATCAATTTCTAATGTTTTCTTTACAGCCAGAAAATCACGGCAAGCTCAAGCTCGGCTCTTACGAGGGTACTATGTTTCTTGGTGCGTGCTTATATTGGTTCTTTTTCTTCATGATCAGTTGTGGGTTTCAGATATAGATGAGTGTTGCCTAAAGTTTTTGTTTTGCACTTCTGTTGTGCAGGTTAGTTAGACGGACTTAGATTAGCAGATTGGTGCTTCCCTCCTTCAGTCAATAGGTGGTTACATATCTGACTTTGAGATCGTTACGTCTGCTAGAAATTACAGACTTTCTCTTTATGTTTTCATACCGACAAAACCATCTCTTTGCTACATGGTTGATTGGGCAAGTAAAATGTCTAATAGGAAAATATGAATAATATTTTAGTGATTGTGAATCGTTTCTTCTTTTTTTTTTCACTATCTGCTTTCCAGCTTATGACCGAGAGATTAAAGCCAGATTTCGCGTATTGCCCAACTCCAATGGAACATGGATAGTACATGGTAGTTTCACCTTGAAGTATTTGCTCTTATCTCTCAGTTTCCTTAGCCAGTTAGTACAAATGATTATCATCATGGTCATAGACATGTCTGGTGAAGTAAGCCAACGTAAGTGTGATCAATAAAAATCAGATATTTTCTTTCCATCTCTTTGTTATCATTTTTGTCATTATTTGGTTGATTTTACTGCTGTTCACTTCTGTTTTGGGCTCCAGATGTATGGCCAGTGTGTTTACAATCTATTACGTGCACTTAATTTTTTCCATGTGTTACTCTCATTCGTCAAGTCATTATTATTTGGACTGTATAGTTTTCATTTATGCCCTACTCTTATCAACGCAGACAGACTTTCACCAGCAATAGCTTCCAAGAATTCGAAAGCGAAGGCGTCTCTCTCATCACACGTGTTCTTTGATGATGTGGTTCCCGAAATTTGCATTGACACTTTGTATCCGATGTGGTGTATAACCACAGCGATATTTCTGGAGGGGTTTCCTCGAGTCCAAAATCTGAGTCAAAGGTATTTTTGCTTTACTTTAATTATTTTTTTGGTTTCCTTTTCGTTTTCCTCAGACTGTTGTGATTCGTTTGTCACTAACCAGTGTCGACGCAAATTTTGTTTGTCAGGTGGTTGATGCTTGTGGTGTGAACAAATCACTGAAGAATGTGGTTTTAAAGAATGTGACAACATGATCGTCGAAGAGGTGTGTATGAGTTACTCTGAACCTTTGTTTGTTATAAGTGGTTTGAATTTGGTGATTGTAAAATTTACTGTATTTTGCGTGTGAGTAGCTGGAGTTGGTGTGGCATGACTCAACCAATGGCTCGATCAAGACTGACACTCAGTTAGATGGCCTCAATGGAAATGAACCATCTTAGTTCTAGAAGTGAATCAGATGCCTTTTCCAGTCAATGATTTATATATATGTTTTTCCTACAAATTTGTATACATGCTTAAATATAACGGTTTCAGCTAGAAATAAACTAAATAAATTTGGTTTTCATTTTTTAATTTCAGATGTGTTATGGTCAGCGGTTAATGAGACTTTAAGAAAGCAAAACAAGTTGTTTTAGTGCCTTCAATTATTTCCAAACAGAAGCTTCCAATTATATATAGGCACATACACTTCAAGTATCAATTGGGAGTCAAGGGCCGCTATACAAATCAGATTATGAAAGTTGTTTTTTTTCTTTTGTATATCTATATTGAATCAAAACAATGAGAAGAATTGTAACTTTATGATGTCTTTCTATTTTTTAGTTGTGTCTGTTTCACCTATTTTCTTAATGAAAGAGCTTGCAGCTAAGAAAATATGGTTTTTCTTCCAACTCTAATGTCGATTTTTAATAAAAGAAAGAAAATAAGGATTACATATGATTAAATCACGCATAATGTAAGAGAATGAGTAAAACTAGATAACTTTAAATTAAACAAATAAATCAACAATTCTACACCATCAAAATAAAAATAGAATAAAACTTTATATAAACAATTTTATTAACCGTAAAGAAAAATTTAGTTAATAGTAATGAAATGACACTGAATAAAAAATAACAATTACTAAAATAATGATTCATACTAAATTACTAATATAGAACAAAAAGTTAAATAAAAACAAATATTAAAAAAAATCAAAAATATTACTCTAACAATTTAGATTATTTTTAAATTATCACCCCGCCCGTAGGGCGGGCCGACCCTAGTTTCTAATATAAGATTCCTAACACTAACCTTTGATCTAGAGTACCTTTTTCTCATTCATATCGAATTAAATCTATTTTTCTTATTTTTGGATCGATTGTATGAACCTAGCTAGTTAACTTTTATACCATAAAAATCATAAACTTCCAACTAAAAACGTTTTTTTTTTTAAAAAAAGACGAACTGAAAACGTATTGATAATAGGTGAAATGATATATACGTTTTTATAATAGGTGAAACGATATACTGTATATCTTAACGTCAGTGGTCTAGTTCCTCACAAAAACGGATTCAGACATGAAGAGGTGCGTGAGTTGTCCAGCATAAAGATCTATATATCCAAATTCCCACGAGTCCTTTAACTAGTAATTTTCTTAGCAATAAAACTTGAAAACTAAAGAGTAATTTGTGGAGAAGAAGATTCTGTAATAAGAAATAATAATGACTTAGATTTGTTTTGTTGTTAAATTGGATGTTCGTTTATTTCTTTTCCAAATATCTATGTGGGCTCTAAGTCTCAACCCCGTTTCCTTTAGGTCAGATGTATGTGTGTATGTGTATGCATACAGCATATACATAATGAGTGAGAGAGAGAAAGAAGATAATGAGTGTATAATGTAAAAGAAGAAGATTAAAACAATCAAAGACCATACAATTCCTTCTCCAGGTAAGGTGGTAGGTCAGTGAAACAATTAACAAAAGAAAAACAAAACTTTTCAGGAAAAATAAGATAGAGTAAAAGGGGTAAAAGAAACTTTTAGGCCTCGGAAAAGAGAGCTGAAGCAAAAGTTGATTTCAGAAAACAAAAACCTTTGTTTCTCCCTCTTAACTCATCTATCTTTCTTCTATTAGATAAAGCTGAGACAGCAGTACTATCCACCAAATAAAAGATGAAAAGAGAAACAATCTCTAACCTCTTCACATGAAAAAACCAAAAGATTTTTTGATTTTTCTTTTCTTTTTCAGTAGTCACAAAGTAATCGGTACACTTCTGCCAATACCACCATCGTTAAGAGAAAATTAAACAAAAAAAGAGATTATTATAAACCTCACCCGATGATAGATTACGAGAAAAACAACAACCATCAGAACTTTCCCTCTTCATCTTCCCCTGATCTTCTTCTTGCCGTCAATGGAGCCGCCGTGATTAATAAAAGAAAACGGAGACCAGCAGGGACACCAGGTTTTTATTTAATAATTTATATTAACTTTATTTAAAATATGTCTTTTCTTGATGTATTGTCTACTATTAGGTTTTCAATAATTCAGGTAACGTTTTTATTTTTGAGATTTGGATTTCGATAACTTCCAAAACTTTTTCTTGATACTCCATATGATTTGTAGATAGTATAATATTGTGGACTGGGTTTCTTGATACTCAGCTAAAGACTTTTTATTTTTTTGTGTATCAATATAATCATTTATAGTCATGTGTATCGGTGCCAACAGATCCAGATGCCGAAGTTGTGTCTTTATCACCAAAAACCTTGCTAGAGTCAGATCGGTACGTGTGTGAGATCTGCAACCAAGGGTTTCAGAGGGATCAGAACCTCCAGATGCATAGAAGAAGGCATAAAGTACCATGGAAGCTTCTGAAGAGAGAGAAGAAAGATGAGGAGGTGAAAAAGAGAGTCTACGTATGTCCTGAGCCAACTTGTCTTCACCACCACCCGTGCCACGCCCTCGGAGATCTGGTCGGAATAAAAAAGCACTTCCGCAGGAAGCACAGCGTCCTCAAGCAATGGGTTTGCCAGAGATGCTCCAAAGGCTACGCTGTTCAATCTGACTACAAAGCCCATCTCAAAACATGCGGTTCACGCGGTCACTCATGCGACTGCGGCCGCGTTTTCTCCAGGTTCATCATTTTTGTTGTACTCGCATCTTTTTAGAAAATAAGTGTGGTCACCTTCCTCGAGGTTCTGCTTAAAACCCTAATTAATTAAAGTCTGTGTGCTGATGATCAAATTTCTTTGATTTTTTAGAAGTTTATTTTTTTGTTCTAGATAATTCATTTATACATTTTTCTAGTGTTTAGAAAAGTATATAATAGGAAATTTAAATCCTTGAACTAAACCGAAGAATGTTTCTAAAATGGTGTGTAATGTTTGTATAATACAGGTATATCTATTATCTATAATGCATATAGATTCGTTATTTTTATTTTGAATGTGCTTTTAGATCTTAATTGACACAAAATACCAATAGAATGTCAATCTTTGACTGGTGTCGGATATAATTATTTTAAATAATTGAATTAATCACATAGGAGTATGTTTTAGTATGTCATCTCATCGCATTGACAACATTACGGATTTCCTTTACGGCTTTACCCACACACTTTGTTGCATTAATTTATATCACAAACTAAAAAGTCTTATAATCACATTATCCCTTTCCAAAGATACCTAAGTCCATAACTCAGTTTTGTTTTATAGATATTATTGCCTTTGATTACGTACGTACTCCACCAAGCATAATTATTCCTCATGATGTAAATCCTCCCATCCACTCTTATCATTCAAGCTTAGACCATATATGTACACACTTTCAATTTCTTTTGGTTATCAAATAAACTAATATATGTGCAATAATAACTCTTTCTTTCTTGATTATTCTCCTGTTTTTTTCAGGGTTGAGAATTTCATAGAGCACCAAGATACTTGCACCATCCGGGGACCTCAACCCACCAACAACCGTCCTCTACATCAGAACAAGGAGAGCCATGCAACTCCATCAAGAACCTTTTTTACCCCAAGCATTAACCCTTTATTGCATGGAGTTCCTTTCTTAAGGCCACCACAAACGTCCCATCAACAGTCTCTAGCTTTCGCTTCATCAGCTCCTTTCGAAAACCTCCAGCTTCAACTATCCATAGGAATGACGAAAACACAAGTGAAAAGAAACGAAAAGAGTGAGACGAGTTTAACAATGGAGAGAGCAATCGAGGAAGCGAGGAGGGCGGAGGAAATGAGACAAGAAGCGAGGAGGCAGAGAGAGATGGCAGAAGTGGATTTTGAGAAAGCGAAGAATATTAGGAAAGAGGCTAAAGCCGAGCTGGATAAGGCTCAAGTTGTTAGAGAAGAAGCAATAAAGAGGGTTAATGCAACAATGTTGGAGATCACTTGCCATTCTTGCAAGGACATGTTCCAACTACCCGTTCTGGCGGATGAGAGTACGTCGTCTCTTGTTACGTGTTATGTTTCCTCGGCGACAACGGAAGGGGAATGCGAGTGATTCAATACTTCTTCATAAACTCAAACAAGGGCAAAAAACAACAATTATAACTTTTAATTGAAATTATGGTACTAGGGGTTACCATATTGCGGATCAATTTTTACTCTATGCATCGTTTGTGTCCACTGAAAAAATCCAGCTGTAGATTCCGAGAATTGTTTGGAATCTCGGTTAAAATTCTTTCGGTTATTATAAATTAATTATTTGTATGGTTGTTTGTTCCTTGGTTTTATATATTTGGTTTTGGTTACGTTGATATTATTAAATGGCTCTAACAAAAAGTTGGTCGTAATGGTGTGGGGTTTCTTGATTGGTTGGTGTAAGTTGTAACTTTTCTTTATGGAAGCTATCGTAGGAGTAATAATGTTTTTGAAAATGTTACATTTACTTTATAAACTAAGGGACCATCATGGAGAAAACAAAAATAAATAATGAATGAAGCATTGATTGAGGGAAGCAGTAGTAATTTGCATTAAACTGGAAAGAAAATTTTGATAGAGTTCAAAGTTTTGTGCATTATCTGGTGTACATGATCGATGTACACCTAATAAAATATGATTACGAGACGCCTCTTTCCTCTTTCCCATCTTTACATTCTCGTAGTTGTACCTTTAGTCTCAATCTGACTTAACAAGAAAACATTTCACTCACATAAAGACCGAATCTTATAAGATGCCATCTGATAAAAGGACATGTTTTAAACTTTTACACTATAAGAGGAAATCTATTTTGAAAATCCAAAAAAATACATGTATTAAGAAACGTGGAGCAAACCTGTCCACCAAGAAAAAAATTAAGGAACTATAATGATTATTTAGATTATAAAGAGGATACAACATTGGGGTAAAATGTATTTGTTTTACGGAAAAGATATATATGATTTAACGTCAATTGACCATGGGGTAAAAAGTAGTTTTCTTTCATAGAAGTCAAATTTTTATATTTTAAAAATGTTACTGTTTCAAACATCTCAGTTTACTTCCCAAAAAGGTTTCTTGGTCGATTGCATAATTTGCATTTGTCTCTTTTTGAAGATTAATGTGGACATTTCCAACAAATTTTAGATATCCTTAGATTAACTTAAAAAACTATGTATATGAACATATATATATATATATATATATTATGATATTTTTGTCGGCATATATTATCATCATTCATATAATTCTTTTTTTCGTAAAGAAAGCAAAAAGATGTATATTGATGAACATACTATATATTCCCTTCGTTTTTAATATAAGTCGTTTTAAAAAATATTTTTATTCTAAATTATATGATGTTTTCAATATTTTATATAAAATTTGTTAACAATTAATTTTATTTGATCAATGATAATATATCTTATATTTTATTATTGGTTGGATCATGGTTAGATAAATAATTAATGATGTTTTTGTTTAGAAAATGTAAAAAATTATTTTATTTTTTTAATCTATGTGTCGAAGTCTAAAACAACTTAAGGGTTATTTAAGCTAACTGAAAAATGCATTCTATTTCTTTTTTTGTAACTTAGGCTTTCTAAAAAGCATTCTATTATCATCATCATATTTTGATATGTTCAAAATCGTTAGCTTTTAAATGTTTTTTACTCAACTTTGTGAAACTTTGTTGTAAAAAAACGCTGTATCATTTGGCTAAACTAACTAATACAAGAGGAAACCATGTGCTATAAAATGGGAAAAAGAAATTAAAAGATGCTCATGCTCATCCATCATGAAAAAGCCAAAATCTTTTTTTTTTTTTTTTTTGCAAAAATCATTGTCAACGAGAGAAAGGGGACGATTTGCAATGATGTGGAGAAAGATAGAGAGAAGAGTAAATGCAGTGTTTCAGAGCAGAGGTGGTTGTCGTTTGCATTTTAGAAGAAAATAAACGACATGGATTTCAGTGCCCAAAAAGATTGAAAATGGTGGTTATGAGTCAGTCAGGCTTCAGTCTTTCTCACCTGACTTTTCCCTCACTTTCATGATTTCATTTCTGCTCTCACTTTTTTCACTTTTTCTGCTCCGCCTTTAATGCCCCACACACCCTCATCTCTTGTCACTTCTTCTTCCATCTCCACAAATATGCAATCTTTTAATGTTTGTACATTGTCTATTACTGTAGCACCAAAAAAGTACATTGTCTATTACTAGTATACAAGTAAATAAATGTTCCTTTTTATATACAAAAAATGATTGATGTTCTAATTTTAATTAATGAAATATGTTTTAAAACTAAAATCTTAAAATATGAATGGTAGAACTTTATTGGAAAGCAAATAAAACTAACTAAAAATAATATATCAAAATACGTGTTTAATTTGTATTAATATGTGTGTAAATCCTAAAACATCTTATATATTAAAACAGAAGTCATGACTTCTTTCATGTGTGATTTTTTTAAATTGGACCATCATTTAGGAAGTTTATAAAATGTAAATAACTTAACTATAATATCATTTATATTTTCATTTTTATTTAAAATAAAAATAAATATTTAACTAAGAAAACTCTAACAAAATCTTTTCATAATCTTTTCAGGATCATTTTTTAAAAAAAAATTCGAAAACTGATTAATTTAAATTTTAGTTATCATAAAATATAATCAGATATTTAAATTTAGTTTAGTTTTTATTTATAAAAAAATAAAGTTATATAAAATATTTTAATGATAATAGCAGCTTAAAATAATTACTTTTCAAAAATACATTTTACAAAGATTTTTAAAATATTTTGTTGGAAAGTAATATCCATTTCTATTTAAAATTTAAAATAGAATTATCTTATTTATTAAACACATAATCATGATTTATTACATGTGTAATTTTTTTAATTTAAATTATCTCTTATGGGTCACAACTTTAAATGCTTCTATAATGTAACATTACAATTTATGTCAATAATGTTTAGCACAAATCACATATTCTTATTAATGGTTTAAATTTTAATCTACACCCCTTTCATAGATGAAACATTTAACCTCTTTACATATCGTATATGCGTATGGTTTTAGTAAACTATTATTAGTGTTTGTATATTCCATTGAGTTAAAAACCATTTTATTTTATTATTTAAAACTATACCAGATTGATTTATTAACCAGTATATTTAAATTTTTACATGTCCTACTCCAACTATAAATAAACGAACAATATATATACGAAATGAATATATACATGAACGAATGCATTAAAATCTTACTATCTTATATATTAAAATAGAAGTCATGACTTCTTTCATGTGTGATTTTTTTAAATTGGACCATCATTTAGGAAGTTTATAAAATGTACATAACTTAACTATAATATCATTTAATATTTTCATTTTTATTTAAAATAAAAATAAATATTTAACTAAGAAAACTCTAACAAAATCTTTTCATAATCTTTTCAGGATCATTTTTTAAAAAAAAATTCGAAAACTGATTAATTTAAATTTTAGTTATCATAAAATATAATCAGATATTTAAATTTAGTTTAGTTTTTATTTATAAAAAAATAAAGTTATATAAAATATTTTAATGATAATAGCAGCTTAAAATAATTACTTTTCAAAAATACATTTTACAAAGATTTTTAAAATATTTTGTTGGAAAGTAATATCCATTTCTATTTAAAATTTAAAATAGAATTATCTTATTTATTAAACACATAATCATGATTTATTACATGTGTAATTTTTTTAATTTAAATTGTCTCTTATGGGTCACAACTTTAAATGCTTCTATAATGTAACATTACAATTTATGTCAATAATGTTTAGCACAAATCACATATTCTTATTAATGGTTTAAATTTTAATCTACACCCCTTTCATAGATGAAACATTTAACCTCTTTACATATCGTATATGCGTATGGTTTTAGTAAACTATTATTAGCGTTTGTATATTCCATTGAGTTAAAAACCATTTTATTTTATTATTTAAAACTATACCAGATTGATTTATTAACCAGTATATTTAAATTTTTACATGTCCTACTCCAACTATAAATAAACAAACAATATATATACGAAATGAATATATACATGAACGAATGCATTAAAATCTTACTATATGTTAAAAAATATAACTACTACTAAAAGATGAAAAATCATTTTGAAACTAATCTTATTTACGTGGTATATTATAATTTGTCTCACTAAAATTTAATCTATTATATTAAAATAGAAGTCACAACTTCGTTTCATGTGTGATTTTTAAGTTGGTCCATTTTTAAAAAAAATTATTAAATGTATTTTAGTAAGACTAATAATATATAGAATCTTTGAACTACTTTAATCATAATATCTTTTGATATATTTTCATTTAAAATTTTAAGTATATATATATATATTTTTTTTTAAATAAAAAATCAAAATTTTTAAAAAGATCTTAACAAGATCTTAATTTTCAAAATTATATGTAAATATTTTAACTAATTCCGTAATTAGTTTTGAAATATTATTATACATTAATATATTCAGTTGGTTTTTATAAAATGAAAAATAAAATATTGTATTTTATTTTATCTATTATATAATCACAATCAATCATGTTAATATTTTTTTATTATATTGAACTTAATATGGTAAAATTATATTAAATTAATAAAATTATATTAAATTGATAAAATTTTAAATTTTATTTTCATAAATAGAAAATATTTATATTAAAAATATAATATGACAGGCGACTTAAAATTAGCAGACTATATACTACATGTATAAAAATTAAAATATTTTTCACTTTTGTAGATATAATAATATATTGTGTAAAATGAATAAACATAGAAAATACTGCTAAAAAAATCTATTTTTGTAAGATGGGTAAAAATTTAACACCAATTAAATAAAAGTAATTTTCAAATATGTTTTTCATGCAAATATTAATATGTTTAATAACTAAATGCAAATACAATAAGATAAATATATTATAAGAAGCAACAAATACGTACGACGGTTTAAACAGTTGATTATTTACAACATGCAAACTATACATTATTGTATTTGAAATAGCTTTATAAATATTTAAATTTATGATTAAAATTAAAAATGTATACTACTAATAATCTAATAAATATATACATATAAAAATGAAAATAAAACCCACACGGTTGTGCGGGTCGAGATCTAGTCAAATCGTTTAAATCCAGTGAGAGTAACAAAAAGAAGTTAATTCTCAAGGATAAATATATGAAACTCGAAATTAGAGAACGTAATTTTATCTACATTTGTTGTTGGACAGGCAAGTCGGTAAACCCAAATACAAGGCCCAAATATTTGATACAGCAATCTACGGAAAGTGAAAAAGGTATTTGACCATCACATTTGAAGCAACCCACTAACAAATGAATCATCCGAGCATGAGAACGAAAACCAAAATAGCATACATCAATATACTAAAATTTGGAAATTTGTATAACTTGCATTTTTTGGGTCAGATTCGAAAAATAACAGGAAAATAAGCTTTTAAATAATAAGCTTATGTGTTAAGAAAAACAATATTAAGCTTCATATTGTATTTCAGTTAAAAATACTAGAATAGGTGAAGTCATAAAGATAATTTGATATACTACAGACATTAAAGCAACAAAACTTTGACATAAAAGCATCCAAGTGCAAACCAGAGAACCAAATAGAACAAAGCAGAACGCATGTGAATAATACGATATTCAGAAACTTAAAAGAGTTGATCATCAAAATCTTGGCTTTTTCAAGAGGTTTCAACGTCAGAGAGATCCAAGCCTTCTCTGTAAAGCTCAAAGTCACTAGGGCTCCATCTGCAGACTAAGTTGAGTTTGAAAGTAGCCAACTTGATTCCCAACAGACGCTGCCAAGTAATGTAAACAAGAGTGATCAATCTCATAATACTCATAACACAAACAAAAGGAAAGGTTTTATGGAACAGAGATTCTTAATTTACCAAAATGCGAGAAGATTCTGGCGAAAGAGGTTTCCCTTCTTCACAAACTACAAAGTCGGAGAGTAACTCCACCGTACCTACACAATGAATCAGTAAAAGAAACTTTTTAGATCAAGATTACATTCAAATTAGTAGCGTATTATTGGAGTGAGAGATGGAAAAACTGAAAACTGGCGGAGACAACAAACCTTTGTTAAGACGAACAGGCATACCCTGCTTCCTAAGAAAGGGTTCCATCTCATGTGTGAACTGTTCTAGAGGTCCTTCCTTCAGCTCAACCTGATCAATTCAATGGACACCGAGACCAAGAGTTGTTCAATAATTAGCAAGAGTTGAAGAGCCTGATCACAATAAAGCTTGTTGCACAAGTTCTAAATTTAATCACAAACCGTTTCTACAGCAGTGCTTCCGGTTCTTGAAAAGTCTGAATCTTCATAAGCGTTAAATAAGCTGTGCAACGAAGAAGCTTTGTCAACAGTTGCAACAAAGATACATGGATACAAGAGAAAGATAGATGGATACCTTTCGACCTCTTCCTTTGGCATATCCGTAACAAGAAGTCCAGCATCACCATGAAGCATCTGAAACAATTAACGCACCATAAGTAAGTGACAGTTAAAAAAGGTCAAGTAAGAAGCAGAGTACACAAACCTTGGAGGCTTTGAAGATACCAGGACTCATTTCATCAGAAGCAGAACGACCTAGAGCAACCTGCATCACCTTGTTCGAACCGAGGAAGAACCTAAACCAATTTAAAAAAAAATAAAACTATAAAATCAAAGACCAAAAAAAAAAGACAAAACCATCTCTTTTTTCATGTCTTAAAGACAAAGAAACTAACTTTCCGTTCTGCCTAAACTGCTGTCTGAACTCCTTGAACTTGATGTTTCTCATGTTCTCAAAAGAGAAAACATAGACGGATGAATACTTCTCGACAGCCTCTCTGATTCCATTTACAATAACCTCCTTGTGCGCTCTTCCTTTCTTCTTTGTCTTTGACAAAGTAACTACAAAGCAATACATAACAAAACCATACATCAAATTGATTTGAACATATACGCAAAAGTTTAGCTTTTATTCGAAAAGGTTGCTACTCTACAATAAACCCTAAACCCTTGACGGCGGCTACAAAAGCTCACAACTTAACTAAGATGTAATGTGGTTTCAGACAATAGAGGACGTGTAAGAGTGAAGGAAGAGAGAGAGTTCTGACCTGGTCTGTCTCTCTTTGATTTAGGCATGTCTTCTTCTAGGGGATGAAGCGAAAAGTTAAAGAGCAACTAAAGATAACGGCTTGGCTCCTTAAGCTTCTTTCACTTTTTTCTTCACAAAACGTAAACCCTAGTTGCCCTCTCTGCTTTAATTCAGTTTGTATTTCGGATCCCTAATTTAACCCGACTTGGATCCGGGAAGACTTGAATCGATCTGGCCCATTTAAAAAAATATGGGCCTTTTGTGTGTGTCGTTTGATGGGTGGACGGACAATGGAATTTGGATCTCATATATCCATGGACAAACTAGTAGTATTCTATGGATATTATCCACTTAAATGCATCAGCATTTGTAACTGAATCTCAGATCTGAATCAGAGATCCACTCATATGTATCTTTTTTTTTGGTTCAAAAACCTATATTTGTATCTAATTCGTAAAAATACGGAACAGGCTATTGTTGACGATTAGGGTTTTGCAATCTAGACATGTCTCCCAGTATTAGGGCAGAGAAGAATCAATCGCCACCGTCGTTTCTGATTACGTCACTTCCGGAGGACGTCGTGGTTGACATATTGGCGCGTGTACCGAGACGTGACTATCCAAGAGTCTCCCTTGTTTCAAAGTACTTCCAGTCACTCGTTTCTTCGCCTGAGATATACACAAGACGATCTTCGCTGGGCTGCACTGAACATTGTCTCTATGTTATCCTCTATAACTGGGCCAACATTGTCGACCGTTTGTATACCCTCAAAAACAAGGGCTTGGTCCTAATCCCTGGGCTTCTTGATATGCCTCCTCATGATGGAAGCTTTGTAGCTGTGGGTTCGAGGATATATGTGTTTTGTGGGATGATGACATCGAGTGCTTTCTTCATCGACTGTACATCTCACAATGTGCAACACCTCCCGAGGATGCCTGTCCCCATGTTTGGTATAGTCGCTGACGTCATTGGAGGGAGAATCTACGTCTTTGGATTTCTCGATACCGATCAAAAGTCAAAGGCGATGGTGGTGTTCGATACAGAAACACAAATGTGGGAGGATGGGATGACAAATGTGATGCAGATACGTAATAGTTGCCTGGTGGTGATAGCCGGTAAGATGTACGCGAGGGAATTTCAGAAGAGCTTTGTTTACGATCCAAAGGAAAGCAAATGGGAAATGGTCGAGGTGCTGAGTTTGAAGTTCTGGAATCATAAGGCTTGTGTTGTTGATGATGTTTTGTACTTTTACGATTGGTCTGGCAAGGAATTGAGAGCGTATGATCCAGAGCACAAGTGTTGGGGAATGGTGAAAGGTTTGGATGATTTGCTGGCTAAGCTGAGACGTGGTTGTTGGTGGGCAAGGCCTGTGAGTTATGCTGGCAAACTGGTTTTGTTTTTTCGTAGACAAGGAACCACTGGGGAGATTTGTTATGCGAAGATTTCGCTGGAAAGACGCAAAGGAGGTCAGATTTGGGGTAAAGTTGATCAGTTGTGTGATCATGGTCTGATTGCTGGTAATTTTTACTTAAGGAAATCTCTAGATGTTGTGCTTTGATTCTACAACACAAAATTTTTGAGGTGGGCATTTGTTTGAGAGTTGAGAGTCTCTCAGCTCTTTCTCTTAAGCTGGTGCTCCTTGCCAAAGTATGTAACTGAATGGAAACATGTTCCAAGTTAAACAAAAATGTGTCTTGAATTTTGAGATGTTCGTCTGCTCTTAAATTAAGAGCCATCTCGCCTCGATTGATCGTGAACCTTCAAATTGTGGAGCTCTAGATTATTTTTTAACATTGTGATAGTGAATTGTTTGATTAAAAAAAATTTCGTAAAAATATTTGAATTAATTATGTAAGAATGAATATGAGAATATCTTTGAAGATTCAAAAAATTTACAAATTTGAAGAAAACCAAATACTCGTATTTATTTTGACATAAATTTTTAAATGTCCCAAATTGAAATGAGTTGGGATCCAACATTTTTACTTAAAAATCCGACCTATACTAAAACGCTCAGACGTATCCAAAACAAGATATTTGGAAGTTACATCCGGATACCGGATTTATGAAAAACAGATACAATTTACTCAGATTAACAGAAATGGAGAACCATACTTTAACCAAAGACGCATATAGTAAAAGAAGCTCTTCACTATTAATAAACAAAGCCAGAAGTTTTCATTACATAAAGAGAACATCAAATTTACAGACAACAAACAGTAAAGAAAGGTTTGAGTAAAAACATCATCCAAGAAGACAATGGTCTTCAAGGCCTTCCTACTAAATTCAGAAGGATACAGAAGTAAACTATAAACAACATAAACTGCTATCCAGAATAGTACATCAGAAGAATACATTCTGTTTATTTTTCCGAAAAATAAAAACAACACAAAGAAAGCCAATGGATATTAAGATTTTTGTACCTTCTACACAAACCCCAACAGAGTTGTTTTCCTTTTTTAAAGAGTATTTGTATCATCTAGGATGGTCTGAGTTCTGGTTAGCTTCTCTATCTCTACGTCTCCTACTAACTGATCTTCCCAGGAGAACCCTTCTCTGGCTCCTCATCCGGTTTGCGAATGACCTATCCCCATCCTCCTCCTCATCTCCAGAGGACTCAACATCGCTCTGATTGATCCTCAAGTCATCTGCATCGGATGCTAGACCATGGGATGTGTCAGACGCGTTTCCTGATCCCCCAAAAGCCTGCAACAGAAGGAAAACATTCACTAGGTTCCTACCAATCCCAGCACCGATCCTCCCCACTTCCTCCCTCTCCCTCTCCTCCTCGTCGGAATCTGAACCGTACGCACCTCTCTCTATCACGTAATCCCCAAACACCGTTGCACCAGGCATCGTCGACCTGATCGTGCTGATCACATCGTTACGGTCCTGCTCAACCTCGAACCTTCTCCACTCCTGCTCCACATCGGGATCCACCTCACGCGGCTGCGCGCAAGGGTGGTCTTTCTTCATGTGTTTCCTCAGCTCCTTGAAACATCCAGCGAAAGAGCAATCCTCCTGCATACAGCTCCTCTTCTTCAGATTCAGATCGTCTCTCGCAGGCTTCACGATAGTCCAACCTTTGACCTGTCCCCTACAAAGCGGACACTTGAGATTCTCCGCAACCTCGCACTCACTACCAACCACTTGCTGATGATGCTGCGACGGCATTAGCTTAGCAGACGCCTTCTTGTACTGATCCAAGCAGTTTGAGTAACGGAAGCTGGTCCCACACATGTAAGGACGGCAACCCTTGTCGTGAGAGGAACAGAGGAGAAGCACAGCGTTGTGAGGACACTCCATACAAACGGAACACACCGCATCCGCCCAATCGTTCTTCTCCATCATCGCCTTGGGACAAGTGTTTGCAAACACGCTCCTACTCCTCCCCACAACAACTCGCTTGGAAGATGCGAACTTGTACGGTCTTGCTCTGATCCGCCGAGTAGAAACCCTGCGCCTGGCTCTTCTAGCTTTCACCATCTTCTTGTGTACCTGAACAAGAACAAGCAAACACCTACAAATTTAGTAAAAAAGGAGTTCATGTATGTATCAAGAACAGACATTTCACTATAACTAGAGGTCCAATTTCAACAACATCAGACAAAATCAATGAAGCAGTTAAAGTTTCTACCTGTAGCAATTCTATCAATTTACAGAGTGGACAGAAGAGAGAACAAGTCGTGTTCTGATCAATAGAAATGAGGTGTAATAAAAGAAGGGAGATGTGCCAGCACGTTAAAGAAAAAAAAAGCAACGTGCTTGACCGAACATTCACGCGACATGGCAGTTAATCAATTAATTAAAAAAACAAACAAATAACAAAAACCATCGCCATGTTCAAGAATCCTTCAAACTCACATGCAGCAAAACTGATTCGACACATCTCAGATCCACAACTATTAAAAATACACAACAAATCCACATCTCCTTTTTTTCCTTTCACAGAAATAATTTTTCTTTTAAAAAGAAAAGAAATCCTGACATATTGTATTGCTAAGCTATTAAACAATCCAAAACTAAATCTGAATCGAACCGAGTAACCTAAAACACTAAACCGAAAAAGGTCATACACCTCGAACAGACAACTAAATCTACGGCGATCGTAAGTCCTACCGGATGAATGTAATCCACGCGGCTGAGATTATGGAAGCGGAGACCGGCGACGTGAAATGACGCCGGGAAGGTAGAGCGAGAGAGAGACGGAGAAGGAAAATTACGAGATTAGGAGAAGAAGAAGAAGCATCTTCACGGCTCCAGATTAGAATATTTTCTCTCTTGACGTCACGTGTTGTGGAAGTTAGTGCTCTCCATCTCCACTCGCCTCTCATGGGTGTTTGATTTTGACGCGCGTGTCCGTTTGAAGGCTTTTAAGGGCCCGTTAAGGGTGGGTATATGGGCCATGGATTATGTTTATGTTAACAGGGACGGGACACCAATCTCGTGTGCTTCAATGTTTTACATCAAAAAGATCAAACTAATGTTTTTGTGTGTATGGTAAATGTAATATGTGAATCTCATTTATCTCTGTATTTTGCAAAAACTATATAATTGGTGAAATGATGATGGTGTCGAAGAGTGACTCTGTGACATCGGACAACGTTGAAAGTTGAAAACAGATAAAAATAACAACGAAGTGAACCTTAATTAGCAAATCTCTCATAAGTATTATAGTCCCGTCGATCCAATCATGTAGCTGCATCGTCAAATACAGTCTAGCGTGGATAGATATGCCTTATGAGAATTAAAATCAATCTGATCTAGGTGCAAATAAAATATCTGTTTATTTTGATTTGTTCTATATATCTATAATTCTACCAAACAAAGTAAAAACTAGTTTATTTTGATTTGTTATATATACTAGGTGTTTCGTCCGCATATGCGGACGTAAGTATTTTATAATTACTTAATAATAAATTAATTACTAATAAAAATATTATAATGATAAATTATTATTTATATTTTCATTTAAAAATTCTTTTTAATTATAGTTTTTATTTAAAATTATTATATATATATTAGATTCATTATTAATAAACAAATTTAAAAAATACTTAATATTATCTTTTCAATTATATGAAATTAATCATTTTACTTACTTAATATTTAGTTATGTATTTCTGTTTTTAATTTTAATTTTTTATTTAAAAATATTTTTCAGATAACAACACAATATATATAAGAATTATTTTTATTTTAACATATATTTTCTAGATTTGGATAATTCTTATTATTATTAACTCTAATCATTCATCTAACTAAATAAATTTAAATTCGTTTTTAATATATTAACTAATTTATAAATTTATTCATTAAGGATATCATCGAATTTGACCACTCTAACTTTTAACGTGGGAGTTTCCTCGCGAAAAATTACTTCACAAATAATAGTATAGATCTATAATTATACGAAACAAAATAAAGACTAATATTGACTATCTGTTAAAATATTATAGATACTAAACTTTTGAAATAGATCTCTACTCCGATCCAGTATATGTATATATATGCGTATATAGAAATTAGTTAACCATGGTTATAAAAAAATAAAAATTAGTTAACCATTTTATCTTAAAAATTTTGAACTAATATTGATTTTGTTCACAAAATTAATTATGTAAGTTATATATTTTATTTTAAAACACTTTTTTCCTTTTATATTGAAATATTATTTTTACACTATATTTTACTTATTTTGTTAACTTGAAACCGTTGAAATTTTCGAATTGAATATCAGTTAAAAACAGATTTTACCAGATATACAAACTATCCAAAATAATTATGAAACAAATTAAATAATAGAACGTCGATCCGGACGAATTAGATCAAATCACATATACTTTTACAATTTTAGATATTAGAATCCGCCCCACCTATTGGTGTTTAGCCTTAAGAGTATGGATTACTGGATGGAGAATTTGGACAGGCTTCCAGAAGTGAATTTGGACAGGCTCCACTAATTTGTGTTGGTCCACCGTCTATTTTGAATAGTAAACGAAAAATATATAGAAATGCAGTAGATAATTTTGCAGTGATATCAAAGGGATCGATAATGTAAGTAGAGTAATCACGACGCGTGTGACTAGTGGTCAAACCTGGCAACTGCGACATTTCTATAAATAACCACAAAAGCTCACATCTGGTGAGAGAGAAAGAGAGAAAAAAAAAGCAAAGAAAAAGAAGAATGATGAAGAAGCAAATGACAATAGCGGCGGCTCTTCTGATTCTGATGGCTTTATCTTCCAATTTGGATATGGTTGCTGAGGCTCAGTTAGGCCCTGGAGACTGCTACGACGGTTGCTCCACCGCTTGCGTCCAGCGCGACTGTGAGCACTCTGTTTCTTAATTTCTACATACTTTCTTTCTCCACTTATATATATCCCTACGCTACAAAAACTCTGGGGACTAGTCTAAATTTTGGGTCGAAATCTCAGATAATAATACTAATAAAATATGTTTTAATCTTCTCCTTTTCTATGTTCCCAGCGAGAAAGACGGCCCGATGCGATCGCAAGTGCTCCATTCGGTGTGGCCCAGGTAAATTAATGAAACCGTATCCTTACCAGACCCCCTGTGGTACATTTATCTAATCGGTAGCAACCTTAACCGGTCGGTTAGTTTTGTATGGTATTATGCATTTAACAGAGTTGGAATTTCTGATCTATGATCGATCAGACTTAAAGCCTTGTTGTCTATTAGAATCAGATCATATTCATACGTCGTCAGTTGGTTTAGCATATCAAAAAGGACTTGAAACTAATGTTTTTTTTTTTGTTACCAAAAAAAATAAACTAATGCTTTTTTTTCTGATTGCAGATGCTAAAAAGGCAAGAGAGACTGGTGCTTGAACTTTTATATTTACTAAGACCCATTTTAGATTTAATTATGTTGTAATCTTCGTTTAATAATTTTATCTATGCAAAACAAATTATGTATTGTTTATGTTGCTGTTAGCTACTAGTACCATAATGATAATGTAATAAACTTTGAAATCTAATGAAAACGGGACCAGCCGGTCTATGTAATATCCAGCGATCCATCAATTTGCCATGTATGTTATCAACTCGTATACAAAACTGCTAAGAACGAGTGGGCTCATGTCTTGTCTTCTCTTTATTAGACTGATCGAATCTAGGATTGGTAACACGTACTGGCTAAGTTTCCTATCTTTTGTCTCCTATTCCTTAGTCAGGCTCAATTCCAGGGTAGCCCAGTGGAACCGGCTAACTTATCTCTCTCTTGTCTTCTCTTAAATAGCAATGCGATTCAAGTGTGTGATAGCGATTTGAGTGTGGAAGCCATGTGATTTGGTAGGGATGCAAATAGTAATGCCGTTCGGAAGCAATGCAATTATTACACATCTTTTAATAGCAAAACGATTGAAAATAACTAGAATGGACCATATTTAAAAGCATTATTTGTATTTATATTTTTTTTTAATTTCGTGAAAGTAAATTAAATTTATGAATATGTAGGATTGAAAATATAATCCTAAATAATTTTTTTTTGAACACCTATCCTAAATAAATTATTTAAGATATATATTAATTGAATATTTTGGTCAACTGTAACACCTCCTGTTCAATAACAAGTATAGAGAAGTGCTAAAGGCATAACAACTTCGATATTAGCTTCTTCTTCTTTTTTTCATTCGCTATAGATATACCTTGGAAATGATTCAGATCTTTTAGTTCATTACTATCATTGTCAATTTAAGTGAAAATGGAACAACGGAAGTAATTTTGTGAGGTAAGGGTTCTCAGAGTTATGAAGAAGAAAAACATGCATGATGCATGTCGCAAGTTTTGATAGGAGAAAACAATATGTAGTGACGAGACATGAATAATTGAGATTAACCATAAATTACATAATATATATTGAGGCTAAACGATCTAAGAGTTATGATCCAAGAAAAAAAAAGGATTATAATTTGTGATTGATGTCTGACCGGTTTAGTTAAACTGGTTATTGGAAAGCGATCCAGTATCGATAAACCGGACGTAAACCAGCTTATATAAATCAAATTTGGGAAAATATATTAATCAACACTATAAAGCCTTTTTAAAAAAGGAAAAAAAAAACAATGAGTTGTATTCAGCGATAAGACTAGACTCCAAGTTAACCGGTGATAAATCTCTTTCAGTAACAATTAGGTAATAAAAAGGTTTATCAACAAACAAAAAGAAAAGTCAAAATAATCGTTGGGGTCTTTGCATGATGCGAGGCGAAGGTCATGCGGCCTCGTGGACAATAACGCTTCACAATGTCCACTTATTACCATTTCATTCTCTCTCTCTCCTAAGAATACAAATAGTTTAAATTCGATTATAATAAAATCCAGAGAAGAAGCGTTCGAGAGTAGTATTTAATAATTAAAAAAATCTTAACTATTTACTTGCTGGCTCGTGAATGAACTTATTAAAGAACAAAAAATCAAGAAAAGGCTCCTGAGAGGTACTGCAAAAAAGCAGAGAGGAAGACGACTTTATCTTTTTATGGTTTTTGTTGCTCTCTTTTGACTTTTTGCGTTCCTTTGTTTTAGTCTCCTACGGATCTGCTTAAATCCTTGTGATCTGTTTACACGTAATCTCCGGAGGATCCGAGTTGTTGAGCCAGACCCAGATTCTGTTCTACTTTTTTTTTCTTTTTCCTGAGCTTCTTGATTTGGTCGGAGAAAGTTTAAGGTTTGGTGGGTTTTGTCTTAAAAGCTTCTGAGTTATCTATCACTTTCTTGTCTGAAAAGGTTCGTTCTCTAACCCTTCCTCTGTTCTGTTTTTGATGTTTTTTATATGCACCGACTCTGAGATTATATTTGTCCTAACCCAATAACAGTTTCATTAAAAATCTTGACTTTATAGGAAGTGAAAATCAGATGAGTTTTTCTTTTGGTGATTTCAAGATTGAATTTTGATGTTCTAATGATTATTATGCAAAACCGTTTCATATCCTTGGTATCTGTTACGTTAATTTAATTTGATTCAATTATCAAAATTGACTCATGATTTCACCTCTTAAACAGTTATGTGATCTGGATTTTGCATTTGATGTATTGATATCAGATTCTCTTTGATCAATTATTATTTGTCATAAAGAAAAAAGGTTTTGTTTGCTTGATTAAAAGCTATACTGGAGGAGTCATGGCCTAGTTTCTTTATTGGGCATGCAATGAAGCTTTACCCAATCTTCTTTCTCTTTTAGCCTCCACTTGGCTCTTTTTTTTTTTTTACTTTAGTTTCTTACTTACTAAGAAGGTGACTCAGAACTGCCAAGCTTTAACGACTTTTTAATCTTATGTAGAGTCAGTGGAATCTCTCATCTCAGTCTGAAAGCTCTATTTGCTGGATTTGGAAGAGAAATGTCGTTTAGGAGCATTGTTCAAGATTTGAGAGATGGGCTTGGGAGCTTGTCGAGGAGGAGTTTCGACTTCAGGCTTCATCACAAAGGGAAATCTCAGGGCTCTTGTGAGTATTCGTCTTCACGTGACCTGTTGCCACCTTTGATAGTTCAGACAAGCAGATGGGCGAATCTTCCTCCTGAGCTGCTCTTGGATGTGATCAAAAGATTAGAGGAGAGTGAGAGTACTTGGCCTGCAAGGAAACATGTCGTGGCTTGTGCTTCTGTTTGTCGGTCCTGGAGAGCAATGTGCCAAGAGATCGTCATGTCTCCTGAAATCTGTGGGAAGCTCACTTTTCCAGTTTCCCTCAAACAGGTTTGCTCCTCAAGAAAACTTCTCTTTTGTGTTTTAGGTTCAAAACAGCTGATGATGATGAAGTTTTTGTTTGCTGTGGGCTAATGTTTTATTCCAGCCAGGGCCTCGCGACGCGATGGTCCAGTGTTTCATCAAGAGGGATAAATCAAAGCTAACTTTTCATCTCTTTCTTTGTTTAAGTCCTGGTAAGCTTTTGTTGTTAGGATATAACTGCTTGTGTTGGAAACAATGTTCAAAAAATCGCTAGGCTATGACTAGGCCCTCTAGTCGGCTCTTAGTCTAACGAATTATTGATTCATTTTAATTTATTTTTACATTTATATTAGATATTTTAGTTTTTAGGTTTAGTTATAAAATTATAATATATTTTTACATTTATATTAGATATTTTAGTTTTTAGGTTTAATTATAAAATTATTTTGATGAGTTATAAAAGTTAGATATGTAAAGAAAAAAAATTAGACAAATTTATGGATTTGAACTAACACTATTGCTTGATTAATACTCCTATATTTTTACACCAATTTAGATTGATTTAAACCGATTTAGATTGTTTTAACCGATTTATTACGTTTTAAAACCGTTTTGAGTCGCATAAATCAGATTTTCTTACTGGCTTTTAGAACATTAGTTGGGAATCATTAGTTTATGTCTGAAAACAAGTTGCATTAATGTTTTTCTTTCAGCTCTACTTGTGGAGAATGGGAAGTTTCTTCTTTCAGCCAAAAGAACTCGTAGAACTACTCGGACCGAGTACATCATCTCCATGGATGCTGATAACATCTCAAGATCTAGCAACTCTTACCTCGGGAAGCTCAGGTTTCGTTTTCAAAATCATTTAGTGTTTGTTCAAAATAAACCATATCTTTAATTAAGCTCATTAAAGGTATCTTTCTTTCTTTTTTTTTTAATAGATCAAACTTTCTTGGAACAAAGTTCTTGGTGTACGACACACAACCACCACAAAACACATCATCATCTTCTTCTTCTTCAAGCGCACTCATCACCGACCAAAAAAGCAGCCGAAGTAGATTCCACTCTAAAAGAGTTTCTCCAAAACTCCCATCGGGAAGCTACAACATCGCTCAAATCACCTACGAGCTCAACGTGTTAGGCACGCGCGGGCCACGGAGAATGCACTGCATCATGAACTCCATCCCAACCTCATCTCTCGAACCGGGCGGCTCTGTCCCAAACCAGCCCGAGAAGCTCCTCCCGCCGCCGCCACGGCGCTCTCTCGACGAGTCGTTCCGCAGCAACATCTCCTTCTCCAAGTCATCGCTAGACCACCGCTCCATAGACTTCAGCAGCTCTAGATTCTCTGATATCGGAGGAGGAGTGTCGTGCGAGGAAGAGCGAGAAGAAGAGACGAGTTTCAGACCGTTGGTTCTGAAGAACAAGCAGCCGAGGTGGCACGAGCAGCTGCAGTGCTGGTGTTTGAATTTCCGTGGACGCGTGACGGTCGCGTCCGTTAAGAACTTCCAGCTTGTGGCTGTGAGACAGCCGCCTCAGACGCAGGGGACAGGTGGCGGCGGCGTTGCACCAGCGCCGGGGGCTCACGGAGAGCAACAAGACAAGGTGATTCTGCAGTTTGGTAAAGTGGGGAAAGATATGTTCACGATGGATTATAGGTATCCGTTGTCTGCGTTTCAGGCGTTTGCGATTTGCTTGAGCAGCTTTGACACCAAGCTCGCTTGTGAATAAAAGAAGAAACATTCTTATCATCTACTTCTCCTAAACATTCATACTAATCCGTATTGTGTTTCTTTATCTATGGTCTTGTCTATCAATTTGTCTCAGTACTCGAGTGTTTACTGTGAGAGTCAGACGTCTACTATTAACCTCTTCCCTATCAATTGAACATTTAGTTGGAGATCTTCACTAACTTAGTAAAAGAAAAAAAAAATCTTCACTAACTCATGACTAATCATATCATTAAACTTTGACTCATTGAGACGGTTTTCTTTCTCAGTAAGCTAAGATTTCATGAAACTGTGTTAATACATAAAATATTATTTTGTTACTTATAAGTTGTTTTCAGAGTTGTAACCAAAGAAAGCAAAAATAATATATATATATATATATATATTTACTAAGATTTTTTAGAAAATGTATTGTTCTTAAAAAAATATAAGATGGTTGATGCGTAACCGTATGTTGAACTAAGAATATGAACACATAATTATTTTAAAATTAAGAAGAAAATGTTTAATTTGTTCTTCCAAAAAATTGAAAAGGAAAATATTTTTTCATAAATTCTTTTAAACTTGAAAATGAGAGGAATAGAATGGACCCTATGTCATTTATTTGACAAAGAAATTCAATTTAATTGGTGTAAAGTCTGAGAAACAATGAATTTATCAGAATTTCTTCTTCTTAAATTAAACATTTATTTGAAAATAAATCAATTCTATAATTAATTAAATATGGTTTAATTTATATTTTAAATTAATGGATATCTTAATATTATTTTTGGCTAAAACATCATATAACAAACAAGTGTACCAAAAGGAAAAACACCCAAGGTCCCCAGTTCGAACAAAGAAACGTGAAAGGAGATGGTACCTTTGTCATTATCTCAACATAATCTCTGGCCGCCGGAAACTGGGTCTACGGCGTTTAGAGGCTTCGCAACCGCCGCATCCATACACGCCTGCGACCATCTTCGCCGTCACCTCCGCCTTGGCTTCCATATTCGCTCTTCCCTTCAGGTTCACCTACTCTCTCTCTCTCTCTCTTGTACTTTTCTCCTAAAGTTGAGTAGATCTTCTGGAACACAAAAGGCTTAAACTTTCATCATCTGGCTACTTTGTGAATTGCTCTTCTGCAATTTTAGTGTGTAAATATTTCAACTTTCAATCACGATCATTAGCTGCTTTCAAGGTTCATCTCATTTTGTCTTGGACTCTCTCTGCTGCTTTTGACAGAAACTACAGCAAGTCTCTGATGCTGCACGAACGGAGTTGTCAAGAAGAGTCGTTCTATTCAATGGGGCTAGCTTCCTCCGGTCTAGAAATGATGATTCCAGATCTTCCTTGTTATCTCTATGTTTCTTTAGCGGAGGAGGAGAGAGTAGGATAGATCCTAGAGGTGAGGAAGGATCATCATCATCATCATCGAACCAGGAGACTTCCAAGAGAAACACAAGCAGTGGACGGAGGTGGACTAATGTCCTCCTTGCCGTTAACGTTATGTAATGTGTTTTAGTTCACTCAGTTACAGACAACAAAGATCATGTCTTTTGGTTTGATATGTTGCATTAGAGGAAATGCTTTATAGTCTTATGGGTTTCATTCTTTGTGTCAATGACAGAATGTATATTGCACAAGTTGCATCCAATGGCAGAGTGTTGACATGGGGAGCCAAGGTATCATATATTCAGAGACTTTATTAAATACAAGAGTGAGACAGTTTGTTTCTTTCTTTCTTGCTGCAAATTTATCATGTGTGGGTGAATTGCAGGTGAACAGCTTAATTGATAGAGGTCAGCTATGGAGACTGGCTACGTCTTCTGTTCTTCATGCCAATCCTATGCATCTCATGGTCAGTTTCTCATCAACCATTCAACCCTTTTATGTATGGCGCTAAACTGTTTCCCCCTTTGTGTTTAGATTAATTGCTATTCTTTGAATTCCATTGGACCAACTGCTGAGAGTTTAGGTGGCCCAAAGAGATTCCTTGCAGTCTACTTGACATCTGCAGTTGCAAGTAATTGATGTCTCATAGACTTTAATTGATGTGTATGATGATTATAGTTCTCTGTTTCAGATTCTCCTGACTTACAAAAACCATCTTTAAGAGTTCTAGGTTCAGCTATGAGTTACTGGCTCAACAAAGCGCCATCAGTTGGTGCGTCCGGTGCGATTTTCGGATTGGTAAGTCTCTTGGAACCTTAAGCCTTTCTTCTCATTCAAAAATGAAGTTTGTTAAATGAAACCTCTTTTTTCCTTTTTGTAGGTCGGCTCGGTAGCTGTGTTTGTCATGAGACACAAGCAAATGGTCAGAGGTGGCAATGAAGATCTGATGCAGATAGCTCAAGTCATTGCCTTAAACATGGTGAGTAATACAACATTTTAAAAAATCTTTCTAAAGTTCTAACAAGCTTTTTTGACTAAGTGCAGACATTGGGTCTAGTGTCCAGAGGCATAGATAACTGGGGACATGTAAGTGTAACCAAATCATGCCTTCAAAATGTATTAAACAGTTAGTTCTATGTTTCTTGGATTAGTAGTGGTCTGATAAATTAACATCTCTGGTTGAATTCAGATTGGTGGCTTACTTGGTGGGACTGCAATGGCATGGCTTGTAGGACCGCAGTGGAAGTATGAGTATACAACAAGAGATGGTCGGAGGGTCTTCGTAGACAGAGCTCCAATACCGCTCCTTTTGCGGTGGAGAAATGAACGGGGACGAAGCTGAACAGTTTTCTCTTTTGATTGCCGTGTGAATATTGGATGTGTATTTTGGAGGATTGTGATTCTTGGTTCAAAGTAGCCAGCTCATTACTAAAATGTTATGTTTGATGTCTTAAATGTTTTTACAAGAGCCAAGTTTGGATTAATCTTTGTTTATTAATTTAAATAAAGTTTAATGATAGATTTAATTGTATTTTTGGGTTCTTTAGGTTTAAAAGGGGATAGCTTTTCTATAAAATAAAAATGATATCTGAAGTTAATTTTAATTAACTTCAATAAGTAAATCAGTTAACAAGAAACTAATTAACTTATACATATTAATGCTCGTAAAAATAAGCCATGAGTTTAACTATTAATTAAATCTAATGAACTTTCGAATAAACCTAAACACCAATAAATTTGAATTTTTTTTTGTAGATAAGGAGGTAAGCCTAAATAAATTTGGAATTTTCAGTTTAGATTAAGTTAGATCATTGATTAGGTTAGCCAAATTTGTCACCCATAATGAAAGGTGCAACAAATCAAACAAGCAATGGGGTGGGGTGAAAATTTAATGATCGGAGCAGCCATGAATTTCTCCTATATATATTTCATAGCATTTTTTACCAACAGCAGTTTTAATTTGGGAGGATTCACCACGATCTGAACATTTTCTTATATAGTGGCTAATATAAATATAATATTCTATGTCGAATATATGACATAATACTGAGTGATTATATCAAATTGCGGTTACGTTTATGGTATTGCAAAAGTTGGTATATCCAATTTAAAAACAAATTAGTTACATTTTATTGATAGTAAATAGTAAGCATATCAATGACCGTAAATTATTTAAGGAACCCATATATATATATGCATGTCTACAAACAAAAACACACAAACCAAATCTCGACAGAAAACTAAACAAAACCAAACAATGAAGCTTCACATGTTATGGCTCGTGTTGGTATTAATAGCTGTCCAAGCGCACGCAACAAAGCAAAGAAAGAATGCTAAAATCCCTGCATTAATAGTTTTCGGAGATTCAATAATGGATACTGGTAACAACAACAATCTCTCTACTCTTCTTAAGTCCAACTTCCCTCCTTACGGCAAAGACTTTCCCGGTGGATTGGCTACTGGAAGATTTTCTGATGGAAGAGTTCCTACTGATCTAATTGGTAATCGTTTGAATTATTTTTATATTTGATTATATACAGAGTTATATCTTGCACAAAAAAAAATACAGAGTTATATCTATATTTAATTTTTATATAGTTCTACACTTGTATTAACTTTTAACCAATTTTATTTCAGCGGAAAATTTGGGGTTGGCTAAGACAATACCAGCATACCTGAGCCCAAATTTGAAGCCTAGAGATCTTTTGAAAGGTGTATCATTTGCATCTGGAGGAACTGGTTATGATCCATTGACAGCTCAAACTATGGTATATTATCATATAATATAGTTGATTAGTTTATTTATTTAGAAAAATAGGGAGTTGGCTTGGAGGCTAAAACTCTTAAATTACCTAATAAGAATTTTTAGAAGTCATGGATTGTTCCGGTTGAGAGAGGTTTGATCTCTAAAGAATGCTATTTAAAACGGTGTGGATCTCGTTCTAGGGGATGTTAGGGCTTTCAGGATTTTTTTTTGTCATCAAACATACAAGGGATTTTCAGGATAGAACCTTTAAATATTCAGAAAAAAAATTAAGTAACTAATATAGAATTTTTATGTTGTTGATTTTTTGTAGTCGGTGGTATCAGTGTGGGATCAACTAATATATTTCAAAGAGTATATATCAACGATCAAAAAACATTATGGAAAAAGAAAAGCTCGGTACATTTTGGACCATAGCATTTTTCTCGTGGTTTCTAGTAGCAATGACCTTGCTCACACTTATATATCCCAATCTTATAAATATAACTCTACATCGTATGCTACTTTCTTGGCCAAATCAGCAGTTAAATTCGTAAGAGTAAGTTGGTCAGATTTATTCAAATATTAAATCAAACAACAATAAAAATAACAGCTAATAATATTATTTATTTAATAATATTTAGGAATTACACAAGCTTGGAGCTCGAAAAATTGGGGTGTTTAGTGCACTTCCTGTTGGATGTGTACCACTTCAAAGATCAGTGCGTGGAAGTGTGTTAACAAGAGAATGTGTTAAACCCTTAAACAATATGGCAAAACAATTCAACACTAGACTTTCTCCAGCACTGAGATCTTTGAATAGAAAGTTGGATGGTATTATCCTCTATGTTGATGTTTATGAGACTTTTCTTGACATGATCCAAAAGCCTAAAAAATACGGTTAATCCATCTCACAAATACATAGATATATTTTTCATTCCTTTGTATTAAAATGGTGGACTGAGTTATAAGTAAACATTTTATTATGTTTCAGGTTTCGAGGTAGCTGATAGAGCTTGTTGCGGTACTGGTTTTCTCGAAATTTCTTATATGTGCAATTCATTTAATCCATTCACATGTTCTAATTCGTCGGCCTATATATTTTGGGATAGCTACCATCCAACTGAAAGAGCTTATCAAGTTATGGTTGATAAGTTACTCAGCAAATACTTAAGCAAACTCTTTTGATGTTAAACATTACTTACTTCTTTGCGTTTCATTGTATTTATCCTTCTTATTGTTTTATGTATGTGATTAATTCATTATTGAATGTTCAACGTCTTGTGCACTGGAATAATTTGGATATAATCTTAATGTTCCATGTTTGCAACCAACAGTAATCTTAAATGTTTTGAAAACTGTGATTCTACCCGATACATTATTGGAACTCTGTTTTAGTACATATGTTAAATTGAAATTTGTTTAAATAAAAAATGTTTGTCTTAAGATTATTGTTTTAATATCACAAAATAGACACCCAAAATAAATATAACTTTTTAAAAAATTAAGTAATATTGTGCTATTTGTACTGTTGGTTATATTTCCATTAACCGTAGAATATAACAAATAAAGTTTTTATCAAAGTACATACAGATATCAAAAAATTTAATAAAACATTTTTGATTCGAAAATAGATATAATCCAACACCAAAATTCAGAGACAAAGATAAAATACTTAACCATTGAAAAAAAACTAAAGATAAACTTATTGTTCCGTAAAAACCTGGGAGATAGCATTATCCAAATATATAAAGTATAATCCAAACTAAGTTAGGAAAGTGGAAACCCTAAAGCCTCTTAGCAAACAAATCTATTTGCCAAAACTTCAAAGACAAAGAAACCACGCGAGAACCAAACTTGTAGACAAACTACAACTTTGTGATTCCTCTCTGTCCCATCATGGAACCGCAAGCTCCGTCGTCAAGTCCGAAGCTACGTCTGCTCTGTAGCTACGGTGGCCGGATAACGCCCATCCCACCGTCAAACTCCCTGGAATACATCGGCGGCGAGACCCGCATCGTCGCCGTTCCCCGTGACATCTCCTTCACCGCTTTCTTCCAGCTTCTCTCGGGCAAGCTTCTCTCTGGCCGCTCCTTCTCGCTCAAGTACAGACTCCCAGGCTGCGACCTCGACTCTCTCATCACCGTCAGTAACAACGAAGATCTACAAAACATGATCGCTGAGTATGACTCAGCTAGTCCCCAACGCATCCGTCTCTTCCTCTTCCCCGAGTCATCAACTCGACATCCTCTGTCGGTTAACTTGCTTGGACTCGAGTCGCCTATACATAAAATAATCTACACATCTTCGTCTTCCGTTGTTCCCTTCCCGATATTCCCGCAAAGTAATGATACGGCGGCGAAGCGTGTGGATCACGGAAAGATCCATGCAACATTGGAAGATACTCGGATTAAGGAGGAGGAACCTATGAGCTCAGCCTCGGAGTTGAACTCCGCGGCTGATGCGGGAGTTTCGGATAAAGAAACAGAGAGAGTAGAGATTCAAGATCAACCACGACGAATAGTTGTTCATAGGGATGTTGTATTGGGTTACCCAGCCCAACCCAACCCTATAAAATATAAACCCAACCCTATTCTAACCCAACCCAACATTAACCCTAATAGTCTATGCATAAAGGGGTTGGGTTAGGGTTACCCATTTCATAAAATTTTTTTAAAACAAAAGCAAATAATATTAACATGATTAACACTGTTTAGCTATTTTGAGAATTTTGATGGAAAATGAGATTTTGCAAATTCAACAAAAAAAACAAAATTTTGTGTTTTTGGCAGAAAACCTTAATTTTTTGATTTGGATAGAAAAATTCAATTTCTAGGTTTTGGTGGAAAAACTTATTTTTCTGATTTTGGCAGGAAAACTCATTTTTGTGGTACTGGCGAGAAAACTCAATTTCTCGGTTTTGGCAGAAAACAAAAATTTCTAAATTTTGACGGAAAAATTTGATTCCCCAGTTTTAGCGGAAAATTCGATTTCTCGGTTTTGGTTGGAAAACTCGATTTTCCGGTTTTGGCGGGAAACCTCGATTTCTCGGTTTCTCGGGAAAACTCGATTTCTCGGTTTTCTAGGAAAAAACCGATTTCTCGTTTTTCTCGGAAAACTCGATTTCTCGGTTTTCTCGGGAAAACTCGATTTCTTGGTTTTCTCGGGAATACTCGATTTCTCGGTTTTCTCGGGAAAACTTGATTTTTCGGTTTTGACAGAAAACCCCGACTTCTCGGTTTTAGCGGGAAACCCCAATTTCTTGATTTTTTCGGGAAAACTAGATTTCTCGGTTTTCTTGGAAAAACCCGATTTCTCGGTTTTCTCGAAAAAACCGATTTCTCGGTTTTGGCGGGAAACCCTGATTTCTCATTTTTCTCGGGAAAACCGATTTTTTCGGTTTTCTCGAAAAATAAGATTTCTCGGTTTTCTTGAAACCCCTGATTTCTCGGGAAAACTCGATTTCTCGGTTTTGGCGGGATAACTCGTTTTCTTGGTTTTGGCGGGAAACCCTATTTTCTCGGTTTTGGCGGGAAACCCCAGTTTCTCGTTTTTGGCGGGAAAACTCAATTTCTTGATTTCTCGGTTTTGACGGGAAAATTCGATTTCCCAATTTTGGCTTGAAAACTCGATTTTTCGGGTTTTTCGGTTTTGGTGGGAAAACTTAATTTATCGATTTTGGCGGGAAAAACCAGTTTTACGGTTTATGCGGAAAAACTCTATTTTGTGGTTTTTTGTGGGAAAACTCGATTTTGTGGTTTTTTTCGGAAAAACTTGATTTTTCCGATTTTGGCGAAAAAAATCGATTTGGCAAAATATTTTTTTTTTGTGATTTTGACGGAAAAAAATTATTTCTGAAATTTTATAGAAACTTTTTTAGCAATTTTAACGAAAAATCTAAAAAAAAAATTGAGGGTTTAACCTACACCAAAATATTGTTCTATAACAAAAAATATCTAATAGGGTTAACCCTGTGAAAACCCTTTATTTCTTTAGCCCAACCCTAAAGTGACCCTAAACATTTTATGAATAATACATCTGGGTTAGGGTTCTTAAATTATTGAATGGGCTGGGTCAGCCCTAAATCTCACAACCCTATATAACATCCCTAGTTGTTCAAGAGCCTTTGCAGCAGCAGCATCAATATTTACCGATATTCTACTTACCAGTCTTGCCGATGCAGCCACATACGGTGACTCGTTCAGTGAATGGTTACGCGTTGTCTCCGGCTATAGAATATTCTTCTGGAGTAGATCCGGTGCTGGAAAATAAGGAAACTGCGACCTGAGTGGGGTTTCTTCCAGGTCAAGTAACCCAATTAATCCCTTTTGTAGTTTAGGAATTAACCTTTTTGAAAAATTAGGATTCGACTTCTCTTATAGAATATGAGTAATGGACACGTGAACCGATCTCTTTTGGACAAATGTGGTTTGTGCCCATCGTGCGGTTTCAAGATTATATGTGAAAAATAGTACTTGGGTGAACTAGTTTGGTTTTCAATCTTTTTAAAATAAGATAAAATAAAATAGGAGACAGTGAAGTTGATTTATTATTACTATTTTGTAATCGTTCAAAACGTTTCAAGAGTGCTTCTGTCTATTCTTTCTTATTTATGTTTAGTATTTGATAAAGCGTATGAATTCCACCAAAATCGTTCAAAACGTTTTTTTTGTAATTGAGATCTAATGGTGCAATCCTATCTGTGATAATGTGATGGTATGGAGGGAAGATCACTGGATTTGGATCTTGTTCGAACAAATTCAGGAATAGTGATGAGCTTGGGTTTATGGAGGAGGATCAAAGTCACTACCGGAGCCAACCAAAACATAGCAATAGTCCAAAATTCGACAGTTATATCATAATCACTTAAATTGTCAAAATGTAAGTTTACCATCAAAGGGTTACTCTGAATAGAACCAACAAACAAAAGCCCATGATAATCTGACAGTTATATCATAATTACCTAAATTGTCTAAATGCAAGTTTACCATCAAAGGTTACATATACGTAACCTATTTAATATGGGTCACTTGCTGAACTCTGACTTTTACTACGAGTGATCTTGCTGAACTCTGACTTTCTGTCCAACCAATGTCTTTCTAACTTTCTGACTTTCTGCCCTTGAAAATCAACTATGTCTCTGAGAAATGAGAATAACCTAAACAAATATTCGTGATCATCAAAACGGCCAAAAAGTATTTATTGATATGTTTTTACACATTTGTTAGAACAACGAGCAAAACAGGGTTACAAACTTTATCACCGCAAGGGACAAAAAATAAAACATAAAATTGGAACTTGGCTTTCAAATTAAAAGAAAATCTATTGTAGCCATGACTCATATGGTCTAGAAAATCTTTTTATTTGCTTCCAAGAGGGATAGGGGAAGTGATCTTATTAGCTTGACTTTGTGTTTCTCTCAAAGCAGAATCTTTCTCTTCTTCCCCTCCTCCTCCTCCTCCTCGTCGGCTAACTAAACTCTTTCTTTCGTCATCATCAGACTTATTACTAGTCTCTGGTGGAACAACTTGTCGGAAAAATCTAAGCATCATCTCATAGGTTGTAAATGTAATAACTGCCGATGGAGTTGTCCTGAGCAGATTAGTTGCACATCCACGGTACATTCCAGGGATCCCTTCGCTTCTAAACACCTTCTTGATGCAATCAACGACTCCTGAATACTTATTCTCAGAGTTTCTCATTTGCCCTTGTTCTTGAAGCTTCGCTCTAATCACCTGTGGATTGTGTAACATAAAACACCATTTTAGCTGTGAAGGTTATGAGCCTAAGAGTGAGGAGGCATATAGAAGAAGAAGATGAAGAGATATACCTCGTGTGGGTAAGTCAAAACAGAGGCGAGTACTTTCGCTATAGAAGAGGCAATAGCAACATTCCCAGGACTCAGATTCTCGACTGATGTGTTATCTGAGAACTTTAACAAGCTTTGATCAGAAACTAGCAGCACCATGAGAGGATTTTGATTATGTAATAATATTAGTGGAGGAATCATGTTTTTACCCATTTTCGCCATGTACTGCTTAATCTTTTCGTATGCTGGAAACTGGATTGCAACATGGCTTATTCCCGCCAAAGAAGGCAAAAGGCCACTGTTCCAAAAACATCTTAAAGGTTAACTAACATGTGTACAAAATCACAGAACTTTCAGTTTTTGATGTAAGATAGATACTGACCTGTACAGCCCTCGGAATCCTTCTTCTTGACAAATCCTACTAAAAGCAGACATTACGCTTTTGTAAGGTACCACGCCTGGCCTGATCCCTTGCGTCTGAGAAAAAGCGAGACAACATTCAATATGAAAAGAACAGTAAAGTAAAAGCTAAAAAACAAAATGAAAGAGGACAAAACTCACCATCAGTCTTGTCTTGACAACCCAAAGTGGATTAGTTGCAATAGATGTGGAAGCTCCAGCACCAGCAGCAGCTACCATGTTGGCCCCAACACTAAGTGTGCCATCTAATCAGGAAAACATAAAACAGTTGAAATACCAAACGATTAAAAAAAAAAAGACTTCGGTCAGAAAAAAAAAATAAAGCAATCTCAGGACTGCAATACTAAGCAGCACAACAAGATTTTTGTAACTAACCACTTGACTGCAGGACATCCTTTAGCTTTCCATACACTGAGAAGTACACCTACATGTGATACCATAACATCACCTACAAGCAAATACATCACAAATCTCGGGAGAAAAAAGTAAAGGGGTGCTTACAGCCCAATTTGGGAGGAGAGCTATGATAGTTGGTGAAAGCCCTCGATACATTCCTCTAAAACCTTCATTCTTCACTATATTCTGTAGGCTTGTAATGATCACACTACCTGATAATTCACAACACATGCACCTTGTTAACACCTATATGCACAAGATCTACAGCTATCTACTTTAATTACATTCTTAAGTAAAAGTACCTCTCTTTCCAGAGGCGGGAGCTTCAGGGAGACCAAGAACCTGTAACCTCGTTTTTATCACATCTAACGGACAAACAAAAGTCGCTGCAATTGCCCCTGCAAATAAAGAAAAAATAAAGTTTCACAAAACCCCAAAATCAACACACCAAACACGAACCCAAGAGACGAAATTGAAAACAGAGGAAGGAGAATCGAAAACGGAACCTGCGGTGGCTCCGGCGCCGGCGTTGCATGCGGCCTCTCGAATGCTCCGGTAATCAAAGGTCGAGCTCCCGTGATCAATCATCTCCGCGGAATCTAAAACCCTAGGGAATCTAAATCTCGAAACTTTTCAATGCGAGATCCAAGTAATGGAGGAAACTGGGTGGCGTGATTCGAGGGTTTATATAGAGTTAGTTCCCGTCGCTCATGTGCATTGGCCCGACCCCGAAAAGGATTGAGATTTGGAACGTGTGGGAAGGGTATAAAGGAAGAGACTTTGTGCGTTCTTCTTCTTCTAAGCAGGTCGCGTACGATTCAGGCGTCCAGGTCCAACCCACACGGAAAGGGGTTGAAGATAAATTATCTGAATCGATTTGATTCCGCGGAGATAGAGAGAGAAAGAGAAAGAGTGTTTGAGTTTTGGGATGGCGTCACGCAGATCAATCAACACACACACAACCCAAGAAGAAAGTTGAACTCTTTCGCTTATGTTTTGTTGACACCGATAATTATGTCGTAATTGCTCTTCCTAACTTATCTTAATCAATTAACTAAAAGATCATTACGCAAGATATATCTCTATGTAACTAAAAATAAATAAAAACTCTAATTTGACCACAAAAAACTTAAAAATAATAAATAAAATAAATGTTGGCAGAAAACTAAAAACAAATAAATATGAGTTGGTTAATATAATCTGGCTGATTCTAGATGTTCATATTATACACTGGTAAATCAGAAAATTATATTCAGTAAAAAATAATCGAAATAAGTAAAATGACAATGCAGATCAGGTTTTGTAATGAATACACAAGTCCATAATTATCAGTGACAACTGACATGATTAAACTGAAGGCCATTACTTAATTGCTACTGAAGCCCATTACTTGAATTGCTTGATATAGTTTATAGTGTGTACTCAAGAGTGGATTGCAGTTCAAACGTAAGGGTATGGCTGCATATCTGACTGAGAAAACAAATCACTAGAGGTAAAACTCATCTCTTAATCCAGATAAAATTGCATTACCAAAAGTGTATCCTTAGAAAAAATGTATAGAAAAGACAATATCACTAATAATGTTTCACTAGTTACATTGATTTGATTCAGTGATTCTTAATCCATAAGTTCAAAGCAAGTTGCGGATTTTATTTTGTGGTACAGTGGAGAATCGTTACATCGGTAGCCGGATTCGATTCAAGATCAATAAGCCAGTTTAATCATGTCAGTTGTCACCATATAATCTTCTTTACATATCCAGAAGGAAGAATAGTATTGGATCTTGATTAGTGAAGGGTGGTGATTACATCTTTATTTATCAATGTGGGTTCCTTGTACTGATTTAGAAGTCACAATTGATAATATCAGATACAAATAGGATCGACTATACTTTATAAATCATACTTAAAATACATATAGAGTAATCTTTAGATTCACGTTTTATGTTCCTGAGAAGTTGGGAAATAGTACTAGTAGCTTTGCTGTTTTGGTAATATCCTCTTTTCATGAGCACCAGTTTCATTACACTCCAAACAAATCGAAAACTTGACGTCAACCTCTCTCTGTGATTGTAATTGTTAAATATGAAGTTATAGTTTCAACTGACCTTTGCACAAATATGAAAAATTCTCAATTTCTTTTTGATACAAATATTACATTCTTGTGTTTTGAGATTTGTATCTCTAGCAAACATGTCCCAGCATAATGATATACTGAAAAGCATTTATTAAACTGATGTAATTATCGAAGCCCAAAGAAAAGCCTAGGCTTATAATCTAACTGAGCTGAGTTTGAAGCGCATATGCATGAACTTGACAGGAGCTTGAGTAGTAAGAAGGATTACATATTTACATGAGTTAATAAAACTTCTAATTGATCATAAGTTTGGGCTTCAACAGCATTTGTCTAACCGAAATCAACCAACCATCCACATAAATTCTTCGGACCCTTAGTATAGGGATAGATGTTTTTCAAGTTTTTGTGGTAAAAGACAAAATGATCAAAATGTTTTATTAAGAAATTTTATTTTTTTCTATACTCTAGATATATAATACAAATAAATAAATAAATAAACAGATATTTTTAATAGTTTCAAATTATTGTTTTCAAATTCGATTTCTTTTTTTCCGATTTTTTCTGATTTTTTAGTTTTATTTTTAAAACTCGAAAATATTTTATGAAACTATTTTAAAAAATTTAAGTTTCAATTTTTCAATATTTTATTTTATAAAATTTTAAATTTTAATCTCAAAACTCTATCACTTAACTCTAAACCATAAGATATATATTAATTAACCATATAATTATAAATGTATATTTATTCTTTTAGTAAAATATTTAGTTTATTTTGATCTTTATAGACTATATTCGTGATAAAAAAAAATTTTGAAACTATTCTAAAATATTTCTCGAGTTGTAATTATGAATTTATTTATTTTATACAGATTTATTCATGTTGCCAAGTGCATCATTTTTTCTTTATAAGATTGGAAGTTCACACTGTGAACAGATTTGTTGATCTTTTTTTTTTGAACACAACATATTTATTGATCATATATTCATTTCTGAAAACTATCACTATATTCAGTTTCTAATTACAACATACTTACGTACAATAGGTCTCATGGAAAAATAAATTAAACCAAAAAAAATTATTTTGATTAAAAAGATACTTAAAACTGAAAAATTCCATAAAACAAAAAATTGCCATATGTAAACTTTGAAATTTAACCTAGTAAAAGTAGATTATGAATTTTGCAAAACAGAGAAAAGGAAAAAAAAAAAAGGAAAACTCCGACCGAGATTGTGCGGTGAGTTACGAACTTACGATTAACGGCTGAGATGAAAGGCTAGAAAAATCCGACGTCTGTGAACTCACTACTCTTTTTTTTTTGCCGTCAAGGAATTTTATATAAAAGAGAAGATGGGCCAAACCCAGTTACACATTCAGGACTAAAACATCCAAAGCCCAACAACATGAACCCAACAAACACAAACGGGCCATACTACCCCCTAGAGACCCAATACTAGACCCACTACGAACCGGCGACTTCCGCGAGAAAGGAGACAGAGGAGACCGGACACGTGTAGTGATCGGGGCCGTTAGCTGGACACGGGCCTCTTCTGTCTCGACTCTATCGACACCTCCGAAGCTTTCAAACTGGAGCTTCCACGACACCTGAAACCGACCCTTTCGACTTACCACCACCGGAGATTCACCAACCTAATCTCGTTCGTCGGAGCTTCAAGACCGTCGAAACCTCCTTCCGAACTCATCCCCGTTCTTCATCAACTAGTCATCACGCCATTGGAAAACGATCTACACTCGAGATCTCCTTGGCCTTTGAATCACTTCACACCCTTGACACGCGCATAGAGCACCACTCGGATCTTTTAATCTCAGCTGGAAGCTCACGAAACCTCATCCATCGAGACCAAACCACCTTAAACACCATCGCTTCAAACTTAAAACAAAAAAAACAAAGCTAGAAACCTAAACCCAAAAGGATAACCGGGTTACTAAACGGCAGTCCGGAGCTTTGGTAGCCTCCGTACTCCGTGACCAAAAGTTGGCGACGACAAGTCTGACGGAGACTCCCATCCCGAAAGCTAGGGTCGGCGACGATGGATCTACGGTAGCCTCCACCTCCCGGAAAAAACAGACTTCACAAACAAACCACTCCCACATCCGTGCCTCCATACGACCGCGTCTTCACTCCACAACACCGAGCCACCGCTTGGGATAGAGGCGTAGGCAGAGCATCGACAAGGCGGTCGTTGGCAGGATGATGGAGAGGGAACTTGAAGGCACAAAAACAGACAATCAAATCAGGTTCCGGCGCCGGCACGGACGCTCACGCGCCGGCCACGCACCGGAATCGATCTAGATCTAAACTTCTCTCTCTTCTCTCTCCGCGCTGGACGCTCTCTTACTTCATGAACTCACTACTCACTTAGAAGAAAATGGAAAATGTTCTGAACCCGGGAAAATATAAAAACACCGAGCACATGCGCATTTTAGCGTAGCTTCATTGACATTACCGAAAGTACCCTCCGATCCAACAAAGACCCTCTGCATCCTTCACCGTATATATATATATATATATAAAAAACAAACCTTTGGGCTCTCTCTGACGGCACCGTTAACAAAAAAAAATAATAATAAGAAAAAAACACCGCCGGTTGAATTTTCCGGCGATCTTAGAAAGAGCGATTTTCTCGAGAAAGTCTTCGAGTTGCAGCGAGCAAAGAGAAGAGACTGATCGTGCACCGATTCGAATGGTACTGCGCGGTGAGATGATGGCAACGACGACGACGAGGAGACCGGAGCGGCCGAAGAATCTCCACAATTTCACGCTACCGAGCTTGAGGTGGGGGAGCCGGCGACACCTCAAGTGCACGAAGATCGACGGTTCCACGAGCTCCGGCGATCACCGTCACCGTCTCCGACGTCGATCTTCGTCTCTGCGATTCGCCGGCTCCTCTGTTCCGATCCGCGAGCCTGAGCATCGGAGCAGCAACGACGGCAACAATAACGACAGCCAACGTCGCCGCGCACGGTTCGAATCTTTGGATGACGGCGGCGGCGAGGAAGAGGAGGAAGAAGGGATCGAGGAGTTCAGGGTGAAGATCATGTCGGATCTGAAGACGGTGAGAGATAAGATCACACAGTCTATGTATGCTCTCAAGGAGCAACACGAGGAAGAACGTAAAGCCGGCGATGACTCCGGCCGAGAGAAGGAGGTTTCTCCGGTGGTGAAGAAGCCGTGGAATCTGAGAAAGAGAAGAGCAGCAGCAGCGTGCAAGGAGGCGGTTGAGGAGAGGACGGTGAATCCACCATCGCCGCCGCCGAGAAACGATTCGACGAGGGTGATGAAGGAAAGAGGCGGAGTGGTTGAAGCCGAGACGACGACGATGATGAGGCCCAAGTTCTCCGTGAGCCTGTCGAAGAAGGAGATCGAGGAGGATTTCATGGCGGCTTTAGGTCAGCGACCACCGCGACGGCCGAAGAAGCGGCCGAGAACGGTTCAGAAAAAGCTCGATGTAAGTAATTTTGATTTTTTTTTTTAAATTTATAATTTACTTTTTTTTATTGATATGGTGATCTTATTTAACTTAAATTGATTTTTTTTTCTTGTTTGGCTACAGAGCTTGTATCCTGGGTTTTATCTTACTGAAGTGACGCTTGATGCATATAAGGTCCCTGAAGAAACCAAGGTTTAATTATGATAATCATCATCACGACTTCGTTTGTTGTCTATCTTTTGAAAATCATTAGCCTTTATAGTTTTTGGAAAAAAAGTTGTGAATCTTTTTACTTTTTACAGAATATGCAGAGATGATGATGATGATGATGAAAATATTGTGTAATTCAGTTTGCCGTTGAAGTTTTCGTGTTCTCAATGATTCTTTCTTCTCTGAATAAACTGTACAAAACACTGTTGGAGATCGTGTAGGTTCCGGTTGATTAAATACATAATAAAGTTTTTTTTTCACAAAAAAAAGGTTTCTTTTTTTTTTGAGAATGATTAAACTACAAATCTTAGACAGAGAAGCAATAGCTTCATGGAAGGATCATGTTTTTTTCACATGAAAGAAAACAGGCAGAGAAAAACCAAAACATCTTTTGTGAGATTAGGTAAACAAATAAAAGGCTCGTCTTTTCATCTACTTATGCATCAAGCTACAGTTACAGATCTAGTAACAGTTTAATTAACGTGTGAAGAAGAGAGTTTTCGGGGTCAATGCTCTTTGAGATTTGAGGATGTACAAGAAGTTTCCTTTGGCTTATATGCTAATGATATTTAAAACACACCGTTAAACTTGGAAAGGCTGTGCTAGTATGTTTTGATTCCTAGGAAAAGTACTTGAGAGACCAATGTGGGGACTTCACTTTTTTTTTCTTTCCCGCGTCGGCTTCGTTTCCGCTTGCCCGAGTTTTGAGTGCTTTGACTCGTCCTTTGCCGTTTTGGTTTAACCAGATAATGGGTGGGGCTCTCGTTGGCTCAGCACCCTCTATCACTATGGTGAAATTTATGGCAAAACTAATAAATAGTTTTGAAGTTTATAATAACTGAAGCTACGAATGAATAGTATAAAATATGATCAGTTAAGAACTATAGGGTTTTAGAGAGAAGCACTTGAATTTTTGTGTGAAATTTTAGCTGTTAATATTTTCATCTATATTTGTATTTTTTTCTGTAATCCACTGCTCCACTTTAATTTAATGTTGATATATTAAAAACTAAAAAGTATCAACAGATATAGTTTGGGATTTTGTTTCCTTTTTTTTCCTGGAGTTTTGGATATATATCTGTATTTTTATTATTTTTAAAACATATTTTAGTTCAAACTGGAAGTTATTAGAGAAAACATCAAAACAATGAAACTCGAATGTATCATATAACCAATAGATAAACCATCTATGGTGTCTTAATAAACCATCTAAGTCCTAATGCCCAAGAAAGGTAAACTGTACCAGATGGAGACCTGTTCTCTGAGCTCAACTAAGATGGAATTGTCTAGAGGCTCAGAGCAACATACTCTTCTTAACTTTCTTCAGATGTAAGAATTTATAACGATGAACAAAAATGTAAGAATGAAGTTATGAATTGGTAACAAAAGCAAAGCCCTTCCCTACCAAAAGTTACCACAGGAGCACTCACCATTCCGGAAATGATGAAACCTCTTTCTGTCTCTCAAGACAATGTCACGCTGCACCACACGCGACAAGTACACAAAGAAGTTATGACAATCACCACAAGTCCTCAAGTTCTTGAACACCCTAATAGCTCTTCCCGGAGGAAGTTTCATCAGCCCAAACGCAACCGCAATCTTCTCGCTATGTGTAATCAACATATCTTGCTTGTGACCATCAGACTCCACGTCGTGCAACACGAAGTTCGTGTCCGGTACGTACCCGAGTCTCCTCATCTCTTTCCCCAGCTCTTGAAGATAGCTGTAGACAGCTTCTGCCTCTGGATGCGAGGTATCATCCACCAGAAACTTATGCACTTGCGTCTCCACCTCTATCCAGCTACAAGCCAGTTCCTTTTTAACTCCTCGATCCCGCATTAGTTTACGCACCCTTGCCGCTTCCTCCCACTTTCCAGTAGCTGCGTACATGTTCGACAAGAGCATGTAGGTCCCATCATGTTCCGGTATGAGTTCAAAGAGTTTCTCTGCAGCTACGATCCCTAGCTCCATGTTTCCATAGACTCTACAACCCGAGAGAAGAGCTTCCCATATCTGTGCAGTAGGTTCAAAAGGTAATGATTTTATCACGCTTTCCGCTTCAGAGAATCTCCCAGACCGACAGAGCAAATCTATCAGCCTTGAGTAATGATCAGCACCTGGAGGTATACAGTAAACACTCTCCATCGAATCAAAATACCTCCTTCCCTGGTCCACTAAACCAGCGTGGCTACACGCAGTCAAAACCGTAAGAAACGTAATCCTATCCGGCTTTATCCCTTCCTTCAACATCTCCTCATACACATCCACCGCTTCAGCGCCATGCCCGTGCTGTCCCAGCGCAGCGATCAAAGCGTTCCAAGAAACCGAGTCCTTACAAGGCATTGTCATAAACACCCGCCGAGCTTCCTCTACAACCCCGCATCTCGCGTACATCGTAATAAGCGCGTTTGCAGAGGAGAGACTCGACTCAAACCCTATCTTAACCAGCTGAGCATGGAACTGCTGCCCGTTGCAATAACCTCCTAGTACAGCGCACGACTTGATCACCCCGGAGAAGGCGTAATCGCAAGGCTCGAAACCTTCATTCCTCATACAAGCAAACAGCCTCAAACCTTCTTCTCCAAACCCGTTATCAGCTAACCCCGAGATCATTATCATCCACGTCAACATGTTCTTCTTCTCTCCCATCTCCTTGAAAAGCAGCTTCGCCTCACCTATATGCCCAGAGCTAACGTAACCCGACAACAACGCGTTCCAAGAAACCAAGTCCCTCTCCGGCATTTTATCGAAAACGGCTCTAGCCTCATCAAACTTACCGCATTTATAGTACAACGAAACCAGAGAGTTATCAAGATGAAACGAGAACTCCCCTCTTCTCAACGCGTACGCATGTACTTCCTTCCCCACCTGAAGCAATCCGGAAGTAGCACACGCTCTCAAAACGCTAGGATACGTAAACGCATCGAGCTCGATCCCAGACCAAACCATCCTTCTAACCATCACCAACGCCTCTTTAAACAACCCTCCATGAACATAACCAGAGATCAAAGCGTTATAAGCAACCAGCTTCATCCTTTCGTCCATCATCCCTTCGAGCAACTCTACCCCGGAATCAAAGAAACCGTTTTTAACATAACCAGTCATCATACTCGTCCACGTCCTCTCGTCTTTCTCGCTGATCTCATCGAACACTCTCCTCGCCGAGTGTAAAAGATCAAACTTTGAATACACAGAGACCAAAGCGTTCGTAACCGAAGTGACGGAACAAGCTCCGGACTTTACCGCCGCGGCGTGAAACTGCCGCACGCACTCCCTCTCCTCTTCGGCCACGTGGGCCAATCCGGAGAGAACGCTCGCGAAAGTGAAGTTATCCGGTCTGAACCCTCCGCGCTTCATCTCGAGAAACGTGCTCGCGGCGGAGTATCCGTCGCCGGCGTGCGCGAGGCCGGTGATCATCGCGTTGTACATCACGGTGTCTCGGACACTCAGCGGAGTCTCGTCGAAGACGGAGCGAGCGAGGGGGATGTCGCCGGAGGCGGAGTAACCGGAGACCATGGTGGTTCTGGCGATTCTGTCCGGTTCGGGTATTTCGTCGAACAGGTGGCGCGCGTAAGCGAGCTCAGACGATTTGCAGTAGACATCGATCAGACGGTTGAGGATGTGGGCGCGTGGATGGAACCCGAAGGTGATGATGTTGGCGTGGACGGCACGTGCGAGTTGTAGAGACGCTCGTCGGAGAGGGAAACAGAGGGCGAGGTTCGCGGCGTAGCGGTTGGCTATGGTTCGGATGTGCTCTGGATTCGGTTGCATTTCATGTTTTTGTGGTTCGGTTCGTTTCTCATAAGTTTATACCAGAAAATATCCGGTTAAGAGAAAACCAAATAATCAAATTATAAACCGGAGAAGAAAGTAAAGCGAAGAGAGCTTTTGATCCAAGTTTAAAGCACACAGCAAAGGTTTAAATCCTAACACTTATATCTAATTTTTCCATTGTTTTCTTCTAGGTTACGTACACCAGTGATTATTTCCAAGAGTTGTATGATTTGGCAGTCGAGTTGATTCGGAGAGGTCATGCTTATGTTGATCATCAGGTTGAATAATTTTTTTTTTTTAAACCTTCATACAGTATTTATAGGTTCCTGTTGCCTTTTCCAATCAACTGTCATGTGTTACTTTAAGCTGCACTGTAACTTACTCCACAGATAGAAACTCATTTCACTCTACATTATTGATTTTCATCTTCAGAATGCTGCTGATACAAAAAAGTACAGAGCGGAGAACATGAATAGTCCCTGGAGGGACAGGCCTATTGAAGAATCTCTTAGACTTTTTGACGAGATGAGACGAGGAATGATTGAGGAAGGGAAGGCAACACTGCGAATGAAGCAGGACATGCAGAATGATAATTGCAATATGTATGACCTTGTTGCATATCGTATTATAAAGGCAAGTGAAACAAACACTATCTCTGGGTTGCAGAATAACGTCTCCTCCCCCATTCTTGGGGTATCTGATTTTTGTTTGTATGTTTTGCAGTTCACACCACATCCTCATACTGGTGACAAATGGCGCATTTATCCGACCTACGAATTTGCCCACTGCACTGTTGACTCTCTCGAGAATATAACACATTAGGTCTTTTCGATTTTGCAGCATTAAATGCGACATTTCTGACCCTTTTTTTTTTTGATATTTAACTTTTTGAATTTTATATCTCCATAAAATGTAGCTGTGTACTCTTGAATTCGAAACCCGACGGGGCTTCATGTTACTGGTTACTACATTCCCTCGATCTCTACATGCCGTATGTATGGGAATATTCACGGTTGAATATCACAAACACTGTAATGTCCAAGCGTGAGGTTGGTAAAATACTCAAAAATACTTTGCTTTTTTAGCAATTTTGAACATTTTATCCATGAGGATCATGTGCTCTGGTTGTATTGATTTTTTTTTTGTCTTTTTGCTGCAGTTGGAATTACATTGTGACAAACAAGCATGTTGATGGTTGGGATGATCCACGTCTTTTGACACTTGCTGGTCTGAGACGGAGGGGAGTGACTCCTACTGCGATCAATGCTTTTGTACGAGGAATGGGAATTACCAGAAGGTTTGCTTATCTATATCACAAGTTCGTCGTAATTTGGCATTATCTTAATCATATTCATTGAATCGGTTCCCTGTTATTATATATTGAAGTGATGGTAGCATGATACACGTGAGTCGTCTTGAGCATCATATCAGAGAAGAGTTGACTAAAACAGCACCCCGCACTATGGTGGTACTTAATCCTCTTAAGGTGGTCATCACCAATTTGGAATCAGACAAGGTTATGGAGCTTGATGCCAAAAGGTGGCCTGATGCTCAGAACGACGATCCCTCTGCATTCTACAAGGTGAACTAGTAATCTACATGTAGTTAGAACATTTTGTTCTGTTTTCCTGATCTTTCTTTTTGGGATTTGTTGATCTAGGTTCCGTTCTCTAGAGTTGTATACATTGATCAATCCGACTTCAGAATGAAGGATTCAAAAGACTACTATGGACTCGCCCCTGGTAAATCAGTCTTGCTAAGGTATATGGAACTGACATTAACTCTTTGGCTTTTGAATATGTGATTAATCTGTTGTGACTAAATGTGCTTCCTCCCGTTTGGCAGATACGGGTTCCCTGTCAAGTGCACCAACGTTGTCTTTGCTGATGACAATGAAACAATTCATGAGATTCATGCAGAGTATGACCCTGAGAAAAAGACAAAGCCAAAGGTTATTTTCTTTAAACCATCATTATTAAAATTTCAGCAACTGGAGTGTCTCTTATTAGCCTGTCCCTTTTTTCCTGCAGGGTGTTCTACACTGGGTTGCTGAATCTTCCCCAGGAAAGGAGCCCATAAAGATCGAAGTCCGGTTATTTGAGAAACTCTTCAACTACGAGGCATTTATGACTTTCTAGCCTTTTGTTCTAGTTACAAAGGATTCTTCCCTGATCTAAATAGTTACTATTTAATCATATAACAGGACCCAGCTAAACTCAAAGATAAGTGGCTCACTGACATTAACCCAAACTCCAAAGTGGTGGTTTCTGATGCCTATGCTGTATCAATCCTTAAAGATGCTGTGGTCGGGGACAGATTCCAGTTCGAGAGGCTAGGTATTATTCCTTTTCATGATCATAAAAAAAATGCTTTCGATTCTCCAAGTTGTAATTCTATCTTTAAACCGCCAGTTTTAACCACAACTTTTGCGACGCATTATAGGTTATTTTGCGGTGGACAAGGACTCTGAGCCTGGGAAGCTTGTGTTTAACCGGACGGTCACACTCAGAGGCGGCTACCGGAAAGGTGGGAAGTAGAATTCTCCACCCCATATTAACCACTTTGTTGTTCAAAACTTTATAAGACAGTAAATTCTAACTTTGTTTTTTTTATGCGCACCTTGTGCAACACAGTTAAGATATGGTTTTGTTGACTTTGTTTCTAAGTGAATGGAACTAGTTAGTCCTTGGATAATCCGTTTACCAAATCCATAATAGAAAGGTAAACAACTCAATAACACAACCTCTGCTTCAAGATAAGTTTGGTGGGGCAGGACAAAGAGTGAAAAATAGAGAAACACATTTTTTTTTGATAACTCAAATAGAGAAACACATGGAATGAAGAAAGGAACAACAAGGGATGGAGAACAGTTATGATTTCCAAAATTTATAAAGTTATTTATGGCAAATCGTGCCCATCAGTTTTCTTTTTCCGGAAATCCATTGGTGATTAATTGAAAGATATTTTTATTTAGAGACCGAAGTTGAGATGGTGTTAGAACATCCCCATTGGAAGATGTTAAAGAAAGTTCACACGGATTCCAAAACAAAAAATCAATATATTAATATTCTTTCTGTGTTGTCTGAGTTCAGTAGAATTAACTTGTATCTTAACTGTTATGCGGGTTCCATGACACGTGGTGATCCGCTATAGGTTCGAATATTAATTTTTTTTCTTTTTTTTTTAAGAAAAAGTCAAACGAAAAAAAAAAAATATAAAAACACATTGGGAATCGAAATAGGAGAGGTTTACCAATGGGAATGTTTTTACTAAGTTCAAGACCATATTATCAAAAACAAAACAACAAATTGAATTGCGAATTAGTAATGAACTTTAGAGATTAAGATTTACTGAAAGAAAACACGTTCCGAATACCAAAATAGACAAAGTAACAGAATGCTAGTTGTACCATTTACACGTGCATGCAAAGACTAGTAAAATTTCCTAAAGACATGTTTATTGCAAAATTCTTAAAAATTAATCTTAATTTTTTAGTTAAAGTTAAAAAAAAGTTTTGTAGATTACGCTAAGAATCTCACTTTAAAAACTCTGCAATAAACATGGAGTCATGTAAAATTTTGAAAAGGTTGGAATGAATGCTAGTTTTTTTTAATAGGCTTTGAGTTCTCCCATAGAATTAGAAAGCTTTGTATCTCTAATATTTCTGACATGTTTTCTAATTGTTTAGAATATAAATATGAGTACAGGACTAAACTCTTCCAGACCTAACTGAGATGCTTCAGATTTGAAAATTTGTTTAAATAGCACACCCTCTAACAAATATAGTTACATTATTTTTTTTTTGTCGCACTGAAAAGGCTATTAGACCTATTGGCGTTGTATAATGAAAAACGAAGCATAATTAATGTGAAAGTGAGATAATCCCAACTAGAACTATAAGTAATTGGATAGTTGCCTCATTATTGATGTAAGAAAATGGAAAGTGGTGAAGCCAATCTTAACGATAGAGATGGGCTTGGATTTTTCTGCCTCGTCGCAATCATATTGATGTCGTGCCATCAAAGTCAAAATTTAAATATTAATATATAGATTGACCCTTTAATTATAGTATACTTCCGTTTAATGAATGTCACTGACACATTTTTCACACATGCTAACAAAATAATTAAAAATCATTTATGTCTTTATTTATTTAATCAATAGTATTTTAGATAAATAAATTTATTTATAAGACAGTGCATTTTATAACTAACATTGAGTTAAAAGTAAATATAAATTATATTAAAATTATAGAATGACATTTTTTATGAAACAAGAAAATATGTTAATGTGATATTTATTTAGAAACAAAGGGAATACATTTTTTTATAATTCTAATGAAATTTTTGTCAACTAATAATAAAAATTGTGAAATTCAAAATTTTTATTGTATTTTCTAAAGTTCTATTAGTTTTAAAATATAAGAGATATAAAATTACAAAATTGTGCATTTATAACCAAATTTTAATATATATTATTTAAAAGTGTAAAAATTCTATTTTGAAACAAATAAATTATTATTTAATTTGTTTCGGAGAATCGGATGGTCCTGTGCACCTATAATAACTTTTAAAGTTTTATTTTGTTAAAGAAAACATTAAAAATTTGTTGGATTATATGGTAAATGTTAGAGCATCTTTAATGGAATAAGTAAGGGAATATAGTTTAGATATGAAAAATTAATAAAATAATGTAAGATGTGAAGTTTAGTAATAATTAGTAGTGGGATAAGTGGGAGGATATAGAACTTGTATCTTAATAATTATATAATTTAATAATGTTAAAAACATATAATAATTTTTATAACATTAAAAATAATTTTTAAATTGAAAACATAAAAAAGTAATACTAAATTTTATTTGAAAATAAAAAGATACCCAATATACAATTTCAACTTATTATGAAAAAAAATGAAACATAGAAATGAAAAACATAAAAAGAAACAAACATATTAATTAAAGTACACAAACATTTTATTTAATGAATACAAAATTCACCAAAATACTTCTTGCATAGTAACCAAAAAACACATCTTTCATTAGTTTTTCATTTTTTCCTTTTATTATATTCCTATAAGATGTGTTGAAATATTGCAATAAAGATGCTCTTAGCCTTTTCTCCCATGAAAACCTAAGTTCAACTCTCCATTGTGCTGTATTTTCTTTTATTATTCATAGTGCACCCATAACATAAATCTCCTAGATTCTCCCCTGCCGAAAACCAGATTCAGTTATATGACATCAATGCTCCTCTTTGTGGGAGTTTAGACTCGTAATCCAATAAAAAAAAATTAGTTTTTTCATTTGTGCTTATTTTTCAACCGGCCGAATCTACTGTTAGGCCACAATTATTCAGTTGCGGATTAATACTTTGAGAGCCATACATAATGCCAGAAGAACGATCTTTTGTTGAAAAGTGTTTGGTTTTCTAGTTTTATTATTCAGATTTTGACTCAGATATTTACAAGTTGTACAGTTTAAAAATTACAATACATGGACAACAAATACTACAAGATTGAGACATAACTCCTAGAACCATGCATGCTGCTATTCAAGGAAGATAGAAAGTTAGGGTTTTGGGATTAAAAGATGCGCTACTTGTAACATACTCAGGAGTTAGGACTAAACGAAATCAAATATTGTAACTATTTTAGTTGATATAATCCCCTATATATTAAAGGAGAAGCATTTTTAAGGCTTTCCTTAAACGATTTTGGTGAGAATGTATGAGAAGGCTCGGATCCACGTGTCACTCTGTGAGGGAGTTTAAGAAAAACGGATCATTTAATTCTTTGCTTTGTTTCCTTATTTGATTCCATTACAAGAAACGTAACCAATTTTTATTTCATTCATGCGCGAACTGTTTGTACATTCGTTTTGTGCTGCGTTGACGTTAAACGTTTAGAAACAACTACATTTCCAACTTATGGTTTGAATCCCCATCTCAGCATGTGGATAAAATCGTACAAAACTCACCACCACGAAGCAGAAACACTTTGAAGCATTACCTCTCGACGATGGAAGGATCCGAGTCATCGTTCTCTCCCTTCGAGTCTTGCCGTCTTCTGTCGCGTGTTCTTGACCTCGAGATCGATGAGGCAGCCCTTAGTAGAGGTGTCAATTGGGCTGTCCATGTCCATTTGGGCTGTCCAAATGGACACACCAGTCCAAATGGACATTATTTTTTTTAAGCCCAAATTGTACCAGACCATATTGTCCAAACCAAATTGGCCCATTCCAAATGGGCTTTCCGCATGGCCCAATTAAAAAATCAGTTTTAAAATAAAAAAATCATTTTTTACATAATTTCATTATGTTTTGTAAAATTCAAAAGCATATCTACGATTTTTGCGAGAAAACATGATTTTTATGGTTTGGGTGAGAAATCTCGATTTTACGGTTTGGCGAAAAAATTCGATTTTACGGTTTTGACGGGAAAACTCGATTTATGGTTTTGGCAGGAAAATTCGATTTTACGGTTTTGGCGGGAAATCTCGATTTTACAGTTTTGGCGGGAAAACTCGATTTACGGTTTTGGCGGGAAAACTCGATTTATGGTTTTGGCAGAAAATCCGATTTTACGGTTTTTGGCGGGGAAATCTCGATTTTACAGTTTTGGCGGGAAAACTCGATTTTACGGTTTTGGCGGGAAAACTCGATTTTACAGTTTTGGCGAAAAACTCGATTTTACGGTTTTAGCCAGAAAACTCGAAAACACAATTTTAGGATTTTGGCGGGAAATCTTTATTTTACGGTTTTGGCTGGAAATCTCAGTTTACAGTTCTGCCGGGAAAACTTGATTTATGATTTTGGAAAAAAAACTTGATTTTTTCCTCAAAATAAAAATCTTATGATTTTTATCTTTTGGCCGCCCATGTCCATTTGGGTTAAGCCCATTGAATTTGGGTCTAATTGGTTAAACTCAATTGGACATCTTTATTTGTTGGTCTATTTGGTTTAGTCCAAATGGGTTTGGACATGGGTGAACCATGGACATGATGTCCAATTTGACATCTCTAGCCCTTAGCGTAGACGAGGAGGACAAAAGTTAGGGAGAACATACAACTGGCTTGAACTTCAGTTGCGAAGGCCAAATCGGATGAGTTTGCTGTTTGCAAACAGAGAGAGCTAAGGGACGAGCAAACACGGAGAGCTAAGGGAGATCTAAGGGACGAGCAAACATCAGTCCCGAGTAACTATGGAAGATTGAGAGAAAGAAGAAAAGATTTGATACGCTTACGAAGAATAAACTTTATGTTTTTCATAGTCTCTACACTTATTTTTTGTTGTTCTATAGGTCGACTATAATTATCTACAATTTTCATGTTTTTGTAGAACCGAGCTGCTCGTGGAGCTGATGTTTATATCCATGTTTTTCGCAAGCATTACATATCGCAAGTTGTGATCAAACATTCAAAGGAAGTCGTGTATTTTGACAAGGCAAGTGGGTGAAACAATTGCTGCTATGGTGATTTGCTGCTATTCAAGAAAGTCTTGCATTCAGAGGCCAAAGGTACAATGTCGTTATAGCAAATAAACAAACTGAACTCAAACTACGCTTCCTACTTGAACTCAAACTAAGCTTCCTTCTCGACCACAGCTTCAAGTCTGTCTCTGTTGAATTTATGTGTTTCTTCTTTGCGGAAGTTTCATAACCGAAACAACAGCTTCAAATAATGTTTGTTCTCTTCTCTTTTTGTCAAATAAGGTTATAGAAAGAAGCTATATAGACGTACACTGCAAGAAAATCTTGAACTTCAGGTGAACTCGAGTTGATTTAGTTGAACTTCACGACATGGGTGGATTTTAGTTGAACTTCGTTGGCTTAGGATCACATTGCATGATAATAATATCGAGCAGATGCAGTAAAACACATTGGTTTGTTTCCCGTTTAAGTGGACGTTGTGCATGTAAATTTTTTTGTTAAATTTTATTTAAGACCCTTTTGGTTAGTAAATATTTTTATAACTAATAGTAACTTATACATTTTATTATATTCAAAAAGTAACTTAATATAGCATTTTTTTTAGTTTATATTACAATTTCAAGATTGTTTACGATTTCTATTGTTCGGAAAATTACATTCCAACTTTATTTTATATAATTTTCCTCTATTCACCTTTAATCATATTAAAAATTATAGGGGGTATTAAATAGTTTCTATTAATGTTTTCTCTACAGAGTTTTTCATATTGCCAATTTTTCATAGTTATTAAAAGTCAAATATTTACAGACTTGAAGGTGAAGACATATATATTTAATGCATTCAATATATTATACTTGGAGAAGCGTCAAACATTAATATATTAACCGTTTTATTAGATATACATAATATACATTTTACTTATCGTTGATCCAAATACTCGATTTGGAATCTAAATATTCGCATGTTTACATTTTTATCCATGTTTCCTTGAAGTTTTGTATATTGTTACTTGCAAAAGAAATAAACTTAAATACTTCATTGGATTGCTTTCTACCCAAGTTTACTAAATATTGCTCACATTTATATCGTCGATACCTAATCTCCTTTATATCTTATCAACTATATAAAGGGGTATAAGACCACCGATAATAGATCAGACATACAACTTCTCTTGCCGTTCTTTAAATCGTTTAACCTACCAAAATCATGTCTTCTTTCAGCAGTGTAACTGATCTCAAACCTTTCAAATCCATGTGGAAGATAAAGGTTAAGATCGTTCGTCTTTGGAAGCACTACTCCCCTGCAGGAGGATTAACAATGGAGATGGCCGTCGTCGATTCCAACGTGAGATCATCATTGTCTTTTTGTAGTTTTAATGCTATTTAAGTGGAAGATATGTTGTAACGATTTTTTATTGCCAATGTTCATTGCAGGGAATGAAAATTCATGCTTCCGTGAAGAAAGGAATTGGTGAATCGATTTGATCCCATTATGTTCCAGGGTGATTAAAAGATTCTCATCAACTTCTCAGTTGGTCACTCATATGGTTCGTACCGAACTACTAACCATCCATACAAGATTCTTTTCTTCAATATATAAATATTAAATTTAAGTTTCATATGCAAATTTAAATAACATTATTCTAAAAAGATAGATATTAAGAAAATTTAAATTTGACCGTAATTTATGCAATATTGAAAATAGAAAACTGATATACTCGATCATCATAACACATTTTAGTCTCGGTTAATATAAAAAGTTAGTATAAATTTATTCAAATTCTCATAACTAATTAAAATCACACATAAAATTTGAGATTTAATTGAAAAATATTATTAAACAAGTTTTTTAAATAATTAAAAAGAAAATCTAACCAATTACACAAGTTGTAAATTACTCTTAATAGATTTACTTTCACAAAATTTACTTCAATTACATCTTACTAAATACACAAGTTTAAAAAAAATCGAAATTTACTTTCTATAATATGCACAATGTCCTTCAATCTTTCATTACATAACATGTATGTAATATTTGTGACTAAAACATTTACCATTCTAATATCTATATTAGTTCGTTCACTCCGTGCAAGGCGCGGGTATCACCTAGTTTGTATAAATATTTACCATGTAAGCAGTTAAACTAAATTAGACGCTATTTTGGCAACTTATATAATATTAAATGTTACAAAAATAATTAATGTTTTTCCACGAACTTAGTAGTTAGTAGCTTTTTTTTCCGAATATCAGGAGGTTCGGGCCAAAGCTTGTAATCCTTCTAAGCTGTCGTATTTACGTTTTGTCTGGTAGCCTAATGATGCAAGAGCCTGTTGTGATCACTCGACGATCATTAATACAATTTCTTCTGTTTCAATTTGGCACCATACTTGTTACATTAAAAGGGATACTCAAAAGGTCCCGACATGTTAGATATATCTAACATTGAACATGGGTCCCACAAAATCTACTGCACAATGATAAATGGAAACCTAGGTACAAGTTCTCTTTGATCCTCACACGTTTCTTTCTCATTCTCACCAAGTCACACAATGCAAGGAGCAAATACCAAATCATTTAGAAAAAAATAAAAGTATTTTAGTAAAATATTGGTCACATTTTAATAATCTCTATCTATATAAACAATCACAACTCAGTTGCAGAATTTACAACTGTCTTAGAGAAAGGAAAAAGAAAAAAGAAAAACAAAGCTCGCAATAGAAATCATATTTTAGCTTGCGGTGTCTCTAATGGCACGGTATGAGCCACACAATTATAACATTGGTCTTAACCCTTTGTTAGCACATATTAACCAAAATCAAGAGCCAATAAATCTGGACTCACCAGTTTCTACTACTCCGTCTAGTTTCATCCTTTTCTCCAATGGAGCTTTAGTTGATGCCCATCACAACAATTCTCACTTCTCCCCAAATTTATTGCACGGTGAAGATTTTTTCTTCCTCTTTTTGTTTTTCTTGTGAAAATTCCGCCATTATATATATATATATATATATATATATTTAAACTTAATGAAGCTAGAAATGGCAGGTGATTTGGGAAGAAAAGCAAAAAAAAAGAGAGTGGGTCGAAGAGAAAAAGAAAGAGGTTGGAAGAGGAAGAATCCATTAATGAAGATGATATTGAGAAGCCCAGAGATGTTGTTCATGTTCGAGCTAAGAGGGGTCAAGCTACTGATAGCCACAGTTTGGCTGAAAGGGTATAACTCAACAAATATTTAAACCCAAACAAACTATAAATTCTTTTTTTTTTTGCTAAAAACAAACTATAAATTGGAAAAATTATATGAAAAAAAATTGGCATCTTTTGGATTCTTTTTGGAATGTAATAAGGTACGAAGAGAGAAGATAAATGAAAGGCTGAAATGCTTACAAGACCTTGTTCCCGGCTGCTACAAGGTAACTAAAAATCCAACAAACCCTTAACTTTTGTTTTAAAGAAAAAAAAAAAACAAAAATATTTGCGGAGAATCTACAAAATACCAATTTATGCTGTTACGTTTTAAATTTAATTACCACATACTTAAATGGAAATGTGTGATCAATTTCTTGAAAATCATAATCCCTTTCTAGGGATTAAAACATGTTTATGCCATATCTTTGAACTTGTGAATTAAGAGACAAAAATAAGATCCATATAATTTAAGATAAATATATACATAATTGCTTTTTTGCGGTCCATATTTTTAATACGGAAAATTAAAATTAAAATAGCAGAGGGTGTAATAGCGTCGCGAATGTAAATGAACAAATTGTTTTTTTTTTTTTGGAAAAATGTTCCTAACAAAGAATCTGTTTTAATAAAAAGTATAACAATGTATAACAAAGAATCTGTTCCTAATATTTGATGATACCTAATCCAAATGGCTTAAGTTTATTTATTGTTTTAATGAAAAGTTGGTGTTACAAAAAAAAACTAATCCAAATGACTTTATTTTCTGTAATGAAATTCAAACATGATGCAGACAATGGGTATGGCAGTGATGCTTGAAGTCATCATAGATTATGTTCGATCGCTGCAGAATCAAATCGAGGTTATGCCAGTGTTTAATTAATACATGATTTCACTCTTCAGAAATACAATTATCTTTTATAATAATAAATGATGATACTATTCAATAATTAAATGGTTTAATTCTGTTATGGTCTTGTGGCTTCAGTTCTTGTCCATGAAGCTCTCAGCGGCAAGTGCGTATTATGACCTTAATTCTTTGGATATTGAGCCAACGGATATATTTCAGGTAATTATCACATATGAAATGATTAGATATATAGTTTCATGGATTTATACTAATAGTAATTGTTGTAACAGGGAGGGAATATGTATAGGGCTGAAGAGATGGAAAGCATCATAAGAGAAAGTGTAGGAACACAGCCTCCGGATTTCAGTTCAACATTGCCCTTTTGATCATAAGAAAAACAATCATAAAAGTTATTCTATAATTGAACTCTATAAATAAAGACTTATCATATCAGTATACGTTTGTCATAAATGTATAACATTATGAAGCTTATGCATATATGTAACTTCAAAATAATGTATAGTAGAAGTTATGCTACTAGCTCCTCTTTGTTAGAGGAAGTATGTTTTTAAAGTCTTACTGGAAGGCTCCCCGTATTTTCCACGTGACTTCATAGCACCCTTGATTTCAGCTCCGGGCATAGAAGCATCATGTGTGCTCTCTAGTTTTCATGGCATCCTTACCTTTATCATTAACCTATCGTAGAGATTAGAGGATTTCTCTGCATCTCGTGTTGCCTTAGTGTAATGATTGCCTCTATCTATAGTACTATTCATTCCGGTTTGGCTGTTGTAGCAACCATACTTTTGGCTTCTTTTAAAATGTCCACATTGCGATTCATTGGATACTTCAACCTTTGATTAACTTCATGTTTTCTATGGGTACAAAACTAGTTCATGATCACAAGCATATATTTAAATGATTTTGTTTGAGAAAATCCACAAACAAACTGAAAAAACAAAAAACTAGAATCTGACTTTTTGAAGATTTGATATATTTTTAATAAACTTCTCTTGTCTAATGATTGTTATACTTCCTTAAAACAAACATTTTGTCTTAGGAAGACACTTAGATGAAGAAGCCTTTCTAAGTTTTACCGTAATATATTTGAAGAAAAAAAACAATTTTTTTTTGAAAATGTTCTTTATTCTTCAATAATAGTGTTCATAACTGTAACAGGAGAAGCGGCAAATCTAAGGTTGAATGTGATATAAGCTACAACTCTCAGCTACACAACAACATCCAAGGATGTGACCTTTTCATCTTTTAGTTGTGTACTGTCTTTTTATGAATTGAACTTTTTTATCACCTATAACAACAAAACAAAAGGAATTTCTTTAATGTATATTAGTATTTTTTTTTTTGAACACAGAAAATGTACATTAGTATATTACCCACACTTTATAAAAACTGTTTTACGTAGTAGCTTTAGACAATCATATTATTGCACTTCCCCACAAAACTTGTTTGAAATTATCCATCTTACCAAAATGTAAGCGCCACCAAAAGTAGCATTTGTTATGTACCAAAGATCTAAATCAACAATGACTCAATTCATTGATAATGATATATGAGGATAGTTTTTAGAAGTGTTGATAGATCGTTGGTTTGGTACAATGTACGCTTGTGTGGTAGTTAAGGTGTGTTTGTTTGGCGTTATTGCGCTGAAACTGGCAACGGTTTTTTTTTTTTTTAATCTTGGGTTTAGTTTTCAACTTTTCATTCCCTTTGTTCCATACATGTTTTGAGAAAATGGTTTAGTTGATTTGAGAAGTTTTGTTAGTTCGGTTTTTGTTTGAGAGGTAAACATGTCTACTATATAGTAATCAACAATCAAAATGCCTTTTCACATTTTACCAGATAATATATATATCAGCTATATCCATACAAGAAACTCACATTCCTGGTTTTCTTGCAACAAAGCACAACTAAGTGCAAAATAAGTTCTGTTGCAGAAGAAGAAAGTTCACTAAAACTTTAAATTCTTTTTTCCGAAAGAAGTAAATTGAGACATTACAAGTCAGTTATTCACACCTAATTATGGTGAATTTCCAGCAGAAACAGCAAGCGAAGATCTCTTAACGAATCTTCCTTTCATGCGAGGTCTTATCTCTGCATACTGTTTACGTACCTCGTACCTTATCTTCTTCGTAAACAATCTCTTCCTCCTCTTTTCTCTGTACCTCGAAACACTAGCTTCTCTTCCTCCATCCCCAACCCCACTTGAGGGTAAACATCCACCAACGTTACGCTTCTTATGACTTCCTCCTCCATTTCCCACCTAAACACACACAGTTTAAAAGTTAGCTCGTGTGGATACAACGTCTAACTTGGACCTAAGGTAACACATAAACAACATGAAGTAGTCTACTCGATAATTTAACATAGCTATTAAAGAAAAACTCACTTTCGATATATAAGAGTTTCTATCAGTGTTGAGTTGGCATATCAAACTCTTGGATCATCATCTAGTAAGGTCTAAGAGGCGATAGATTCAACTCACATTGAGTGGGTCTTCATTTAGAGAAGATTAATTTAAAATGGTTTGAAAAATGTACGGACCTTCAAGACTCAGATCCTCTTAAGATATTAAAATAATGAGTTTCTAGCTATAACTTACCATAGAAACAGCTGGCGAACCGGTGATGCCTATATCAGGTGGCCCTCCTGATGTCCACGGTAGACCTTGGCCTCCCCAAGTTGATATCACCAGGTCGTAGTCTAAATTCAACATTAGAACATTCTTTTGCTCCTCCTCTTTCACCTCAACACATTCACCACTACTTTCAACATTCTTTATTGCATCTTCTTCGTATGTGTTTTGTGAATAGAAACCAAAGTTCAGATCAAACGGCATCGTTGTTCCATCCCGATCATTGTCTTTTTTTACTTTAAACATTTCTGTATTAGATAATCCTAGTTCCTCCATAGTATAATACTCTGTGTCTAAGCCGCGACCGAGTAGTGTCTCCACGTCAGCAGCGAAGTCCTCAAGCTCCATGTCGGTCGGTAAAAAACCATTTAGACAACTCTCGGCGTTGTCTTTGTCCACCTCCTGATCATCACTTCTCATCATAGGCACTTTGATCTTCGGCTCAACCACCGTTGGATCAACAACCGGCACTTGACAGATCATCAGCTGCTCCTCAACATCGGAGCTGTCCGTCTGATCCTCCGCACTAATCTCCGGCACCAAACCATGAAAAGTCGGCGAATTGTTGTTCCTCTTACCACCAGATCCACGTGGAGTCCTAGGTTTACGAGTGAACCATTGGTGCCACGTTGCAGCTTCTTGCAGAGGAGAGGTACTGTTCTTCAAACGAACTCGGTCGTGGCGGCGAGCGAGAGCATTCGCCGAGTGGACCGAAGTGTCGCAAGATTGGCAAAGAAAAGCATCGTCCGCGGCGCAGAACCAGTGTGCCTGCTTCTTCGAGCAGTTGTCACATGCCCTCGCCGTCTTAGCTCTAACAGCATTCGCTAAACTTTTCATATTAATAACGAAACGAAAATTAAAAAAAAAAAAATCAACAAAGACAGAGGAGCACGAAGGACTTGACTTTCGAGTTGAACTTGCAAAAAGTTAGTGTACTAGAATATTGGGCGTTTGAGATTGAGAGGTCATGTCCCGCATGAAAGTGCGTTCTCTTTGTGTCAGAGGATTATTTTATGCGCTTTTTAAGTGGTTATGTCTTCATTTGGGACCCACCTCCAAGTCTTAGCTCGATTTTGATTGGTCGACTTTTGAAGCTAATCCTTGTAGAAGTGTTTTAATTGGTTAGCTTCTTTATCCCCAATGGATTTCTTGTGTGGTCCCCATCTCGACGGTTTCCTTCCTCGTTATTTTCTCTCTCTATAGTCGCTTTTGTTTGTTGAAGACTTTTTGTGGTTTTTGTAGTTATTGTTTTTTCTATAAAACTGGTTTGTTTTAAAGGTTTTTGTTATTTCTTTCTTTTTTGGGTAGCAATAATTTTGACCCAGTTGTTTATATTCTTAAACAAACAAAAAAAGGGTAAATGAACAAATTTCTTTAGAGGACACTTACAAAAGAATAATAAGCAAAACAGACATTCCTTTGGAAAACTTTCAAATTAGAATTTTATTTTATTATGAAGAGAGAAAAACCTTGAATACCTTGAATAAAGAAATAACAAAAACCAAAACACCCATGTTTGGGTAGTACAAACTAGTTAAATATACCAAATCAAAATTAGTTTCTAGCTTTGAGCACTATTTAGACCAACATATTTTGTAGACAAACTACTGCAGCTGGTGTTTTTAGATTAATAGAATATTCAAGATCAGAAAATTCAATCATACCAGGAAATAATTATATTTTTATTTCCTGGTATTTACAAAGACATAATTATTTTTATTACATTTGGTGGTAGTATATGGTATGTGTGAAGCAGTTCACTACCAATTGGTAGATTAGCACCGCCGGAGATTGACATTCACATCAATTATCATATATATATGAGGCTGATTTTGAAGGCTCATGATCCAAATCAAAATCCTTACTCACCTTAAAATTACACGGTTTGGTTTGGATGCAACCTACTGATTATTTTTTGTTACAAATATGTAAATTTCATTATTAGGTGATGTAAAGTTGATACAACAAGCTCACTGTATTCCAGTCTGCTAAAAAACAAATTTGAGTCTAAGAGCCTAAGAGCAAAGTGAAGAACCTACTGAATTTTTAGTTTTCATTTTTCATCCAACAATTTTGATAAATGAATGAGTGATTTAGGGCTCATAGTTCATTGATTATTTAAAACTTGCTTCTGGTGAAGTTATGTCTTTGTAACTGGTTTAGAATCTCCACTATAAAGACATTATTTAGGTCGTTAAAGTTGCTATAAAAAGACGACTGGAAGTTCTTCACTTCACTTCTTTTTTATTTTGCTTCTTGTTTTGGAGTTTTGGACTTGAACTTTGAATGTATGAATGCGCTGGAGAATTTTTTTATGGTCAACATTTTACTTTTCATCAAAAGGGGCCTGATTAGAAGAAAGCAGAGCACAGAGAGGAGAATCTAGTACATAAGCAGGTCTTTGCAAGGGACTCTGTTGGCCCATTAGAAAGCGATTGATGAAACACATGAAACAATGGAAGAAGAGATAAGTAAATCAGATGGGTAAACGTGAGTAGGCGTAGATTCGAATCTAGGTTCCTTAGTGACACTTGGGACGCCATACACCACCCGACCACCCGCATGTGGTTTTTGGACATGAAACTTATCATGCGAGTTTATTGATTGCATTACATTTAACATTTAGATGTCTATGGTGATCACCTTAAATACATGAGACGGCGACATGTGCATGACATCTGTTTGGGAAGATGAAAAAGGTGGATTTGTTTCTAGAATTGACAGAAGCAAAAGATAGGTTGAAGATTTTTAAAGCCGATCTAACTGGTGGAGAGAAGCTTTGATGAGAAAGTCAACGCTGTTGATGGAGAATATACTCCACTTCGCCTCTCGGGGGAGTGCTGCTAGCCATTGCATCAAATTATATTTACGAGTGTGAACTAAATTTATGAAGTACTCCAAAAGTGATGATTATAAATAAACAAATTATATTTTTCTTGTACGTTTTATTTTAAAAACGTTTCGTCTGTAGTTAAATTAATTAAGTGTTTTCTTTTTGAATTACCATGATAAGAAAATATTCAGAAACATGAGTCACGCAATGTATTATTCAAACTGAATTTGGCAAAAACTTTTCGTCTGTAGTTAAATTAATTAATTGTTTTCTTTTTGAATTACCATGATAACAAAATATCCAGAAACATGAGTCATGCAATGTATTATTCAAACTAAATTTGGTAAAAAATTTCTTTTGTTTTACCAAAAAGATAATTATATTCAAACTGAAAGTAGATGCATGTATATTTTTATATTGTGAAAATCGAAAATAAATTAAAAAACTGGACTTGCATCATCATAATAGGAGCCATAGCACAACACGAGTCAATATAAAATAATTATATATCAGATCAGAGAATCAACGTGAGCAACCAATCAATCAGTGTGTATTTGCTTATATACAAAAAGAACTCTAACCGTTTAAATAAATATTTTTATTAGGCCCAGTAAGCACTGTGCATCTCTGTGATCTAAGAAGAAGAAGAAGAAGAAGAGAGATCAATCAAAATGACTAGCAAATCGGAGCTGTTCGGAGACCAAACCAGAGAAGAAGCCCTCCTCTCCCGTAAACCCTTCTCAGATTTCGGCGGCGGCTTCAACGACGACTCGAGCGTCTTCCTCGATGACGACGACGATCATCGCCGATCAAAGTTCCGGTGTTTCCGCTTCTTCTCCGACGGGATCGTCGCCTCCTGGATGGCCGTACACGACGCCGCTGCTAAATTGCACGAGATGGGTCGCTCCGATCGACGGAAAGTTTACTTCTCCGTCAAGATGGGGATGGCTCTCGCGCTCTGTTCATTCGTTATTTACCTCAAAGAGCCGCTCGCTGACGCTAGCAAGTATGCTGTTTGGGCTATACTTACCGTTGTCGTCGTCTTCGAGTATAGCATAGGTACTACTGGGTCGTCCTTGTTCGATTCAATTTTCTTAAAGTTTGAATTTTTATTATGCTCAGAGGGTTAAAAATCTCATTTTGATCTGTTATGGTTAATGGGTTTCGGATGATTAGAGTTCTGTTCACATCAAGTCTGCTGCTTGCTTGATCTCTGATCATGTTTCCTGGCTTATACTCTGTTTTGTGTAGTAGGAGCAACGTCTGTTAAAGTTTGAATTTTTATTCTGTTCAGAGGGTTAAAAATCTCATTTTGATCTGCTATGGTTAATGGGTTTTGAATGATTATAATTACATTCACATAAATTATGCTGCTCGCTTGATCTTTGATCTGATATTATCCTCTGGCTTATACTCTGTTTTGTGTAGAAGCAACATATCTGTTAAATTTTGAATTTTTATTCTGTTCAGAGAATTAAAAATCTCATTTTGATCTGTTCTGGTTAATGAGTTTTGAGTGATTAGGATTATATTCACTTCAAATCTGCTGCTTGTTTGATCTCTGATCTGATCTTGTCTTCTGGCTATACTCTGTTTTTGAAGGAGCAACATTGGTGAAAGGATTCAATAGAGCTATAGGTACATTCTCTGCAGGAGGACTTGCTCTTGGGATAGCTAGACTCTCTGTTTTAGCTGGAGACTTCGAGGAAGAAGTCATTATCATCAGTATCTTCCTTGCAGGTTGCACCATCGACCAAATCTATCAATCCATGTTATATGATTTAACCCTTTTAATGTATTAGTAAACGCTTTTCTCTTTTCAATTTCTATCAGGTTTCTGTGCAAGTTATCTGAAACTCTACCCAGCAATGAAGTCGTATGAATATGCATTCAGAGTGTTTCTGCTGACCTTCTGCATCGTTCTTGTGTCTGGAAACAACACCAGAGAGTTTTTCAGCACGGCTTATTACAGGTTTCTGCTGATTCTGGTCGGTGCAAGTATCTGTCTGGGTGTGAACATATTTATACTCCCGATTTGGGCTGGAGAAGACCTTCATAAACTAGTGGTTAAGAATTTCAAGAGTGTGGCTAATTCCCTAGAAGGTAAGAAAAAGAGTACATGGCTGTGTCTCTTTGGGGGGTTTTGGCTGATTTTTGTTTGTACTTTTCAGGATGTGTTAATGGGTACTTGCAATGTGTTGAATACGAGAGGATTCCTTCCAAGATTCTCACGTACCAAGCTTCAGATGACCCTTTGTACAGTGGATACAGGTCTGTAGTCCAATCTACAAGCCAAGAAGATTCTCTGGTGTGTGTTTCCATAGAGTAACTTTTGCACTAGATAGCAGCTTCAAAAGAACTTACATTATAATTATATTTTAATATATTTTTTTGCAGCTTGATTTTGCAGTATGGGAGCCTCCACATGGACCTTATAGGAGTTTCCATCATCCATGGGCAAACTATGTCAAACTTAGTGGTGCCGTTAGGCATTGCGCTTTCATGGTCATGGCTATGCACGGCTGCATTCTTTCAGAAATTCAGGTTAACTCCTTTTTGAAAGACATATGCTCAATACTCTCTCTTTCTATTTGATGTTAATTTGTGTGTGTGTGTGTGTGATTTGTGCAGGCAGCACCAGAGAAAAGACAGGCTTTCCGTCAGGAACTTCAGAGAGTTGGAAACGAAGGAGCCAAAGTCTTGAGGTTGTTTGGAGAAAAAGTGGAGAAAATGGAGAAGCTAAACCAAGGGAACATTCTGAAGGAAGTTCAACGAGCAGCAGAGGAACTTCAGATGAAGATAGACAGCAACTCTTTCCTTCTCGTCAACTCGGAAAGCTGGGCTGCTATGAAAGAGAAAGCAGATGCTGAACAAGCGCAACAAAACTATCACGAAGAAGCCAGAGACGAGGAAGAGAACAAAGTGATCCAATCTCTCAGCCAGATTTGGGACGCTAACAACAACAACAACAACAACCTCAACCATCATCATCAGAGTCCACATACTGGTAATGATTCTCGGCTTTGGAGGTCAACGGAGAGTATGATGATGTTTAGGAACCGAGAACACTGGCCGAGCGTCTCATTCATAGGCGGGTCTACGATCAATGAGATAGAATCCAAAGTATATGAGAGTGCAAGTTCCTTGTCGCTGGCCACATTTGCGTCTCTTCTTATCGAGTTTGTTGCAAGGCTACAGAATGTGGTCAACGCGTTTGAGGAGCTTAGCACCAAAGCCGATTTCAAAGAGCCAGATAGTGAGACAGAGAAGAACAACATAGTTAAAGATGGATTTTGGACAAGACTAAGGAGCTGCTTTAGCTCCAGGGATTAGCAGAGGCAGTTTGCAGTTTAACCATGAGGTGCATAGTTTTGATTTGTATAGAGACAATTTGATGTAGTTCTTTTGTTGTTGTCTTGACATGAGATGCTAATTCCATTTTTGGAAAGTTATAAAGGTGAACTTGAAGTTTTGTTGTCTGATGGTTGTTTGTTGAAATACAAATTTCACTTTCAACTGGATCATTTAGTGTAAGCTGGTGTCCAATCATATCTTAGATTTTTTGTTTCTTTCTCAAAAGAACTGATTAATGGGCTATTCGTTTCACCTTTAATATGAGTTATCTAGATGGAGATTAGAGATGAGAATATTGTTTGTTTAGATATAAAAATTACAAGGCATCTAGATGATTTATTTGGATGAGTTTTAAATTTTAGTCTTAATTTGGAGAATCAGCTGCCTAATCCAAATTGAATCATCCGAATGGTGATGGTTTTATCAAAATGATATAGTATCTATTATATTTTTGAGACAATTGACAAATTCCAAAAAAAAAATTAATATTATTGTGTCATTCGCAAAAATGATAAAACCGCAAAAAATACATTTTTCCTCCAAAACCACAAAAACAGGAAATTCTCGTTTACCACCCCTAAACTAAAATATTTTTTCCGTCTTGAAATAAGTTTTTAATTCCATTTTTTGGAAAGTTATACAACTGAGCTTGAAGTTTTGTTGTCTGATGTTTGTTTTTTTTATAAAATACAATTTGCACTCAGTTGGATCATTTACTGCAATGATGTTGTTCAATAATAAGTTTTTTAGAATTTTCTTTTCTTGTCCAAAAAAATTGATTAAACGCTCTTGTCAAAAAATACAGCTGTGAAAGCAATGAAAGATGTTTTGGAATATGTTTACTCATGGTGACAATGTTTATACAGAGGAGGATTGGACTAATCAACTACACTTCCAAGATGATCCAAAGTTTTTAAATCCAATAAAATCAGACGTTTAATTTTTTTGACATATTATGAAGCATAAGAAAAGCCCAATAAGCTTATATACGGCCCAAGAAGACCTTAATATTAACTTATTTAACTAAAACATTTCCTTTTCTTTTGTTGTCCTTTTTTTTTCTTCTTCTCCTCGCAATTCCTCTTCGGAATCTGAAGCACTTTCCTCTCGTTCGTTAGAGACGCCTTGTTGATCGGGTAAGATGATATCCAGATCTTTACGCCTCCACCTCCGATTCACATTCCCTTTAGTCTCCCAACGCCTGAATCTGGTGGTGTTTACCAGTCTCGATTTATTTTTTGCAATCGAGATCCAAAGTCTCTTTCTTTTAACCTGATTCATTTCTCTATTGCTTGATCTCTAATAACAACTCTAACCTCTCTGAAAATTTACACTAGTAACGATAAATTACTTTACCTTTTTACTTTTTTTTCAAGGAATGATTTTTAACCAATCATCTTCATTTCATTTGCAGTGAGATAAAGGATGGCCATGGTGGATGAACCCTTGTACCCCATCGCTCTTCTCATCGACGAGCTCAAAAACGATGACATCCAGCTCCGTCTGAACTCTATCCGCCGTTTATCTACAATCGCTCGTGCCCTCGGAGAGGAGCGTACTAGGAAAGAGCTGATCCCCTTTCTGAGTGAGAACAGTGACGACGACGATGAGGTCCTCCTCGCCATGGCTGAGGAGCTGGGAGTTTTCATCCCCTTCGTCGGTGGGATTGAGCATGCTCATGTGCTCCTCCCTCCTCTCGAATCTCTCTGCACCGTCGAGGAGACATCCGTGAGAGAGAAAGCTGTGGACTCTCTTTGTAAGATCGGTTCTCAGATGAAGGAGAGTGACCTTGTCGACTCCTTTGTCCCTCTTGCCAAGGTTTGGCATTTATACTACTTCTCGAGATCTTGAGGAAAGGTTTAATTTTTATTTTTTTTATGTAGAGGCTTGCGGCTGGTGAGTGGTTTGCGGCGAGGGTTTCGGCATGTGGTTTGTTTCATGTTGCTTACCAAGGTTGTACCGATGTGTTGAAGACGGAGTTGCGGTCTAGTTATGGTCAGTTGTGCCAAGATGATATGCCTATGGTGCGGAGAGCTGCTGCGTCTAACCTGGGGAAGTTTGCTACGACTGTGGAGTCGACGTTTTTGAATGCTGAGATCATGACTATGTTCGATGGTCTTACTAAAGATGGTACTTTTACACACAGCTTGAATTATATGGTTACAATGCCTCATCACTTAATGTGGTTACATTTGAAACTAATAAGCAGGAGTTGATATTTACATCTTTAGAAATGTTTTGTTTCTTATCCATGCTAATATATATTTTAAAATTTTAATCTTCATTGCAGAGCAGGATTCTGTTAGACTTTTGGCTGTGGAAGGCTGTGCAGCTCTTGGAAAGTTGTTGGAACCTCAGGAATGTGTTGCACGCATTTTACCTGTTATTGTTAATTTCTCTCAGGTGAATTGAGCTTTTGCTTTTGCTTTTTTTTTTTTTTGCATTTGTGGCTACTGCGTTCCTTGTTTTCTTCGGTAAAAAAATGTAGTTCTTGTTGTTTTTGACGCTATATGGTTTGTTTTATGAGAGCAGGATAAATCATGGAGGGTGCGCTACATGGTTGCTAATCAACTATACGAACTTTGCGAGGCAGTGGGTCCTGATTGCACCAAGTATGTACCGTGTGGGGGTCATACAGCATTTAATGTTTTTTTCTCATACATATTAGAGCCTTGGATGGTAGCTTTATGTTTGTACATGTATCTTTTTTTTGACACAAGGTTTATACTGCTATATCTGTAGGACGGATTTGGTTCCTGCATATGTGAGATTGCTACGTGACAATGAGGCTGAAGTGCGAATAGCAGCAGCGGGAAAAGTGACTAAGTTCTGTCAGCTTTTGAATCCAGAGCTTGCCATCCAGCACATCCTTCCTTGTGTGAAGGTACATTCTATCTGCTATGAATGTCCTCAAATTCCATACAAGCGGGTTGTTTGATGGTCTCCTTATATACTGATTCCAACATGTCTGCAGGAATTATCATCTGATTCTTCTCAACATGTCCGCTCTGCTCTAGCTTCAGTAATAATGGGAATGGCTCCTATCCTTGGCAAGGTATATGACTAATGATAGCCAACATTTTTCACTACTTTCTGTGGTTTAATTTACTCTTATTGTTTCCATTAACATACTAAAATCTTACTTAAATACAGGATTCAACGATTGAGCATCTGCTACCAATTTTTCTTTCCCTTTTGAAAGATGAATTTCCTGATGTACGCCTCAACATCATAAGCAAGCTAGACCAAGTCAACCAGGTCTGCTGCATATCCCTCTTCATGTGACTTTAAGTTTCAGCTACTTATATTGCTTCTTTGGTTTCAACTGGTTGCTGAATATCTTTTACGGCAGGTTATTGGAATTGATCTGCTATCACAGTCCTTGTTGCCTGCGATTGTTGAGCTTGCTGAGGATCGGCACTGGAGAGTCCGACTTGCTATAATTGAGTATGTTCCTCTGTTGGCTAGCCAGTTAGGTATAGGGTTCTTCGATGACAAGCTCGGAGCCCTTTGCATGCAATGGATGCAAGACAAGGTTTATCTTGAATCCTTAATTTTGGGATCTTTGATATTAGCATATAAGTTCTCATCCATTTGTGTGCACTCTGGATATTGACGTTGTTCTCCTCTACTTCTTCAGGTCTACTCTATCCGTGAAGCCGCAGCAAACAACCTAAAGCGTCTTGCAGAGGAGTTTGGTTCTGAATGGGCAATGCAGCACATAGTTCCCCAGGTTTTATTTTTTATGCGTCTCATACTATAACCTTCTTAACCTATGGCTCTGATCTCTGTCCTTGGTCAATTTTTCTCTGGAAATCGCTAAAGCTCTTGACCTGTTTCGTGTAAACAGGTGTTGGACATGGTCAACAATCCGCACTACCTACATAGGATGATGGCTCTACGTGCAATCTCTCTCATGGCTCCTGTAATGGGATCAGAAATCACGTGCTCTAAGTTTCTTCCTGTGGTGGTTGAGGCATCCAAAGACAGGTAAGACCGATAGAGATATAAGAGTTTGAGTTTAGCAAACTCCTTCAAGAACACGTCCTAGTTTCTTAACATGTTGTTGCAACATATCTAATATCTGCAGAGTTCCAAACATCAAGTTCAATGTTGCTAAGCTTCTGCAATCCCTCATCCCCATAGTCGACCAATCAGTAAGATGAGATATTATTAAACATGACTCAATTATATCTAAAGACATGATGGAGATTGTTTGAACTTGAATGTACTTTTGCTGTGTTTGGTAAATTTGGTAGGTGGTGGACAAAACAATCCGTCAGTGTTTGGTGGACCTGAGCGAGGACCCTGATGTCGATGTTCGCTATTTTGCAAACCAAGCGCTTCGTTCCATTGATGCTGCCGCAGTGGCGCAATCCTGAATGTTTCAATGTTTTTAACGATAAATAATCTTCAATCCTGAATATTTTTTCGTCAAGTTTCTCACTATATGTGTTCTCTTCTTTGATTTGTTTGTCTAAAACGCCATTTTGGTTGATGGTTATGAACTGCATTTGTCATATTTTAGTAAAATTTGTTTTCATTTGTTACGTTTTCTTGTGTTCAAAGCTGTGTTTCCAATATTTCCATCTTCTTAGTTTACACTAATGCCAAAAGATATTGGGGGAATTTTTGGCAATTTCTCATGATATTGAAACTAGAATTACAACTGAAAGTCCTTAATTGTATTTAGACGATTACTACACCTAGACCATCTTGCATCTAAATAGTTCCACCACTTTTGAGGTTTACTTGATATTGTTGGAGTACAGAGGGCTTTAAGCACACATAGTATACTACTTTCCGCATTTGATCTGTATAACAACAATCCCTGAATTACAATCTGTTGATAATACTGTGGTAATTACCTTAAGAGTTCCCTTCACCACAATCAAATTCAACTTCAATAGTTTATGGCTGACTGGTCTTCTGGCTAGTTCTGCTTTTTTCTCCTTTTAGATGACTCCAAACTTTAATTTGTTTTTTACTTAAAAGGCAAAATGTATAGATTAGACTGAATACATTTTGATCAAACAATTCGTCCACAACTTTTATCCACAATTTAGCAGAAGAAAAGCATGAATCATTGGATAATCTAGATTTACCAGGATGGGTTAGCCCGCTTTTAACCACCTTAATTGCATGATATATCCAGGTAATTGGTGTCTAGAAGGTAAAAGATCCGAAAGATTGAGAATTGGTGGAAGATGATGATTGTGATAATATTGTGTTTTTGATAGATTCAGTCCCACATAGGTAAAAACATTACAGATAGTGAACAATAAAGATAACAAAATCAGAAATAAAAATTTAAATGATTGAACCAAGAGTTAATTAAACCATATTGATATCATAAATTCATGACAAAAATCACTTAGACTTCCAAGAATTGCTTCTAGAATCTATATTTATTTTTCTACCTTAGTTTATTCAATTCGTTTCACGTCCTTCTTATAATAGTTTTCGTGAGCCAAAAGGAAAATATGATAAAAATGAAATAATATCAACAAATATATGTTACGATAACATGTGAGACATAACTGATTTACTCATACCCAAACTATACATACTAGCATTTCACATTAATTTCTCAATTGTTGATGAATTCATATATTCCGTTGTTGATACATAAAACAATACTCTATTTAATGTTTAGTAGACTACATAACTATATAAACAAAGATGTAGATTCTGTATATAAGAAGATATTTTAGACTTAAAACTGTTTTTACCAAATATTTTTTTATGAGTAATAAATGGTAATACACGATTTTATAAAGAATTTGACATTTCATCAATATAAAAAAAGAAATCAGTATTGTTAACACAAAATAATGATAATTGATGTATATAAGGTCATGTGTATGAATTTTTTCTTCTAAAATCGGATTTACAATCTTATAATTGTACTGTCTATATGTGCATAGCTTTAATCTATGATTTTCTAAATCGCAAATGATATATGTTTTTTTTTATTTGAGAACGACGGTGGAACGATGTCATCTGAATTGAAAACGGTTGTTTCTGATACTATATTTTTTTAGGTTTTATTATGTAATCATGGGTTTTAAGACCTCATCTAACAGAATTCTTTTTTTGCAAAGTAGGGATGGAAGAGGAAAATAAAAAATAAATCTATGAGTAAAAAAACCTACTTTGCTTTTTAATGACCTCATGATGAGGGTGTATAAGAGAAAATGTACTGAGAATGAACACGAACATGATTAAAAAATATATAGTTGAACAATTGGCAAATAAAAAACCTATGTTATGAATAATAAATGTTGAACCAGTAATAAGAAAGAAGATTCTAAACCAGATTTTAACCGATAATACTTTTATTAATTAATTCACCCATTTGTCAAAAAGAATATTACAACAATGGTTATCTGATGTTTTTGTTGAATACAAAATTTCACTTTCAATTAGATCATTGTTGTGAGCAACTTCTATTCATGGTTTGACAAAATAAAAGCATGAACTATTTGACAAAATAGATTTACCAACACATGCCAACTCTCTTTTAACAATCCTAATTGCATAATGCATCCATGCCTAAGATAATTAGAGCTTAAAGGGAAAGATCACTCCATGAATAAAATACAAAAAAAAACACAATTCCCTTACCAACATAGGTCCAAAGAAACATGTGTTTACAAATTGTGAAGTTTGTCACTATACATTCAAAACTGAAAAAAAAAAACTAAAAATATATTTTAAAACTGAAAGAAAAATACAACCACATTTTCAGTAATTTCTTTGAGTTTTATATAAATTAAAAAAAATGATGTGCTCCTTCTTACATCATACATCCTTAGTTGGAAAGCATCAGTCCACCGCTGCACATTATAGTTTAACTTAAACACCGCAATAGATTCCTATAACATATGGGTAAATCGTTCACCTTAGATACAAAAGAAAGAAAAAGAGTTGATTCCACAAGCAAGTTCATGCGTAATTATGGATACTTACTTTTTACAAATAGAAACTAAACTTTCTGTTTTGTAAACAATGTTCATCGAATAATACCACTCTAGCTAGTAAACTATCAATGAGATAGCGGACATTATTCTTATATAAGACATAACCCTTATAGCTTATTCTATGGTAACCCACATTATTCTACATGACACACTTTATATGAAATATCTAATTCACCCTTAATGAATTTGTTCTTTTTGTTTTTATTTTTTATTTCCAGTAATTAATTTAAAAAAACAAACAAAAAACAGAAAAAGAAATTGGTCTTCTTCAACATTGACGTCGTATCTCCTCCGGTAGCACGCGACGTCTCCGATCTTCAACTTCAACGACAGCATGCGGTGTATCCAGTACTCTCTCTAAGTCGTGACCATCTTCTCCTCTTCAAACTTCAAACGCATGATGGTTTATTGCTCCAACCTCCAATCAAAATTGTGTTCGATAACTCGTAGGCAACATTTGTCGACTCCACCAAGTCGCCATCATCGCCGTGATCTTAGACCCTCACCGCCGACTCCGCCAAGCTTTGATTTCAGTCAACCATGGATGACGATGAATTGAGAAAATCTCAATCAACCATGGATGAACGATTGATTGAATCTGATGGGAGAAGCAACTTTTCACTATTTGTGTGTTTTGGTCCTCAGATTTTTTGTTTCTCTTCATTTTGATCCCAAACTTTCTAACTGACCAGATTTTTTTCTGATTTCAGCTTGAACTTTTCAATTACGCACTTTAACCTTTATTAGCTCTACAAATAGACAAATAAATACAATATATACACCTAAATACAATTTAGAAAGATTAAAATAACCTAAAACTAACTGCATAATAAGTAAAATCATGAAATTGCTAAAGGAGTGGGTTATAGAAGATGGTACAAAAAGTACAACTCATATAACTAGACATATAACTCATATAATATACATGTAATACTGGTTTCATTGGTATCAAACATGTAATACTGGTACTACTGGTAAAACTTCTTCATTGTAAAAATTTTAAAATTACATTTGATTTTTCATATGAAGAAAACAATCAACTGACCAAATTAGTTTGTTTATAGTGGTCTCTCCTAACTATTGTAATTTTTAAAAAATTGTTTTTTTGAAAATTATTACACTATCTCATAAGTATTCATGTTTTACCTTATACTTTAAAGGTTTGTTTATTTGTTTGTCCACTATATTTTTGAAAAACATACACCGAATGCATTTTAAAGAAATTAATGATTCAATTATATGTGATATCAAATGGATAAACATATAGAAGTAATAAAACTGGGTTATATTTATTTTTTATGTGGTACAACTAACTTTTTTAATTTGACTGCCAAAATACAACTATGTACAAACTTGTACAACTCAAAAGTTGGTACAACTATGTGTTATTACAAGAACATCGTTGTACCAGTTAAACCAATATTACATATTCTTCTCGTAGTTACATGAGTTGTACTATTTATACTGATCATATGAAACTACTTTTCTCTTAATTTTGTGTCTTTTAGGCTTTCATTTTTTTGATGGAAGTGTATTTCTATTTATAACATTAAAAATATTTTCCAAGTATGTGTAAGGCCTATAGAAAATCATATATAAAATCATTGGTATGCTAAAACAACACAAATTAAGTGTTGCCAGTACAAAATTAATAATACTACTACCGTAGTCAAACCAGTTGTACTATTATTGTTGTAGTCCAAACATAAAACATAATGCTTATGTATTTTTTGTACTTGTGATGCCATGTGCATCATCTTTTATTCTCTTGGTGAAGGTATATTGCTATTGATAACATTAACATCCCATAGAAAAACATATATATCATCATCACCATCATTCATTGCTATTTATGCAAATATATTTTTGTTAATCAAAAGTGTTATGATAATCTGAGATGGTTTTGCTAATTTGCAAAACATAAGAATAAAAAGTTATTTGGAATCAAATACGGAAATATAAGTATCATTAACTAAAACTACACACATGTATTCCCGTTTCTTCTCTTTCCGCATGAATATAACAACACTTTATCGTGTCTGATGAACCTTGATTTCCCAGAAAAGGATGTCAAACAAACGCATAACAGCCTGAGATCACTACACGTTGGGTGGCTTAGCAAATATTAAGGGACAATAAGGTAAATAAAAAAATAGTATATAAATATATATAGTAAGACATATTAAGTCAATGGGTCTAACAACCTTTATAAATAGATTTTTTAAGACTCCTTCTCTTTTAATAATATAGATTCTCCAAAAAAATATTATATAAAACAAAATATTCATGTATTTTGGTACATGCATGCAAAAGAAGATTATAATAACATGTATCATTTTCTATTCATCATTCTCTTTTCTAGCATCATTACTGAAAAATATTTTACATGATATAACTTACACAACATCAAACGTTTACATGATATAACTTATATGTTAAGATTTGTTTACTTGTTAGTCACATTATTCTGGAATAATATTCAATGTATATATATATAAGCGAACATTGAGAAAAAAAGATTACCACCCAATGTGAAAACAACACAATGCTAGTGTTGGTACAATTCAACTAGAAATACTATTACTGTATCTAAACAAGTTGTACCATTTGGATTATTATTGTCACAGTCCAAACACTCAACATGAATGTTTATGCATCTTTTTGAACTCATGGTGATTTTTACATTTTCTTTTGTAGTATATTCTTCCAAATGTATTTTTACTACAGATTTTTCTAGTTCCGCAGCTACTTTCTTTAGCTTCAGGAGCAAAAATATGAAGATGTTTTTTTTCCGAAGATAGTACAACTAGTATAACTAGTAAAACTTGTAACAAATCATTATTCAAATCAAATATCGTGGGAAATGGATTATTCATGTATTTTGACACATGCAAGCGAAATATTAGACCTACATATTTCATTTCTTTTATATCATCATCTTTTCTAGCATATTAATATGCTAAAAACAAAAAACAAATTACCATATTAATTGCAAATCTGTAATAGTTATATGCATTCTAGTTGTACTAATTATACTGGTTATACTCAATTTAGTTATACAAGTTGTACCAGTTCCACTAGATTGAGTTGTACTAGTCGTACTAGTTGGAGTTATACTAGTTGTACTAATTTTAGTTGTACTAGTTATATTAGTAATACTCTGTGTTCTTCTTTGTCGCGAATTTTTCATAATGAAGATGTAATTCGATTTCATATAAGAAGTTATAGATTAAAAATAATAATGGATTGATCGATTTGGAATAAAAATAAGAAAACATGAATAAAAATCTGGTTTAAGAACAAAAACAACAAAGTTGGTTATGTGTTCTTCCTCTTCTTCAGTGGTGGAAACTGTATTTTCTTCTTACTTATCATCTCCGGGACATTTTTGTATAGAGGAGATTCATAATTGAAGACTATGTGAGAATTCATTATGTTAAAAAGTGAGAGAGATATCTAATGAATGAGCGAAGAGAAAATATTGAAAGAGTGAAAGAAAGTGGAAGAATTATTTTTTTTTATTTGGGGATTTAGGTTTAAGATGTGTAGGGTTTTGGGTTGAGATTCGGGTAAAAATCCGGGTAGGATGATAATGGCAAGGATAAGTAAATAAGTTTATATCCCTAGGTCTGTTAGTCTTTTACCCTTGTTTTCTATTTAAATTTAAATATCAAATAAAATCAATTTAGGAAGGGGTCACAAGAGAATAGTCAAATCTCCATCTGTGTCATCGGAGAATTTGATCCTGAGATAGCAGGTTAAAATATGTTATATCCTTTATCTCTTCAGTTCTTTTTAGATTATTTGAGGTTAAACATTTGTTCCAGTTGAATTTGAACATCATGTGTATTATCTCATTAAGGCTAACATATGTTGTATTTGAATTTTGATGTTAGTTTTGGTGAGGTTCTTTAGTTTCTTGAGGTTAAAATAATGTTTTGTTTCGCTTTAGGTTTTCCATGATTTTCTAAGCACTTGACTTTACTCTACTCTCAATAGCTAGATAGAAATGATACGAATTTGACTATTAGTTTTAGAGCATCCACAACAGTGAGATTTATAGGAGTCCTTAACAAAAGGGGCATTTCAGATTTGATAAAGATATCTCAGATTTAAAAAAAAAAAAAATGACCATTCACGGTTCGCCACATACGCAGTAGGGCCCGTGAACAGTGAAGAGATCAATCCTTAAGAAAGGATTTTAAGGACTCAACATGGCACAAACTCATAAAAAAGTGGGCCCCTTACCTTGCTAAGGATTCCTTAAGAGTCTCCATTGTGGATGCTCTTAGGCAAGAACAGTCTTTCCCAACTCGTTGCTTGGTAGATAGATTATTACATTTTATGGTTAGGCGAGAGACCTTGGTTTAAAAAAGCGAGCGCTTTTGGCGCCATGGCGCTAAGCGACACAAAGCGAGGACCTCATCGCCAAGGGAACCCATAACCAGTCGAGGTACGTAAAACGCTCGCTTTATCTCGCTTTTCCTCGATTTTGATATTTTGCAAAAGCGGTAAAAGCGGCGATTTGTTGCACCTACACAAAAAATGGCATTTTTATTCAAAATTGTACAATTAACTAAAACAGTCACTACAAGAAAACATGCCTATAACAAGGAAATATTACAAGGAATTATATTCCTCGTAAATTTACGAGTAAATTACTAGGAATTTAGGATGAAACTGACTTTCGTTGTAAAGTCCTAGTAAAGTTACAAGGAAAAAACTTCGTCGTAATTTACATGTAAATTTACATCTATTTTATGAGGAAAGAGAAAATTCGTTGTAAAATCCTTGTAACTTTACAAGGCTTTTACGACGAAACATGTTAACATTATCTTTTTGGTGAAAACGTGTTTTAAATGTATGTTATAAAACTGATTTCGTTGTAAGGATTCTCAAACCGAGCAAGTTAACTTCATTCCATTCCCTCGGTTTAGAGATTCTAGAATAGTTTGATTAATTGCTATTAAAATTACATCTCATTGAAGAATAATTGTTGGAATCACATTTTCAAGAAGAAGCTTGTATCATTGAAGTCGAAGTATTTGAACAACAAACTGATGACATCTCTCTTATTGATCCGGATAACCGTCAATATGAAAATATTTCCGACGATATGATAAATAAGAAGGTGAAGACGAGCTCAATGCAAACAATGATGATCAATATTTTGTTGATATTGATAAAATCTCGAATGATTTAGAATGATGTAATATGTGTTTTAAATATATAAATCAGTTTAAGACTTAATGCATGTGTATGTTGTTTGGTTATAATAACTATTCATTGGATTTTAAGGATTAAATTGGAGTTTAGGATTTTAGAAAAAATTGGATAAAGAGGAAGATGTGGTAAAAAGGATATAATGTTATAGGTAATAGACTTTGGGGTTTAGGGATTTGATTTTCAGGGATTCAGATATAGTCCTAGTAAATTCGTCGTAATGGAGAACACGGGACTGGTAGATTCCTCGTAATACATGTGTCCTTGTAAATTCGTTGTAATAAATTCCTTGTAAATTCGTTGTAAAAGTTTCCTTGTAAATTCGTTGCAATCCTTCCTTGTAAATTCGTTGTAACTAAAAACGCGGACATGGTAAATTCGTTGTAATTCTTTCCTTGTAAATTCGTTGTAATACTTTCCTTGTAAATTCGTTGTATATTAATCAGTTTTTAATTAGTATATAAGTCAGTTTAAAACTTAATGCATTTCTATGTTGTCTGATTATAATACTTGCTTTGGGTTTTAAGGATTTAATTTGATTTTATGGTTTAAGGGAAAATTGGATAAAAGGGATGATGGGGTAAAAGGGTAGTGTTATATAGACAACTGATTTTGGGGTTTAGGTATTTGATTTTCGGGATTTCATATAAAGTCCTAGTAAATTCGTCGTAACTGAAAACACGGGCCTGGTAGATTCCTCGTAATACGCTGTCCTTGTAAATTCGTTGTAATACATTCCTTGTAAACTCGTTGTAAAAGTTTCCTTGTAAATTCGTTGCAATCCTTCCTTGTAAATTCGTTGTAACTAAAAACGCGGACATGGTAAATTCGTTGTAATTCTTTCCTTGTAAATCCGTTGTAATACTTTCCTTGTAAATTCGTTGTATATAAATCAGTTTTTAATTAGTATATAAGTCAGTTTAAAACTTAATACATTTCTATGTTGTCTGATTATAATACTTATGCTTTGGGTTTTAAGGATTTAACTGGATTTTATGGTTTAAGGGAAAATTGGATAAAAGGGATGATGGGGTAAAAGGGTAGTGTTATATAGATAACTGATTTTGGGGTTTAGGGATTTGATTTTCGGGATTTCATATATAGTCCTAGTAAATTCGTCGTAACTGAAAACACGGGCCTGGTAGATTCCTCGTAATACGCTGTCCTTGTAAATTCGTTGTAATGCTTTTCTTGTAAATTCGTTGTAAATAATTCCTTGTAAATTCGTTGTAATGTTTCCTTGTAAATTCGTTGTAACTCTAAAAACGCGGGCCTGGTAGATTCCTCGTAAAATTACGATGACTTTAAGAGGAATGGTGTTTCTATATATAACTCGAAACATGAATGAGGAATGCCTCCTTCATTCCTCTCAAACCACTCCTCCCTTACACCTCTCAAGGTATGTTTCTTTTTAAAATATTAGTTTAGGTTTTAGGTAATTAGTTTAGGTGGTTAGTTTAGGTGGTTAGTTTAGGTAATTAGTAGGTGATTAATTTAGGTAATTAGTTTTGGTGGTTAGTTTATGTGGTAAATTTAGGTAACAAAATTATATATAAAATATTAGGTTGTGGTATTTAAACTACTGATTAATTTTTTTTTAAATTAAAGTATATTTTATTTTCTAATCATTTTTATATAATTAATTAAATTACTATGATTCTTTTTTCAAGATTGCTCCTAAAAAGAAGGGATGGACGGTGGAAACAAGCTTTGTCAACAAAGTCGCAAGGGGGAGACCTCGTCCTACTCTTCCACACGGAACCCGTGGATGAAGTACGAGATTCTCCGGGAAAGAACGTCCCCAACAATTACTTCGACGGTCTCCTACCTTAGTTTTTTTATTTGTTTTTTCAAATTTTTTTGTTTCCATTATAAATTTGAATATTACTTTATGACATTTATATAATTTCTTTAAAGTAATTAAATTTCCAGTATTTCATTTTATAATTTAAATATTTAGAATTTTGAATATTTTATAACATTATAATAATACCTCAATGATTTGTAATAGTTACAAGGAGTTTACAAGGAAATACTTGTAAAATCCTCGTAAACTGTACAAGGAATTTACAAGAAAATACTTGTAAATTCCTCGTAAAGATTACAAGGACTTAACATAGAAGGACTTGTAAATTCGTTGTAAAATGTACAAGCACTTAAAGACGACTTTACAAGGAAACTGTACTAGTCTTTTACGACGAAGGGTAACTATGAAATTACAACGAAATCTTCTCTTCACCTTTACGACGAATTTATTTCGTCGTAATTGTTACAAGGAAGTTACACCGAATCTTCCGTTACGACGGGCGTTTTACAACGAAACGCTATTCCTTGTTAATTCGTTGTAAGCTTCCTATTACAACGAATTAACAAGGAATATGACCCTTGTAATTGATATGTTTTCTTGTAGTGAGTTTAGAAAGAATATATTCTAGACGTGCAGAGAAGGTATCCACAATCCCACTAACGTAGGATACAATCCCACTAACCCTACTACTTCTTCTCTTATATAAATAAACCTACAAACCTTAAGTAAAATCATTAGCTTCTCTTCTCTTAAACTTACGGCAGTAGCTTCTCTTATCGTTTGCAAGGTTCTTAGTTGATTAGATTTATCTTCTTTACGCTTCTTCTCAATCTTTGTTTAGATCATAGTTTCTTCTTCTTAAGTTTGTAGCTTTTTTTCTATAATAAATGTTTGTGATCATGTATTTTTTATACATAGACTCATGTTGTAGGTGATCATGTTGTAGGTGATCATGTCTGACGCTGGAGCTGGAACATCTCAAGCAGGAGGGTCTCAAGGAGGAGGCCAACAAGTGGATCCGGGAAGGAAATACGGGACCATGGTCAACAACAACGTCAACCATTGGAAGTGTATTTTCTGTTACAAGGTGCTAACTGCTGGCATTTCACGCTTGAAGCAACATCTTGTTGGAGGGCATAAGAATGCAAAGAAGTGTCCAATCTGTCCAGAACATGTTAGAGCTGAGCTGCAGAACTACATGGTGAAAAAAGCTGAAGAAAGAGCAGCTCTAGCTATGCAGTTTCAACCTGCTGTGCGTGAAGAAGATGTGGAGGACGTGGATGCTGATCAGCCAAAACGCAGCGGTATCAAGAGGAAGAACCGTGGACCTCTGGATAAGTTTGTGACGTCTCTGCCTCCAGACGTCTTGAAAGGCAGAAAGGATTTGAAGGGAGTCTTGGGAGTTTGTGACAAGGAGCTAAGAGAGAAAGTTTGTGGAGGCATAGCAAGGTGGTTTTATGATGCTGGCATTCCTTTTAATGCTGCTACACACGACAGTTTCAAGGAGATGACTGAGTTGATTGGGCAGTATGGTATGGGACTAAAGCCTCCTTCAATGTACGAGCTCCGGTTCAATTTACTTCAGAACGAAGTAGCAAACGTTGATGCTCAGCTAGTTGGTCACAGAGAGGAGTGGGCAGTGAAAGGATGATCCATCATGTCTGATGGATGGCGTGATTCTGTGGTGCAGAAGGACATCGTGAACTTTCTGGTTAACTCACCGAAGGGTTCTGTGTTCATCAGGTCTAAAGAGGTGTCTGAAGTTGTGAAAGACGCAACATTGCTGTTCAAGCTTCTGGATGATATGGTTGAGGAAGTTGGAGAGATGAATGTCGTTCAGGTTGTGACTGACAATGCTTCCAACTACGTGAAGGCTGGGAAGCTGCTTGAAGCTAAACGCCCACATCTGTTCTGGACTCCTTGTGCTGCCCATTGTCTTGATCTGATGCTGGAGGACATCGGAAAGGTGCAAGCTGTTAAGGATGCTATGAAGAAGTGTATGTTTGTCAATGCATACATCTACTGCCGTGTTCCTCTGGTCAATATGATGAGAAGGTTCACGAACCAGAGGAACTTGCATAGGCCTGCTGTAACTCGTTTTGCAACTTCCTTCATCACAATGAGTCAATTTCACCTTCAACAAGCCAATTTGAAGAAGATGGTGACCTCAGAGGAGTGGAACAAGTCGAAGTGGCCTAAAGAAGCAGGAGCAAGAAAGATGAAGCAGTATATCCTTCAAGAGGGCTTCTGGAGGAACGTAGCTTATGCTCTTAAGCTAACTTGTCCCTTGGTGAAGGTCCTCCGGATGGTTGATGGTGAGAAGAAGCCAGCAATGGGGTATATCTATGCTGCAATGGATAGGGCAAAGGAAACTATTGCTAAGAGTTTCAAATGGAAGAAAGAGAAGTATGAGAAGGTCTTTGAGATGATAGACAATCGCTGGAACTGCCAGTTACATCAACCACTTCATGCAGCAGGTTATTTCCTCAATCCAGCTGTTCATTATGCTCATACGGTTGATGTTTGTTGTGAGGAAGTGGAGACTGGCTTGTATAACTGCATCACAAGGCTGGTTCGAGAGCCTGCTGTTCAAGACAAGATCATGGTGGAGCTTGAAGTCTTTAAGAATGCAAGTGGCCTCTTTGGTCTTCCCATGGCTATTAGGCAAAGGGAGATGAAATCACCAGGTACGTAGAGTTGTTTTAAGCACTGCACTGCGATGTATTCTTAAACTTATTTTTATTTTTTATTTTTTTGCAGCTGACTGGTGGTCAACATACGGATCATCAGCTCCAAATCTCAGAGACTTTGCAGTCAAGGTGCTAAGTCTTACATGCAGTGCAACAGGTTGTGAAAGAAACTGGGGAGTCTTTCAACTTGTAAGTTTTTCACAATCTTTATATTTACACTGTTTTACATGAACTATATCTATATATGACGTGATTGATACTCTAATATTTGATAAAACTCAGCTGCATACCAAGAGAAGGAACCGACTAGCTCAAGGCCGATTGAATGACATGGTGTTTGTCAAATACAATCGTGCTTTGCAGCGTAGGATGAGAAGAAATGATGCCAAGGATCCAATTCTGTTGGATGAGATAGATGATAGCAATGAATGGCTAATGGGGAAGATGGATGGGAACTCATCCAATGATGAAGATGATGATTTTGTCCATGATGATGAAGACTTGACATGGAGTGTGGTGAGCGAAGCAGTAGGAGCTGAAGAACCTAGCTACACTACTAGGGGAGCAAAACCTGCTAAGGACAACAAAGGGAAAGGAAAAGCTACTCCTTCAACTCAGAGCAAACGCTATGGTCCATCATTTTCTCATTTGGAGTTGGTTGATGAAGATGATGACGTTGAAGGGGAGTTAGAAAAAGATGCTAGCTTCTGGAAGGATTTGGAATTGGAGTACGAGGAGAGTGGTTCTGAATCTGAGTAGAGATTCTACTCAGATTGGTATTTTTATTTGCTTTTACTTTGGTGTTTTAGTTGCTTTTGAATTTGGTGTTTGCATTTAGTATTTTCAGTGTTTTGCTATTTGAACCTTTCAATTTTATTATATGAAGTTGGTTTTTTTATTTTTTACTTGTCTTTCTTAAGCTTTACGTAATACATATTGTATAAGTGTTTTGTAGGTTACCTTGTCTGTTGCAGGTAGGCAAAGCGCTCGCTTTGAGGCGCCATGGCGGTCAGCGCTAAGCTCCCACCTCCTCGCTTCGTCTCGCCACACGCTTTTTCAAACCAAGCGAGAGACCATATAGTACTAAATTAAGGAGTTGCACAAGAAAAAGAGCAGTGACTACTTTGCTGCATAATTCACTAAAAGTGTTTGGATATTTCATAGTTACTATAACCATCGTTTCTTATATCCATAACTGTATACCAGATTTATGGGTCAAGTTGACCATGTCTGCAGTGATGATGTCCACCACATGGTCACATTCAACTCCAATGGTTTAGAAAAAGTAGATTGATGGAGTCAGATGCTTGTGGCTGTTTGGTCTTGTGGCTAGTTCTTTTTTTTTACTTCGGAAGATTAGATTAGATACATTTTGATAAAACAAATTGTCCACAACTTCTATCCATGATTTGACAAAAGGAAAAGCATAACAAAAATAGATTTATCCCCGATTTTAACACCCCTAATTGCATATAATAATCTACAGTTATAGAGCTCCTGTTATCCAAGAGACATGGGCTTGATCAAGCGGTCGTCAAAACTTCACGGGCTCTTGCACTACGATGCTGAAGACGACGGTGAAGCATCTCAGACATCTCATTGTAGAAATCAGCATCCCATCTCTGAATCAACGAAGGATCTTCAGCAAAACATATGTATATCGATGTCACCGCACTCTCCACTACAACCATTCCTAGTCCCACCTGAAAAAAAAAACACATTGTACCAAATTAACAGATTAAACAATTTGATTCATGTGTAATGTTTTGGAAGAGTGCACAAAAAGGTAAAAAAAAAAACTTACAAGGACCATTCCCATCAACATAGCTGTAGAACCAACCATGATAACTCTGTCACTGTATTTGATCCAAGCCCATATACCAATGCAAGAGCCTGTGATGAGTCCTCCAAATATGGTTCCCATCAAAAGCACAGCACCAGAACAGTCATATGCAACAAGTGCCTCTACACCTGTTGATTGAAAAAGTTCCCACGCGTCTCTTGCTGATCTGTTAAACCCTTTTCCATACACTGCAATCTATTAAAAAAAAAAATTCAACCGAATTTTTAATTTTTTAATCATTTTGATTATCCATTTGGCGCTCATAAGAGTGTGACACGATTATTAGCTTTACCTGAACATAGGCATACTTGTTGAAAAACCGAACTAGAGTTTCAACTAGATGAAACAGGAAATCAACACAGCAAAGTAGACATTCGTTTCCACAAATCTTGGACCGGACTCCCCTTATCTGACGTATACACAAAGTTGTCTCAATGAACTATAAGAAGTCTTTTAAATGGCACAGCAAAAAAAAAGAATCTGGAGAAAGAACTATAATACCTCCCAGCGAAGTGTTCTAATAGCAGCAGTGAAGAGCGAACCGTAACATATGCTCCCAAAAGACGTTGTCACAGCGTACCTAAGTGACTCTATCAAAGTGCTGGGAGGCAACGAGGAGGACGATGACTCTTCTTGATGGAAGAGAACATGAAACACCATCCCAGAAACTATAACATGGACAGTGTTACACAGCACAGCCCCTGTCCAGAACAAGCTTACCGAAAGAACCTGCATATACACATGTTACTTTCAGACACTAGTATGCAGAACACAGAAGCCATGTAATGAAAAAATGCAAAAACTTGCCAGCTCACCACAAGAAGCCACCATCGTCCTTCATCGCCCATGCTAGAAGCCACAACACCAGAAGCTCCAAAAGACCAGAGAGACATCCACAAAAGCATGAAGACCGTGAAAGCATGCGCCACCATTATGACCTTAGGAAGTCCCCAAACTAGTTTCAGCGCTTTCCTCAGAACCAGCATCGTAAAGGGAAGCCTGTCGATAACCGAAACAACATACAAGAACTGCAGCAGAGCTCCGATAGCGAACGCCCCGCCCCAAAAGAACTGTCTGCACCAGAAACACAGCACGCTGACCACAGCCAAGTATGTGGTCAAGATGTGGACAGAGACTTTCATCATCTCGTTGGCGTAAGAGCCGAGAAGCAACGACCAGACCCAGCTGATGAAGACACCAATGCCACCGGCGACGGCGTAGAGTGGCCAGTAGTCCTCGGTGAGGCCTTTGTGATTCTCCAAGAAGCCTTGAGTGTATCTGTCGATGTTTAACCTATCCGATATCCTAAACCTGTTGAGTCCAAGGACCGCGAGCACGAAGCCTAAGCATATGAGGTGGATCACGAAGATGGCTGACCAGAAGACGTCGTGCCAGTGACGGGACTCGCGGACGATGGCTCGGTTTCCATCTCCACTTCTTCTACTACTCCTCTGAAGAGACTATCAAATCATCAAAAAAGAAAAAAACATTGTTTGCCATGTAAGAAGTATTATAAACATTTATAGAATTTTTCGCAGTGTAATAGGCTATAATACTACATAGAACTTTTGGTCACATATTTGAATTGATTCACATGTGGTCTAAAGCAACGACCCTGAATCTAATTAGCAAGGACAATGCAAAACACTTTATAGTGGTCAAACTCACGGAAAAGAGAGTTCTTTTTTTTTTATAATTAAAAAAAAAATTGCAACTGACCCGTGATTTTTAAGACACAACCAAAGCTAAGTAAATGGTAAATGTGGGAAACAAATATTAATCCATAGGTGAATATCAGGCAAGATCTAACTCGGATAAAAAAAAAAGACAAAGACTTTATGCAATGAAGTAGTGTAGAGAGCAAAACCCATAAAGGGGAAAAAATAAAATCTAGATCGAGTTTTGAAGGAAGGGTGATTAAAAAAAAAAGGGAGAACCTGGTCGCCGGAGGAGATGGAGGCGTAATCGGAGGAAGGAGAGACGCTATTGGTGGAGTCACTCATGACGAAAGAAGTAGGAGAAGAAGAAGATTCACTGACTGGAATCAACTTTCATGGGAGCATCTTTGAATAATAGTATGAGAGAGAGAAAACAGGGAGAATAGTCAAAGAAAGAGAAAAGGAAAGAGGATTGAGAAAATGGTTTGTGAGTCAAAGAAAGATATATATTTGATAAATGATCAGAGTGAAGAGAACGTTTCCGGCGAGAAAATGAAGTTTTTGTCAGCGAGTGAGTTATTTCAGACAGGTTAGAGAGAGAGAAACAGCGGTTCTTCTACTTCTTCCTTCTTCTTCGTTTATTGGTTTTGTTTCTTTTCATTGGATAATGAAGCGGAAATAGTTTCCAGAGTGGTCGTTTTCGGACTCGCCGTAACTATTCGCTTTTATTTCCTTCTAAAAAAAGTTGTTTTTCTTTTAAATTGTTTTATTATTTCTGTTTCTAGATTACAACTGTAAATGTTTTTTTTCTTCTATATATTCAAGTACCTACTAATATAAAAAGTCATGTGTTTGAAGTTATGAAATACGTTTATGTTTGTAAGAGAAAAACAAGAAAAAAAAAACTGATGTATGTTAGTAGTTTTCTTAAAAGGATCATTTCAAGTGAGTTCCTCTCAACATACAATTCTCTTCATTCGATTCTGAACTTAAATTTGGTTCTATTGAATCGATTTTTTTGTTAAATTTTAAAGGTAGGCCATGCTGATTTTACCCCAAACATTCATTTTACAAATTTTAAATGAAGGGGAGTCAATTATATTTTCACATACCTGGCCAATCGCTTCAAAGTTAATGTGTAGCCTACATATGAAATATAAATATTCAGATACTGAGAAGAAAGTAATGGATAGGTCAAAATCATAAACTGAATATACGAACAATCGTACACCTAATTATTTCAGTACTACCAAGAAATGTTTTCCTATGGTGGTGAAAAAAATTAAGTGTCAGGTTTATTTTGCTTGTTTTTTTCGCTTAAATGAAGTAAGTTTAATGTCAAGCATGCAACTGTGACAGTAAAAGAGCGTTTGTATTGGAAGAAAGAACAAAGGCGAAAAGTTAAAGGTTAACATGAGAAAAAAAAAAGTAGGAAAAGTAGAAAAAGATTTTGTTTAGTGACAAAATGATTGACGCGAATGCTTGCCACTTCATTTGTGTTGTGATGGCAAGTGGTGGCATCATGTCTACGCCACTTCTCTGTGTCCCATGTTCTTCTCTTTCTCAAATTATCTACACTAATTGATTTAGAAAATCACTAATCATAGTGTACCTTCATTTCCAATAAGTATCCCAGTTTTAAATTTGTTCCACCAGTATTAAACACGTGAGCATCTTTACTTTAGTAGTCTTTAGATAATGCTGGAAAACAGTATCCACAATATATACGTAATCAAATCAATACGAATTAAATCAATTATTGCTTCGTCGTGATTAGGAAACTATATTATATGACTACTTGATGAGATAAATAAATAATTAGATTACGGGAAATTAGAGATTTCGTAATTGTGGAAGATTGGTTTTTTAAAGGGAATTAACAAAAACAAATTAAGATAGTATTAAAAAATGCTTAGCATTTATTCGTCGAGAATCCAATAAGAGAATTAGCCAGATCAAAACCGACACGTGTCCCTTGCTGCTGCACGTTACCGATAATCGCAAGCGAACTCGCCGTCGGCGCAAAGGCGAGACAGAAAGTCCCCACCGAGTCAACCGGAATCATATAATTCTTCGCGGGCAAAGCCAGCACGTTCCCGCCGGGGAAATGAAAAGCCACCGACGGGACCTCGATGGTCGCCTTACCCGAGAGATCGTAACACGTGTCGAACATCGCCACGCCGTCCGCCTCCGCTCTCTCCAAATCCGTCGTCCCTCTCGCGAACGCGTCTCTGAGCGAGTCGTAGACCACCGTCTGGAGACGAGTCACGGCGGTTCCCGAGTCGATGATCACCCCTCCGCCTCCCGACTCGTCCATCTCGAACGCCGACGCCGGAATCTCGAGCATCTCGCCGCCGACGCTTATCCCGGCGAGTCCGAGGTAGTAGAACGTGTCGAGCTGGTGGTTGCGCAGCAGCGGAGCCACCACGGCGTCGGGAGGGATCTCCGACCGGAACTCGACGGTGGAGGACGAGTCCGAGTCGCGGTCCACGAGGCAGTAAGAGAACGACGCCGCGTCGAGCTGCGACGGGAGAGCGAGCAGACCGCCGCCGAGTCCGAGCAAACCGGCGGCTCCGACGAAGAGACCTTGGTTGCTGTGTCCGCACCCGACGGCGACGCCGTCGACGGAAGACGAACCGATGGTGAACGTCTCGGTGGCGAACTCGCCGTCGGTGAAAGAACCGTCGCCGTAGGAGACCTCGTAGAGACACGTGGCGTTTCTGCACTCGGAGACTTGGAGGGCTTTGCACTGTGGGGAGCCGCAGGAGAGGGAGGTGTAAGAGGAGGAAGACGCCGGGTCGAAGATGGGTTCGGTCTGGTGGTAGCACTCGGCGCACGGGGCGCACTGTAGCCAGTTAACGTCGCTTCCAGTGTCGAGCACCATGTAAACCTCACGCGCCGGGTTTCCGATCCCCACGCGTGTGAAGTACTCGCCGCTTCCTTGAGTCGTGCCGGAGATTAGAGGAGCTTCGATCTCTTCCTGCTCCGTGGTGTGCATTGTGTGCTCGAGATCTGGTTTGGCTGTGCTGTTGATGGCTAGGTTTAAACGAGCCGTGAGGGATTTGACTCGGGCTGAGTCACGGTGGAGTCTGGCTAGTGTGAGAGACTTGTAGTCTTTGTGTTCGGTTCCTCGGACGGAAGCTCGTGAGTGAAGCTGCAAGCTAAGTGAAGAGGAAGAAGGATACTGAGTCTGCTCTTCTTGCTTGTTCAATCGAAACGACGACGTATACTTCGTTTTGAGTATTGAGTCGGCGACATCGAGAGTAGTTGAAGTAGTGACTGAGATCTTTGGCAAGATTCTTGAAGTAACGGAAGAATGTGAAGCGAGGAAGAAGATGAGTATAAGAAAGCAACGGTGAGAACACATTTTTTAGTTTCCGACCGTTAGATAAGACTTGAGACAGAGGGAGTGTCAAGGAGAAGACAAAAGTGAGAACTGTGGTGGTGTTTTGTAGATTCCAAGGATATTTATAGTTGAAGAATCTTTTCAAAGAAACAAGAAGATTTAATTTATAAATGGGTTTAAGGGGAGGAGGAGGTTTATTCATCGTCTTTAGGTGTGAAGGATAATTAAACTTTGTTTTATGAACTCAATGCGGTTAGTGTGCCGCTTATGAGTATATCTATGTTGCTTAGAA